>NW_015622542.1:3851764-4451764 GCF_000835495.1 Cladophialophora immunda | reverse complement strand
GACCTTTGAATGGATATTTGAGAAGCAGGACACATCTCAACGTTGGCACAATTTTCCCGATTGGTTACAGAATGATCAACCGTTATACTGGATCCTCGGAAAGCCGGGCTCAGGCAAATCTACTTTGATGAACTTTCTCGTGCATGACCGAAGGACATTGGAAGGACTGGAATCCTCAGGACAGCCAGTGACCATACTGTCTTTCTTCTTCTGGGAAGCCGGTGTCGAACTGCAGAAAAGCCGCGTCGGTCTTCTACGCTCCTTGATATATCAACTCCTCGAGGATATCGATCAGTCCAAGGCGCTCCAGGTCTGGTCCGATGTTATCCAACCTCACATCCCAGCGCTACCGGTCATATGGACCAACAAGCAGTTACTTCACCTCCTACAATTGATCGTGCATGCCGTGGACCAACGGTTCTGTTTCTTCCTGGACGGACTTGACGAATTCCAAGATGATGTGGATGGAACCGAGGCCATTAGGTCTTTACAAGACGTATTGAATGGTCAGAATCGCATAAAGATGTGCATATCCAGTCGACCCCAGATCAACCTTAGAGAGTTGTATCAGGGCTGTCCTAACCTTGTGATGCAAAATCTGACGAAGGCGGATATTAGACGCTATGTTGAAGACAAATTACTCAGGAATCCCTTGACGGTTCAGCTCGGTGACGAACATTCGACGCAGGTATCTCGACTTTTGAACGATGTCGGTGTCAAAGCCGAAGGGGTGTTCCTCTGGGTCACCCTAGCTGTCCAATCGTTGTTACGTGGAATCAAGAACGAGGACCGCTGGGATACCTTACGGGAACGTCTTGACCAGCTGCCGTCTGGGATCTTTGACCTCTACACACACATGTGGAGAAGAATGGCGGACGATTATCCCATATATGCCCAGGAAGCTGCACTTTATCTCAGAATCATCCAGCAATTTGGACCAAAAAGCCTGGTCCGAATGGCCATCATGGTTGACGACGATCTACATGCAAGTTTCTCAAAACCAGCAGCCTCTTGGAGGATTGAGCAACTTGAGCTAAAAGTGAATTACGAAAAAACGGAGAAAAGAATTGCAGCATGTTGTGCTGGATTTTTAGAGGTTATGCGACTCCCTTCTTACCCGAGGTTGGATGAGCATATCAAAGCAGCCAAAGAAAGGCTGGAACACCGCACCCCTAAGATACAGCCTGATATCATTGAACGCTGGTTGGACCAGGGGCTCGCAAATCAGACAATATTCGTGGACTTTGTGCACCGGACGGCTGCAGAATTTCTCAACACCTCCGCAGGCCAAGAATTGCTGCGCGCTCGGCTGTGTACGGAAGAAGAGCTTGTCATGCAGTTCCTCAGATCAGATCTCATCTTAAGTTTTCTTGCTCCTCAAGGACCGACTTTCGATGAAAGTGCTTGGATGTTGTTCCCAGCTCTGTCGCAAATGGAGCCGGATACAATCACCCAATACTGTTCAGAGCTGGAAGCCATCTGCAGGCAACTCTTCGCCTGGGGTCTGTGGGATATGCATGAACTGGACCCAAGACTTCTTATGCGAGGGAGGCTCGGCGAGGTAGACTACATCAAGCTCTTCTTTAACTTTTGTCATCCGCAGTACGTGATGAACAAGCTGAATGAAGACGGCCTCGCGAATGACCGGGATTACATCAACGAGTTGCTTGTTTGGTGGGCTTATGGTCAACTTAGCAGATTTAATGTTATTCAGATCGGCCTGCTGCTGATTCAGCTGGGGGCTGACCCCAACCAGATCCTCCATCCAAAAGCCGGTCTTAACTCCCTGACGATCTGGACAGCAGTCATAACTGGGGTATCGTTCCGGCAGGGCAATGACTTTAGATCCCTGGTGCCGCAATTGCTTGAAGCCGGGGCTGATCCAAAGAGCGGCCTCACCTGTTGCTTCGAATGGGGACAGGGAAAGTCATACTGTCAAGAATGCCTAGAACCGAGCATATCAAATGCTTTCATTTTGTGCAAATGGAGCGTTTTGGACATGGTCACAGAGTTTGCTGATGAGCCTGCAAATGTCATTGAAAGCACATGGCTCAACTCAGGCGCAGTAAGCACACAGAAACAAATTCTCTGGTTCCAGCCGCCGATATCGTGGCGCATATCTCCTAACAAAGTTTTGAAAGGTCGAATACACCTGTTTTACAGTGGGCATGGAGATCCCCCCGAGCTCCTGTTTGATCTAAATGATCACACTCTGGATGATCTTAGAGAACTATACAAAGGCGAATTTCGTGCCTTCAGCAATGGCCTCGATGCAATTCATGCAGCTGGATGGACGGACGAGGAGATCCGCACAACTCCTGGCCTGGAAAGGCTGTGGGAAGAATTGCAAGAAGCCGATCACAAAGGTCAAGAGGGTCATACGGAGATTCCGGTGCGGGAAAGCAACATCGAGAATGCGTAGCGGAGTTTCCCATCTCTACAGATACGAACTGAGACTCTGTCGAGGTTGCTGTTGGTTTTGTTTCTATAATGTGAAGCGGATTTCTTGGCCTTACACTGCTTCTGATTGATGAATGAGCCTCTGAGCCGGCCAGACTTTCAGGCTTTAAATTACGGAATGATAGCTTCTGACTTCTTTAAATCGTGCCCATGACCATTCAGAAAGCTTCGATACGTGAACAAGCAACGTCCACATACTTACCTTCAACAGATATAAAGGAAGCCGTCGGCGAATGACTCCCAGGTGCAATCACCTATATGCTCCTCTATACCCTCACCCTGTGAGGGCTCCGAAGCTCTGAGCGCGCTCAAATAGAAGCACCGTTGTTCATCATACTACCTATGTACCAGTAAAAGCCTCTACATTGTACACAGACATTGAACAGAGGATGCGTGGATCGGGTTATGTGCGCGAACCTCGGCAAGGCTGCGATTCCCAGGGGTACGAACGCGCCAAATCCTCCCGACCGGCCGCGCTGCACTGTTTCGTGTCCTCTTCAAGGGTGGCTGACTACCTGTCACTCTTGTCACGGACGAAATGGCTGCTTCCACATTCTACCCAATTTGTAAGAGGCACAAGGTTTGGCGGCATCCGAGGCGAATACGACCCAGGCAAGCTTCACGAAGGAGTCCCCTTGGGGCAACACGCGAGGATAAAGGCCCAACCCTGACTCTCCAGCGACCTCGGCTCGGACGCTCGGGGAGCCTCGAAGGGGATAACGTTATCAAACAGAGTGGGCGGGAATAGAACTTGGAGCTGAGGTTCTTCGACTATCCATCGTATGACAGCCATCTGCAATTCTACGGACCGCAACCCTCCGAAACCCGTGACGCTGGCTCAGAAGAATTCGTCCGTCCCAACCACAGCTGAGCCTCGATGCAGCCTCCCCCATATCATGAGTCTGCACGTCCCTCGTAGTCTAGATGTGGGTCTGCGCTGATGGTGCTAATCCCTCGCTAGGGCGATTGTTGCCTGGAGCTAAATCGTTCCAACAAATAGCGAAAGGGGCAAAGGCAGACTAGCGCATGGTCAACAGCTTCCATCAACCTCTTACTCCCACGGACTGCGGTGTGTTTTGTATCCGCGTCTTTGCTCTGTTTATCTGCCGCGGACGAAAGACGGAGAGCTCGCAAGTGGTTGTCCCGAGTGTTTCAATGCACTATGACATGGCGTGGTCGGGTCATGGAAGCGCATCGTCGCATCGATGTTGGCGAGGTCGAAGATGTATCCTGTCTTCGATGTATTGTGTCCTCGTGGCAGAGGTGCAGCCCGGAAGGTACGGAAAAAAGACATCCGCTGAATACATCGTACCGTGACGAACGTGTCAATGAGGCAAGAGATGGGAAAGCGAGAGTTCATTGAACCCTTTCATTGCAGATCGACTCGGCGTAAGTTTTCCCGCCAAACGAGGTCGTAAACCCTATTGTAGAACCGATAAATAATCAGCGTTGGGATTACTGAACCGCTCAAATTGCAGTGCGAATACGCCGTCAGTAGGGCGCGCTCCGACGTTAGCACGGTGCGAGGATATAACTATTCCAGACGCGGTGCGTGGGCTGACAAGCTCTCTTCAAGCACACACATAGCTCTCGACACCTTTTTAAGAACTCTCTCTAACTCGGTACGCTGTCTCTCGAAGCTGCAACTCCATCCTCAAAAGTCATTATGGCATCTCAAGAAATCTCGGCCGAGTTCCCCTTCACCAAGCAAAGAGTCCCCGTCCTCGACTCGACAATGGCATACGTAGACACCGGAGCCCCGACTCCCGCGTCGCCGACAATAGTCTTGATGCACGGCAACCCAACCTCGTCCTACCTCTGGCGCAACATCATCCCGCACCTGTCGCCGATCGCGAGATGTGTGGCGCCCGACCTCGTGGGGTTTGGCGATTCCGGGAAAATGCCCGCCAACACGTACTACGTGCGCGACCACATCCGGTACTTCGACGCGTTCATGGACGCCGTCGTCCTCGACGCAGACGCCGAGAAGCCGAACAAGGTGTTCCTGGTGCTTCACGACTGGGGCAGCGCCCTCGGGTTCCACTGGGCGAGCCGCCACGAGGCGCGGGTGGCCGGGCTGGTGTTCATGGAGTTCATCCTCGCGGGGATGAAGCTGGACGACCTCCAGGGCGGCCGGCAGGTGTTCCAGAACTTCCGCACCGAGGGGGTCGGGCGCCGGCTCATCGTGCAGGAGAACGCCTTCATCGAGCTCGTCCTGGCCAAGCTCGGCGTCGTGCGCGGCCTAACCGACGCCGAGCTCGCGCACTACCGGGCTCCCTTTGTCGACCCGGCGACGCGCGAGCCGATCTACCGGTTCCCCAACGAGATCCCCTTCGACGACCACCCGCCGGACGTGGCGGGGCTCGTCCGCGCGTACTTCGCGTGGCTTGCCGCCACCGACGTGCCGAAGCTGATGTTCTGGGCCACCCCGGGGGCTATCGTATCCGTGGAGAAGGCCAAGGAGCTGGCGAGCCAGATGAAGAACATTGCCAGCGTGGACGTAGGGCCCGGGAGCCACTATTTGCAGGAGGACAATCCGCACCTGATCGGGAGAGAGACGAGGAACTTTGTCGAGCGAGTCTGGAAAGAACAGGAGCCGAAGCCGGCCCTCTGAGTCCCCGTAGTAATCGTCCTCCCGGCCCTTACAGAGAGGTGGACATCCTTTCTTCCCTCCAAACGGGAAACCTCGTCTGGGGCCTGGCCAGAATTCTATATCCTTCATATACAGTCGCTTAAATTGAGTCATGATGTCCCGGGTTTCTTCATGCATTCGCGCAGCTGTACTGAGCCGAGCCTGGTTCGGTGCGTTATTCCACGGCCATTCCGTACCTGATCCTCCCAAGTGGATTCATGGAACTCCGCCTCCTTTTTTGCCGCAGCCTCCGGCACTCTCAAGGATGTATTTTAGTTCCGGTCTTGTTGATCTCGGCTTCCTTGTTGAGTGGTCGGTCTGATTGAACGGAATGAGGGATCCAGCATGTGGAGACAGCCCAGAGAAAACGTTGGGCACATAACCACAGATGATGCGCTCGGGATCCTTCCGGAGTCGCTGAGCATTTCCGACCGTCAGATGCGAACGGGGCTCCTTCTTGACTACCGAGCGAGGATCTTCTCCGCGGTGAGATCCTCTGCAGCCACTAGCGAGGCAATGGAGAACTGTCGACGTGAGAACGTAGAGGCCCGCAGCAGTGTCAGGTCAGGAGCAGGATCGTCTGAGACTCCCGGAGGACAGTGCTCCACGAGACGTGCAACTCTCCCGCATCACGTCGCCGCCACACCTCTTTCGCCACCATCTCGGCGGCCTCTGCGTTCTGGAATCCTGCCCAAGCGGCGTGCCTCATGCAAAGTATGGCGCGGCGGCGCAGGTTGTCCCCCAGAGCTTCGCACGCGGCGATAAAGCTGGGCCACACGGTGACTCCGAGCCGCACGCCTGGGAAGAAGCATTGCTTGCTTTCGTGATGCAGTTCGAGGTTGCTGAGGATACTCTCGACGTAGTGCTGCAGGATAATGGGATTGGTCCCCCGCACAAATCGGAAGAAATACACCATCAACGCGTGGTGCATTGCCGTCGCGATATTCGACTTCATCGTCTGCGACGGATCCGGGAGGCCGTCGGCAGAGCTGCAGCTCAGCAAATCGAAAGGGTTGTCGTTGGTCTCGGCCGGTTTTTCTGGTGTCTCCCAATGACAGATATCTCGCTCCAAGGCGGCGGCGGCTTCGACCAAGGTTGCAGGCATGTGAGGATGCGCCGTGCCGTGGTGCTGCGGCGGGTCGACCTGGGCAACCATATTGTTCGTCCTTGCAATCAGCCTCAAGATGGAAGCGGGCATGCCGTAAAAGTCGTTGAAGGATTCTTCCTCGGGCCCACTGAGCCCCAGATCCGCCCAGGTCTCGTAGTTTGACGCCAGGGTTGCCGAATAGGGAAAGCTGTCCTCCGGGATCTTCTTCACCAGTTCTACTTCGTTGGCAAGCATTGGCTTCTTGCCTAGTGTCACGAGATATTGATCCCGCGTCTGGACGAACGTGGTTTTCTCGATGACCCTGATGTAAGCAAATATTCGATGCAGTTGCAGAGCTCGCTTCGAGAACGTCGCCTTCTTCCGGCCGATCTTGTTGACGATCTCTTCACATTGGAGGATGAAAAGCCGGGAGTCCCAAGGATCTCCGCTCACTATCTGCAAGCCTGTCAGCCTGGAATGTTCACGGACTTCAGAGTCTCATGGAGGGAGACGTACCCCGGTACAAATCAGGTTCATTGCACTCACGAAAACCTCTTTGTATTTGACGTGTTCCAGTTGCTCGGTTGACATTGCGTGCAGACATTTTCGAAAGGCTGTCCGGGCTATCTCCCTGAACTTGAGCCCCTGGGAGTTCCAGTATTGCAAGTTCGATGCCTGGTCGTCAGTCGGCAGTACCTGCGTGTCAGTTCCGCTGCCGGTTGCCGTAGGCTTGTAGAGGGTTCCAAGGTGGTAGCATGTCAAGGAAAGGAGGCTGTACAGGAGGGAAACTCTGGCGAAACCCGACTGTCCCATAATATCCAACTCCCCGTACGCTGTCATGGCATACGGCACGTGAATCCGTTTCCAGGGAGCTTCGGTATGCGGCAACCCGGAAAGAGAAGCAATCACGTGGTTCATGTAGTGAGATAACAAGAATCGGACATTGGAAGGCACATATGGTGATCCGTTGGAGAGGGACGATGCGGAAGGGTGGCCGTAGGTAGCAACCTTTGTAAATCGGGGTTGAGTGAGCCCAATATCCCCTGCGAAGGTAGTATTGGTGTTCGTTACATTAGCACCTAATGTTTTCAGCAATGAAGTTCTTCCAAAACTTTCAAGCATCCTCACCTTCAAACAGGGGGGTGTAGGTGGCATTGGTGAAAGAATAGTTGAAGTTTTCTCCGACAGAGGCGTCGGTGAATAGTGCCTGAGATCCCATGTTGCTGTCTGGCACCGACAACGACCAGTCAATGCCGTCGAGACATGCCACGGTTTCCCGATCGCCATCCAATGATGCCATGGGCTCGGGATACTGGATCGTCAATTGCTTTTGATTTCGAGCTTCATCATTTTCCGAGTCCGATACGAGATGCAAGACGGAAAAGGGGCCTTGCGATATTTGCCAGCTTTCCTCAACCCGAGAACTCTTGGACTCTTTGACCTGATCATCGAGCTGCTCAAGGACCTGGTCGAGGTGCTGTGGCTTTTGTGTGTTTGATAGACGCCGGATCAAGTCTTCGGAGAACCGAGACCGCGATTGGGCTGGAGCGATCCTAAGTTTTCCAGCTCGACGAAAGGCAGACCTGATTGTACATACCATCAAATATTTCTGTCCGAGTGCGGCGACCCTCTGCTCCTTCTGTCGTGGGGTTGCCTGGTGAGGACGTATCAGGCTGTTCTGGATCCCATGCCGGCAACCACTGAAGCTGGACTTGATAACCCCGACATTGCAAACTCAGCCTCACACAGTTGTTACAACTTGGGCGATGCAAGTCACATTTCACCTTGCGAGTGCGACATGTCAAACACCCAGTGAAGGTCCGCGTCCTCGCTCTAGGTGCTGGACGGCGCGCTTGAGCCATGGAGCTGGGGCATCTCCTGGGGAATTTCGGAGGAGGGAAGAAGTGCCGTCTTTCGAGAGGGAAAGAAAATGGAAGGCTTCGGCGACGGGAGGCCTTTATCTACGCCTAATTGGTGGCTGCTTATCGTCGAGTCTCCAGGTGAGCGGGCCACTAGAGTTCGGTAAAGCTTCGCGCTGTCGGTCGGCAGCGTGGAGGGTCGATCTATGCACAGCGCCTCCCACAGAATATCTGGGGCTGCGGAAGGACTCGCCACTTGGAGTAAATGTTTCTGTTGTTATTACTGTCCAAAACACCACGCCAAAACCCTAATGCTGCAGTTTGCGATCGCTTTAATAGGGCATCCTTGGCCGATGGCACCTATTCCAGAGTCATTTGCTGAAAGAAGGTTTCATAACGGACGCAAATAGTTCCGCTGCTCTATCTGGCCGTACTCTGTGAGAGCCGTTCTTGCTTCGGTCACAGGGCACAATGTTGTGCGAGCAGGATGCAAGCAAACCGCTCAATCTTCTATCGAAGGGGTATGTAAATTCCACTATAACAGTAGTTGACCACGCGGACTACGGGCCCTTTCTGATGCAATTCTACAGTGTCAAGCCTCTCAACTATAACCTCAAAATCTTCAATATAGAATTTGGAGGAGAATGGGCATATGAAGGCCGGGTGATCATCGATGCTGAGGTGATTACTCCTGCAGATCGACTTGTTATCAACGCCTCCCAGATCGAGATATCCCGCTCTGAAGTTTCATTCGATCTCAATGGATCCCCTTGTACGCCGCCAGATTGATCCCTCGAGCTTGATCATTGCCACAATGACTGAACATGTTTAGTGACATATGCCGCTACTTCGATAGTCTTCAACGAGAATGACCAGCAAGCTTGCATATCATTCCAGGACACTATTCCAAAGGGATTCTTCCAGCTGAACATTCCGTTCAAAGGGAGAATCTCCCATTCAATGACCGGCTTTTGTCGTGCTAGATATGAGCCACAATCCGATACCAGCACCGCAGGTGTCAAGGTTGGCAGGTATCATTGGCAGTTAACAACTGACTTTGAGCCTTGCGATGCCAGAAAGGCCTTCCCTTGTTTCGATGAGCCTCACCTGAAAGCGAGTTTTGAGCTCGAGTTGGAGATACCCACAGCATTGACGGCACTAAGCAACATGCCAGAGAAGTCAGTGCATCTGCTCAATGGGCCACAAAACGGCTTGAAGGCTGTGCGCTTCGATAAGACACCAGTGATGAGTACATATGTAAGTGAAACGACCCCTTTGAGGTCGAAGTCGCAAACTGAAGTCCTCTCAGCTATTGTGCTGGGCGATAGGTGACTTTGAGTACATAGAGACATTCACAAAGAGAGAGCATGCTGGCCGGAGAATACCAGTCAGAATCTATACCACCAAGGGCCTCACACAATATGCGCATTTTGCGTTGCAAGACGCCTGCAACACCCTCGACTTCTTCAGTGAGAGCTTTGGGGTCGACTATCCCCTGCCAAAATGCGATCACCTCGTGGTGCACGAGTTCATCTCTGGCGCCATGGAGAATTGGGGCTTGATCACTTACAAGCCAACCAAAATCCTCTTTGATCCGTCCACTTCAGACAACCGGCTCATGTCCAAAGCTTCTTACGTGATTGCACACGAGCTGGCTCATCAATGGTTTGGCAATTTGGTCACTATGAGCGGCTGGAATGAACTCTGGCTAAACGAAGGCTTTGCGACATGGGCAGGCTACCTTGCAGTAGACCACCTTCATCCTGGTGAGAAAAGGGCCGATTGTCCCCGATGTGTTTGCTTTTGAGCTAATCAATGGTGTACAGATTGGAATATATGGGGTCAATTTGTGGTAAGACTTCAATTCGTTTGGCAATTCACTCATCTCCCTCTGACCCCGACACAGGATGAAGCTTTGGAAGAAGCATTCGCACTGGACTCTCTGAAGTCATCACATCCCATAGAGTCACAGGTCGGAAACAACTCTCAGGTGCACCAGATGTTCGACAGCATTACTTACTGCAAGGGCAGCGCCGTGATCCGCATGCTGGCCGGGCATATTGGTCAAGAGGCCTTCCTGAATGGTATCGCGGCCTATTTAACCAGCCGTTCATACCAGAACGCCACCTCGAATGACCTCTGGAAAGCTCTGTCTGCAGCGTCTGGAGTGGACGTAGCAGCGATCATGGATTCATGGATCCATGAAGCCGGATATCCAATTGTCACGGCTGCTCTGACTTCTGATGGACTTCAACTGAATCAAATACCATTTCCCAGGCAGGACACACAGCACAAAAGTACCTGTTGGCATGTCCCGCTTGGACTCGACAGGGAGTCTTTCACAACCGCAGACAATATCCTCGCCACAGAGTCAGGCATTGTTGTACAGCCCCTCTCCTTACCCAAACTCAACCGAGATCATGCTGGCTTCTATCGGACTGACTATCCCCATGGCTATCTTACGTCGCTCTCTCATTTGTCGCCAGGGATGTCCTCAGCCGACAAGGTCGGAGTCATTACCGACATTGCGTCGTTAGTTTTCGCTGGCCTGAAACCCACTGGAGAATTGTTGTCTCTAATGGGCGACTTCCGCCATGAGAAAGACTGTTTTGTCTGGTCACAGATAAGAAAGTCTGCCGCGGCAGTTGTTTCATCCGTTTCTGGCGATCCCCAAGCCGTCCAAGGTGTCAAGTCTTACCTCCGGCAACTCTTGGGAACCGTCAAATCCGAAATCACCTGGACCGGCTCTGCTGACAGCTACGTCAAGGGCGAACTGGAGAAGAATTTGATCCAACTTGCCGCTCTAGCTGACGACGAGGAGGTTCTTTCCGAGATCAAGCGACGATTCTCTTGTTGGAAGAATGGCGACCGGGACCTCGTCAGCCGCAATCTTCAGGTTCCTATATTTGGCGTGTCTGTTGCCAGAGGTGAGGAGGAGGAATACTACGCGATAAAATCAGAGTACATTAGAAACCATACGATCGACGGCCGCGAGATCTGCATCGCCGCCATGGGCAGGACGAGACATCCCGCCATGGCACGGGATTTCTTGGATTTTACGTTCCTCTCTGAAGACCACGTAACACTTCAAAACATCCACTTTGTCGGGATGGCCTTGGGCAACGGGCCCTGCGCGGAAGTACTGTGGGAATATGTGAAGGAGAACTGGGATGCCGTCTACGCCAGGCTCCGGATCAACAGCGTCGCGTTCGAGTGGTTCATCGACAACGCGCTCAGCAACCTCGACAGCCTCGACCTGGAACGCGACATTGCTCAATTCTTTGCAGCAAGGCACCTCCCAGAGATGGATCATCCCGTCGATATTGTGAGGGACAGCATAAAGAGAAATGCGGCGTGCAAGGCTCGGGCAGGGCCTGAAGTGTCGCAGTGGCTGAAGGAGAATGGCTTTTTGGGATTGGAGACCTCTAGGCTATAGATAGTCACCCATTTTTGATCTAAGTCCAGTTCTCTGCCCTGCAGCCCGCTGGTTGGCTAGTGTATAGGAGGCTCGCAGTTTGACTCCTTTTCCATCGTCCGAACCACTATCTGACGGACTTGTGTCGTATCTTTCATTCTACTCCCGCAGTGAAAGTCTGGATGACTGTTATCGTGATTCCACGATAACCGGTGACACGATCACAAGATAGTCGGAAATCTACGCATAGGTGGCGAACTGGGGTAAAGTATCTCTCTGTGGAGTGTTGGGTATCATGTTATCCCTCGCCCACGCATTCCAGAATGGATATATGGCCACCGCCGCGTTCTGGATATGGTCTCGCAAACTGTGGGCCAGATATAGTTGTCGCTTTACGCATATCCTATTGGGTTAGATAAGGGCCGCAATGTGGGTTCATGCTGTTTAGTACTCAGTACTTGTACGCATCAACGCTTATCTGAGGGGCTCTCAACGTGAGTACCCTCACCTGAATAGTGAACTGTTCGAATCTCGAACCCACCTAGACCACGTGGGAACTGTCTCCTGATTGTGAGCTTAATTTCGCCTCAAGCAACTGGGATGGGCCATGTCCGTGCCAGGTACTCTCTGCGCAAAGGCTTACTATCATGCCAGGCGTAGACGCGTGGCGTTTATTACACGTGGCAGCTGTATCTTTCACTGAAAAGCGAGTAGGATTATCCCAAAATAGGGCGACAATATACTCCGTGGTTCAGTGCAGCTATAGCAAGTAACTAATTCACGACGAAATTGTAAGGAGAGCTCAAGGCTCGGTCGATGGTCTTCAGCTACTGCAATTCTCAAGCCCAGAAACACTATTAATATTAGGAACTTGTAGAGTACAGATAAATATAATAGATGGATGTTGGGTGCTTTGATATACCTAGGCTACTACAAAACTGTCCATCACGGTCCCGACTGCGGCTCAGATATCCTCAAGCGTCAAACGGTGATTTCTCATCAGGAACGGCCTTTGACTCTGAAACAAGCACAGTCTCGACCGCCTTGCCACCCGACTCGGAGCCCGAGCTTTCCTGCTCTTGACCATCGATAAAAGACTCAAGAAGGGTGGTGTTGGGATATTCATAGGGGAAAATCCGATGCAGTGCGTAGGAGAGGACGGCAGCTGTGGAAAGACATGGGTCAGTGAAAAAGCCCTGGTCTTACAGAGTCTGGCAGGACTTACCAATGACGAATCCCAGGACGAAGGAGAGGGAGAAGATTCGAGTGGCGCCCACTCCGACGGTGAGGGCGGGGTTGACGGCGTGCACAAATCCCGGCATGCTGGGCACAACGGCGCAAATCCAGGCCACACACGTGCGCCAGTTGATGCCGTATTTGTACCAGTACACAGACTTCTTCGATCCTTCGTACAAATCGGGGATGTGGAAGAGGCGCCTTTGGATGATCCAATAGTGGACGCAGAGCAATCCGATCATTGGGCCGAGGAACACCGCATAGGCTGAAAGAACGGACAGGAAGCTATGGGACCAGTCGTTAGTCAATGTACCACAGAGGGATTCACTGATTACTCACGTCGAGCCTGAGGCCAGTTGCTTCCAGGGGACCGGGGCAACACTGAGGACCGCAAGGATATAAGCTCCACGTCGGAGGTTGATATACTTGGGGAAAACACTGGCAACGTCGAGGCCGCCAGCGAGAACATTCCCGACGACATTGATCGACAGTTGCGATATGATGAAGACGACGCCGAGGAAGAATGCGGCCGCTCGGCCCCGAGAGCCATGCTGATCCTGAATTGCCACAAATAGTGTAGATGGATCCCAGAGAGGCTTGCCACCGCCGTATTCTGTGAGAACAGTTAGTCTTGTCCCGTCTGCCAAAGGTGAGTTCATCTGCACTCACGATTTTGTGTCGCCGCAGTAACCACAACACCCACAATGGCCATGACAGAGCTTGTGAACATGAACGAGAATGCTTGCGTGTAGGTGACATGGCTGGGTCGTTTCGCAAACCTGGTGAAGTCGTTCTGGTTCAGAATTCCTGATGCAATGCTTCCGATGACCGACATGACACCTCCGCTCATCTGCCATCCCAGTTCGGTCGAGGAAATGGTGGTCTTTGAGTTAAAGACACTTCCGTACCCGTGGCTGGTTCCCACCGCCCAACCGAGGAGGACAAATAGAGTGATGGCAACAACGAGAGATCCAACGTGGAAGTAGGGCCGGAGTTGTCCTGGTCGGAACCAAATAAAAACGCAGCACAGGACGTTGAAGAGGAAATATCCCAGGAACTGCGCGGAGGTGATCCCCTCGGACGACGGGATCTTGTTGGGAATGCGCTCGTCGAGGTCCATCCAAATTGAGCGCAGGCAGACATAGATCATCTTCCCCCCAATCACAGCTTGGACGCCATACCAGGTGATTGATGTCAAGATTCGGTTGAGGACAGGGAAGTATGCTCCCCACATACCTATGCGGCACGGTTAAACACAGGTCTGTCCAGGGGAGGAAGGCATATACATACCCCAGACGCTTCTCGAGACGATGGGAAAGCCCAGGTGGCTTGCAGCACCGGAGACCGAGTTGAGAACTGCAAAGAAGCTGGCAAGACCGTTTCCAACCAAGATGACGATGATGGCTTGCCAATAGGTCAGGCCTGTAGCGATCAAGGAGGAGCCGGTTTGATAGGTGCTGATATTCAGGTTGACAAGGAACCACAGTTCCACGAACTGGAGTGGACCTATGCACGAGGAGTTAGCAGGCGAATGCACGCAACTGGAATACTCGGATGTCCATACCCCAGGTTTGTCGTTCGGGAGGGACTGGACGGATGTCTTCATTGCTCCAGCGATCACCCTGCTCTCTCTCAGGCAGCTCAATTATGCGTAAGGCTCGTCTAACGGTGGACATGTTGGTGGTTAGGACTTCAACGTGTGACGGGTCTGGTGCTGGTACTTGATGAGATGCCTCCAGCCCGCGTGGTTTCCCTATATACCTCTCGTCGTCTGGGGAATGGCTGATAACGGCATCGAGGGTCCGGGTTATCCAAGTCTCGAACTTCGAGGGTTATCAGAGGATGCAGATTCGCCTCTTCGCGGTTGTGGGCTTGGGAAGGCCTGGGCGATCACGGATGGATATCCCCGCCATTGCTTCATGGGATCCTTTAAGGCTCGGGAAAAGACCGACACGCCAATGGAGATAAGTCACCGAAGTAGGAAGCCCTCGCCGACACAGACCCATAATTCTCGAGTCTGGAATTCCTCGAACAGCCTGTGAGGCTCGGCGCACGGCAGACTATGGACCACTTGTCCTGCACAAGGTGGAAACCGTTGTTATCTGCTCCACAGTAATATCGGGGCCGCTGAAGCCAAACTGGTCGCTGCCGATCTCCAAAACCCTGCAGTAGCATGTCTTCAATAATGAAATGGTGAAGCTTTCAGCAACTTGCCATATGTCTCATCAATCTCGTTCTGAAGATCAGTCTAGGTGACAAAGATTCAAGTCGGCACAACAATGACGATTCAAAAGGTCTACAGGATTGGCGTCGATGTTGGTAAGGCTCGCTCTCAGCCAATCAGATCGTGTCCAGGGCGACCGTTAACTGTGACTAGGCGGGACAAACACAGACTGTGTCATCATTCGTAAGTCAATAACCGTTCGCTGCCATCAAAAGCGAGGTTCTCTGATGAAAGCGCTCGGTAGACCCTGGAGAGGCGCACTTGCCTGATCGCGGCATTCGCAGTGCATTCAAGACTCCGACCACGGCCAATGTAACTGTGGGCATAACCAAAGCAATCGAGGGAGCCATCTCAAAATGTGGCATCCCTTTGGAGGCTGTGGCAGCAGTCATGATCGGCACAACCGTGAGCCCGAGACTCGGATCATAGTCCCCTACACGAAACTAACATTCCCAGCACTTCATTAATGCGGTGGTGCAAGCGGACGACCGGAACCTGAGAAAGGTTGCCGTGCTCAGAGTCTGCGGGCCGTATACGAAGGAGAATCCCCCTTTTATGGACTTCCCACCCATCCTGAGCCGGATCATGAATGGCCATGTCGGCTACCTGGACGGCGGGCTGGAATGTAAGTCTCGCGACGTCAAAGGGTAAGGGGAAATTGCTTATATTCATCAGTCGATACTCGGGAGATAATGCCTCTCAACGAGGCACAAGTGCGGAAGGAGTGCCAGGCCGTGAAGGAAAAGGGCCTTACTGACATTGCCGTGATTGGAGTCTTCTCGCCTCTGGACATTTCTGGTAAACAGGAAGCAAGAGTCAAGCAAATCATTCAAGAGGAAATACCCGAAGCAGACATTGTCTTATCTCGAGACAGTAAGTCCCCTTGTCTTTGCCTTTGTCCTGGTTCTACCACATGTGCTCATCTCTCGGGCAGTCGGCCAGCTTGGGTACCTCGAAAGAGAGAACGCCACAATTCTCAACACGTCAATTTTGAGATTTGCCCGGAAGACGATCCGCGGATTTAAAATGGCAATCCGAACATTGGGCCTTTCGTGTCCGCTGTTCTTGACGCAGAACGACGGCACCATCATTGATGCGGATGCTGCGGAGAAATGCCCTATCAAAACATTCTCAAGTGGCCCAACAAATTCCATGTCTGGAGCTGCGTATTTGGCAGGCCTCGATACCGAGGAGAAGAAGATACGAAATGCACAAGTGATTGTCGCAGATATCGGAGGCACCACGACTGACGTATGCGCGCTGTGAGTATCAATCCACACCCCGTTCCATAAACACCTCTTAACGCTTCGGTTGCAGGTTGCCATCGGGCTTTCCCCGGCAAGCCGGTACCTGGGTAGAGATCGGTGGTGTTCGAAGCGCCTTCTCGATGCCTGAAGTCCTCTCCGTTGCTCTTGGAGGGGGCACGAAAGTTGAAGAGCGCGATGGCAAAGTCTACGTTGGGCCAGAGTCCGTTGGTCACAAACTCATCACTGAAGGGCTTGTCTTTGGTGGCAAAACGTTGACAACAACGGGTATGCTCTTCGACGATTTCAAAGTTGATATGCTAATCCGCAACGCCCAGATATTGTTGTTGCGAGCGGCCACGCAGACATTGGCGACACTTCGAAGGTCAAGGACGTTCCCCAGGATATAATCACGAAAGCCCGCTATCGTGTTAAAAGGATACTGGAGAATGCAGTTGATGCCATGAAGCTGAGTGCAGAAGACGCTGTCGTGATCCTCGTAGGCGGAGGCAGCATCGTGCACATGGAAGATCTGGATGGAGTGGGACAGATCATTCGTCCACCGTAAGTACCCCGAGAAAAGATGCATATGGTTCACTGAAGTTGCTAGGTTCCACGACTGCGCAAACGCAGTCGGAGCAGCGATCGCAAAGATTTCCGGGCAGATCGACGTTGTCAAAGTCCTAGAAGGTCTCGATGAGGAAAAGGTGGTAGAAGAAGTGTGCACGGAGGCCAAGAAAATCGCCATCGCCTCGGGCGCGGATCCTGATTCTGTCACCATTGTCGCGATCGAGAATATGCCGTTACAATACGTCCAGATGCGTGCGTCCCGGATTGTCGTCAGAGCTGTATGTTGAAAGTTCCCCCATTCCGTATCCTCAAACTAACTACTTGGTGGCCAGGCTGGAACTCTGAACCAGAAAGCGCTCTTACATTATGTCCCTACTGACAACTCTGAAGACCTTGTGGCACTCCAAGAAGTCTTGGAGGAGAAAGTCTCCGGTAAGACGAACGCTGAAAAAGATCCCAAAGACTTCCTGGTCAGCCCTTCCGCGCTAGTCGACATTCGCCAATACAAGCCCGAGGTCGACAAGAACGGCACATGGTGGGTATCCGAGATTGATTGCGAATTCTTGGCCACTGGTTGCAGCACCGTGGCGTGCGGTGGCGGAGGGCCGGGCTATATGTGCTATATGGCGGCAAGAGCAGCCATCAAAGCCGGTGAGCGCTTGCCCGTAGTCGATGTTGAGACCTTGCCGGACGATGGGTATGTTCTGGGTAGTATATCATATGGGTATGTCTCGTCATTCCTCTCCTCAGGACCACAAATGCTCACGCGATCTAAAACTACTCCAGTGCTCCAACAGTTACTCTTGAGCGTATCCCCAGTGGTACAGAGTCCGTTGACGCCACGGACGCTCTGCTGAGCTGTTTCCCTGGGATTAAGATGAGCGCTCAGATCGCGGTACGATCATTAATTTCCAGCTACGAAGAGCTTGACTGATCACACTTTTAGCTCGAAATTGGAGGCATGAACGGCATTCGCCCACTTCTTGTTGCGAACAGTTATGGCGGGATCCCAACAATAGACGGCGATCATATGGGAAGAGCCTATCCGAGAATCGGAATGGATACTCCCGCCCGTAAGCACCCAACCGCGGCTTTTGAACGATCACTGATTGCAGATAGTGTTTGACTTCCCTCTAGCGCCTTGCACGCAGAGCGACGGCATGGGGAACGTTGTGACCGTCCACAAGGCGTCGTCAACAGCCAAACTTGAAAAGATTCACCGCAAGGCTGGCCAAGAACTTGGTCTGTTCTCGCAGTTGGTCAATCCCCCTATGTCGGTCAAAGACACGAAGACAATGGCCACGTTAGGCACCACTTCGCTGGCATGGTATATCGGTCGAGCCGTCTACCTCGCGAAGCAAGAGAAGACTGACATTATGAAAGCCATTGTAAACACATTTCTCCATCTCATCATCAATCCCCAATGCTAACTGCTTACCAGGTCGAGGCAAATCCCTCGGGACGTGTCTTATACACCGGCAAGATTGTGTCAGTCAATCGTTATATTTCCGCCGGCGGCTATACGGAGGGTACAGTCCGTCTAAAGCCCATTAGCAGCGATGAATTGGAGTACGGAGACACAGCCTTTGCGGAAACACGCGACATGGTGCTCCCTTTTCAGAACGAGTATCTCTACGCAGAACTTATCGAGCCAGATGCGCCGAAGGGGACCAAGGGCGAAATCCTATGCACGGTTCCGGACTTAATATCGCTTATTGGATCAGACGGGTATGCACTGGGAACGCAGGATCTTAGATACGGCGTCAGGGTTAGCGTTGTGGCATTCGTGGCTCACCCCCACTGGTAAGTCCTATGCCTGAAGCTCGAGGGAAACCAAAGTCTCTGACATCAGTCCAGGTATACGCCGAGGGGCGTTGAAGTAGGCGGCCCTAGGGCGTTTGGATTTGACATGGATTTCATACCACTCGGTAATCCATATTACGAGCCCAAGCGGGTGACCAAGGAATTTCGGCCAGCATCATAAGCAAGAAGCTGTTAGCAAGCAGCTATTGCCACCCAACAAAGCCATCGGTGAGAGTGTTATCTCACAGCGATGCGGCAAGCTACAGCGACGTCGTGACCTCCACGTCGTCGAGGATTTTGGTGCCCTCGGCCCGAAATATACTCGGACGGATGACAAAGCCCCATTTGTTCACCACGAGCGTCGGTCCAAGATGGATTTCGCAGTCTTCCACGCCAGGCGTGCCTTGAGGCTTGTTCGAGTATGGCAATGCGCTGGCGACAAAGTACACTCGCCTTGTGATAAAGTTCTTTAGAATAAATGGTTTGGGTCTAGAAAGAAGGTCCCAAGTTATACCCACAGGTGGTGAGGACCAGTCTCGGCGAATTTCAGATAGACTTTTCTGTAGATTCATAAAACTATTTCCTTGAGTATGCGAATCTCTAAAGCTTGAAGCTTCCAGTAGATAGATGTACAGTCGTAATCTCTGAGAAACCTAGAAGCACTCAAGCAGTGATACGTCTCTGTTATCATATGCATCTCGGAAATGGTGAGGGACCAATTAGAAAGTGCGAGAATTGCATTTATGCCATGCAAGGACAGCACATAGTGGCCTTCTGCCCACCGAGAACGCAGCTTCCGGGGTCCGCAACTATTTATGAGTTGAATATTCAGTCTCGTTGCGGCAAAGTTCAGAGAGCATATGATCACTTATGCAGATGATTTCGTCCGTTGGGTAATCTCATGGAGGCTCGGGTCGTTAAATGCTCCGCCAACACCACAAAAACGGGCGCACTCCTCGATTTGCGAGTAGAAAATGGCCTTCCGAACTCTGGAGATATTCCTATCGTACCGCTCGCCTTAAGTCGACACTTGAGAGTACCACTTCTTTTGGTGCGTAACAGTCGCAAGCATGTCTTCTACGGCAATCATCAACGCCCGCATTTTTGACGGCGAAAACATCCTCCCAGCTACCACAGTGGTCGTATCGAGCGCGACGATCACCAGCCTAGGAGGGCCAATCCCTGATGGAGCCACAGTGGTTGACGGCACAGGATGTACGCTGTTGCCCGGCCTTATCGATTCCCACGTCCACACCGGAATCCCACAACTGGAGCTTGCTCTCAGATTCGGGGTGACGACCGAGTTAGAGATGATGGGTAATTGGAACCCGGAGCAGCGAAGCGAGATCGCAAGACGGGACGACCTTGCTGACCTACGTACTTCGAGCCATGGGTTGACGCCACCGGACGGCCATCCCAATCAGTTGACCAAAAAGCTCGACCTACCGGTGCCGCACACAAATCCTTCTGAGACCTCTACAGGCGAAAAGTTGCTAATTAATGCTACCACAGCCGATGAGGCGATTGCGTTTGTGAGACAGCGTGTCAGGGAAGGAGCGGACTACATCAAAATCATGATTGAGGAGGGCTCGATCTTTCGATCCCCAGGCCTCCCAATGTTGTCCCAGGAGACAATCTTAGCGGCTGTGAGCGAGGCACATAATCACAACAAGTTGGCAATTGCGCATGCCATGACTTACGAAGCTGCAACGATTGCTGCCGAGGCCGGGATCGATGGGTTGTCTCATCTGTTTGTGGACCGGGGTGCTGACTCTAGTATTCTGGACAAGTTGAGAGGCATCTTCATCATACCCTGCCTTTGCCTCAACGCGTCTATCCTGGGGAACAAGCCAACCGCCTTCGCCTCAGATCCTCGAGTATCTGCAAACCTTCCTCCAGCTTGGCTTACTCACCTGGACGGAAGCATGGACACCTTCTCCAGCGGTAATTTTGGGACCGTGCTGAAGACTGTGGCAGACCTCCACAAGGCCGGCATCGATATTCTGGTTGGCACAGACAGCTCTTTCCCCGTGCATCATCTTGCGGGCATTGCGCATGGTGCTAGTGTGCATCACGAACTGCAGCTGTTGGTTCAAGCCGGTCTCAGGCCAGTCGAGGCATTACGTGCTGCAACAAGTGTGCCAGCTCGTTGCTTCGGTCTGACTGACCGAGGACGGATCAACGAGGGACTACGAGCAGACTTGCTGCTTGTACAAGGAGATCCGACGAGCGAGATTCGAGACACGCTATCTATTCGCTCTATCTGGAAGCGCGGCTCTTTATTGGCCTCTCCTTCATGATCAATGATAATGTCACGGTCGCTGCTGCCTTAAAGACGTCGAGCTTAGAAATTAGGAGACCGCTCTGACGGATCTGGGGCTCCTAGGTAGCTGTACCTGTTTGTGTAACTTATGCGCCCGTCCACCACTCGAGATCAAGGATTGGGTGACTACAGCACAAGCCAGCTACCTTTCCACGGAATTTCCGCCGTATTCAGCCAGATGGGAACTTCACAGGCACCGGAAACAGGAGGTCGAAAGTTGTTCCCGTTCTTCAAAGCAATCAGCACAAGTGATTTCGACTTTCTTCCTGTATTTCTGCATTTAGCACGTAGAAGCCGAGCAAGCAGGAGTCTTCCAGTGCGCTGGGGCTGGTCCATTCCCTCAGAAGAGTCGGGGGGGCGGCTCGTGGCCAGCAAGCGCCAAACCTCATATTCTACTTCTGTATCATCCTCCTTGAACAGTGGAAGCATTCGTGGTACCCTTTTCGGTAAAATTATCCATTAGCACCTTGTCTGAAGCATTGTCCCGGAAAGTCGGCGAGACATGAGGCTGGAAGTGAATCATCATGGGATAAGATATCGCCAGGGCTCGCTTCCCACCCCAGGTTTCAATTAGTGTCCATGCAGTCGATATCCCCGACGGAGACCGCTCGTCGCAAGAGATGCGGCGCACGTCCCGCGCCTTGACAGAGGCTGATTGGTGAGGTAGCCGATGCGAGCAGCTATTCCCGATCAAGGCCCAGAATGGAGGCCCTAATGTTGTCTCCACAAATTCTCCACCGCTAAGTCCCTTTTGTTGTAGCCAGCAAAGACACCATGCTCGCCAAACAACTTGATTCAGTCTGCACAATCTTCCTCTCGCATGATTGTAACGATGTCAACCTAGCAAGTCTCGAATCTCTTGCCACTTGCTCTGCTGGACAGGTTCACGATAAGCCTACTCATTCGTACCCAATAAAATTCCCCTACTCCCACGCTTCGCTTGATAGGATGGCTCGGCATGCACAGGATCGTCCTGCCCTGTGGAAGCCAGCATCCTGCATGACTGCTTTATCAATGCAGATAGGATATCTGGTAGAACTATATAGACCTCCCATGGTCAAAAATTTCGACCACTTCGAAAAGCAAATGTAGGTCCCATCGCCATGGCTTCAGCAACGTCCACCGACGGCGGCCACACAATCGAGCTTGTCTCGCAGATCAAGGACATCAAGGAGAAAGACCTCGCCGAAGTGTTGGAAGAGGCTGTACCTGTCGGGCTTGGTGAGATTGTTACCCCAGAAGAACCGATAACAACTCGACTCGAGTTATGGTCGTGGTACGCGTATTACTTCGGGAACAACTCTGCGGGACCTCTTGCCTACGCTCCATTGAGTGGGTGCACCTTTGAATTGAACAGTTTGTCCGGCTGGTGAGCTAACGACAGATAGTCTTCCAATACCTGCTTTACGATGCTGGCTTCAATGGAAATGACCCAAGCCAAGATTGCAGCGATCCCAATGCGCCGTGCCTGGTCAAATTCGGCACCAGGAACATCAATGCGAGCACCGTTGTCTTGATCTGCAATGGCCTCGTTTTCGCTTTCCAGAGTGTTCTGCTGCTCGTTCTCGGCTCGATGGGAGACTACGGCCCATGGAAGAGATCGGTCTTGATCGTGGCATCAGTCGTCTGTTGGGGGACCCAGTTCGGCTTCCTTGGACTCAAGCACCCTTCACAATACAACATTGCGATTGCATTGTATATCTTGACCAGTAAGAGACGTTGGTTCTGTTGTGGACTCTTGCTGATGTCGACAGGCATATCCTATAACCTCTGTTACGCTTTCTGGACCCCATCATTCCCCCAACTCGCTCGTAACACTCCTCAGGCGCTTGAGGCGAAGAGAGCCTTCGCTGCTGGCGAGCTCACCGAAGAGGAATACACCAAGAAAAAGTCACTCCAACGCAACAGACTCAGCAATATTGCGTTCTGCTGCACCAGCGCCGGCTACACCATCACACTTCTGATCGCCCTCGGAGCTGCATTCGGGCTGCACGCGAACGAGTCCGACTCTGGAAACCTGCAGGCGGCGGTGATCATCGTGGGCCTGTCCACTGGTGTATGGATCCTGGCGGGGACTCCCTGGTTCTTCCTGGAAAAGTCCCGCTCGACCCCGCTGCCCGAGGGCGAGACCTACTTCTCCATCGGCGCGAAGAACTACTGGTTTGCGTTCAAGAACATGAAACAGCTCAGCCAGACCTGGCTGTATCTGATTGGCTATTTCCTCATCTCGGACGGCTACGCGACGACCAACCAGATATACGGCATCTGCCAGAATCTCATTGTCGATTACAGCACCACGGTCTCCACCGAGCTCTCCATTGTCCAGGGTGTCTCGAGCACGGTGGGAATCTACAGCCTGTGGTTCATCCAGAAGCGGTTCAAGATCCGGACGAAGCCGATGCTCATGGCCATCTGCTGCTTCCTGCTCGTCGTGCCCATCTGGGGTAAGTTCGCCTCCGCGTGACTGGATTTGTGTTATAGTGGACCAGCTAACTTCGGAAACCAGGGTGCATAGGCATCGGGACAACCAACTTCGGCTTCCACAAGGTCTGGGAGGTGTGGGGGTACTCGGTCTTCGACTGCCTGCTCGTGTCGCCCTTCTACGCCTTTTCCGCCACCATGCTGAGCGACATCTGCCCCAAGGGCCGCGAGGTCAGCTTCTTCGCCATCTACTCGCTCGTCAGCAACTCGACGGCCTGGATCGGGCCGATCATCTGCGGCGTCATCATCGACCGGACCGGCAACACGTGGACCGGATTCCCCTTTTCCCTCTCGCTCAGCGTCGTGGGGTTCGCCTTGATCTGCTGCGTGAACGTGAAGAAGGCTCAGGAACAGTGTGAGAACTACGTCCGCAACGACCCGAATCTCCAGAGAAGGGACATTCATGCGGATTGAGGATGGGGTGGTGTGATGGCGATCGACACCAGACAGATCGGAGACTACCATGTCGGAGTGAATCGCACGACTGTCTCGTTCACCTTCAAAGCCTGACAATGCCACAATGGCAGAGAAGGAGTTGAGATGCCCGGCGAGTCATTGACTAGTATGGGACTGATACTCTATAGTTATCTGGTCTAACCTGAATCTCGACAATCTCAGAGCAGTTTCTTCTTGTAATAAACGTATTTTGCACTGCAAACATCGCGACCTTGGAGCTGGGATATTATGGAGATATGTACCAGACCCAGCACTAGGTGACTTTCGTGGCGATTTCTAGGCTCAAGAAGTTGAGCAGGAGACTTGATCTAGACAAAGGGCTCACAAGTATGTATCAATTGAGGCTTTCTACTGCGAGTTCTCCGGTGGAAAATTTCCATAGACTCTAGCGCTTATTGGAATCGGAGACGTGAACGTACCAAACCTCTAGGAAAGCGATATGGCTTCAACATGATATCCTGTTCCTGAGACAACAGCCCTTTCAAACATGGTCGCGCGGAACAGTTGAAGAATAATCCCGCCCAAACACTCGGACACCGTTCTCGAATGCGTCAAACCGGGCAGTAAGATGAAACTCGGTCTTGGTAGCCGTCATCCTATTCCATCCTTCAATGACCAGGTTGAGCCCTTTGCGCCCATATTCTTGCTTGAACTGCACCTCCGCGTTGGCTGACAGCGGATCGTCCGGCGAGATCGAATAGATGCTTGTGCTGGTGTCTCCGTAGTGCCAGCCGATGGCTTCAAACTCGATCAAGCCTGTATCCAAGACACGGCAGAGAGTCTTTCGGCCCGTCTCGATGTCCTCGGTGATGGTGCCACTCATTTTCTTCCCCGGCCGTAATACCCGTGTCTTCACCGGTGTGCCGGTCACGGCGGGGTCGAACGGTCTCAGCCGAGAATCCTCTTCGCTTTCAAGCCGTATAGGAAGTTCCACTTTGCTCTGAGCACAGTCGATCGTCAGCGTTGCAGCCTCTGGTGAGGGCCAGCAGATCGGGAAGTATGATGTTGACAGGGCTAGACGAAGGCGGCTTCCGACGCCAATGCGTTGGCCACACTCATTCAGTTTGATCACAACGTCATAGAAGCGCCCAGGCTCTAGAAGGGTGGGATCTGTATGGCTCTCTCGATGCGTCAGATTGAGCAGTCCGAAGGATATCCTTGTGGCAGAGCCATCTGGCAGAATCTCGGAGAGGACGACAGCAACGAGAGCGTTCGGTTTGTCGCTTGCGACGCGGAGATGAACAACCGGAGCACCAAGAAGGTCAAGCTGTTGGCTTATTGGCGAACTGTCAAACAGTAGGGAGCCGCCGGCTTCGGCACGCTGGTCGCTGGGAAGGTCGAGGTCGAGACCCGCGCACCACAGGCCTCCAGCAAGGCCAACAGTCATAGGAGAGCAGATTGAAATCTGCTCACCCGATGGCAAGAGCTCATCAATTAGCCGCCCAGCGGAGAATCGCATGACACGGGTCGTGATCTCTGGAGACGGCCAGCTTTTCTCGGCAACCCAATGCCCGGGACGAAAATCATACTGCGTGCGAGGAGGCGCAGTATCCTGTAGATAACAACGGAGTATCGGCTCATCCATGACACCCGTTTCTTTGCCTTTCAGCCACTTGTCCCACCAGCGGAGGGATTCCTGCAAGAAGCCGATCTGGGGACCAGGCGTGGCGAAATTGGGATACGCATGGGCCCAAGGGCCTATCAAGCCCTTTCGAGGACATTCAAGGTGCTCTAGCATCCGGAAAATCGTGTTCGAGTACCCGTCCGACCAGGCACCGACGAGATAGACGGGGCACTGAATGGCGCTGTAGTCTTCGCAGATCGAGGCGTGTTTCCAGAACTCGTCGCGTCGTTGATGCTCGTGCCACTCCACCATCCAGTTGCCGCCAGCTTCCAGGCGGCTCATCCAAAGGTCCCGCCACTTGTCACCGACCAAGGCTGGATCAGGAGGGGTCGGCGTGATGCTGAACATGGTCGCGCCCCATGTGAAATTGTCCACCAGGAGACAACCGCCCATGTAATGAACGTCATCTGCGTAGCGATCGTCAGTCGAGCAGAGTGATATGACAGCCTTTAACTCTGGGGGCCGTCGTGCCGCCACCTGCAACCCGTTGAAACCGCCCCAGGAGATCCCTATCATCCCAATCGAACCGGAGCACCAGTCTTGTGCAGCGATCCACTGCAATATCTCCAGAGCATCGTCCTGCTCCTGCTTGAGATACTCGCCGAGTAGAATGCCGTCAGAGTCACCGCTGCCTCTCATGTCGACACGGACACACGCATATCCGTAAGAAGCGACGTACGAGTGATTGAGAGCGTCCCGCTCCGCCGTTCCATCTCGTTTCCTGTAAGGCAAATACTCGAGTATCGCTGGCACTGGGTTGGCGGCCGCATCTTCTGGCAGCCAGATCATGGCAGACAAGAAAGTATTGTCGGAGAGTTGGATCTCATTGTGCTCGCGAATTTGGATCGGCACCGGAAAAGTGGATGTGCTTGCCATTCTGCAGATTCAGAGGGCAGCACAGCGTATGTGGCTGGTCGAATAGATTATTGATCTTCTCATTGAAAGTAGGAAGAATGCCTCTGACAGAGAAGACGCGGATTGAGATTGAGAGAAACAGCATCAGATACACCTTCTCTTCTAGCATATAATGCCATATCAGTAGCAGCTACTTGCCACTGCTGCAAGAACAGATACAACGTAATTGTTCTTCCGATCACTCACCATCCGCGCAACTATGTCTTCGTCACCCAGACTCCTAGTTCGTTGGTAACATCTGTAATGTTTCAGGCGCTTGTGCTCTAGCGGCGACTTCTCGCATCGATCAGCCGAGTCTTTGGCAGAAGATCGGACAGTCTTTGTGGCCAAACCTAAGGCGATCTTGTCCGGCCTTGAATTCACCTTCGTCGAACCTCCCAACAATTTCCCATTTCAGATATTGTGGGTTGCAAAGAATATCCTCCCACACCCTTTTGAGTATCAAGAGGGAGATCGTGGAGTGCGTAGGAGGGGTTCAATCCGCTCCGACCCCGCGCTTGCCGGCCCCTGCACGCAGAGGCTCGCATTTCCTGTGGACATTGAAGGAGTGGAAGGGAGCTAAACCGATAATTCGGACCAGTTGTCCTGCTTCGTTAACCGAGGGCCAAACCCTTGTTCTTGGGTGCTCGCATTGCTAACCACAATAGGGATAAAAATTCTGCCCTTCTGTTTCGATTACAGAAAGATAACGGATTGGGCTGGTTTCTTATCAGTGGGCGAGGCTGTTACAAACGAGTCGTCCCGCTCAAGAGCCAAGAGTGCATATATTTGCCGTAATCGGAAGAGCGTATGCCCCAAGGCGCCGGATGTGAAAAGGAGCGATTTTGGGGAGGTTGCTTGACTGCCAGGCCTGGATCACGTCGCCCGACATCGTCCAAGCAACGAAAAGCCCAGATCCTGGACGATAACGGCTTCTCCCTAGATATACCTCAAGTAGATAAAATGCCGCCTCCCGAATAGTACCTGAAAGGTTGATGTATCTCTTTCAGTCTTTCCCTGATTCCGGAGAAAGACGAGTGTGACTAAGCCCTCAGAGCATGCTGTGGGAGATAAAGAGAGTGCGGCTTCCATCTATCACCGTGTTCCAACCACACAACGACAGACGCCATTGGGATTCCGACCTCAGTGACCAACCAATATGGCTGCCGATATTGCGACACCCCTGACTGCGATCCCAACCGTGGAGCCAGCCACGATTCTTGATGAAGTTGAGCTGCCCGATTTCGATCCAGCAATCCACCTAGCATTCCAACCACCTGCTCAACGCCATACTTTTGGAGAAGTAGGGCTCCCAAAACCTCACAACGCGCCGGATCTGTGCTACACAGACCCATTTCCTCTGTTTTCCGAAGAGGGAGTGCGTATTCTGCGGCGTGAGATGCTCAGTAAGCAAATGCTGGACAACTACCTCAGGTCATGGGACCGTGCCCCTGCTTACATCGCCGGTCATGAAAAGGTTGGTCTCGCCCCTTGCTTGATTATTTCACGCTGCAAAAATGGTTGATTGGGAATGGGTCGATCTGACTGTGTGAGCAAAAGACGGCAAAATTCATGCTGCAAGCATGGCAACATCCCGCCACCCAAGCTGCCATAGATCGAGCTGCTGGATTTCCGCTGCGTCGGCTCTATAAAACGGGCGACATTGGTATGGTCAACATTCAACTTGGTCCGGATGGGTTGGCGGGGGTTTATAACCTCACAGAAACGCCTCTACCACCAAAATCGCCTCTGGAACTGGAGAAGTCTGCGTACGACAACGTTCCAATTGACTCCTGGCACAAAGACCAGGTTCCCGTCGTATGTGTAGTCATGTTAAGCGACACGAGTGCCATGCAAGGAGGAGAGACGGCGATCAAAACGGGAGATGGCTCCATTGTTAAAGTCAAAAGTCCAACGATGGGTGGAGCGGTCATCATGCAAGGCGGATGCACTGAGCATGCTGCACTCCGAGCGACCAATGTACCGGAGCGTATAAGCATGGTGACCAGCTACACGTACGCAGATCCCAATCTGGATGACCGGTACTCTTCGCTTCGCAGTGTCGACCCGGCAAACGATGATATCCCCCTGATGTGCAATCTGTTCCTAAAGGAGAAGCTCACCCGTCTTCGAGGTCGCATTGATCTGGTTCTGGCGGGGCTGGCCGAGAAGGAAAACACGGGAGAGATGATCGAGCGGGAAGAGGTTGAACGATGGGTCAAAGAGCAGACTGAGTTTCTGCGGCGAAGTGCATGGGAGATGTTTGAGAGAATTCCGAACTTCTTGCACAAGGATGCGCCAGAAGAAGCCATTCGGGAATACCTCAAGTAGAGTATAGAGCCGGTTGGTAGCAGGTGTAGATTGTGGATGGAATTCTTCAGTCTCAGGGAGTCTGGTGTAATCGACCATGGCAACAACTTCCACGTTGTACAGGCGCACCATCGAGACCGGCTGTCCGTGATTGGAGATTCCAAATAGCCTTTGAACTCCAGCGTAAAACGGACCAAGAAACTCCAAAGGCCGCTTAGAAAAGTTGTTTTCTTTCCTTACACTTAACAGAAAGGTACAACCATCATATTGCCTCAGACTGCTATGACCGGAGTACCCTTTCGCTCCCATTGACGCGCAAGTAGAGTCCAGTCCGAAGTCGAACTTTGCCAGAGCTCCTGGAGAAAGACTGAGAGGTTGGCGTAATGCTCAAACCGCGTGTTAGTCGATAACATTCGACACAACCTGCTAATGATTTCCATGCGCTTTTTATCTCCCGAACAAGAGGTTCCGGCAATGAAAAGAGGCCATGCTAGGTTGTGTAAAGAGGAGTTTATGTCTTCAAACTGGTCTAGGACTTTGAAAAGCTCATCAGTATGAAATCCAACCGCTCGTTCATCGTCAGTAGGGGTTGTGTAAAGACGAGTATACGCGTATAGGATGCCAGCATGATGGTATGCTTCAACGAGTCGTATGAAGTCTCGTCTGGACGATTGGGTGAGCGTCTGAGTAAGCGTTCCTGCAGCCAGCAATGTCGAGCCTCTTGCAAGCTTGAATTCCTCTTCAAGACTTTCAGCCTGCTTCGTATTCTTGAAGTTGCGGAGTGACATGACGGTAACATGGTGCAGGATATTAAGGAAATCTCCAAAAGGGACGTCTTGTTGCAAAACATGTGGCAAGACGGCGTGCTCAACATGGTCATAGTTGAATAACGTTGTGCATGCCAGAACGTCGTAAATAGCCAATTGGTTTTTCAGAAAGATGGTGAGGTCGTCATCAGGAGGCCGTTTCAATGCCAGCGAGTTCATCAAAATCCGTGCCGCTTGCCGGTGAGATTGAGCATGAGATAACTCCGACTTTAGCAGAGAATGGTTTGAGAGAATTAGCATGGCAGCTAGAATTCCTGCGGTGATCCCACCATTGACGTCAATTTGTGGATCATCCATACTGCACTCCGTCATCTGGCGAACTCGTTCAGTGATCATGAGTATGGCAGCTTCGCCTGTGGACCGTGAGAAACCTGGTGGAAGGTGATCTTCATGCGGCATGTGTTCGGCGGAAATGGTAAGAACTGCCAGACGGAGGATCGTATCCTTCTCTGCTAGAGGAATAACAAGACGCTTATATTCATTCTTCTCCGAATCTAGCCAGACCATCAGTGGTGCAATGTTGGTGGCATAGTATTGAAGGAGACGTTTTGCCGCGGACGGAGGTAGCTGCTGAGCCAGAGCAAGCCCAAACTGAGATGTTGGAGCAGGGATGCCTTCCTCATTGATCTTCTGCAGAGATTGAGGCTCGAAGTCGAGGGATTGGCCTTGGTTGGATAGGTTGGGCGCGCCACGGCCTTTGAAACGCCCGCGAATGGCAATAGCGTTCGTCCAGCGGAATCTTGGTCCGTACCCAGGACATTGAACGCCTTTTCGTGCGCATTTCGCGCAAAATGGTAGAGCACGGTCGCAATGAATTCGCCTTCTGTTGCAAACACGGCAGTCTGACAGCGTCACTCTAAGTATGAGGCTCATATACATCCAAACTCGTTCTTACCTTTGTTTGCCAGTGGAATTGGTGTCGGGCCCGACTCTACGCCCTCCATTGTGGCGATTATATATCCATATTGCGCTCGGTCACACGGCCACCCTTTGATATGGGTGGAACAGCTTTCGAAGGCCTGGGCGCTGGTATATGAAATATCGATGGCCGATTTAAAGGGATATTCTAGATAAGAGCAAGAAAAGACGTCGTGGTTGTGACAAGCTTCGGCTGATAAGGTCAAGCCCGTTGCCAAATTGCCAAGTGCCAAGCCATAGCCTCGCCAGCCCACAACGCCGACAAGGCAGAAGAGTCGTAAAAGTCTCTCTTGGTCCAAGGATTGAAATAGAGCTCAACACGTTATTCTGCGCCAGGAGCAAGCAGAATATCGCGCTCTCTCAACTTGCAAAGTAGAGGTAAGTGAGAAATGCAGCATCCCAAGATCAGTTTCTCGTGTTCAAGTCCACGGCTACCCTCTTCTTAACAGCTACCAACATCAGATGAACTTGGAATTACGCATTATTGATGGAAAATGGACTCGCTGGGTTTCTATAGCGCAGCAGATCATACCTGTTTGCCAATACCCGAGTTCACCGCACCAATGGTTGCTACGTCACGTTTCTCAATTTTAACATGAATAGACCAAACGAAAGATATTTCTTTGGCAAGTCTCCGATCTACAATCTGTCTGGTAAAGCCACCATATCGAAGATGATGAAGCGACAGCTCGAATGAAGACCGTCACAAGGATACTCTGTTCCTGCAGTACTGGACTGTCTCAAGCCTATGTTCCGCCTCGCTACGGAACGTGTAGCACGAAGAACCATTGGTCCCTTTTGCAGATCGTCAATTGTGGAACAACCTGCATCGGAAGGTCATATCCCAGCAAGGGTAGCTTATCCAGCGTACCTGAGACGTTATGTTTACAGAGTCTCAAGAGGGGAAGGAAGGTCACTAGCGGTGATCCGGTTCACTCTACGATACCGGCAAAGATTGAAACCTTGTCAATCCTAGGAGGGTCACAGCGACAACCACTGGCGAGGATTGATCCGCGGAGCGGGAGATGCGCCTCCCCTCAACAAGACCTCAGATCATGAACCTTGTCGGGTGGCCAGTCTCCCTTTCTTGCCTACATCAGGATTAGCTTGGTCGGAGCGAGCTGTGGACTTGATTTGCCAAAGGAAATACTCCGCAATATGTGACTCAAGATTTACGATCGCGCCCTTTGGTTGATGCCTCTTCATCCACAAGGTCAAGCTCTATAAAACTAGAATATACAGTCTCGCAAATGAATTACTTGCTCATGTCACTACCAGCCACTACTGCCTTCTTAGTTCCGTCTCGAAGGTAGCCGGAACTCAACCCATCCCTGTACGACTTTTCATTCGTACTACTCTGGACTCCTAGAGCCGAAGTATGGGTTCTTTCAACGACACACTCAATGGCAGCTCCGGCTACGGTGTCTCTGAAGCCAATGGACTCGGGCAAAGCAGTGATTCGTGTCGCAAGAGCTTTCACCGCCTGAAAGACCTCGGGACACTGCAACGGACTCTAGCCCCGATCACAACGGCAGGCCTGTTCAAGGCCGACTGCTACGGCAAGAAGCCAAAGTCAACCATCGATGTCAGCAAGTTTCTCAGTCGCGAAGGACGTGTCAGACAGCCATCGTCTCTGAAAGCCAGCGTGGCGGAGTTGGGCGAAGACATGATTAGTCTCGGCACAGGACGTCCATCGCCCGACACCTATCCGTTCGAGAGGATGGAATTTGCGTATTCTTTGCCCAATGCTACTGCCTGGACTGCCCAGGCTGTCGAGACCAATGATTGTGTGGCAAAACAGGAGACAGCGGTGGTGCGCAAGCAAGATCCGTCAGCATCGATCGATTTAGCCATTGCTTTGTCCTACGGCTATTCCCTTGGGTCTGAACAACTCATTCAATACCTCACCACCCACGTCTCTCATGTTCATTCTCCGCCTTATTCAGATTGGGAGATATGTCTCACTGGAGGGAACACCTTGGCAATGGAGACCACTTTTCGCAACTTCACCGACCCCGGCGATTGTGTCCTGGTGGAGGAGTACACGTATTCGGGCATGATAGAGGCAGCGACACCTTTGGGCCTGACTCTGGTCCCTGTGGCCATGGACGGAGATGGACTAAACCCTCAATGTCTGGACAGCATCCTATCGACTTGGAATGAATTTCATCCGGGCAAGCCGGCACCAAAGCTGTTATACACGATACCGACCGGACACAACCCTACTGGCATAACCCAGTCTCGGCATCGGCGGCAAGAGATAGTAGATGTTGCCGAAAAACACGACATCATCATTCTTGAGGATGACCCTTACTACTACTTGCTTTTCCCACAAACCCACGGTGGATCCGACACACTCGACCTTCCCTCCTACCTTTCACTCTCCAGAACCGGACGTGTGATAAGACTCGACAGCACGTCCAAAATCCTGGCGCCGGGTCTCAGGCTGGGTTGGCTCACGGCGCCAAAGGCGATCGTCGAGACATTTCAAGCCGCGCATGACTTGGGGTTCGTCCAGTCCAGCGGGGTCAGTCAGCTGGCTGTGTACAAGCTAGTATCGGAGACATGGGGGCATGATGGATTCCTGAACTGGCTGAAGGTTTTGGCGGGCAACTACCAGCGGAAAGCCACCATAATGCTCAAAGCTATGGAAACAGAGCTCGGGAGGGGATCACTGACGGATATATGCTCTTGGGACGACATCCATGCAGGGATGTTCATCTGGCTGAAGGTGGACTGTAGCCGGCTGCCAGATATGTCCCGAACACCAATGGACGCAGAGGCAAGACACCAAGCATTGCTAAGCATTGAGGACAAGATCTACGCAGAAGGGTTGAAGGAAGGAGTGCTAGCCTGTAAGGGCAGCCCCTTTCAAACACCCTCCTTGACTTGCGATGGTGTTGTCAAGACTAACGAAGAGCCTGGAAGTCCTCCGGTCAACGAAGGGAATGCTGTTTTCTTCCGTCTGACCTTTGCGTCTGCCGATGAAGCAGCCCTCGTCAGGGCGGTTGGACGCCTTGGAAGAGCACTCCGGAAAATATTCACTCCGGCACCTGGGGAAACAACCCCAGAGACATATCCTCACTGACCCTTCTGCAACGTTACGGGCTTTTAGTTTTCAGTGAGATTGTGGCGCTCTTTAGTCCGGCACGTCGTTGGCGGAGTTCACCACTGAAAACACACAAAACCTGGTTATGCCCACGTGGTAAACAGACGAAGGTTGCATCAGGAAAGAACAAGGTGTCTTGGGTCTTGACTGCGAGAGGATGAGAAGAAACCCCTGTATCGAGATAGACGGCGGCTCACTAGGCTTTATCTTCGGGCAAGGGGACGACCGCTGATCTAGCCCCGGCAGACTGATAAGAAGTCTCCATTTACTACCCGTTTTCGGGTCAAGTATGGTTCTCTTCCCACAGGATCGGTCGCTCCCACCTATCGTATAGATTTACCTTGTCAGGAAGCTGGATCATTGTGGCAACAAGTCCAATCGATGTCGCAATCTTGCCGTCCAGCAGCTGATGGTCGCAGTATGCTAACCATGGCCTCATATTAAATAAATTGGTATCCCCCGGCGACAATTCCATGCCTGCAACATCGATCAGAGCCCGTCATGGAGTTCATCAAACCGGTACCCGCCTCGTCGGTAGAAAAGATGGGCGAGAAGCGTGTATATGAGGTGCAGGAAGGCGAAGCCACCACTGTTGTCGAAAATGTCGACTCGCTCAAGCGGCGGTTGACGAATCGTCAAATGCAGCTCATCGCCATTGGCGGCTCGATCGGCACGGCGCTCTTCGTCAGTATCGGATACGGACTCATTGAAGGCGGTCCTGGTGGCCTGTTCATCGCATTCACCCTGTATTCGTGCGTCCTCGGTCTGGTCAACAGCTGTATGGCGGAGATGGCGGTCTTTATGCCCGTCAGCGGCTCTTTCATTCGAATGGGGTCCAAGTGGGTCGACGAAGCATTCGGGTTCATGGTGGGCTGGAACTTCTTCCTGTACGAGGCTGTCTTGATCCCGTGGGAAATCGAGGCGCTGAACCTCGTCCTGACCTTCTGGTCCGACAACATTCCCAAGGTGGCCATTTGCCTTGCGTGTATCGCTCTCTATGGGTAAGATCACCCCTTTCGCAGTTGTTATCCCTCGAACTAGAACTGATCGGTCAGATTGATCAACCTCTTTGCCGTAAAGTGGTACGGCGAGTCCGAGTTCTGGCTCTCGGGAGGCAAAGTCATTCTCGTCGGAATTGTCTTTGCCTTTACCTTTGTCACTATGGTATGTGTAATTCCATGATCCTATACGGCGTCATCATTCGATAACAGGATGCAGGTTGGAGGTAACCCCCAGCACGATGCATACGGATTTCGATACTGGAATAATCCTGGCGTGAGACATCCTCAACATTCCCGACCACGCCAATTTTTGCTAATCCCACGTAGGCCTTTGCCGAATATGTGACCACCGGCGCACTCGGTCGCTTCGAGGGATTCCTGGGCGCGCTTTTCATGGCTGCTTTCACCGTGGTTGGACCAGAGTACGTGGCCATGGTCAGCGGCGAGGCCATGTATCCCAGAAAGCACCTGAAACAAGCCTTCAAGACGGTATATTGGCGATTCGGGATCTTCTTCATCCTCGGAGCTCTCTGTGTCGGTATTGTGGTGCCGTACAACGACCCGACCCTGAACGCCGTGCTCAACGGGGGCTCTTCGGGGACAGCTGGCGCATCTGCATATGTTATCGCCATGCAGAACATGGGCATTACGGTGCTTCCCGACCTCACAAATGCTCTTCTCGTCACAAGCATCTTCTCCGCCGGAAACACCTACGTGTAAGTTGATCAACGGGAAGACTTGACCGGGACGGAGGCTGATGACGACTTCACAGCTACTGCGCTTCCAGGACCCTCTACGGCCTCTCTCTGGACGGCCATGCTCCGAGGTTCCTGCAAAGATGCACCAAGGCCGGAGTGCCCATCTACTGCTTCTGCATCACGATGGTGTTTCCGCTCTTGTCCCTGCTCACACTGGGAACCAGCAGTACACAAGTCATCACTTGGTGCGCACGCCCCCCATACGCTCTGTGACAGACAGGTGCTAACGTCGCAACCAGGCTGACCAACCTCACCGAGGCATCCCAAATCATCGACTTCATCGTCATGGTGAGAATTCCCCCTGTATGCCCCCTTAGCTGCGCACCCTCATCTCCTAACTATATCGGCTGGTCTCTGTAGTGCATCATCTATATCTTCTTCTATCGCGCACTGAAGGCCCAAGGCTACGATCGAAAGACCTTGCCGTACAGGGGCTGGGGCCAACCGTACGTCGCGTGGGTCGCCATGATATTCATGATCTGCATCGTCGGCACGTACGGCTACACCACGTTCTTGCCTGGGTGGTGGGACGTGGGGACGTTCTTCTCGTACTACACCATGTGTTTTGTCTGCCCGTTGCTGTACGTGGGGTTCAAGGTGGTGAAGAAGACAAAGATTGTGAAGCCGGAAGAGGCAGATCTCGTTTGGGAACGCCCTGTCATCGATGCGTATGAAGCCAGCTTCGTTGACACCCCGCTGGGCTTCTGGCAAGAACTTAGGCAGCACCTTCCGAAGCTGGGCAAGAAGGACTCCTAGATACCGCGGTCGTCCCGCAGTATCGCTTACCAAGGTCATAGACTTTCTGACTGACCACAAATGGCTCGCGGCCATATACGATTGAAGGGGTAATATGTAATATGCTTCCCCTATACTAGATCGTCCCAAACAAAGGGCATCGGATGGTCCAGGCTGAAACGAAACCATATCTGCGAATGCTCTCCGTGGTTATGCTACGATTCTCCAGAGCTTGCCTTCCGTTCCTCCCGGAGCAAATCAAGCAGAGGGCCTTCCAGCACATCCTCCCGGTCGAGCATGATTTCCACCATTCTCAACCCGCTGCCGCTGGTGAACTTTGGCGACGATAGCACTCGCTGCAATTCTCCCCAGGTATTCACGGTGGCCGTAAAGACATCATCGTCAGCTCCCAGGAAATGGGGCGCTTGCGTATAGCGCCAAGGGGCAATATCGTTGTACCGCTTCTTCAAGCCATGAATACATCGTTCGATCGTGTAGCCATCATTGTTGAGCAGGAAGATTATGACATCCAGCTTTTCACGTATGATGGTACCAAGCTCCTGCACGGTCATCTGGAAGCTGCCATCGCCGATGAAGAGCACAGTACGCGCCTGGTTGATACCGTGATAAACCGAAGAAGCTATCAGCTCTCTTTGCGCTAGAGCTGCTCCTTGAGCCGCCGGAAGCATATACCCAATCGAGAGCCAAGTCACCGGTGCAAATACGCGCGTATGCGGTGGAAGTGCCATCTCTTGGATGCCGTAGCCTGCAGTGCCGGTCTCTCCCAGGACAATATCGCCTTCTCGGATGAAGTTGCCGAGGAGATGCCACAATCGGTCTTGTGTGATACTCTGTTCGCTCGGAAGCGATGACAAGCACCCTTTGCGGGCTTTACCTGGTAGCTCGGCCTCCTGCGTTGCCGGAAGATCCAAATCCAGGGCACTCAGCTCCTGTCGCAAGCGCGACACCGCAGATCTGGTGGGGATGTCGCGATATGTTTGCTCGCCTACCCGAATCTCGTTGTCTGTGAAGCTGATAGTGACTGCTTGAGGAGGAATGCTGGTAGTGTCGAAAGTGTTGGTGGTGCTAAAGTGAGGACCGAAACATAAAACAAGATCTGAATTATCGACGAAAGCTTTCGCCTTTGGATCGTAGCTGCCTCGGTAGACTCCGTGAACGTTGGAAGCCGTCTCGTCCACAAGACCCTTCGCGAATACCGTCACCCAGGTGGGCCACTTCGTGAGTTGAACAATGCGCTGGACGTCCTCAGTGATCCGAAGTGCTCTGCTCTCGCCGTCTACCAAAATGGTTGGTCGCTTGGCGGTTTTGATCTTGTCCAGGACTATTGACAGCGCCCGATCCTGGGCTGGTGTGGGCTTGATCTCTGCCAAAGTGAGGTCCGCCAATAGACACTCTGACCGCAATCTGCCAGTTTCAACGGATGCATCCACCAGGTCAACCGGCACCTGGAGATAGACGGGTCTGCTGTGCAAAAGACATTGCTTCAAGATCGCGTCAATTTGCTCCGGTGCCGACTGGGGATCCTTAAGACTCGCCTGTGCCACTGTGATCTGGGCGTGCATCTGAGCGAAGCGGTCAAAGTTGCCATCAGCAAAGGTGTGGTGAACCTTCAGGCGACAATCCTGAACAGCTCTTTCGGGAGTGCCAACGATATGTACCACTGCTGCTCGTTCGCAGTATGCTCCAGCGATGGCATTGATGGCTGACAGCTCGCCGACCCCGAACGTGGTTATGAGTGCTCCCAGGCCATTGATTCGTGCATAGCCATCCGCAGCATATCCCGCATCCAGCTCATTGCAATTCCCGACCCAATGGAGTCCTGAAGGTTCGATATGATCCAACAAGGTCAAGTTGTAGTCGCCTGGTACCCCATGGATCGAGCGCACTCCCAGTTGATGAAGGCGGGTAAACAGGTACTCTCCAAGCTTGACTGTGGAAGGCATTTCGTGTTTGTTTGCGCAAGGCCAGGGCTCTCGACTAGGGAACAGGCTGCCCGCGAGAGTCTGAAATACCAATTCTCGAGACTTATCACAAGCGAAGATGCATCAGAACTGTCGCGGCCACTGAAGGATAAGTGTGTTCCATCCCTTTGGCCCCGTCCGCGCAAGAGGGTGAGCGGACCAATTTTGCTTGCATCGCGAGAACTTGCTCCATCGAGACCCCAGATGGAAAACCGTGGTATGTTTCCGATAGCTCCATCAGCTCGATGTGACACTCCATGGATTATAGCATAGAATGGCAAAGAAAAGCGGGATAAGTCCACCCCCGAACGTACGATTCGAAGGGTTCGGTGAAGGCGCCGTTTGCGAATGTGGGTGGATGGTGGCGACATCCTGGGAAATATTCCGGGTCATTGGAGAGTCTCCTCGTTTGGCCCCGGTTGGGTTTAGTTCTCCTTCAAATACCCTTTTCCAGCGGTTCCACGGCTGTGGCCGCAAGAACAACAAACTTGGTGCAGATTGGTGGCATTTAAAGACCTACCAAACCTCACAAACTAGCCTTTCTGCAATCTCGACCGTGCTGTACATTTCGGCCCGGGAGCAGCGGTTGCAAGAAATCGAGCCTAGCACATAAGATTTCCACTCTCTCAGCTAATAGACAGAGTATACAGCCACCCATATATGTCTGGATTCGGGTTTTTCCGCAGCAAGACACCAGGCGGAACTCCAAGGCTTTCCATGCATCGTCTGAACCAAATGTGCCTATTCACATCTGATTTAGAGTCTCTGGGCGGCAGTTGTCCGGCCAGCCTCTGTTTTGTTTCAATGGCAGACAGTATACACCAGAATACACAGGCCGCGTTAATGAACTGGACAAACTGTTGATGGCTCCCCCTGGGGATGTCCGTTCCTGAGTCCATTGCCAATCTCACGCCTCTGAGTCCAGTGCCCATTTCTTGAAGGTTCATTTTCTGTACGTGTAAAGATCTTGTTCTGATGTAAATTCCCTGCTGATTGAGTGGCGATAGTAGCTTGCTTTTGACGTTCTCGATTACAGAAAATAATAGCCATAAGTCCTCGCTGATCGTTGATCGTGCGAGTTGCAAAAGGAGAGGTTATAGTATTCTTCAGATGGTCATATTGACTAGGATGTCAAGACTATAAGAGCAATGGAGTTAATTAGCGCTTGAAACTGGCACTATCGCTCCTGGAAACACTGATCTCTCGCCCGGATATCACTCAGACTCCGGTACGATAATAATCCTCTTGCCCCCGACCTTGTGGTGACGGAGAAGGTCCCATGCTTCGGTGGTGTGCGATAGACCCTCCATGACCTCTAGCGGAACCGACTTGAGCCTCCCATCCGTGATCGCAGCTTCGAGGTAGTCCCACCAGACCCATTCAACGAAGTCTTTGTTCTGAGGGTCTAGGAAGTCGTCCAAGTACTGCTGGAAGAATCCAGAGACACCGGCTGGAAATACCACGCCAGGTTGGATGCCCGCGGCAGACAGAATGCGGCCTCCACCGTGAGCAGCCAGGACTTGGCCCATCTTGACTTGATCCTCCGCGGAGTCTTGTCCGGCGAAGACGGCCTTGTAAGGCCCAAGAGCGGTCAGCTCCTGCACGACGGATGACGACTTGCGGTCGACGAAGTGATCTAACCCAAACGACCTGGCCAACTCGGAATGGCGCCCTGCGGCCACGCCGACGACCTCGTAGCCAGCTTGCTGGGCAAGTTGAGCTGCAAGGGCGCCAAAAGAGGATGAAATGCCCCAGATCAGAACCTTTTCTGCCCTGGGTGCTGCTTGACCTTTGCTAGGCGGCCTTTCCAGGTTGAGATGGATGAAGAGCGCGCTCATTGACGAATATGCCGTGGACAGGGAGGCCGCCACGTCGAAGGAAGTGTTACCAATCTTTTGAAAAAGGCAGTGTGGTCAGCAGAGCGCTCCCGGTTGTCTTCTTGGGGTTTCTTGGATTGATCTTTTACCTTGGAAGTCAGGACTTGAGGCGTAAGCGCAAACCGCTGGTAGGCACCGAAGCGAGAGTCATTTTTCAAGACACCAGTGGTGTTGGTAGCGACGCGGTCTCCCGGAGCAAATCTGGTGATCCCGGAACCGACTTTTTCGACAACGCCTGAACACGAGACTGAGGAACGTAAATAAATCAGAACTGAAGCCTCGGAGATATTTGACACTGCAACTTGCGTCCGATGATGGTTGGATATGTCAGAGGAACTGGGATGAGTCCCGCTTGAATCTTCCACTCTCCAGGTTGAACGGCCACGCCTTTGATCTGGTTGTTTTTCAGTCTTAGCACGGACAGGAATGGACAGCCAGCCTACTCTCAGGAGCAGTTCACCAGGTCCAGGTTCTGGGACGGGTGCTGATGAGACCCATGGCTCTTTGCCGGGCCCCTGGAGCCAGACGGCTTTGTTCTCCATAGGGATTGCTTGGGGTGTTGGCGCAGAGAGAGGGGAGAAGGGAGAGGTAATGTTCACCACAGCGAGGCAGGTCGTCAGTGATTGTCTGTTGGTCGCGAACCTCGATTGACGAAGACCTTGGAGTCGAAACTACCTGATGGTCTGCACCATCCGCGGAGAGGGAACTATATGTATGCATAGTCTGGGAGCCGAGCCCACTCCCGCGCGATCATGCACGGTTGGCAGGGTGTGTCACGGCAGTAATGATATGTATCGATGTACCCTCGTCCGCCATGTTATCATTCACCTGTAGACGATGAACTTTCGCGTCAGACATGTAGATTTCTGGAAAGCCACATGTAGCCCTGACCATGACCGGAAGACGTCGCGTTCATGCTGGGCGTCTGACCGATTATTAAACCTACCGCCCGCCATTTGTCATCTCGCCTGGATGCACGGCCGCCGTGCTTGCCCGTGTATTCGACCGTGCATCAAGGGCCAGACAAACGAAAGACTGGCCGAACGCTCATCACATCATTGCAGCAGCTTTGAGGTGCTGAACCTAGGCCATCTTCCATTCCGGCATGGGATTCTCCCGATGACTTACGAGGCTTTGTCCAGAGCTTCGTGGTGGCCTCATAGGACGGCACGTAGTACGGTTTCTTCGCTTGCATCTACGAATGGAAAAAAGGGTCTTGATTAGCGGGCACGACAGGCGAAGATAGTGAAGCACTGGCTTGGTCCCGACTCACCGACATGAACCAGTCTTCGTCACCATCCCAGAGATCTAGAATGCGAAATACTCCAGGCTCCTCGATGTTCTGGTACATTTCAAATGACAGACACTACTTCCTCGATAATGGGATCATGCAGATGTGGAAGCCCTTGAGAAACTTGTCGATGTTAGCGAGGTCCACGGTGATGACGACAGAAAGGATCGTTGGCGCTCCAGTCTTGGATGCAGAGTATGCCGGTGTGTTCTGTGCCATGGTTGTATATCTGCCTATCGCTCGCTTCCCTACGCTGGCCAAAAGTCTGTTAGACCAATTGAATTGGCACCAGGATCTCTGCCACAAGGAAATGGCAAGACATTGTGGGGTAAGTAATAACCACACGCCTTGTAACAATGAACAATCCGTTATACATCCGGTGCCGGACAAGTGCCGCCAGAGGGACGCCGTGGCCAATGCCGTGCTACCGGTCTGAGCAGAAAGTGTAACCTGGTTTATAAATTTGATGACACTAGCTAGATGGAAAGGGTAAGAAGGCCGTGCTCTGGATCTTGAGACCTGAGCAGCGGAGACCTGGAGCTTTCGCAAGATACTGGTCTGTCCGTCTCTCTCTTCAACGAGGCTAGCTATATTCGGCGAGTGGTCACGGTGTTTCCAGGGGTTTTCACCTTAGGGAACCTTTCCGACCGCTAGGGCCGGTATCCTGATCTAGCGCAAGATCAGGAATCATGATTGAGCAAGAAGTGGGTCGGAGGTAAGTAGTACGTGGGTCAAAGGTGAGTTTCAAGGTGAGTGGTAGGCGAGCGGTGATTGAAAGCGGCGTATTCGAATCATGGTCAGAAGGGCCGATAATCACTGTTAGTCTTGTCTGGGACCCGTCATAATGTATCGACAACGACAAATGGCACAATCTACGACAGAATGAATGGAATTCCCATGGACAACTTGCCACAGACCTTCAAGAAGACACCTTGCCGTTCGGGCTCACAGGGTAGTCGCTGGCAAACAAAGACCACTTCAGTACTTGTGTTAAGTGCAAGCCCCCTTTTTGCCCCAAGATGATGCAGAACTCGCGTTACATCACTCTTGCAGCATTTACAGAATGTGGAGCCAGAAGCAGTGTCAAGACCCTCTCGAGTTCAAGGAGTAGTTGTTCTCTTCTGATCAAAAATCTGAAAGGGTGTTCCACCTCCAACACGAACATCTCATATCCCGAGCTACAAGGCACTGTGAACGACATTCGAGAAAGAGTACTTGCGTTAATATCGCCCTACTAGACAAATTTGTTCCGACAGGCGACCAGAACTGCACCCAACAGGCAAGCAGTGACCTCCTTCAGATTTTCCCTCTTTCTAAAAATGCGGTGGGAATCTCAACATATTTGGCTCGCAGATACTCGGCGACATTCTTTCCGAGAATGTCATATGTGCTGCTGCTTGCAACTCCACGGTCCAGATGATCAAGCAAAAGGAAGTGGACAGCCCAGAGGTTTGGAAGCTCAAACCTTTCGACCAATCCACCCTTGTAATCATCACCAAGAAGCGCTTTTATGTTCGCAATTGTCAGGGTCGACTTGAGCCACTCGTACTCGTCTGCGTGGCGAACGTAAAAGCCAACGTTGCAATTGGATGACTTGTCTCCGGAGCGCGCATGTACAATATATCCCAGAGGGGCCACGGTCGTGGGACCCCAAGATGTTGGCGGCAGTGGATTTTCAGGATCATACGATGGCTGATGCCGTGGGTAGGTATGGGTTTTGGTCGGGATTGGAATGTCGAACGTCCTCTCCGAGAAATGGAGGCGGTGGGAGACAATTCCTTGAGGGATCAACGCCACCCAGAATTCCTGGAGAAGACAGCGAATCTAGTCAGCAGAGCTTCAATCACATACATGCACGTTTCACCAGGGATTCTCTCACATAGTACAGCTTTGGGGTACCTTGGCGCATGTCCAAGCTGAATTGCGCACCAGGGTACGTTTGCATCACTGTGTCCACGACGGGCTGTAGGAAGACTGAAGTTTGCAGATCATCGGGATTTCGAGCCTGTGCAAAAACTCGGAGGTCACAGGTAGCCGACTCCTGACTGCGCGGATTTGCAGGTGGCCTGCCGTTCAGCGATACTCTGAAACAGTGGTATTTATCGATCGGAAGGACGTCTCGGATCTGAGTTTCGAACATGGCAGCCTTCTCCTCGACATCGAGACCAACCACGTAGAAATGAGTCTCGGCTTGGTACCCGCCAATTGCAGTGATGCCGACCTTCGTCGTTGGTGGAGGCGGGAGACCCTTTACGCCCGAGACTTTGACGCGGTTCGGGCCAACCTGTTCCATACTGATATTCGAGAGTTCGGCGACGACATCCTAAAGGGGGCTATCAGTTATACAGTGGGGGTGGGCGTGCCGCAGGGACTCAGATGTAACCTACTGAGTTGAAATACCAAGGCCCCTGGATTTCATACAAAAGTTGGCTTCTGCAAGTTTCGGTCGTCACCACGCCCTTCGAGTCCTGCTCTTTGGTAACGATGCATGTACCATCTTTTGCGAGTTCTGCAATCGGGTAGCCAAGGTTGATGATATTTTTGCCAGTTCCGAGCGACTTGAATCCTGACCAGTTGGCCCCGCAGACGTACGCGCCACATTCGATCAGATGGCCGCAGACCAGGGCGCCAGCAAGCTCGTCCAGTTGGTCCTCGGTCCAACCGTGCCACCATATGCCAGCCGCAATAACGGGAGCTGGGTCAGAGACGCGACCGGTGAGGACGATATCAGCACCCTCAGCCCAAGCCTTTGCAATACCTCGACCTCCAAGATAGCATTGGGCGTAAATAGGGTCGAACTCCCAGGTCGAGAAATCCTTATCCGTGGTAAGTCTCTGCAGTTTTTCCCCCTTGGTGCGAAGCTTTTTGAGGTCTTCGATGGGGATTTCATCGCCAGAGACCCAGGCCACCTTCAAGTCCAGGCCTTTGCGCGCAATGATTTCCTTGACATGCTTGGTTAGGAGCTCAGTGCCTGAGGCACCGGCGTTGGCGGCGAGTTTGATCTTCTTGGCCGCCAAGTGCTCCAAAGCGGGCTCGAGCGATTGAAGAAAGATCGTTTCATAGCCGGGCGCTGTCGGGTCTTGTATTTTCTCCACCCCTCGAGTGGTCATGTTATATTCACTCATCCAGTCGCCGAAGATAACGTCTACATCCTCATTTTGTGCCATGCGTGCTAAAACTCCATGTTGATCTGTGATTCCACCTTCGCACCCCCCAATACGGACGGCGCGATTTTGAATAGACGGCATTGGTGTACAGAGAGTAATATAAAAAAAAATTTGGGTTGAAATGATGTTGTCTTGCTTGGGGAATCAGAAAATGGAGGCAAAAGGGTATCTGGATCTGTCGCGACAGGAGTAAGTCTGAACCTTTTTATAAGCTTCTTCACAAGCCGTGATTGATCATGCTCCTCCGCGATCCGGAAACTCCAATCCAGAGAAGGCCTGAAGGTTGAACCGAGCGCCAACCGCACAACCCTGGTGTGCGTTCGACAGATGGAAACCCAAAGATTTCCCGCCGCAAAGCTCATATTCCGTCGTCCTACTACTGACAAATACTGCAGTGGTAAGACGCGAGACCTCGGAGGTTTCGATATCCGAGCATGGAGACGCCAACCCCGAGAATCAGGAGTCTGCCAATGAGCTTGGCTGCACAAGCCTTTACGGCGCGAACTATGGAGAACGGAGAATGGATGGCGGAAAGTGGATAGAAGCTGGAGTATACAAGCCGGAGCAAGTGGGGAATCGATGGACCATGAGTCCCCCGCATACGCAGCCGAGGGTCTTGACATCAGTTCTCTTGGGTACTGCAAAGTGTAGCGCTATTGTACCCTACTGTGCTACTCCCTCCTGAAAACAGATACCGCTTTGGTGGTCCCAAACGCCATTGGAAGTTGTCATATCATGGAAAGAACCGGGCTCAACCTCGACTTCGCTCGGGTACCCCCCTTGAACGCTGTGACTAATCCATTGAATACCAGCCGAAACGAGCCCTCGGGCTCTGGACGAAGCAGGACTCGGCGGCATACATCCGATCATGATATATTTCTAGCATGCAATAGATGCAAACAGAAGAAGGTCAAGGTACGATGCAGTCGCGTTGATAGAACATATCTACCATTCGTCGCGGCCATATCCGAGGCTGACTTGTTCTCGACCATGAATGGGGTACTAGTGTCAACGAGATAATCCTCACTCCTGTGCCCGATGCACTAAGCTCGGTCTAGCATGCTCTGTTCGTGAGGAGGATGGGAGGAAACTGTAATCACCCTGTAACCACGTGTCAGGGGACCGGGTTAAGCCCGGCTCTGGATGTCGATAGAGAGGGATTTGCTCACCAGGAAACACAGGAATTCTTCCCGACATTATACCATCAAGTTAGAGCGCCGAATTCGTCAGCTTGAGGCCGAGCTACAGAAGAACAACTTGGAAGTGCCGCCAGGGGAATCAAGAGAAGAGGTGCTCGAAGCTGTCTTGCAAGAATCAGGAACGTCACAACATGAGTCTCAACAGTCCCTGCTGGGGCAAGGCCAGAAGCCTCGAGGACGATTTCACAGTCTTATTGACAGACTGTGTGCGGCCGAGCCCCGGCTGTGTACCGATAGAGCAGGGCGCCTACACTTTTACGGGCCTTCGTCAAGTTTACACACGGCCGAGAGCATCTCGTCATGGTTCACCTTCACGGACGCAATCTATACAGAGACGCCGCATCAAACTGCTCGGGAGCTACCTGTGCAGCTCCAAGAACATCTTTTAGACCAGTACTGGAAATTCCAACACGGAGTTATTCAGGTGGTCAACCGTGAGGCCTTTCTGAACGACATGAAGGTAGGTCGCTGCCAATACTACAGCAAAGCACTGCTCTACGCCATCTTCGCCTCAGCTGCCAGGGTATCAGACTATCCCGAGATTCGGGCACTGGTCGTACCACCAGAAGCTGGCAGCCTCCGTTTTGAGGAGCCCTATCTATTCAAGAAAGCGTCTACCCTGGTCGAGGAGGAGCTCCGCCACGATGCTAGCGTGACAACGGTGCAGGCCTTGGCCCTATTGAGTGTCCTATGCTGCTGCTACGCCGGCTCCGATGGCAGAGGGTGGATGGATTCGGGTCCGTATGCCTTTCTGCGCCCTACTGAGTCCTCCTGAGGTGGCAAGCACTTACTTCCGCAGGGCGTGCTGTCCGTCTCGCATTCGAATTCGGATTGAATCAAGAGCTCTCGTCTATTGGACCGAATAGTCTTCGCAGAGTCGACAGCAGTGTGCTTAGGACAACATTCTGGGGCTGTTTTACTCTGGATAGGTAAGCACTCGACTGTCTCCTGCGGTCTGCAGGCTCTCAAGCGTTTGAGATTGACTAAAATTGCAACGAACAGGCTATGGGCTACCTACCTGGGTCGACCGTACTTGATACGGCTAGACGTCGTGACGCTTCCCCGCCCTGATGCTTCACCCGGAGTGCATACCTGGGACGAGATAATTGCCGGTGCTTGGACTGACCTCCTTGACATCATTGGCCGTATATGCGACTCCATGTGCGTGCACCGTACCTTTGGGGCTCATAGGATTCTGTTCTGTACGCGCAGTTGCTAACAGCTTCACCTCAGAAACCACAAGCTTTCACAGCCCTTGGTCATGCGCCAGGAACTCTGTAACTGGCGTCTGAATTTGGATCCTGTCCTCCGCTACCTGCCCCAGTCACCACCGGCAGTTCATGTTCTGCAGTAAGTATCCACAGAGCTCCTGCTTGCGAGCCCGTTTGGACCTAGTGCGTCTTGAAGACTGAAACACCCTCCGGGCAATGAAAGAGACTATACTGACTGCACGAAGTCTCCACTACCACAGTGCGGTCATTCTGGAAAGACTCTCAGAAGGGCGCTTCGGCGTGGAAACGTCGAGCGCAGCTTCGGACAGCACCAGTGCTCGGACCATTTATACCGACCATGCACTGCAACTGGCTGCTATTACACAGGATTACAGAGCGAACCACGGCAGTGCCCGAACCATGATAGGGAACTCGCTCTACAATATCACGATTGCGGTCATCGTCCTGATTGCAAACTGGGCCGAGGGAGGAACGACGGACGAGAACCAGTACATCGAACGTGTCGACTCTTGTGTGCGCAGCATCAAGGAGATGGAAACCTCGTTCGCATCCGCTCGAACGCTATCCAACATCGTCCTCTCCCTGATGCGTCGGTGCAATTTCCCGCCTCTGCCATCACAACGACAGAAAGAGTGGAGCGAGGAAGATGAAGGGTTGCTGTCCCGGCTACGCCTGTCTCTGCCGATATTGTCGCCGGACTTCATGCCTGCTCTATACGACGACCAAGGCCTTTTCTCGGCGACGTTTGATTCCGAGGGACTCGAGTCCAGTGGCCCTTTCTGGCTCTTTGGTGATTCGGGAATTTAGAATGCAGGTCTCTTCTTCTCATACGGCTGAGCTTGTCTATTTTCATGTGCTTCTGACAGTCAAATGAACCAAGTGTTCTGGAATTCATCGTAATCCTTTCGTCTGGACTCTTAAGCAGATAACAGCTCATTCATTTGCCACATCATCTCATGGCGATGGTGTTTAAGCTACATCGCAGCGTAGAAATATGAGACGCAGGATAGGAAGTATTCTCTGTCCGAAATGGTCTCGCGAAGTTGTTCTAGCCCTCGATAGATTTGGACTGCTGCGGAGGAGACGGAAGCCAGCTTGGTCTACTACGCTAGTATTGGGGTCGTCTCAGTCCCGGCGGTCCAAACCTCCGAAACCTCGGGGCTTCCAAGAATCGACTCTCCATGTTGACGGATGCAGTCAGTGGGGTTGGAGAATGAATGGCAACCCTGAGACATGGTAGAGCGGGTTGCAAGAGAAGCGACCATGCGAAGCTTGAACAACTTGGAGAAACAAAGATCGCCAGATCTCCACTTCAGACCTTTACATGAGCGTCGTGGCATCCTGTCTCCTAATAAACGTCCCTTTCTTCTCAGTAATCTGATTGCCCTCAGCACAGATTGATATCGCCGCCTTATTTTGTAGCTGACATTAACCCACTTGCCACGCCCTTCCGCTGCCTGCCATGATTGTAAAAAATTCGAGATGGGACCAGCGAGGCAAGCGGCCCGCGAGAATAGCCAACGTCTCGGGTGCCAGAAGTTCGTCTATCTCAGATCTTTGTTTGTGTCGACGCCGGTAGAGAGGCTAACGTTCCGTCAGCCGATCCCGGCTATCATATGCGTCGACAAGCTGAATGGGGCGATGTTGATTTCTTGACCGGCGACTACCTTGCGGGTGAGTGCTGATACAGGTCATGATCATGACTTCATCTCCTCGGTCCTTGTTCAGACGTGGGACTGATGGTTATGCGCCTGATGCGAGGACAGAGATCAATCTCCCCGAGAACAAAAAAGGAATGGATGCCGGTGTGCACGAGGGCTGGGAACCGACTTGCTGGGACGGGTTTGTGCAGACCATTGATCTGATCGCCCAGAAAGAGCTGAAAGTCATTGTCAACGGAGGAGCTCTAAACCCTGCCGGGCTTGCAGCCAAAGTCCAACAACTTGTACGACTCTCCCACGTCCACTGCTACGTTGTTTTTTCCTCAGACATTGGGAGTTATCTAATCAGGTCTCAGGTCAACGAGAAAGGCTTCTCCCTCAAGGTAGCCTACCTTTCTGGTGACGATCTGACCCAGGAAACAAAGGACCAAATATCCAAGACGGGTCAAATTCCAGCCCATCTTGATTCCAATAACCCCGACGTCAAGGTCGAAAAGCTGGCTGTCGCATTACAGGACTACCAATCTAGACCAGTGATCACCTCACATGCATACCTTGGGGCGAGAGGGATTGTGGGGGCTTTAGACGGCGGCGCAGATATCGTCATCGCCGGCCGAGTCGCTGACGCTTCTCCCGTTATCGCTGCCGCCTGGTATTGGCATCAGTGGAAGCCGACAGACTACGACCAACTGGCGAGTGCACTTATCGCCGGTCATCTGATCGAATGCTCCGCGTACACGACCGGCGCCAACTTTGCCGGGTTCGATCAGTTCGATTTGGATCTCTTTGTGGACCTTCCCTTTGGTATCGCCGAGGTGGCCAACGACGGTACGTCCGTGATCACCAAACATGAACACACCCAGAAAGGGATCGTAAACGCGGACACCATCAAATGCCAGTTTCTCTACGAGATCCAAGGCGCCATCTACCTGAACAGCGATGTTTCCGCCGACACCACCAACATCGTGATCACGGACGTGGGCAAAAACCGGGTGCAAATGTCGGGGATCAAGGGCTACCCGCCGCCTCCGACGACGAAACTGGCAGTCTTCTATGATGCAGGGTATCAATGCCAGCTCTTGGCCAACGCGGCTGGGTACGCTACAGAGAAGAAATGGCAGTTATTCGAGAAGCAGATGCGCTTTTTCCTCAACGAGAAAGGCGTTCTGGACCAGTTTGACCACCTCGAGTTCCAGATGTGAGCCAATCCTCTCCTTTCCTTTTGCGGTCCTTTCGCTTCTCTCCACGCATGGCTCGTTTCTTCAAACCCTCAGCGCTGACCTACATTTTCACCTCTCCAAAGTGTGGGCGTACCGGAGCCCAATCCTCGAAGCCAGCTCCGCAGTACGACCTATTGTCGTGTCTTTGCACAAGCCCCAACCGAAGAGGCCGTTGCCCAGATATTCCCAGCTTGGGCGGACCACATAATGCAGCATTTTCACGGCAAGTACCGCCCAACCTTGAGCTGAATCTCGTTCAACTGTTGCCGTTGTCGAATCCATTCTGATATTGGTCCCAGGGTTACATTGGTCGCTCGACTACCGCACTGCTCACCCCAAGCCATACATATCTTTCTATCCCGGCCTGTACGATCAGACCGCGCTCAAGGAAGCAGCACACATTCTGGGCCCAGACGGAAAAGTCGCCCAGACGATCGACGCGAAATTGCCGACCGAGTTCTACCGTCTGGAGCGAAGGATCAACTTCGACGCCGAACAATGCACTCTGCGCAATCCTCAGGGACCCACTCGAACCGTAACTCTGGGCGATATCGCCTACGGTCGATCCGGCGACAAGGGCGCAAACTGCAACTTCGGCATCTACCCCCGGAACCCGGCGCATTGGGCCTGGTTCCGCGGGTACATGTCGCGGGCGAAGCTGCAGGAGCTGATCGGCGACGACTGGCGAGACACGTACTTTATCGAGAGGATGGAATTCCCCGAGATCAAGGCCGTGCACTTTGTGGTGTACGGCATTCTCGGTCGCGGCGTGTTGGCGAGCACCCTGCTCGATTCCCTGGGCAAAGCATTTGCGGACTACATCCGGGCGAAAACAATCGAGGTCCCGGTGGAAATCTTGGAGCTGTGAAAGAAAAGGGGGGGATCTAGCTAGCTGTCAAGAGTTTTGCATTGTGCGAGGGACTGGCTGTATGTTTCAGTGGCGACGACCACCTCAAGCAACTCAACGTATGTTACTTCATCTTGGCCCAAGAGAACAACTACTGTGGGCAGCCATCTACTTTCGCCGTCATTTCCTTTCCCTTTTTGGGGACCCAGTGGGACAGTTGATTACAGTGAGAAGCTGGTCGAATTGACGTTCTTTCTTTCAGTAGCTTCGGAGAATTGCACCTCCGGCCGTTGCAGTCGGTGTTCAAATACCGAGGCGGATACGGCAGAGATGCAGGTGTAATATTCCAGCTTGCTGCCAGGCAGACCTCCTTCCTTACAGAAGGTGGCAAGCAAGAAGCTAAGGGTGAACTGTCTACTTTGCTCGGTGTCATCCTTTGGAACGACAACTAGCCAACCCATGGTATCTTTCCACATTGAATGGCATGCACAGGATATCTAAATTCAAGAACTCGCTCCAGGCTTTGAAGAGGTGCAACAGTTGGTATTGCTGTACTTCAACATTGCGAGATCCAGATGCACAGATTCCCTTTGATATTTTTTTCCAAGCCCACGCTTTGGTGATCTTGAGCCGTGTCCCTATCTTTCCTTGACGCTTTCTTTCGCCTTGATTCGAGCCTCCGACCGGCTTTCGCAGTGAACTCATGGCCTTCCTCATTGTATTAAGATTTGGAAATCGGCCTTTTTCTCTGCAACCCTTCCGCAGGTCCTGGTCCTTGCACTGTCCCTAGACGAGTCCCTGGTGTTGTATTTTCCCCTCCTGGTGCTGGTGACGATTCGATATCAACATTCGCTCCCTGGCAGAATGCAATTGCTTGGAGAATAGTACGCAACAGTACCCTCAGTATGGGTACGACGACTTCCAGCATGCCAGTGGCCAAGACGAAGACTACGATGAGGGTTTGGAGCAAGTAGCGGCGACGATAACGATGGTATGCCCTTGCCAGTTGCGCAAGGTTGCGTAAAAATAAATTCTCCAGATTTGCTTTGTACTCGTCCCAGATACGACAACTTCGCGACAGGACCCATGCACCTTGAACAAGAGCCGTCAAATTCGACGCGATATTTGCACCTCTAGCCCCTCTTGCACCACAAAGAACGTGGTATGGTGCTTCAACGGTCTTCCTGGGTGGAGCAGCTCAAAATGATATCGCCGTAGCAGCCGTGGGAGCAATTTGTTCATCTCCAGCAGCGCGAGATTCCGGCCCAGACAGAGGTGGCTCCCGCCCCCGAACTGTATGGGTGTTTCATCAGTCAATGCCGAAATAAGGAACTCATGAAGCAGAGAGTTTGGGGTTTAGACGGGACCGGGACAGGCGTACCTGATACATATGTCGGTGCATCTCCTTCGCATTCGGTTCAAGCCAGCGCTCCGGACGGTAGTCTTCTGCATGGAGGCCAAAGACAGTCTTGTCTCGGTGTAAGACCCAGCCATTCACCGCGACTTCGGTTCCGCCAGGATAGAAAGTGCCGTCAATCTGCATACCCTCGGGTGGTAACTTGCGGTAGATGTTTAGGCCTACGGCAGGGCGGAGCCGCATCGCCTCATGAAGGCATGCTTGGAAGTACGGCAGGTCCTGCGCCTCGGCGTAGCTAACGGGGTCGGAGAGTTTCCCTGAAGTAGTGGCTGCATCGATCTCTGAGAGGAGCGTCTGGTAGCTGGACGGGGAGTTGAGGAGGAGATAGAAGAAGGACTGCATAGTAGACGCGGTCGAGTCGGAGCCAGCACCGCTAAATCGTGATTAGAAAAGATCTCTGGGATCGTTCTGGAAGAATGGACAGAGCTGGGGGACGGTGGTGCCGGACAATAGCTGCTTCTTGAAGGCAAAGCACTTACATTGCTCCGTGAGCCACGGAAAACACGTCGGCCTCGGTGAACTTGTCAGGAGACCGAAGGTGCCCCTGCAAGAACAGGGCCAACAAGTCGTCTTTCCCAGTGGCTGATTTGCCATTATCGTCCAGTTTTTTCCGATTTTGCAGTTCCTCGAGGGCCATGCGTGTCAGGAGAACAGGCCTGAGACCCAGCCCAGGAATATAGGACGCCACGGGATTGAGCCGAAGCAGGTAATGCAGCCACGGGACTTGCCCGACGAGGCCGTCATAGAATTGAACGTCGTCGATGAACTTTATACAGCCGTCGACATCGGTGCCTGTGCTCACGAAACCATAGCGGTGGGAGAACGCAACTTCACCTAGAACCTGGAGACACAAGTTTAAACTCCGCCAACTTGATGAGGAGGGAGACTTACATCGAACGCGAAGTAGTGGAGGTAGTCTCCAAGGTCACAACGTCCTTGACCAGTGCCGGCCAACTCATCGAACTTATCCATTAGCTCCTTTTCAACTGCCTCGATCGAAGACGACATCTTGAGTAGCGAGGCCAAGCTATACGGCTGGACCGTAAACCGCTTCAGCTGGGCGTGTTTCCATTCGCGGATCTCTGTAAAGACATCCGGATTCTCGGCGGGCGGAAACACCCAATAAAAGTCGGTCTTCTCCACGCCCTTTCCCACCGCGAAAATGTCTTTGGCCGCCTCCGGAGACGCAAAGGACAGCTCGTTGGGACCCGTGCGGACAATCGGGCCTTTGAGGATATCAAGAACAGGTCAATGTGAGGCTTTAATGGGTAGGAAAAGTCGTGCTGCGCACGTATCGGGCCGCCCGTACCATATTTGCGATGCAGGTCCATGTAATCATGTTCGCTGTGACCTTTGTACGTGACCCAGAATTTCCAGAGCCGCGAGCATGACGCCAGCAAGGGCCCAGGCCATGTCCTTAGCGGTGAGTTGTAACGTTTGTATATGCCCCTCGCCACCAGTAACAAGAAGAGCACCAGCAAGAAATGAGATCCCAGTATCCGAATAACGTGGTCCAATAGAAGACCCGCCATCGAGTCTGAAGACATGCTGAGAGACTGTCGTCAAAACTGTGAGCGGCTGTTGCTCGCTGGTAGCTAGGTACTGATCAGATCATATATGGCACTGTGAGGCTGACCCGCGGTCTTCTCGTCTTGCCCGCGGCGACTCGCATGTCTCTCATTTGCAGCGCCTACTCAACCAACGACGAGCATGTGCCAGGTTAATCTTTGGTGGTTCTTTGGCGCAAAGCACTGGAGATGAAATCATTGCGGCTGTTTCGCATCCATCCACAGGATTCTGGTGGGGCTAGAAGCAGCGGGCTTACAATAAGCAGCAGCAGCAGTGATCTCAAGGTCAAGTGACTTGCAACCTCATCCGGCCGAGACAGGGCGGTTTGCATCTTCCGCACAAAAGTGGCACATGCAAGGAGACTCAGGAGCCCCGCAACCGATGAATCGCCGCACACAAGGTTGAGAGCGAAGCCCCAGCCACCAAGCCCGATGTGACAACCCAGCCTTGTCGCACGTCGGTATCTGTGCGGAGCTGTCGCCCCCAGCTGCATCAGGCTGCATGTGGCAGACGAGGGGCGACTCCCCGCTTACGGAGTCAGGAGTCTCACGATGCGCAAGACCAAGTCCGGGGGATTTCTCGCGTTTACCTCCTGCCACACTCACTTCGCCGACATCATGAATTTGCCTGGGCGACCCCGGGGGCGGCCTCGCAAACTGTGTTCGACTACATGTGCCACATGCGGCCAGCAATTTTCCAAGAGCGAACATCTTCAGCGACACGAAAGAAGGCGTATGTTTATCTATCCGCGCCGCGTCGATGATGCCTGGGAAGGAATCGGCTGACCCAGATGTTTTAGACACTGGAGAGCGTCCTTTCGAATGCTCGCATTGTGGAAAGCGCTTTTCCCGCAAGTCAGACTTTGAGGCTGCAGAATCTTTGAGAACCAAATTGACCATACATGCAGGGATGTGCTCGGACATCACGTCCAGAAACACACACGCTTTATGCAGAAGAGCGGCAGGACATTAAGTCCCCTTGACCAGCCCGGCCATCTCCACGGGGGGCTCTCCCATGCACCGGGGGAGAGTCGAGAGGGCCGTGGCCAGCACATGTCAATAAGGAACTCGCTTCGCGATAGAGTTGAAGCTGCTTACGATGCTTATCCTGTGCATTTTGCGTCGGCTTATCTTGATCCTCTGAATGGGCCACAGTACGGTTCGGTAGACACGGTGGCGATGCCACTGTCGAGTCCATTGGCGTTACAACGCGCTTGTCCCAATGAGCATGCTCTTGATGAAGACTTCAATGCTGCTGCTGAAGCAGGTAGCCATAGAGTTGCACTACGGGAATCTGAAGACGATAGCAACTTCTGGTTCGACTCCGCGAATAATCATCAAGCAACCGACATTCTCTGGAACGCAGCAGAGGCTCCTGTTGCCGACATGACATTTGCAGACCCCTGGCTGGCTCCTCCGGGTCCAGCCTTTTCGGTCCTAGATAAATCTCAGGAGCAGGGTCGTTCCAGAGAGCGCTTACCTAACGGACTACTTGACAAGGTCTGTCAGTGCTGGTCAACGACGATGAACGTTGGGGCCAACGGCAGTCAGCTCTGGGATCAGATCATTGATGATTCTGAAGATGACACCTTCTCACAGCCTATGTCAAAGTTCTGGGCCGTGTATGCGGAACAGTCTGCTGCGTCGAGATGGAAGTTTGACGAGAGTTGTAGATGGCGCATCATGACATGTCTCAGAGGAGCCCAACTAGAAAGCCGCCATGTCACTTCTCAGCTCACAAGCATCAACGCGGAAACAGAAAATGATCAAGAATCTTGGCCTGATGTTACACCTCAGGATCGGTGGAATGGAAACCACGGCGCAACCATGAAGTTCCCATCGATCAGCACCCTTGACTTCAGCTTGGATTTGTTTTTCGATCACCTTCATACCTTTGTGCCTGTCATCCATGTTCCGACGTTTGATGCCAGGAAGGCTCCTGACGTACTACTCCTAGCACTATGTATGGCAGGATTTGTCAGGCTTAAAGGTCCTGCGGCACAACAGTTCCTGGAGAAAAATCTGACGGTATCCAACTCCCAACATGCCTAACTATGAAGTGGAACTGCACTAACCGACGGATCCCAGGCCTTGGTGGACCGCTGCCGTCAAGCGCTTCGGGCAGCTACATTACAAACTACTACGGCGCCAATGCTGCCGATTTTAGCAAGCTCATACCTCGCCACGCTCTCTGCGCTTCTTACGGTCTGATGTTTCCAGTAGCAATGCATGTCATGTCACGTTTGACTAGTTATCTAGGGCAGGAGCAACACAGAGTCATGTCGGAGACTCCACAGAGAGACTGTCTCGGTTTGGGCGCACCGCCTTGTCCTGGCATCTTAAGTTCTGACAAATGCCAGGCGATGATTGCTCATGGCTTCTTCGAAAATGAGGTCGTCTCAGCCACGGAGAGTGGCGCTTCTGATGAAGCCCTGGCGCACCGCTATGGATGGGAGGTCTGGGCTCGAGTCGAATCGACCAAGAGGTCTGTCATCGATCCCCCATGCGACCAAGCTCTACCATCACTGATCATTCCAGGCTGATCATCGCCATCGTAATGGTTGACGCTTTCTACTCCAATTCTCAGGGTTTAATCCCCACTATCCCAACCGAGATGTTGAATTTGTACCTTCCTTGTGATGAAGAACTCTTCTTCGCTCCATCCGAAGTGGAATGGAGGCGAATTCTCCAGACCAAAAGCACAAATTCGTCCGCAACCTTGGCCTTTTGCGCCGACCAAGTTTTGATATCTCCACAGACGTATTATCCGGGCTCCGTGGGCCTGCACGGTGTCCTCGCCGCTGTATGGATTCGTTTGTCTGAGGCTCATCACAGAATTTTGTCACGGAGCGGCTTGTTAGGCCATGAGTGGGGACTCATCCCGTACGAGGTCTACTCGACCGACCACACTGCCAAATCAATTGCGCCCTTTCTGGTCAATTTCATGCGATTGCACGGCAGGAAACTGCAAAATGGGAATCCTCATGCTCTGATCATGTGGAATATCCTGTGTGTGATGCTGCTGAGTAATTCGTGGATGTTCGAGCTCGGGGCCGGTCAAAAAGGTGCAGAGGCCGCGAAAGCCGCTTTGGCTTGTATTACCTCCTGGTCAGACACTCTTGCGGCCAGACGGGCTTGTGTTCACGCAGCTCAGATCTTTTGGATATGTTCGAAAGGGAAGATATCTGATAGGATGATGTTGCACTCGGAGACAAGCCTTTTCCTCGCCGCCCTGGTCCTCGGTCTCTATGTCCTCGTTATGAAGGCTGACACCGATGCTTCCTCACAGCACAATGTCTATGAGCTCCTGGGTGACATGGATTGGCGAGATCTGGGCGATGTGGCCCTCGGAAGTAGTCTGCACCACGGTCTAGAGATTGATGTGGCTCCAGAGGCGGGCTTCATTGTGCACGGGGGCACTCTCACCTTTGACGGTGTCCCTCTCTCCAGAGGCTACTCTTCTGCAAGACGGATTCTTGTGCACTTTGCCAACCTCCTGGAAGGTGTGGGCATGTGGTGTAGTTCGGATATCTCTCGAGTTCTCCATATCATTGGAGACGTACTCACGGACGAGGGGGTTGAGCATGGAGCCAACGACCCCGTGGCTTTCCGGAACTACCAATCCTAAAATATATCCTGGGGAGAACACAAGATGTGAGTTCAGCCGATCCAGTTAGAGACAAAGTTGGCATTGTTACACCATTCACAGTAAAGAGCGAGGAATGTAGCACATGGACATCCCGGTGGGATCAATTTTGCGACCTTCTAGATTCGGTCGAACTTACGATGATGAAAAGCAACACTCCAGAACAATTTGTGGGGAAAATATGGGGATAAAAATGGTAGGGGATGGGGAAGAAATTACTCTCACCTCTACGAATGACCCGTGACAGTGGTTCGGGCCATGGACGTCTCTGCTGACGACTCTCTTCACGAAGACAGAGGGGAATGATAAAAGCTCCGCCGACCCCATGGAAGAGCAAGTAGGGATCTAGCACCATCTGGGTGGAAGAACAGATTTTCTCACCAGTCGCCCTCTATCACCATGCCCTCCAGACGTCTCATAGCGGTGCTCGGAGCAACAGGGGTCCAGGGTGGCTCTGTGAGTGAATTACTGGCCCATGAAGAAGCAAAAGTCTCTATTCAATTTTAATGGAAAAACTTGTAGGTTGCTCGATACCTCTCGACACAGCCGGAATACGACATTCGAGGAGTTACACGCAACCCTTTCGGCGCCGCGGCGAAGGAGCTGGCCAGTCTTCCCAATGTTTCGGTGGTGAAGGCGCACTTCAATGATCCTGCTTCGCTCCTCAAGGCGTTCGAAGGCGTCGAGGTGGTCTATGCATTGACCAACTTCTACGATCCAGAGAACCAATCCAACCTCCTCGCCGAGGCGCAGCAGGGAATCGCCATTGCCGACGCTGCCAAAAAAGCCGGTGTACAGCTCGTGATTTGGTCGACAGTACCAAGCGCCCTACTGCGAACAAAGGCACAGTTCGCCTCTGTCCCCTTGGTCGAGAATAAATTTTACGTTTCAGCGTACCTAAAGAAGATCAACATGCCCCACGTTGACATGTACCTGGGCTTCTACTACGACAATTGGCGCAATTTCCAGTGTCTCTCGGTCGGTGCAGACGATGTGATCGAGGTCACCCAGCCCGTCATGAGGCCGGAGACGAAGATAGGGATGATCTGGACCGAGCGCGACCTCGGGCCCACCGTCGACGCGATCCTGAAGAACTACCGCACCAAACCGCTGGTTGGCGGAGAAGTCTACTGCGTGGGCGGGTATCACAGCACCTCAGACGTGGCCGAGGAGATTCAGAGGCAGACGGGGAAGCAGACGCGGGTGGTCACTGCACCAACGTCGGGGTTCAAGGACCTGGATGTCATGTACGAGTATTACAACGACCACAGCCTGTACTCGGAGTTTCCCATTCCGGAGAAGGAGACGCTGGAGCTTGGGATCAAGTTTCATTCGATAGAGGACTTTGTCAAAGAGGTCGCAGTGCCTCATATCAGTATGCTAACAAAGGCAAAGTAGTCGTTGACAACAATATATGTCAGTCTAAGCACCACTATAAGTTATGGGCGTGGAAAAGAGAAAACAGGATTCGATATGAGCTCCTATCCAGTATGTTTGACGCCGCTCACGATCAACACTTCAGCCTTTCTGAGATAAAGAGGTAAGTACGCAGAGGCTGCTTCACGTTACCACTTGCGGTTGTGGCTCACGGAGGTGTCGAATCTTTCCACCTGGGAACTTGGGTTCGCCATCTTACATTTATGTATGCCATGCACTGTCTATCGTATCGGTGTCAAACATCGAATCATGGAATTCATGAGCCATTGTTTTGTCCTCCCGCTAGATCGCGTTGATTACTCCAAGGACAGCAACTCCCCGGCCAACGCCGCAGTCGGTATCAAGCTCAAGCTCTGTCCTCAATCCCCTGAAAGAAGAGCCTAGTTCCTGAGACAGAAAGTACCGCTTCCTGTCTTCAAAGCGGCCCGGCTGTTCAGGGCCCACAATGTCCTTGTCTGGCTTCGCGTCCTCTCCCTGAAGCAGCCGGCTCGGCGAAAGGATCTCCACGGACAAGCATCTCCGAAATCGGCATACTGGGTTTCTTCACATTTGTGGTGACACTGAATGCAAGGCTAGTAGCCAGGGCATATCCTTGCTAGCAGACCTGTATCGAAACTGCTTGAAAAGAGTTGACACCTGCAACTATTGATTATATGCGCAAAATATCGGTCGGAGTGAGAGACATATATTAGCAGATAGTGTTGGATGCCAATGTCTTTGGCTTCCCCTGCAAAGCTGGAGTTAAACTGGCCGAACCTATTGTATAAGGAGCGAGGCTCTCAGGCCACCAGCCTAGATGCTGCCTAGAGCAGCTGCCTTCCCCAGTCAATGTGCCGCCCTTCGCGCCCCGATGGCTGGGCCTGTCCGCTAGCTGCCACACACTCAGTATGCTTTGCACCCTCTTTCTGGGGGGGGACTCCGCTTGAGCGGCTTGGATGTCTTGGAGTCCGGGGAACTTGGGTTAAAGGGCCACTTGCACCCCGCAATACAGTACCCTCATGACAGCAACATCCTGCTCCTCAAGGCGCACTCTTCCCCTCCTTTAATGCAGCCATCGATTATTCACCTATTTGACGACCAACCAGCGACACCTTTGGAGCTTGCAGCTACTTATATATTGCACAAGGCTCGGGGCTCTGGTACACGGAACGATGGATAGTCGAGCCCAAGGCTCCCAAAAACGACATGCTCGTCTGGCCTGTCTGCAGTGCCGCAAGAAGAAGATAAGAGTGAGCTCGCGCTAGATTCCCAGCTTTTGCTCTGAAATTCGATATCCAAGAAGCTAAGTGTTGCCAAAGTGCGACAACGGACACCCCAAATGCTCAAACTGCCAATTGTACAACACGGACTGTGTTCTTGGAGAGGACAAACGCAGGTCAGTTTGCAATGACTCCAGAAAACACCAAGCTCATGGTTGCTTCGCAGAGCCCAGTCGACGAAAAAGACCATCAACGAGCTCACCGACAGGCTGGCCGAGGTTGAAGCACGCTTGGCCCAGACGTCACAGGACGAGAGTATTTCTCAAAGGCCTAGTATAATAGACAGAAGCACTCCCCCAGATCCGCTCATTGAGCACTTTTTGGATGCAGGAGAAGAACTGAATTCTTCCGCAACCGTAACTGGCCCATACGTCACGACCATGCCTGAGTGTTCTTCCTCGACACCAATGGTTTTCCGAGACATCGACTTGGACTTCTGGGAGCACGTCGACGACACGAGAGCCGACCTCGCTGAATTTTCCGACCTTGGACCGTCGTCAAATATGGAGACGGTGTATGAGGCCGGAGTTGAGTCCATGTCAACGTTACTGGAAAACGTGGGACCCGAACAACCTCTGTCTCGGATTTCGCCCATCGCTTCGCAAGCAAGCCGGAAAGACAAGTCAGTGTCACCCAATCAAAGTCCCGGAAGCGGCCCAAACTACAATGCAACCAGTTTCGATCAAGCTTCGCAGACTTCCGAGGACGATATCACGCAGCAGATATCGAAGCGACTCGGTCGTATGTGTCTGACAGAGGACGGACACATGCGGTACTTTGGCGCCACCAGCCATCTCTCGATGCTGCCGAACGACCTCAGAACCATCTATCGACCCGACATGCGCGTGTTCCGGGAGGAAGGCGAAATCGTGGTCAAGCGGGCGCACCTGGGCTGGACTCCCGACCCCGAATACGAGCTCCATCTGACACGGCTCTACTTTGCGTGGCACAACACTTTCGTCAGCGAGGTGGAGAAGGAGAACTATTTCCAGCAGAAAGAGCTGTACTACAGCGGCTATGAAACCGCGCTGTTCTCGCCCGCACTGGAGAACGCAGTGTGAGTCAGGTAGCATCTCCAGCGTTGGACGCTTACTGAAGGTTGTCTGCAGTCTTGCGATCGGCGCATTGTACTCGACCAGACGACATCCTGCCATCCAGGACAGTGCCTCGGACTTTTTTGGCGCGAGGACCCGGTTATACCTAGAAACGGAGATGGACCGTCCGACGATAGCGACAACACAAGCGGCAGTGATTCTATCTGCTTTTGAGTCGGCGAACGGCCATGATTCTCGAGGTGAGTCCTCGCACCATTTCGAGCAAGGCATTGGACTTATGATCCCCAGGTTGGATTTACTCAGGTTTGATGATAAGAAGCTCTACCGTGCTCCAGGTTTAACCAGCCACAGGCGTGGCAGTCCAGATGACGACGGATCTTGGGCTACAGCTCCGTCTCGACACCAACGATGACTACCTTGGAAGCGAGGACAATACGCGAAGTCTTGAGGACGTTCGTAGAAGTCTCTTTTGGACCGTGTATTCTGCGGACATGTGAGTTCTCCATCCTCGTAGCCTCGGAGCAGGGAACGAACGCCGGCCCTTCATGAGATGGGTAGAATGGCTGACTGTCTTTCGGGAGTTGCAGGTACCACAGTAGTTATAGTGGACGGCCTTACTTGATGAACAGGATGCGATATGATGCTCCTGGTCTGGATGCGTTGAACGACGGCGATTGGCAGCCATTCCATTCGGACGGCGAAGCGATGAAGCTGCCGGCTGCTTTCGACGGTTCTGGTATTGGATCAGTCACCGCATATGTGGTGCAGATGGCCATCAAGCTGCGAAAGATCTACGACACACTGTAAGCCGCCAGAAAGCGTCTGCCTCGATGTTTTGCTAAAGGGGTTTTCAGATACTGCGGGACCGCCTCTGGCTCCGAAGATGCCAGACTGTTCGTTCCCGCCATGGCCAAACAGCTCCAGCATTGGCTAACAGCGTTACCGCCGGCGCTTCGTGTGGACTATGGAGAAGAACGGCCTTCTCCAGTTCCAGCGCCGATTGTGCTCCAGCTTCAGTGAGATGATATCACCAGTGTGCACGTATCTTGACAGAGCTAATCCAGTGGCAAGCATCTTATACCATCAGATCCTGATCATCCTCAATCGGCCGTTCGTTGTGCACGAATCAGACTCCGAGATCCTCGCTGGAGAGAACTGCACCAAGTCTGCCGGGATTATATGTCAACTGCTGCAAGTGTTCAAGGCCAATTACGGGCTACGATATATCAATGTCCAAGCGGTTGCGTCCACAGTCACCGCCGGGGTTGTGCACGCGTACGACAGCTGCATCTACTCGGGACCGAAGGGTAAAGCGGCGCAGCATAACTTTGTGGTCTGCATCCAGGCCCTGGCTGAAATTGGCCAGTCCTTCAGAAGCAGCATCCACGGGCTCGAAGTGATAACCTCCCTGAGACGCGCGTGGCAGCACCAGATGTTCAAGGAAACCAGAGCGAAACGGCGCTGGAGAGGGTCGTCCGAAATAGGAGGAGACCATCTGCATCGTACTCCGACCTGAATTTGATGTTTCCTGCCATCAAAGGTGTGCACGGCGGTTGATATCAGACACAAGGCATGCGGATTTGCAATGGCCTACAGGAATTTCATGGCAACGTCACAGCCAGAGTCTATCCTAGTACACACTCGGGTCGAGTGCCGGAGCGTCAGTATTGAGACTGGCTGTTTTGCTCTCCTCGTTAAGCCTGCAATTCTTGTCCTCGTCGATTTAGGACGCGATGGTCAAAAATGAAATTTTTACTCCCATCGCCACAAGATCATGATTAATATCGTCAATGGGTTGCCTGGTTGTGATGCCCCAGTCCCCGGGAGCTATATGAATATCATCTGAATATTCTTCTCGATAAGGAAGATGCACTAAGGCTTCAAGGACAATTCCTTGTATCGTTCACTGGCCACCTGGTCGCAGCGAGCTCGGTAGTCCACCGCACTGCCGTTGAAGATCACCAAGGTCCGCGTTTTCTTACCATCGACGTTGCTGTTGACGCCCGTAATCCAGGAATCGACATCATTGGTCAACAGACCTTCGCTGCAAGTTCTGACGTGTTCTGTCCATTCTTTCTGGCCTTGTTCAGTGGCCTCGATAACAGAGACGCCGTTGTCGCGCGCATATCCAAGGATGCCCGCAATCCATTCGACGCTGTATTCGATACTCCGGGGAAAGTTCCCCAGAGCCGAGTGCGGACCCATGGCCATTAGCATATTTGGGAATCCTGAGACCAAGAACCCCAGTTGCGTCTTGGGCCCCGGAGCCCATAGTTCCTTCAGTCGCTGTCCGTCAACACCGACGATGTCAATGGCGTTAAAGCTTCCGGTCACAGGGTCGAAACCAGTCGCTATATTCAGGCCATAAGATCAGCGAGAGCCTGCCAGGTTCTGGGACAGTCTGCGACTTCCAAACGCGAGAAACAGTGACAAGGAAATCCAAGGGGCTTACCATAGATGATGACGTCGAACTCTCGCTCTTGCTTCGAGGTTTGGATTCCTTTCTCCGTGATGCATTCGATCGACTCCTCATTCAGATCCACCAGCTCCACGTTCTCTTGGTTGTACACTTCTAGATATCGCGTCTCGAGGGGAACCCGGCGTGTGCCAAACCCGTGATCCTTCGGGATCAGTTTGTCGGCGACTTTGGGGTCTTTCACACGCTCCCTGATCTTCTTGGCCACATATTCACTCAGGAGGGCGTTTGCCTTTTTGTCGGTGTACACGTCTCGGAAGTTACCCATCCACAAGCCAAACCCAGGCTCATAGTAGCGCTTCTCCCAGAAGGCTTCCCGCTCCTCATCAGAAACGTCAAAGACACTCCGAGAATCGAATTGGTGGACAAAGCACCCTGGGGTCGTCTTGCAGATGGCGAAGATCTCGTCGTACCGCGCCCGGATGCTCTCCATTTCTTGCGCCTCGATCTTGCGGTTTCCCAGCGGAGAGCACCAATTGGGTCGGCGCTGGAAGACGGTCAAAGTGCCTGCCGACTTGGCCACCTCTTGGATGGTCTGGATGCCGGTGGCACCCGTCCCTATTACTGCAACCCGCTTTCCGGCATAGTCGATACCGTCCTTCGGCCAGAGCCCTGTATGACACCAAGACCCCTTGAAGTTAGGTATCCCTGGGATGCGTGGCAAGACCGGGTTGGTCAGAGCCCCAATAGCGGTGACGAGAAAATGGGCGTTGAACACTTCACCCGACTCGGTCGTTACTTTCCACTGGTTGCGAGCCTGGTCGTAGTGTGCCGAGCTGACGCGACTCTGGAATTGAATGCCGTCGCGCAGCTTGAATTTGTCGACCACAAAATTGAGATAGCTCTCCGTTTCGGTCTGCGGCGCGAAATGTTCCTTCCAGTCCCATTCTTTCAAGAGATCTTGAGAAAATGAATAGCAGTATGTCCAGCTCTCGGAATCGAAACGTGCCCCGGGGTATCGATTCCAGTACCTACCGTACGTTAGGATCAGCCAGACCTGGAAGGACAGGCATTCTCTCACCATGTTCCCCCGACGCCATCGCCGGCCTCAAGTACTCTGGCAGAGATGTTCAGCTCGCGTAGTTTGTATAGCATGTATATTCCCGAAATCCCAGCTCCGATCACCAGGACCTCGACATTTTGCTCGGGCGCAACAGAACCCATCTTTTTCCTTTTTCACTACTCGGCAACGATGTACTCAAAGCCGCAGATCGAAATCGCCCTAACAGATAAAAGACGTCCGTGGGCTATGTGTCAAAGATTTTGAGAATTTGAAACCAAATTTAGGGCGTTAGGTATTCGCAATAGTCTCGGACGGTGACTGGTGGCTCTTATAAAACGACAAGAGCCAGATCAGTCTGTGGAATACCAAAGCAACAAAGGATCTTTCTCAACCAAATACAGCTACGCCATCACTGAGTTGTGCCTATCGCGTTCGGCGAAGGATGGCGACATGGTGAAGCTCCTCCTCTGCTCTCTAACTCCGCTGTCCCGCATCCGCCTGGGGAAGCAGCTCCACGGAAAATATACAGCGTCTTCTCCGAGAACATCAGTTTTGAAGAGCACGCGCGTTCAAGTGTACTTCGGCCACGATTGGGCGGGAGAAGATGAGACTGATGTTTTGCTTACGCAACTGCAGACTCCTCGTTCAATTGTTGTAGCTCTATTCGGGGTATTCTATGGGCGCAAGTGACAGCCTCGAGTGAAGCAATGTATAGTGCATGGCTGGGTACAACCATGTGCAACCAATGCGGTCTAACAAAATCTCCTGCGAAAAGAACACATGGCATTCTGTTATATGCAAGGCAACTCTTGAGCAGTCCCAATTGTAGATTTCAAATACAGGCCCCCCCCCCACTTCCCACCAGGTTGTCTCTCCCATTTTCATTGTGGTCTTGCACCCCCCCCCCCCCCAGCCAATCGCAAGAAACGCATCTCTAGCACGAGACCCGAATCTTGCTCACACGGACAGCTTCTCTGAGTGCATTGCTGGCTCGTCAGCCTTGCCCTTGCTCTCTTGCACTGAAATAGACGTTGTGTGCGGATCATCCGTTCCACCGCCCATCATTTCCGAGAACCTCGCCTCCAGCAACTCGCTCGTGATGGCGGTTTGGTGCACAACGACCAAGTCTGGGTCGCCAAACATGTCGGCAATCTCCTCCATGGGCTTGTGCAGCGTATCGGGGAAGAACAGGAAGACCGTGATGGAGCCCAGCGCGGCGAAGATGATGAAGATGAGGAAGAATTTCCAGCCGATGCTTTCAAAGGCGGTCGGGGCGGCCTGCAGCCAGCAGATGTTGATGGCGTTGTAGACCATGAACGCGATCGCACCGCCCTGCGCACGCAAGTGGCTCGGCCAGATTTCCTGGATGTAGAAGAACTCCGGCCCGTCGAGGCACAACTCGAAGCTGCATCCAAACAGGTAGATGAACGCCACGGCGGCCGCCTGCGCGGACTTGTTGGACCCGGTCAGGAAATTGGCGACGAGCGCGGTGTAGATGATGAGGCAGACGCACTGGGCTGCGAAGCCCGTCCCCATCAAGTTCCGGCGCGAGACCTTGTCGACGAAAGTCATGGCGAGAATGCTGCAACAGCACAGCGTCAGAGTATAGCCTGATTGAAGTAGCAAAGTATCCACGCCCGTGTAACCTAGTTCGGAATACAGGGTGACACCGTAGTCTAATTAACACCAGACGTTAGTTATGAGGTTAGAAAAGCCTGGACAAATGGTGATGACCTACTCTGAATCACAATCAGGCCAGCGCTCATGATGGAAAAGGAGAGCATGGCGGAGATCAACGCGCGCTTTCGATACGATGGCCGCGTGAATATCAACTTCCAGCTCGTATCTTGACTCCGATCAAACTGGATCTGCTCGTGGATCTGGTAGAATTCTCGTTTGGCGAATTCGTCGCTCGGGTCATTTGGATCCGCGTGAAGCGCACGCAGGATCTTCCACGCCTTCGCAGACTGGTCTCGCGCGATTAAATACCGCGGGCTCTCCGGCAGCCACCAGCAGCCAGCCAGGAAGATAATCTCGGGAATAATGGCGATGCCGAGTGGAGCGCGCCAGGCGTCGGGGGAGTCGTAGTAGTAAAAGCCAACTCCGACAAACCCGATGATCGAGTAGCCAATATTGATCATGACTGCGTGGATGTCGGAGAGCTTGCCACGGTGTCGCGGGGGAACAATCTCGCTGATCCAGAGAGGGACGCCGCATATAGCTTGAAATCCACTGGTCCCAGTCAGCGCCAGATTTTCAACCTCGGAGGGGTTACAAGGAGCAGGAATACATACCCCCAGCCCAAGAAGAACCGAAATACAATGAACATGGCCACGTTCGCAGAGCCCGTGAGCAGCGCCTGCGAAACCAGGATCACGCAGACAGCAAATATGATGGATGGCTTGCGCCCATATCGATTTGCAAACCAGCCATGCACAAAGGCCCCCCAGGTGGCACCAACGTAGTACAGGCTGGTGACCGCCCCAGTCAGCGAGGCGCCATTCGGACCGTCAAGGCCCATCTTGACAATGAATGACGGCTGTCCCAGGGTGGTGCTGATCACTGAGGCCGTCATGCCCATGGACGCCGAAGCCATGGACATGGTCAAAACCATCAAGACCGTCTTGACCCTAAGATGGCCTTTTTCACTGATTTCGTGCATTGTTGCGGGGACTTGCGACTGAGCTTGTCTTTGTCATTCAAGGGAACTGTTTTTGGTCTGCGGCGATGGGGATGATAACGGAAACGTGTCTGCAAGGTATGAATATTGCCACCTTTGTGGGAGGGTGGTCCTGGAGGTGGACCATTTATTCTTATGCAACCTCTACGCTAAGGCCGGCCAACCTGGGGAAGGGGTCAACCCCAGAGCCAATGTGGATACTTTTGATGCGGAGCCTTGAACGTGGGTATTGCCGGAGAAAGGAAATCCGGGGAAGCCTGGAAAGGAGAATCCGGCGGTCTCGACTCAGAGGAGAACTTCGGGCCGCCGAGAATGCTTTCGCGGAGTCATCCAAGAGCTTCTAGAGCCGACGGTGCAATAGTCCAGCTCATACGCCAGCCTCCAGCACTTGAAACTGTGATTCTTTTCAGCCGTCTTCAGCACCGTGCGGTTTGGTAGCGAGGAAGATATCTTCACATGTTTGGAGGACTTTATTGTCCTTGGATTGCGGCTAGCTGATACAACTAATGTTCTATGCACCTTGAAGCTTAAATGCTGCCTTGTGTCCATCTGCTCTCAGTGTCAAGAAAAGCGCTTCGTTTAAGACCTTTAACAGCCTTTCTCAATTGCCCCGTCAACGTTAATAACCTGGTTATATTTAGTTAGATAAAGAACGACCACCCTAGCAACAGCCGAACATGCGGTGAATGGACTTACACTTCCGCTGATATAAGCCGATTGATCACTGAACAAGAACAAAATAACCCTGGACACCTCTTCGGGTTCGGCGATACGTTTGAGCGCGGTCTTTTTTACCAAGAGCTCATTCACTTGGTCGGGATTTCCCAGTTGATCGGCAAGAGCTGTGCGAATAATACCACTGAGTCTTGTTAACCACATCACTACGAGGCAGAATCGTGAAGTACTCACGGAGCCAGAGCATTTGCTCGGATACCTCTTGCACCGACCTCGCGTGCTAGACACTTGGTGAGACCAATGACCCCCCACTTGGCAACAGAGTATGGTGCGTTATACTCCGGACCGTATTGGCCTGCAATGCTGGCTGCATTCACGATCGATCCGTGGCCCTTCATTTGATTCAACTCGGCTCGCACGCAGTTCTTGACACCATTCAGGTTAGTTGCTAGCATATCGTCCCAGTCATTATCCTTCAGCACGTCAAAGGCGTAGCCCTTGCCGAAAAACCCCTGGTTTCCAACGTAGCCAGCCATGTTCGCTGCACCGTCCAGTCTGCCGAAACGCTCTGCTACCTGCTTGACCGCAGCATTGACAACGTCGGCCTTTTGGACATTGCATTCAATCGAAATGCCTTGTCCACCTAGCTGTTCGACCTCAGCTAGGACGGCGTCGGGCTTATGGAGGTCCAGAAGGCCAACATGCGCGCCTTGTTGAGCAAGCATCAGAGCTGTTGTTCGGCCCATGCCAGAGGCTGCCCCGGTAATAACGAACACCTTCCCCTTCAAGTCACTATATACGGCAGTGCCGTTGACTTCTTGGAACGTCGTCATTTGTAGGATGGCGACGGAACTGCCGGTGGCGCGAAGAAGATAAGAGTGAGTTAATAATTAGGAATGAGCAAGCAAGGCCTTTGCGATTTGTTCTGTGAATCTGTGGACGTCTAGGTTAGTCAACGGTTCAAGTCGAAGCAAAGGATTTGCATTTGAAGAGTTCTTGCAACAAAACATGGCGGTAAGACGTGGGGTCTAGCGCCGCCGTCTGCTCAACTAGTGTCGTGCATCCTAGCTGTTGCGAAATCCACGGAGATCGTAATGTAAACAATAATGGTTGCTCCTGTTAGGAAAACCGAGTGGAGTCCGTCGAGATTGACGCAGCACGACCATAACAGTCGAAACGAGGGGTAAAGAGCATCGGGAAACCTTGTCTGCAAAACAAATCCAGCAAAGATGCACTAAGACTAGCAGCGGATGAAGGCACCATGTCAATGAATCACAGTTTTCAGACAAGTTGATTTGTGGAAAAGGGTACCCGGTGCCAGCTGGCTAGCATTTCGGTGGAAATTATGAGTGGCATTCTATCTCCGCCAGCTACGGAGGTCTGATGCTGCCAGGAGTTTAATAGTTGGTAAGAACAGAAACCGAGGGCTTCCAGTACATTGCCTCATATTTTTATTTATTGAAGAAGTTTTGACTTGCCATTAGTATCGACGACTTTGTCATCAACGCTGCCGTACCGGGCTATCAAACGATGGGGCTGGCGCTTCAACTCACACAAATATTCCAGCAATGGTGGTGGGCTATTTTGTGTCTGCTATTCTTTACAAGGCTTCTATATACCTATTACAGGCTTTCGTTTGTCCCTGGCCCAGTATTGGCCGGTGTGACTGACGTGTGGAGATACTTTCACGGCAAGGCTGGTAAATGCATTCATGACTACCAATTGCACAGAAAATACAACTCCAAGCTGGTACGTGTTGGGCCGAACCAGATCTCGGTGTCAGATGCGACAGAAGTGCCCAAAATTTACGGCTTGAACCCGATTTTCAACAAGGTGGGCTTCCAGTGTATATCAGTGACGAGCGTGAATGGGCTGAACAGTGGCAGGGGGAGGCTTATGTGACCCACAGCTTCAAGAGCATTCGGGGAGAGGTGATGCCCAATCTCTCTTCCACGCGCGACGAGAAACTCCATGCGCGTTTGAGGAGGCCGGTCAATCACGCCTATTCCATGAGCACGGTCATTGACTACGAACATCTGATGGACTCCACAACCAATGTGTTCTTCTCGGAGCTGACGGAACGTTTCGCACGTCCTGGCAGGGTTTGCGATTTCGCGACCTGGCTCCAGATGTATGCCTTCGACGTTCTCGGTGAGATCACCTTCAGCAAGCGGTTCGGCTTCCTGGAGGCCGGGCGTGATCTGGAAAACATGCTCTACCATACTGCTCAACATATGGAATACCTCGGCACGATGGGACAATTGCCATCGCTCGACAAATGGTTCCGACTCAACAACCCACTTGCGCGGCTGCTGGTGAAGGCCAATGCCATCGTCAAGTTCACCACCCAGCACATTTATGAGCACAAAGGCCATCTCGAGGCACAAGGGAAACCGGATTTTGTGACCCGCTTTCGAATGGCTCAGGAGAAATACCCCGACGTCATGACCGACTCCCAATTGATCGACTTTGCCGTCACAAACGTCAGTGCCGGCTCCGACACGACGGCCATAATCCTCCGCGCCGTCTTCTTTTATCTCTTGACAGATCACCACAGGCTTGAGAGGGTCATGGGCGAAATCAGAGAGACACTGGCGCTGCGAGCCAGGGACAGCAGCTTTGGCGACCACTTCTCGTGGGCCGAGGCGCGGCAGATGCCGTTCCTCCAAGCCTGTATCAAAGAATCTCTGCGCATGCATCCCGCGCTCGGAATGATCTTGCCTCGTGTGGTTCCTGTTCAAGGCACCACTATCTGCGGCGTTTTCATTCCCGGCGGCACCGAAGTGGGATGCAATGCGTGGACGGTCCACCGGGACAAAGATGTATATGGTGAGGACGCCGACCTTTGGGTGCCAGAAAGATGGTTGGACGAAGATGAAGAAAAGGTGAAGATGCTGGAGAGATACAATTTCGCCTTTGGTGCAGGGTCGCGGACTTGTAAGTGGTCGACCTCTTTATTCTGCCTCAAATAGTCTCTAATGGTGACGCAGGTATCGGACGTCATGTTGCCATGCTTGAGATATCAAAGCTGGTGCCCGAGGTGTTTCGACACTTTGAGGTGGAATTGATAGACCCCAATCGGTATAAAGCGAAAGCGGGCTGGTTGGTGGTTCAATCAGGATTGGACGTCAGCCTGAAGGTGAGGGATCCAAGAACGCTAGATATTCCTCAGCAGACAGTTGGATGAAAGTCTCATGTTTTGGCACCAATCGAATAATGACGAATTTAGAAGGCTATATTGTAATCTTAAATTAGCAGCGGAGAGTGCAGAAGAAGGGGAGGAATAGGTTGGCCGTCGTGATGATTCACGCGTAGGTCATTTGGGTTTGTGTGCATATTGCCGGCTCTATAATAAGAAGCAAAACAGATACCTACTTAGTATATCCATAAGATCAGAGAGGCTGAGAGTACTCTCTTGGTCCTAGCACATGATTTTTACACCTACTGTAGATGCTCGCTTGCATTGACAGCTATGTATCGGAGGTTGAGGCGGCAAGGACGCTAGAGATATACCCCACTAGTCAGATTAGGCTAGTGGGATAGAACAGGCTACTTTTGGCCCCACAACTCGGGCAGCGCGGGAGCCTGCCAGCCTTGTAATGAACACTCTTCCACCCCGATCAGTCTACTAATCTATGATCATCATACTGGTCTTACGTTCTCGGGTCTTCAGCTTGCCTAGTGGCGCCGTGTTTGCCACCGTCCAAAGACTCTGAATGTGTACACAACACCAAAATAAAACCAGTGGGCACTGTTGCGGAGAAAGCGATTTCCGCGCGTCATTAACGGTCAATTATACTTCATATTACACAAGGATTGGGACGCCCACAGAATGTGGGTACAGCGGAAAGGTGTGACAGGGTACGTTCAAAGCTGGCTTTCTGTGCCTACCACCTAGGCCAGCCGAATTGGACCTAACCGATAGACACTTTTTGTTCTTACGAATGGTGATTCAAATATGGCGTACCTTGACTCGCACAGCCTTTGCGAGTATTGCCAACGCATCAGAATCGATTCGATCATATCAACGGGCCCAATAGATCCCAGGGCGGGTCTCTCTCAAGGAGGTTTATCTCACCAGCCAACTTTAGATGCACTTCAGAAATCGTCACGATCTTGCCAGCTATGCGCTTTTTTCAACTCGGCGCTCGAACGAAGCAATGCCGGTGAGCCAGTCGCACACGAGTATAGCGTGCGGCAGGGGAGTTTCATCCGACTGATTGCCGGCGCGACGGCGTTCTCGAACTTGTCGACGCCCAAAGGCCTGTTCCACATGCTCATCTGGTCCCGTTGGAGCAATTTCGCCAAACCAGCGTACCTGAGTATCACGACTGAACCTGGTGAGTTGCGGGACCAAAGTCCATATATCATAGCTTCTTGCCTTCGTCCGGACAGCTATAAAGACCTCTTTGCTGAGATTATCTACAGATGATCCGTTGGCCCTTGCTGGGGACGTAGTCGGAAGACAAGTTGCTGAAAACTGCGAGCCTGTTGGATGTGCCCACCAGATCATCAAATGGCTCAGCAATTGTGAAAACGAACACCAGAATTGCCGGAACCCGCTCGTAATATCCGACAAAACACCCTCGCGATTGCGCAATTCGCAAGACCTTGAGAACTCCCTACATCAGTCGCCGCTACCCCCAAGGCTCATCGACGTTGGAGGCGCGTCTTCGGCGGTACTGCAGCTCAAGGAGACTGACGGCTTGTACGGACGATATTGCGCGTTGTCTTATAGCTGGGGCCGGTCCAAGTCTTTTCGAACCCACAAGGTCACCTATAAAGACAGAATCTGCGGGTTTCGACCTGAGGATCTTCCGACCACTATCAGAGATGCTGTCCACTTGACACAAAACTTGGGTTTCCAGTATCTGTGGGTGGATGCTCTGTGCATTGTACAAGATGATAGGGATGACTGGGCCAAGAACTCGGCTATTATGGATGAGATCTACGGCTTTGCGACGCTCACCATTGCTGCTTCCATGTGCGAAGACAAGTGGCAGCCCCTGTTCCGAAAGAGGGCTCAAGCCGAAAGCATCCAGATTTCGTCCCCGTGCTCCAATGACAGCTCCAAGCGCGGAACCATGACCTTGTCCCAGTCGGACGGCCATTTTGAGGACGTTGTCAAGAAGTCCGTGCTCGCTCGTCGAGCGTGGACTCTGCAAGAAAGCGCGCTATCGCTTCGGGTAGTGTATTTCACCAGGGAACGCCTGTTCTGGGAGTGCCAGCAGTGCATCCTAGCCGAGGACGGCTCGATTTTTGACAAGTCCCAGAGCAGTCGAATCTTTCTCCCACCACTGGATCGGAAACCAACGCTGGAGCTCAAGTTGGTCCGCTGGCAGAGCATCGTCGACGATTATGCCCGGCGCAAACTATTCGCCGCGAGCGACAAGCTGCCGGCTCTGGCTGGTCTGGCGCGACAATTCCACCGCCTTACCAGTGCAACGTACATCGCCGGGTTGTGGCGCGAGGGCCTACCACTCGACCTGCTTTGGACAATAAACGCCGAGTTGATCACTGAAACGAGCCAGGGACCGAAATCGTGGAAGGCGCCATCCTGGTCTTGGGCCTCTGTCGAAGGCGCCGTTCATTCTGATGGGTATCAAACCATGGTGTTGACCTCGTCGGCCGGACCACCGGTGGAGCAACTGGAGATCCTCGACATTGACATCTCTCCAAGAGAAGTGGCGAACCCTTTCGGTGAACTCACAAGGGCCAACCTCCACGTACGTGGGAAAACGCAGCGTCTCAGCCGCGCTCTCGAGAGGCGACGACCCCATAGTAAAAGAGGGCGACTGACGAGAATTTCCCAATACTATGCGACGGACCCTCCAGGTGGCGAAATCACCTTCGACGACGCCGCGGAGGGAGCTGTGGTCCCAATCAACTTCCTCTGCTTGCTTGTAGATAGACGGAAGTCTGACTCAGGGCACTATACGTCTGTCTTTATCGCCATTGAAGAGGTCGAGCATGGTCACTTTAAAAGACTCGGCGCAGGTTACATTGACGGAGACTCCTTCTTTGCCTCCCAGCGTTTGCAGGAGCTTACTTTGGTATGAGCAGTTCAGCTCAACTCAGACCACACTTTGGTGTTGCCGATCCATCATGAGCAAGCATAGGGAAATGTAAGGCAAAAGGCCCATGGAGCAAGGATTAAAGACATATCGAACTCCGCTCCCATCCTGAGCATCGATGGCGATGTCTAGGCTTGAATTGTTCGTCCTCTGGGGGATGGCAGCAATGGCAGTGAGATGGAGTTTGGTAATACTCCTCGCTCTCAGATGGCACTCAAACCCTCAGATCAATTCATCAATTGGCAATGGGGCTTGCGCCTCTTCCCTCTTCCGTCTATTTCTTCTTCAGCAAATTCTCATCAACCTTCACCTCTACTGTCTTGAAGCCCCCTGTCTCCTTTTGCGCCACAGGCACAACCACATTCTCCAGCCGCCACTCCATCCCCGGATACGCATCGCTCATTACGAGAATGTCGACTTTCATCTCCTCTTGTCCTCTTCCCATATCTAGTTCCGGCGCTGGGATCTTGAGCTTGACGTTTGCAGTTCCGATCGCCTTGCTCTGAGTTCCCTGCTTCGTAGTAGACCAATTGGCCCGCTTCAGTGCCAGAATATCCATTCCTTGGCCGTCTGCAGCCGATCCAGGAGGGAGCACAAGTACGAAATAGCCCTCTGTCTGTGGCTTTGGGAACTTTGGGGCATATATTCTCGCTTCGCGGTCAAGCAGTCGATTGCTGCGTTTCAGAGTGAGTTGCAGATTGTCCGTGTTGCCCGTCGCCGACAAGGCAAGGTCTGGAAGCGCGTTCGCAGCTTTGATGAACGCCGCACGAGTATGATGGGCTTTTATTCCAAGAACGTTCATCAGCCCGTCAATTGTCTTCACCCCATGCCTTGTAGACAGCACCGCAGTTGTGACTAAGTCCTTGGGGACTCTTCCTTCAAGCTTTTCGTCAAACACCTCATCCACTCCAGGCAAGATGCTGAGCGGATAATCCTCTGGCCATCGCGCAGACTTGATGCACTGTAAAAGTTTAACCATTTGCACCACAGCGTCAAACCTGTTGAGCTCTGTCATGACGTCCACTCCAGCTTGAATGATGCGAATGCCTTGGTCCAGCACCGAGATCTGGTCGCCAACGTAGTCAGAAATGGGGAGGTCGATGCGGGCCATGAACGCCTGAATGAGGAGGAATGCCTTGACGTGGGGATCCCACATGGGCAAATTGTCCATTAGGCCTTCAGTATCCAGGGGCAAGTTCTTCGCCAGCTCGGCGTTGATCAGATCTTCGTTATGCCGTACAGGAAGATCGTCAAATTCAGTGGCCAGGCTTATCCAAGCGAGAGCATCGGCGAAGGTTGTAGAGGTGGTCTTGCGCGCTTTCGACAGGAATTTGCGAATCGTTAAGTGGCTGAGATAGTAGTACGACATGATCTTGCCAAATGGGGTGCTATCCACGTCTCCGTTATTGTGCACCAAAACACAGTCACTCTCAGCTAGGTCGTCGAGCGATTTGTCCACCAACGTGATCATGTAATCGGCGGCAGCTTGTCTTGCAGCAAGCTGGTTCTCCTTGTGCTCCTCTGCCGAGATCTCAAGGCCATAGTAGGTTGGGTTCTTATGGAGACGACGAAAGAAAAATGTCCAAGTCAAGTAATCGAGCGCATCTTGCTTGGTGGTTATGACTCCAGCGGAGACCTCGGCGCCCAGATGGTTATCAAGGACTTTGTGCAGAGAGCTCTCTACTGGGAACCCCGTGTGTAGGAAATGCTTGTAAAATGCCTTCTTCGAGTCCTGCGTGAAAATGCGAGCAATCCCGGAAGTATCAAATTGTGGTCGTCCTGCTCGTCCTAGCATCTGAAGTACGTCGGTCAAGTCCATATCTTTGTATCCTTCGATTTTGGCATCGAAGAACTGTGTTCCCTTGACGACAACCAGATGGGCAGGTAGATTCACACCCCACGCAAGCGTCGACGTGGCAACGAGGATTTGGATCTTGTTCGCAGCAAAAAGTTGCTCAGATAGTGTCCTGTCAGACTCGACTAGACCGGCGTGATGCAGTCCGATGCCGAAACTCAGTGCCTCTCGAAGCGCGGCATCCTTGACAGCAGATAGAGTATGCTGAAGATCATCTTCAGTGTCAAAATGTAGGAACCTCCTCGGATTCTCTTCCATGCCACAGAAATTGATGAGATCTTTTGCAGTGAGACGAGTTTGTCTTCTCGAAGCTACGAAGACAATGACAGGCTTGTCTGGACTGTGGTTCTTAATCGCCAGGTAAGTCGGGCGGTTCATGCTTTGCATCAATGGACAGAACCCTCTCTGCTCAGGAAATCCATCGATGTATATCTCGAGTGGAACTGGCCGAACACTGTGACGGAAATTGAACAGCCCTTGATTGTTTCCAGGCTTAACTCCAAGCCAGTTTGCCAAGTCTGTGGCGTTGGCGCAGGCGGTGGACATTCCTACCAGCCGAATAGAACCGCTTTCCGCCTGCGACGCGATGTAGTTCATTCTAGATACGATGATCTCCAGAATGGGACCGCGATCACCACCCAAGAGGTGGATTTCGTCGATAATGACGAGAGAAACTTGCCGAACGTAGGATCTGGTCTGCCAGGATCGTGATATACCGTCCCACTTCTCAGGTGTGGTGATGATGATGTCTGCATCACGAATAGTCCGTGTATCTGGTGTATTGTCGCCAGTCAACTCGACCAGTCTCAAACCCATCGGTATAGTGAGCCGCTTGCGCCAATCTTGCACTCTCTCGCGAACAAGCGCCTTCATTGGTGCAATGTACACGACTTTACTTCCTGGTCTTTCACGGAATGCCCACCACATCGCTAGCTCTGCGGCAACGGTCTTCCCAGAACCGGTGGGTGAGCCCAGGAGGACATTATTGGAAGTATGATACAAGGTATGGAAAATCTGAGTCTGCATCGGGTTGAAGAACTGGAATCTTTGTCCATAGAGCTCTTCCAGCGCGGGATTCTTCAAGGCAGTGATGGGAAGAGGTTGGAGGTCGAGAAGGTCTGTATAGACACTCTCAGTGTCGGGTCGGATGAGATGCTGAAATGAGACAGGATGCACGGTTTCTGCTCCCAGCCATCGATCCGATATGACTCTGACATAAATCTGAGAAGGCAGAGGGTCAGCCAGCGGTATGGTGAAGTTCAGTTCGTGATCGTCGTGCATCTTTTTCCGACTCAGGATGAAATACTCGTGATGGTAGACTTCTGACGTTTCCGAATTTTCCACCCAAACCCAGTATGCTTCAGAAGTCCCGTGGTGGCGGTCATTCCACACAAACTCTGGATATAGGTATAACCTCATACGCAGCACATCCCTATTGAGTGGTGCAGTTTCTGCCTCGACAGACATTGTCGGGAAGTTGTCGAGCAGCTTCGTCAAGGTAGTTCCCATTTTTTGATTGTGTACAAGATTTCCGATCTCAGCAGGCTCCATTTCTCGCAGGCTTTCAATATTCGAGGAAGGCGCCTTGTCGTCCAGATTCTTCAAGACTGATAGAGGAAGATCAAACTGGTGAAACGGATGTTGGAAAGGCCAGATTTGCTTCTCAATGGCCTTGCACATGGATAGCAGCACCTGACACTGATAACCCCAACCACGATTTAGAGCAATCATAAACAAAGCTCGACAGATGCGGGCGGAGTTCTGTGCAACGTATGCCAGGTCCGAAACCAAGGCAAAATCTTCAAGTTTGGCCCTAGATATGTATGATTGCAGCAGGATATTTGTCTTTGCATGGTTCTCGATGACTTTCTGCTCTTTCTCCTCTTCAGAGCTCTTGGGACCACTCTTTCGATCCTCGATCTCGCACACGACGGCTTCTTGGCGGAGTCGGTGCAGTTCTAGCGCTTCATTGTCCCGGGATTGGATGTTGTCGAATTCGCCACTCATGCTGATCATTTTCAGAACATCTGCCTCGCTCGCATGCGGCCGCATCATGGTATTGAAGATCTCAATACTGCTCTGTAGGACGTAATATTGGCTGGCGATGCGACCGACATCTTTCGCACGGAGTTCGTCCGTCCGTTCGTTGAAGATAATCATTTGGCTTCGGTGCAGCGTTCTTGCAGCATCTATGATTAGTTTGCGCCTTCTTTGACCCAACTGGGGGTCATCTTGGTACTCGTTCCAATCGATCCCATATGCCTGCGGATTCCGCCGCATGCGAATGAATAAATAAGTGTAGCCTAACCACGTCACAGCCTCTTGAACCGTGGTTACTGTGCCCAGACTAATCTCAGCATTGAGGTTATCGACCAGCTTCTGAGAGAACTTGGACTCAATTGGCTGTTGCTGGGTGACAGCAGACAGATAATGCTGTAGTTTATCGTGGGTGGTACAAATATATCCAACACCGCTGTCTTGGAACTGAGGACGACCAGCACGCCCGAAGATTTGAAGGACGTCTAATATTCCAAGATCCACAAACTTACCAGCTTCGGCACTGTAAAGTTGCGTTCCTTTGATGACGACAGCGGCGGCGGGCAAGTTGACACCCCATGCAAGAGTTGCTGTACAGCAAAGGACTTTGATAGCGCCTTCGGAGAAGACCCGTTCAACAAAGTTTCTGTCCGACCGCGCCATGCCAGCATTATGGCATCCGAATCCTTTGGGAATGATTTCTCGCAGTTCTCGGCCTCGAGTGGTTTTCAAATCTGCCATTGCTCTGACAAACGCAGGGTTGTTGGGGTCCGGGACAAACAGCTCCGCACAACCATCGTCGATAGCCATTTGATTGAGGGTTCTGGCAGCCAAGACGGTGTCTTTCCTGGAGTGAACAAAGACCATGACTTGCTTGTCCTGTTTCAAAAGCTCCTTTACCTTCTCAAAGGTGGTTTGATCTAGATTCTCGCGCTGAACCTTGCTTCCCTTCCCTTTAACACCAATGAAGTGTTGTTCGAGTGGGACCGGGCGGAAAGAGGCGTCAAAGTAGAACAGACCAGACATCCGGTTGACTTTCAGAAAGTCTGCAACGTCGATGTAATTGGGAAGAGTGGCAGACAGTCCAACAATACGGATTAGTGACTGTGTACTTTCCACCTGCCGTTCTGTCCTGGCAACCAAAGATTCGATAACCGCACCTCGCTCGTCATGAAGCATATGGACTTCGTCAATGATGAGAAGCCGGACTTTCTGGACCAGTTCGGTGTCTCCTGTGCTCTTCCGAGTGACAACATCCCACTTCTCTGGTGTCGTCACGATAATTTGGGTCGCAGCAATTTCCTTCTTGGTCAACTGCATATCCCCTGTCAACTCTCGCACCTGAATGCCTAGCCATGCCAATCGCTTGCCCAGTTTTTCTGTAACTTCGGCAGCCAGGGCTTTCATTGGCGCAACGTAGACGATCTTGAAGTCGTCTGCCATCACTATAAATTCCGTGGCAGTGGGCTCTTCGATTGGATTGGGTATGACGTTCTTTGAAATCGCTTGCAGGATTGTGAGCATGGCAGCATCAGTCTTACCAGCACCGGTAGGAGCACAGATTAGCATGTTCTCGGCGGTAGTGTATGCCACAGGATAAAGTAGACTCTGCATTCGATTCAAGCTTTTGTAGCTCTTGAAAGTGCGCTGGCACAGACCATCCATGTCGGAGATATTGACCAATTTCTGTCCTGCAGCAAGAGCGCCTACCTTTGAGGCCGGGATCGAATACTCTTCGTATTTTGGATAGTCATGTCGGGTACTGCCAACAGGTAGAGTATACTTTCTGCCAGCCACATCCAACCTATTGCCCGTAGCAGCGACATCGGACTTGTAGACATGCGGATACTTGGGCCCAGATCGATCGAAAGCCGGAGCCAAAGCAGCATGTTTGTGCTGGTGGTCTTGTCGTCGGAGAGTTGCTTCTCGCTCCTGACGAGTCTCCAGCGTTCCAAAGAGCCCGTCGGTCTGACGAGTAGTTGTAGTTTGAGAAGCCAGGACTTCCTTACGATGGGAGATGAGTTCAATGACAAAGTCAAGGTCGTCAAACCCGATGACATCTGCAAGCGACATCTGCAATTCATTGTCCGAACTGTCTGAAGCTAACAGCGCCGTGATTTGGTGTTCGACCTCGGTCGAATCGATGCCAGGCCGTGAGCGAGCCCAGGCAGCACATTTTGAGCGTAGCCATGTCCTGTCAAAGACACCATCGGCAGCGAAGTTGGGAGTTTTGAGCCCATTTACGGTGTCGTCGAAGTCGTCGGTAAAGGGGCTCTCATCGACCGCGCTTTCAGCATCCCAGATGTCATCCTCGATGTCTTCACTCAAGTCTTCGTCCAAGTCCAGATCCGCCCCATACATTTGCGACGCATCGTTGAGGGATGGCAATTTCAGGTCGGCAATAGCCTTTCGCATGACTGCCACTTGAGCCAGCCATTGTTCCGCGGACTGGAAAGTTTGGTCAACCATTTTGCGGTCAGCTGGACAGGCGGAGCAGAAACGGGCTTCCGAGACCTGCAGAGAGATGAGAAACAATCTGGCAGCCTATGCCGGAAGGCTATGTTGATATGGGAAGAGGGCGAGAGGGATGCGGTAAAGTGAAAAAGTCACTTTTGCTGGCTGATGACTCGCACATGGTCGCAGCCTCGCCCTAAGCAGAAGTCAATACTGATAGGCCAAAGGGCATCGCGGGGGCTGAAACTTGAGGCTGGAGGGGCATTTGGCGGGCTGGCAGCTGCGGGCACCGCCCACAAAGGCAGACAACGGGTACCTTTGGTCCCGGCGCTACACTTCGTGACGTGCCCTCCAGCGATCGCAGGCACTGTCAATTCATCTGCTTTATCATTCCTTCACAAGATCCTTCTTCCCTTCCCCTTGTGATCCTTCCTTTAGCAGTAGGATCATACACCCGGGCGCTCTACTACGGTATCAACACCCCGAGCAACTCTTCGACCTCGATACACTTCTGCTTCTTCCACACTTCCCACCTTGTCGACAAAGCCCTCACACCGCCAGAATGAAGATCTTCTACATCGGAGTGAGCAAGCCCTTTGATCATGGATTGTGTCGCAGCCAATAGACGCTAATATCCCTTCAGGTCCTTCGAAACGACTCGTCTCCTGCCATCGAACTTGCTGTTGAGCGAGATCTGTCCTCTTTCTCCCGGTTCACTCGAGACAGGTAGGCATGGCACTTCCCTCAACCCCGTTTCACCTCCTTCTCTCCTTGAGTGTGCTAACGCGCTGATTCCACCAGCTATGGCGAATTCATGACCGTGTTCGCCAAAACAGTGGCCGAACGCACTAAGCCCGGGGTGAGATCCGACATTGAGGAGAAATCCTACACATTCCACGCCTACAGTTCCAGCCTAGGACTCTGCGGCATCATTATATCCGATGGCGAATACCCAGCGCTCGTCGCACATCAACTCCTCTCGAAGATCATCGACGAATATTCCTCGCAGAATCCGCGGGCCTCATACTCCACCAACCCCCCAAACACGAGACCATTCCCACAACTTAAAGAGTACATTGTGAAATACCAGGATCCGGGCCAAGCGGATAGTATCATGAAGGTGCAAAGGGAGTTGGACGAGACTAAGATTGTGCTGCACAAGACAATCCAAAGTGTTCTGGAGAGAGGGGAGAAGATTGACTCTCTCGTGGCTAAGAGTGATGGTCTGAGCGCACAGAGTAGGATATTCTACCAGCAGGCCAAGAAGCAGAACAGCTGTTGTGTTGTTATGTGAGCGTCGGGCTCTAGAACCGCGAGGAAACAACCAGGAAACTGCTGGCCTGGAACCGCCGTGTTGGAACTCGGAGTTAGATGCTTCTGCGGGAATCAGGTTGAGTAGGCGTTCAGGTGTTCACATGGGACGAATGAGATGAGATGAGATGAGATGAGACGAACTGAAAAAGACTTGACGTTGACGGCAACCGCCCCAACCATATCCTGCTTGACCATCCGCAACACCATTTCGTTCGCTGCGCCGTTCTATACCACAAATGCCGCTCTCAAGGGTCTAATGGTTCTAGAGACAGACAACAAATTCCAGAAAGCGAACTTTTCCCTCCCTCCGATTGCCAGTCGTTTAATTGCCCTCCACCATCTTGCTCAGCCTCTCCAATCGCTCCCCTTCAACCCTCATGCCCACCCACTCCTCCATCCTCGTAGCGCCTACGCTCGCGCCTTGGTAGAAGTCGATGCTTGGGGTATTCCACTTCAAGACGGACCACTCCAGCCGGCGGCAGTTCAGTCTTTGGCACTCTCGAGCAAGGGCACGGATCAGCGCCGTGCCGTACCCGCGGCCTCGGTAGGTTGGATGCACGAACAGGTCTTCCAGGTAGATGCCAGGTCGGGCGTGCCAGGTCGAGTAGTTGTGGAAGTACAATGCCATGCCAGCGACCTCTTCTTCCCCATCCTTGTGGATGTCCGGGTGATGCTGCTCACTCCCGCCTGACGCGGTCGAGCCAGGAACCGGACAGATGAGTAGCGTCTTCGCATATCCCTCCGTAAAGCCTTTGTCGAGGTCCTTGGGGTCGAGTGGGAAGGAAAGCGACTCTCGCAGCGATTGCTCCGTGGCGAAGACTTCGTGAAGCGCTTTCTCATAGATGGCGAGCTCGCGGATCAGGTGTAGGATCACCGGGACGTCGCGCTCGGTGGCATAGCGGATCTTGTACGTTGAGGTTTCCTGTTCCGCCATCTTGTTGCTCTGTCTGGGTGTTTGCTGGAGAGAGATGCGTGCGCCAAGATGAACATTAAATAATAAAAACACCGCGCCACTTCATGACCGACTATGGCATAAAGGGCGGGCATCAGAGGCGCCCTGTGATTAACCCCGCTTCGCAAGATGCCAAAGAGCCTTTCGTTCAAAGTTTTCGCAAGTCGAGTAGTATCTCTATGTCAGCCACCCTTGGGCAAACCCCACCGTGGGCGTCTAAGATCTCGAGATCTCGAGTTAACGGTGTAAACAGCCCTTGTAGGCTCAAGGGCGTGACATGACAATGCCTGGATTAATCAGCCTAGTAGCCACTCTAGTATGTGACAGCGATGTCAGGTACACCTATAGGTATTCGGGTACTCCGTACAAAGGTAGGTGAGCGACTAGGTCGAGTTATGACTATAACTACCCTAATTACCTAGGTTTGCTGAAGTACCATTCGTACCGAGCCCAATGGAGGCTGGTGAGGCCTAGCTTGGGATGGTAGGGAACGGGCCCGAAACGTTGATTAGGCGAAGTATTGTCCACCCTCACACCATCCAACCCTCTAACCACTACCAACTACACAAGCAGCGAGTCTACCTCCTCAGGCGGCTTTGCTCGCCGATTCCCAGACCGAGAATATATGACCTCCTCACTGCCACCGTGGCCTCGCGCATCCTGCGAGTGAAGTGAAGAACGCACGTCTGCATTCTGACCACCTAGAAACCACGGGATCATCTCGCAATGTCCGACGACAGTGAGCGCCGTTACAAAGCGTGTCGAACATGCCGAAGACAGAAAATGCGCTGTGATGGTAGTGACGGCATCCCCTGTCGACGATGCCTCAATGCAAGGGTTCCTTGTGTGTTTGACAAGACGGTCATGAAAAGGCGAAACTCACCGTCCGACGAGGCCACCACCGCGAAACGGCAAAACAGGCAGAGTTTGGCGGATGAGGTTGCCATGCTGAAAGATCAGATCGCAATCCTTCGACGGTCGCACAGCTGTTCGGCCCAGGAAACAGCCGAAGCGCTGTCCATCGCAGGAGACCAACAGTCGGGGCGTGTCAACAGAGGGGTTACTGCCTTTTCATCCCAGAGTGGTCCCGGTGACGATGGCAAATCCGATTTTGGCCACACGTTCTCTCCGGAGAATCTAGGCTGTCCCGTCAGTGCTGTTCATGTCATGATGCACCCACCTCTGGACGGCGAGCCTGAGCGGAACTCGTCGGGCTGGACAGTGGAAAATCAGTCCAAATGGAATCGCGAAGATCAATCCAAAGGCTCCCGCCCAGATATTATTGATCGTCAACTAGTCGATGAGTCTGAAGCTCGCGAACTATTTGATCTATACATGCACGGGGGCAATGCCTTTCTGCCTATCTTCGATCCGCTCCTGGACACATTCGACTCAATCCGACAGACGTCTCCGTTCACCCTGACAGTCATCCTCTACGTGGCAGCTCGTCACCAACATATCCAAGAGACGAACAGTCCAACCTTGCAATTGTGTAAGGAGGAGGCTCTGCGTTACGCAGCAGAGTCGTTGTTCCAGAACCCTTGCTCCCTCGAGACATTAGAGGCCATGACAATTCTAGCCGTGCATTCCGAGAAGACATGGTTTGCGCTTGGACACGCTCTTCAGATGGCTCTCGATCTTGGAATCCACTATACAGTCCGGAAGATAATATCCAGTTCTGTATCACAGGCTAACTCGTCCACCTCCACCAGAGTGACGCGCATTGATCTCCGTTTTGCGCGCATCTGGCTTTTACTTGTTCAATACGAGCGGGCAATCGCCTTTGGGAGCTTACGCAAATCTCGCACCGAAGAGCTCATTATCGCCGACCTAGAAAGCTTTCTCGATCTTGCTGCGCTGCATCCTTCCGCGATATCTTCCTGCGCCGCCATCGATATTTTTCAGGACCTGGTCCGGCTGCGCAAAGGGCCGGATCTCCTTTCGACGGAAAAGTTTGAAACGGGTGTAAAGCTCTGGTTTCGCAAATGGGATTCTCGTTTCGAGGACAACGGTGTCCACAAAGAGTCTCTTCAACGCTCACACCTGAGGATCCAAGAGCTCTATGCGAGACTGATACAGGGCGGCATCATGTTCGTTCGGGTTCTCAAGGCGCGACAGCTTCGTGAAGCTCAAACGGTCTCGACCGATCACGACGAGAAGTCTGTTCAGCTCAGCATACGCATCTTACAATTGGTGCAGGACCTTTTGACCTTCATCAATAACTGCCGTGCGTACAAAAGAGTCTTCTCATGGGCACCAACGCACGAAGGCTTGCTTCTTACGTTTGTGATCATCCTGGCGTTTCAGGTGTTGCAGGTGCATCCAGATCCCCAGAGACGGGATGATTTATTGGTGCAAGTCGAACAAACTGCTGTCCTGCTAAAGCAACATCCTTTAAGGAGCTTCTACGAGGTCGTTGCTCGATTGATGCGCCTCGCCAAGTCTTCATCCATAACCCTGCAAGATCCTTCCCTACCGAGTTCCTCACAGGCCCATGAGTACAATTCCATCGACTTTGGGCCTATATTGGAAGGAGAGGACTGGTTCTTTGACACCTCGACCGACGCCTTCTTCCATCCCTCCATCGGTGAGGAGACTTCCGACATATATGGACCGCCTCTCATTTAACCGTTTGATGGTCCACGACATACACGACCTCCAATGGGCTGACGGAAAGCTTTAAACCCAGTGACTATTTTGTGTAGTTTCCCCTCGCACACTGATGCTGGAGCGACGACCCACGCCCTCTTCCACTCCAGATGACAGGATTGCCCCCTAGTATAAGGCAAGAGTCACAGCCTCGTCAGCCTTCCCACAGCTCTTTCCTCCTCCCCGCCGTCAAAGCACAGCAGAGGTCTCGAAGACAGCTCTGGGCAGATACCACTCATATTTTCTCGGATTGTCCTTTCCGCCAAAATTTTGCTGTGCAAGGGGAAATGCCTTTTTCCCACGACATCTTAAGGGCTTAGGTTTCAGCCGATGTCGGTCGGCCTGGAATCGCCGGTGCTTTTGTGATTGCATGTTGTTGCTGCCTAGGCAAGATTTCGATTCAGGCGTCCAGGTTTTACTGAGAACATCACTGGTGGTTTGTTCTGGCATTAACTCCTGCAGCAAATTGCACTCGTTATGGGTGACGGTGGTTGCGGAGAGCAAAGTGTGCAATAAATCCCTCGTCGAAAGGCGCTGGCCGACATCTTGCTGGTCTGTTGCTTCGGCTTTCACCTCATCTGCCGAAGAAATGTGTGGAAGTGCTGGTTCTGACAGTGTCGTGGCAGTTATTTTTATTTCTAAGATACACTCAGCATCAAGCTTGGGCGGAAATGAAACCACTCCCTTGTGGAATAGGTTGGCATACCAGCCTCCGAAGCGGGGAATGCTTCCTTGTCCTCGGCGCATGACTGGGGAGAACCCCATGGCACTATGATATCACCGGGGCATTCACGGTCCATGGAGCCCTGCTTGATCACGGCTCTCCTGCTGTCGATGCCATTGTGCTCGTTCTGGATGTGACCCACTAATTGACCTTGCGACAGATCTAGCAGAGCAGGGGCAATGCAAAAGGTTTGTGTAGCCATGCTGTTGTGTTCAGACAGGCCTGTCAAATTCGCATCGCCAGGGGGTCAAGCAAGGAGATAGCCTTGCCTTACTTATGCCGAAGTGGCTGTCGCGCACCAAAGACGTGGCAATCTACCGCGTTCGTCGTGGCGGCAGCCGAGTATTTTCGGAACCTGGCAAGAAGTCCCTTTGCAGTGATACCGATCCCCCGGGCGTCAGGACAGACTCAGTCCAACTCTTTGTGTCAAACTTGTCCTGTCAGATCTAGGTCTTCGTGAGTGCAGTGACCGAAAATCCTCGAGAGGCCGGTTGCCGGTTGCCGGTGGCCGGTTGCCTGCAGCCGGCAAGAAACATGCAAAGAGTGGCCGGCCGGTCGAGTGGGTCAAAGGTGAGAAATGACCGCCCAGTGTTGACCATCCACTGATGCAAGCCTCTGTTTGTCAAGAAACTAGCACGATATCGATCAAAGGTTCTTCGGCACCATCCTCTCCTTGTTTATTGCCTGCAGCCAAGTCCCCGGGGGGGCGAGCCCTTCTCAGCCTCGAAACCGTCGGTCGTGTTGCCGACCCGGCGGACATCCGCTTGATGTTATGATTCAAAGACTTCTTCTATTGCACAAGAATGGAGAAGATCTGAAGGACTGTTGATCATTTCAACCAGATGGTTGCTGCTGCTCTAAGACCCCAGTCGAGTTATCTTCGACACCTGCTGACTCTTCCACTAGCACCTCCCGTCATCACCACCGGGCCATCCACGAGCTCCGATGGTTCGAACATACGTCCTAAAAGTGCCCGTCTCACATGAATCCTACAAAGCAAGATCTTCCTAGGATAGGGAAGACCGCCCCTCTCACACAATTTTATCGATTTGCTGGATATTGGTTTTGTCCTGCGTCGCACTTCTCACCTCCTGCTCAGCTACGTTGCCATTTGCCGACGCACTCTCCGGATCAAATGCGCCGACATTGGTCAAATGCCTGACTATGCCAGCGCCTCCGTCCTCGTGCTTGGCGTGGCCGGCTCGAATGCTCTGCAGCGAGTCACGGAACACATACTCGTAGAATCCGAAGCCGAAGACGTAGGCCGGCAGGTTGACCAAGATGGGGATCCAGCAAAAGTTGGCGTACGTGAACGCCTCCTTGCCGAAGAAAATGGCCGCCACAATGCGCGTGCCCAGGTCGCGGGCCATGTTCAGGGACAATGCCTGCGACCCGAACCCCCAGATCATGACAGCGTAGGCCAGGCCGATGGTGTAGCCCAGCGACACGGGCGTCTGAAAGGGGTTGGCCGGGTCGATGCACGCCGCGATCACGATGCTGAGGGTCGAGGAACACGCGAATTCGATGAGGAACAAGTATCCCAGGTTCAGCTGTGTCGGCGGAGGGAACGAGCACAAGATGTTCGCCGCTCCCCCGTTGAACACAGCGGTGCCATAGTCTTTGACGTTGGCGGCCTTCAGCTCTTGGATCTGCGGCCAGTAGCAGCCCATGAGGAGCAAGGCGGCGAAGAACGAGCCGAAGGTCTGGCTGAAGACGTAGTGTGGGACTTTGCGCCAGGGGAAGCCTCCGTAGATGGCGAAGCAGAGAGACACGGCCGGGTTGAAATGCCCGCCAGAGACGGGACTGCAGATTGTGATGGCCAGGGCGATCCCGAGGCCGAATGCGAGGCCAATCTGCTGCAGGGAGCTGAACAGAGCGTACACCGGCGAGGTGAGGTTCAAGTTGCAAGCCGCCACCGAGGCAATGCCGCAGAAGCTATAGAGCCGAGTTTAGCCATCCACCCGAGACCACTTGAGTAATGAGTATGGATCTTACACGTAGAAAAACGTTCCCAGGGCCTCGGCGATACACTCCTGCAGCAGCCGTGGGCGGCGATGTTCGAAATCGAGCCTTCTCTGGCTCACGGGCGGCGCTGGCACAACGTGTCGAGTTACATGCTTCCGTAAGGCTTCGGTGTAGCCGATCTCCATCTCATCGCCTTCCAAGCGGTGACTGAAACTTTCAGAGGACGACATTGTTATTGTATTACAAAAAGTATGCGCTTCCCCGGCAGAGCTTGAAAACATAAACGTTTTCCAAACAATCAGGGAGCAACCGCGAGGATAAATACACGGGGACTCCGCATGGCTGGGGCCCCGGCCTGTGAATATCATAGCAGCCGGGGAAGAGATGGACGTTGAAAGGTCCGCGACACCGGCCGGCGCCCCGGTGAAGCCGGCTGATGCTCAATTGGAAGGGCACTTGCATCGCCAAAACGGCTATAAGATCGAATACTGAGGAACTTTGGGGATCTCGTCCATGCTCGCTTTGTGTCAAGGTCCTCGAGCTGCCTCAAAGTATTGATATAAACAAACGATTTCAACTGCCATGCCCACAATCTATCGCAACGCAAAGTATCCTTCGGTCGAATGGCCGAAGCTTGACTTGCTGACGCTCCTTTTCGGTATGGGTTTTTAGGTAATACAAGCCGCTCAAACATGATATGCTTACAGGGATGCTAGATTCAGAACACACTCTCGCTCAAGACGACGCAATACTACATATCTCCGCAGAGAACCCCAAGCGGACTCTGACCAAAAGGGCCCTCAGGAGCTTGACGCAACGAATTGCGCATACCCTGAGGACGAAATATGGTGTAGGCTCGAGCGGGCCGGGCAATGATGTCGTTACGGTCATGAGCCATGGTCAGCCGGCCCTAGCAGCGGCGTTTCTGGGTGTTATTGCGGCGGGGGGTGTCTATTCCGCCGCCAGTCCGTCCTTGAGCGCCGACGAGCTCTCGCATCAAGTACGGGTTGGGGACACAAAGCTGATCATCTGCAGCCAGGAGGTAAAGGAGGTTGCGTGCCAGACGGCCAGGTCCAACAGTCTGCCTCTGGAGAATGTCCTGGTGCTCGAATCAGACCCACTTTGGAGTCTGAAAAGGGTCACGGACGGCATCGAGCTGTTGACGGAACATCAGCTGGTGTGGGAGACGATTACAGACCCAGCTCGACTGAAAGAGAGTCTCATCGTCATCGTGTGGTCGTCCGGCACCACCGGCGTACCGAAAGGTGAGCATGGAATAAGGTCATGGCGGACGAGCCAGCCACTGACTGTCCCAGGCGTCATGCTGTCACACCAGAACCTCGTGTCGCACACCTACATCCAGCACTATCAAGGGCGCGAGCTCGCGGCCAAGCAGGTTGCAGAAGGCACTTACGAACCCTGGGAGTTCCGAATCCTCGCGCACCTCCCGGCCAGCCACATCTCCGGCCTCTTCGGCTATCTCATCTCCGCCCACTACGGCGGCGGCGTTGTGGTCTGGATGCGGAAGTACCAATGGGACCTGTTCCTGGCGTACACCAAGCGATTCCGGATAACGTACATGTTCACGGTGCCGAGCATCTACCTCCGAATCGCCAAGTCTCCTGATGTCACGGATCAATTTGCCTCTCTGAGGACCGCCGCCACGGGCAGTGCGCCCATGGACAGTAACCTCCAGGCGTCAGCGAGCACAAAATTGAGACTTGCGAACGACTGGCTCGTGGGGCCGACTTGGGGACTCACCGAGACGACGGGGGGAGTGACGATGACTCAAAGCTATCAGAACGATGAGATTGGTAGTCTGGGCCCTCTCCTCCCGTGTCTAGAGCTGCGGTACGTCCTATCTCGCATACAGCGCTGTCTCAGCTAATGTAATGCACAGCTTGGTCGATGACAACTTTGTCGACGTAAAGGATGGAGAGCCAGGCGAGCTGCTCGTGCGCGGACCGACCGTCATGAACGGCTACTTTAACAACCCCGAGGCCACCAAAGAAGCGTTTCACGAGCACTGGCTGCGCACGGGCGACATTGCCATCCGCCGGGCCGGCCACTTCTACATCGTCGACAGGAAGAAGGAGCTCCTGAAGTACAAGGGCCTCCAGATCGCGCCCGCCGAGCTGGAACACCTCCTGATTCAGCATCCGGCGGTGCACGAGGCCGCGGTGATCGGGGTCCCTTCGCCAGACGACCCGAGCTCGGATCTACCCCGGGCGTACGTTGTGGCGGGATCCTCTGACGTTACCGAGCAAGAGATCCAACGGTACGTCAAGGAGAGGCTGGCTGCGCACAAACAGCTCAGGGGAGGGGTGGTGTTCGTGGACGAGATTCCCAAGAATGCATCCGGCAAGGTACTGCGGCGGGAATTGAGGGATCGGGCCCGGAGAGAGCTGGGTCAGGGACGGGCGAAGCTATAGGAAGAAAACGCGCAACGCATAAAGCCTATGCCGTTGTTCTATGAAGTCAATCCTGAAGGGTCCAGAGGAACAAGACGTCTTGTGCAATCAATCTTCATGGCTAAGGAACAATGGATAAGTGGCTATTGAGAACGCCATGCGATTGCTAAAGGATAGACTCGAACACGAAAATTGATAGAGAAGACCATGGCGGAAACTTGCATGGAACAAAGTCCTTAGTACCATCAGGATATTTACATTAGGTCGACTCCGTCCGGTTGTCGTAGTTGAGATGCCACGAATCGGAAATTGCAGCTCCAAGGTTCGTCAATGTGTCGTCTCGTCCATCACGCGCTCAAACTGCCCTCCTCATGGAATTCCAAAAGGTTCGGTAACAGTGATGTTCACCGTCACATTCTGCACCGTACACCCCACTGTTGGGTAAGCTGCACTGTAATTCCCCTGCAGAACCAACGTTAGCCAGTTCAGCGCCCTGGCATCTCCGTTGTAGGATTCGTCGAGGTGATACCCCACGGTGTTCCTCTGGTAGAGGATGTTCGCCCCGCCGAGGCACAGCCTGTCCACGAGGGCGTCGGTGTCGGCTACGGCAGAGTACCCGTCCTGGGTCGCCTTGTAGAGGAATATTGGCATTTGGGGGACGCCGTGGTAGCCCATGAGGCCTTCCCTGTCAATTGCCTTTTGGATGGCCGGCGCCTGGACGGTAGTCCCGGCGGCGAAATAATCTGCGAAGATATCCTGGTCCGCGTATGTTGGGAAGAGTTCGAATGCCGACAGGTTTCTCGCCTCGAAGAAGCCCGTGGCGTTGTACTGTCCCCGCGTCTTCAGGCGGCTGTCGAGGTAGTGGGAAGTGTCCGGATACTGGGTCGATACTCCCAGCAGTATTGCCACCAGGAGGCCTGCCGCCGGTGTGTTGTTGATCTTGTCGAAGTTGCTGGTAAAGTTGGGCACGAGGCCGCCTATGGCCATGCCGGCGAAGTTGAGCTCCGGGGCGTACTGTACTTGCAGCTCGGCCGCGAATTCGCTGGCGACGGAGCCTCCAGAGTATCCCCACATGGCGTACCGCGAGGAAGAGTCGAGGCTTTTGTGGGATGACAGAGCAGCGCGCACCGAATCAAGCGTCGCATGGCCTTCTGAGACGCTGGCGCCGAAAGATGCAAGGGGCCCTTCGAAGTCCGGCACATTGACAAACCAGCCGTGGTTGAGAGCTGTGTTGATGTCAGAGAACTGAAGTCCCAACGCTTCTGCCCCGGCATAGGCAAGGAAACTGGGACTGGCATCCACGTCGACCGTGTTGTAGGGAACCTGGTACGAGAGCAGGGCGTTGCTGGCGTTGTGTGGGGGCTTTAGCGGGACAAAGAGGGTGGTCACGGCCCAGGCAGGTTGATAATGGCTGTCTGTGGTGCGATAGAGAATGTTGTATGCCTCTGAACTAGCATTAAATATCGTCGTCAGATTACCGGGTGCCGCGCGAATATTTAGAACGGCACCGGGCGCCGCGTTTTTGAACCCTCTGGGAGCTGTATAGAAAGGATCCAGACTTGGAGGGATGGGCGTCGACGTTGCTTCGGGTGCCCGAGCATCAAAGTCGTGGAGGGCGGTCGGAACAGCAGAAGATGCTGCAATCAGGCTGCCCCATCCCAGGATCCTAAGGCTGAAATACATCGTCAGTGAGCTTCAATGTAAACTCGCAGATGCCACACTCTGGACTCCAGGGTTGACAGTGGTGACAGGAGAATTTCATAGATATTTATTCCCTACCCAGTGATGTCCTACACAAACTCGTCTGGTTGCTTCCCACCCAAGCCATCAAAGACTAAGTCCGTATATTGACTCGCACTTGGAATGCTGGGAGCATGCTTGACAGTCTGGTTTGCAAGGCTTCGCTCAAAGGAGAAAACAGTCTCGAGCTTGGCATGCACTATGGAACGACATGGAGGCTTCTCCGGACGCCCGTATTCCTGAGCAAGGTAGATCACCTTGCGGAATTGGATTCGATCGGTTCAGAGAATAGCAGGCAACAACAACCGGGCATGGGTTGCTCCGAGCCCGCTGAGTCTTCGGCTGGGATGGACATAGAAGAGGAATGTGCGTGCTGACCGCCTGGACGAAGTAGTCAAAAATTGGGGGTCGTAGATCTATTTCCCTGTTTCGTATACAGAGTGGACGTCTTACCTCCGTTCGTATTTAGGGATAAAATAAATGCTTGTATGGAGTACTTGTCCTTGCATTGCGCCATTCTCCCCTGCAGGAAAGACTCGCTGTTGTCTCTTCGTACTATGGTGCGGAATCGGCACTTTTTTCCACCTGAGCAACCCGCAGTTCGCACCTTACGCCTTACGCTTTAACCGAGCCCTCGACCCAGTGCTCGCGAGAGATGAAGTGTCGTCGTCTCGGTCGCCGGCGTCAACGTACGCGGCGTCACCTGCAACCCTTGCCTGGTCAACACGTGTGGATTCAGTCCCCTGGCGATGATTTTCTTCCTGGCTGCGGGCGTGTGGGTGCTCTGCTTCGTGTTGGCCTTGGGGTACCGGACCTATAGGCCAGGCATGCCGGTGGCTGGGAGTTGCAGGATCGCCATCGCCGCAGCGTGCCATCCAACGCAAGATGAGCGGAACCAGGATGTTTTGCCATCGACATTGCCCCTGCAATGGGGCGTTGTCGAGAGGTACGATTACCACGGTGTGAGCGAGACTGCACGATCGCCGACACAGTGGCGCCTTCGCCCTGAGCTCGCAGGCCATTGCAGCTTTTCAAGTCGACCGGTCGAGATGCCAATTCGATGGAAGTACTACGCCTAGAAGTTACCGGAGCTCCGGCTCCAGCCACCAGGAGAGTATTCGCATAGCCCGCTTGATCTCGCGACACCTTAAGTTGGACGTTCGACGTCGTTAAATGATCGAGCCTGTATTCTTGGCGGGTTTGTATCCTTATACGCCGGGAACAGTCTCCTCGTATCTTTTGGGCTTGTCATGTTGCCTGAGATTAGGTTGCGTGCGTGGCCGGGCGGTCAGGCGACTCAGAGATCTTCCATGGTCGCCATTGTAGGGCGTTTCCTCGTGCATCAGAGGCGGTGATAGACGTCAAACTTCTTCCCTGTGTAGCTGGCATATACGCCGCGACTATTATAAGAGCATACGGTCTACTTACGCGCACACGCGCAACTCGCAACACAGTCCGATCTCCAGCGGAGGAAGAGAGAATGGCCTGTTTTCATTGGACACAGGGGTCGATGGAAGGACAGACATTTGTATGCGGAGTACAAGGACGACTCGGTCGACCCAGGGAGACACCCGGGCTTACTAGTGGAAAGGCAAGGAAGAAAAAAAAGTCTTGAAACCATGGCCCCTGGTTAGTGAACCTGTATGGTTCCTGCATTGTCAAGGTAGCTCAGCAAGCATGTCAAATTCTCAGCATAGAGTGGTCCAATGAGACCGGTCATGGCAAGACGGAATCAAAGACATCCTTTCCCGGCTTGTCATGGAGCAGGCCGATCCACATGAACGATTTTAAGACTCCCCGCATCTCGGTCCAGGACTTCACTTGACATCTGTCGATATGTTCTCGCAAACAATCCTTCAGCCACGGATGGTCCGAGGTAGTAAATGCCGAAACGGCTCCGACCATCAGAAACCACAGCATCATCTGAGAAGAAGCCACATCCACGAGCTTGTGGTCTAGAAGGCAACTTTTGTAAATCGAAGGAAAGAAGGTATACGGCAGCCTCAGATACTGCCACTTTAAGAACACATGATAGGTCAACCCTAGTAGGCTGAGCCGCACTGCTTCGTCAAGCGAGCCGGTGTCAAAGCTCATATGGAGCAGGCGATACATGACCGAAGCCATGGTATCGTAGAGGAGTGGCGGAGAAAGCATTCGGTTGGTTTCGGCCGCGAGATTGACGATTGAACAGAACCTCTGCATGACCTTCCAGGCTTCGAGGAGACTCTCATCCATCTTGTGCAGCAGTCTTTCCGAGTCATGTTGAGAGGGAGTAACACAGGCACTGTTTCGAATTGACAGCAGCTCCTGGTCTGGATAGGGCACAATGGGTTCTGAAAGAGGGTCGTTGAAAAAGACGGGCTCGGTTCCACTTTGCATGGCCATGCCTATATCGCATCTGCGCAACAATCAGAGCTTCTCAGAAGGATCCAAATTTTGACAGAAGCAATGGCCACGGCTTACCTGAATATTTCTGTCAGAAGCTTGTTACCCTTGAAGGCAGCTATTCCACCTCTCAGATCGACCATCTTGCGCAGGCCCACCATATGATGCTTGAAGGTCTCGTCCTCGCCCATAAAAAAAGCACTTACAGCCAGGGTCAAAACTACGGCGATGGTGGAGTTTGAAAACTTGGTGCTCTCGTCCTCCAGCAAGAGCCTGTTGCGTAGGATTTGAATCCCTTTCAGAAAATGCACGGTTGCATCTCGGTTGGTGGTAGGATATTGTCGACCCAGGATCCTGTCCATGAAGACCTCGGCTGCGAACACGGTTACGTGAAGATAGGCAGCGTCGAACTTCAGTGGATCAAACCAGTCCATGTCCCGGTGGCTGAATCCAGTCACCATCACCAGAGGGAACAATGCTCTTGCTGCCATGTCAAAGACTAATTTTGGGGCAAAGTTAGCTGCTGGTCAGTGTTCATCCTAGCGAAAAGAAACCCACATCTCACCACGTCAACAAACGCCGCCGGATCCATCTCGGCAGCAAGCTCGATGGAGGACAGATCCGAACCCACTCTGCCGGGGATGGCAGAATAGTACGCGTCGATGAATGTATCCAAAGGCTCTGGCGGACCTCGTTTGGAGTCAACCGCAACTGCCCAACTTGTCGATTTCTGTTGTTTGGCACGATGAGACTTGCCACGGTTCTTCCCCATCATTACCTGACTCCGGATAAGCCTCTGTGTCTCTGCGTCCGCCTTCTTCACGTCTGTTGCCACAATGAAATGCATCGCGGCTGATCAACATCGGGGAGAACTGGAATAAAGTCCACCCTTGAGCAGAGAACTAAACCGAGTTGGGAGCAGATATGTTCTTGGACTGCATCAAGGCAACGTTTTCTGGTCGTTCTGACTGGACAAGTGAAGATTCATAATGTGGGCGAGGACACAGCGCGTATGTGGCCGTGCAAGCGGCTTTAATGTTCCCGTCTTGATTTGATGTCGTGAGATCATGCAAAGGAAGCGAGATCATCCGGCGTGCCAAGCCCCTGATTGCTTTCCGTTTCCGGCCATAGTCCGTTGGATGAAGCATTAAACATCCATCTACCAACCACCAGAATGGAGAATAAGGTACCTGTGTAAGTTACCTATCTAACACACTACGGACCTAAAGGACTGACAAACTCCCTGTGTGGCACGATGCAGTCCTTCAGGTATAAAGGTAGTGTGACTCTCTCTCTTATCATGGCGTCTTCGCTCTGCTTTGCCAACGCGAGAACGGCCGCCACCCACAGATTTGAACCCTGCAAAAGAATACAGATCGATTTCTTTACCTAGGTGCTCCGATGGCCTCAGGACTCAAGTCAGTCCTCATAACCGGCTGCTCTTCAGGTGGGATTGGCGACGGACTGGCCCAAGCCTTCCATGAAAGTGGGTATCACGTCTTCGCGACCGCGCGGACACCGTCAAAGATCTCACCATCCCTCGCCAAAGCACCCAATGTCACCGTCCTGACTCTCGACGTGTTATCCTCCGAATCGATCGCCGCGGCAGTCGAGAGCGTCACGAGGGTGACCGGCGGCAAGCTCGATGTGCTCGTCAACAACAGCGGCTTGCTGATGGTCATGCCGGCGTTGGACACGTCGATCGAGGAGGGCAAGAGACTGTTCGACACCAACTACTGGGCGGTCCTGGCCATGATCCAGGCCTTTGCTCCGCTCTTGATCAAAGCGAAAGGGTACATCGTGAACAACACGTCGGTGAGCGGGGTCGTTCCCTTCGGGGCCTTTGGAAGCATCTACAACAGCTCCAAGGCGGCCGCCATCCTGGGGAGCGAAACGTGGCGTCTCGAGCTCGCGCCCCTGGGCGTCCGGACCTTGACCCTGGTGACCGCTGCCGTCAAGTCCAACGTCTTCGCCAACATGGCCCCGCCGCAAATCCCCGAGAACTCGTACTACTACGGCATCCGAGACTACATTGAAGGGCTCTGCGACGGCAGCATGCAGGAAAGCGGCATCACGGCGAAGCAGTTTGGTCTGCAAGTCGTCCGACAGGTCGGAAAGGGCAAGACGGGAAAATACTGGGTCGGCGGCGGTGCGTCATCTGCTCGCTGGGCCGCATGGCTGTTGCCGGCATTTATAATGGTGAGTTCATCATGGTTACGCCCTGAAATGATTGACACTGGCTGAGATTGAACTAGGACGCGCTGTTAGCCTCCCTGTTTCCCTTCGCCAAGTTGCTACAGGCCCAATCCAGAAGCAAAGGGTGATCAAAAGGGTAGATGTATCCAGGGGTAAGAGCAACAGGTGAGAGAGGCTTGGGCGAAAGTGAGAGTCGGTTGGTATAAGGTCGATACTAAGTCAATGAGTGGCACGGGAGCTCGAAATGGCTTGTAATCTCTCGAGTCGACGAGAACAATGACAAGGATCGACGACTTCGAGGAAACGAGTCGTAAAGCTTCTTGCCGACCCAGAGAGACCTATTGTCTGATGGGACTATAAAGCCTGATATCAATTGATAGTGTTTCACGAGCGCACCGCCGAATTTGGATGGAATCCCAAGCACAGCGTACGACTTTCGTCACGCGTTTCGCCCGTCCGCCTCCTCAACTCAATGTCCAGAGACGGAGACATCTCCTGGTGGCGACAGGATGGCCTTTGCTGTAACGAGTCATTTCCTCCCTCAAACTTTTCGTCAATGTAAAGCAAAATGCCATCCAACATTCCGGTCGCTAGACAAATAGCCAACATTCAAACACCAATCGCCCAACTTGTCATAACAATCGTTCTATCTCAGAGTTGAATTCTCTTCTTCTCCGGACTCCTACTTCGCGCTCGATGCTCTTTGCTGGGACTTCGAGGATATTCTAACTGCTGCTGGCTGGCGAAACCAGGATCAGCGTGCCAGCCCACATAAGAGTGTTGTCCGTAAGACGCAGCCGGAGGAAGTGCAAATTGACCCATTTGTGCAGGATGTTGCTGAGGATGCATATATGATCCAGAGGGCGCTCTATAGACGTGCTGGCTCTCTTGTTGTCGCCGGTATAGAGTAAATGTCGCATTGTTGACCACCAAGCCCAAAACAATCAGGGTAATGGTGAAAACCATGGTTTTCAAACTGATGGGCTCGACGAAGCTGTTGAAGATTTCGGCGAATGTGTGCGCACTCAGTCTCGCTCGTTTTACAGCGCTAGGATCCCGCTTCATGCACAACTCCCAGTTGCTGCACACAGCCTCCAAAGCGGGCAGCCTAGTGTCGGCGGCGCATCGATTTTCGATGAAGTTCTTGGAGCACGCCGCCATTTCCGCCAACACTTCGGCCATCGCATCCTCGCTCGCTCGGTCCACATCCGCCTGGATGGTGGCGTAGAACGACCAAAACATGTATAGACAGCCGCCGAGGATTGCTGCGTTGAAGAAAACCTGAAGGTATTTGGCAATAATGGAAGGCGCGTCAGGGTATGTGTGGATGAAGGTGAACAGGCCGGTGATCCATCCTGCTTCTTTCGCCGGCGGTTTCTTTGGCTCTGCCTCAGTCGGGCTTGGGGCACTCTCATCGTCACTGTCGTCTAAGGAGCCCTTCCGCCCTATCATCAATTGTCTGTCAAATTGCTGAGCTCGCCGTCGCTTCTTGTGGATCCTTCGTGCAACAGCATCACTCGCGGGCTTTCTAATTTCTCCTCTTCCCGGGCTTGGTGCAAATCTGCCGTAGAGTCCAAACAATGAGTTTCTCTTGTTCTCTGTTTTTGAAGGGCTGCTCTTAAACTCAATGGGTAGCGGTGTCGCGTCTGGTGTTTCCTCGTTGTCTGTTGGTGCCAGTGGCGAGGAATTTTCAGGCGGTGACGAGAAATCGATGTCGAATGGTTTTCGAGGAGTTGTAAATGAGGATGTCCGAAAAGGAGAGGATTCAGGCGCCGCCGCCGGAGTGTCTGAGAAGAAGAAGGGCTGATTGTTGGGTTCTCGGAGCGCTGGCATGGTTGGTTTTTGAGGAGATTCAAACTCGCTATGGGTACCTGTCATATTCAGCATGGCAACAAGGTGCATGGACTTCAAGACTTACGCTTTTTCGCCTGCATCTCGAGAACACGTTTATGATAGGGAGAGGTGGGATCAAGGGGACCATGGCCTTGCCATTCAAAGTCCATAAAACTCTCTGTACCGCGAAACGCCATGTTTTGAGGGGGGGAAGGTTGGGGTGCAAGATCAAAACATAGACGATCAAATATTCTGCCAGTACCACTGGGAGGTGGAAGGCAACACTGAGTTCAGGTCCAGGGATTTATTTGGTAGGCCAAACACACGGCCTGCCGAAGGAGGAAAATAAACAAAGCATGCAGCGCAGCGCAGCGGGATCTATTTACTAGCATGGTTGGCAAGGGTCTTGGATCCATGCACGCCACATCTCCATCCATCTCGGATTTATAAGTCCCATCCGTTCAGGAGGAGCTTTGATTCGTCTGTCCATCAGTCCTGCTCTCCTCTGTGCCTACCGCACAGCTTTGGATCTAGAATCATGCCTCGAGAAAAATCAGAGGAAGCGCAGTGGTGGTATGAAGCTGTGTATTCGGCCATCCAGCAAATCCCCCACGGCAAAGTCACCAGCTACGGACACATCGCCCTCCTCCTCGACTTTCCCAAACGCGCAAGACAGGTCGGCGTATGTCTCAAACATCTGCCCACATTTGATTCTGCCAATCCGGACCAGTACTTTTTCCACGATCAAAATGTCCCTTGGCAGAGAGTGGTCAACTCCAAGGGCGGCATCAGTCCGCGCGGCGATGACGGAGCGGCGGCAAACAGACAGGCGGAAAGATTGCGTGCGGAGGGGGTTGAAGTCAACCCGGCTAGGGGTATTGAGGAGATGACGGTCGATTTCGGCAAATACGGGTGGTTTCCATCAAGACTGCCGGACGAGGAGAGCGAGGATGACATGCGAAGCCAGTAGGAGTGAGAAGCTGACCGGGGTTCGAACCGTGGAGGATGACACTGCATCTCTGTCCATCGTATACCAGGAAGATCACCTCGACAACATGCTTACGCGCGCAAGGAACGGATGTGACCGAAAGCTTCAATTCGAATAGGAGGTCTTCTGGTGCCCAAAGTATATCTACTGGTGTTTGTCGTTGGACAGCTCGAGCTCTGTCGAAAATCCCAGACTGTCGACTGATCACTCCGACCATTGAGTGCGACGCAATGAAACCATTCCTGCTCACCTTGTCGAACGATGCCCAGCTCTCAGGTATCTATTCCGTGCCCGGAAAGACTCCTACCACTCCACGATATCGACCTTTGATCGTCGCACTACATGGAGGCACCTACAGTTCGCAGTACTTTGACGCCCATCCGGAACACTCTGTCGGGACCATATCCGAAACCACTGGAGTTCCTTTCGTGGCCATCGATCGGCCGGGATACAGGGAGAGTTCGAGCCTGCCCACGGTACCAAACGGGTCTACATTTGCACAAGAAGAGGGAAAGTACTTGCATGACTACATTCTCCCCAAGATATGGGCGGAATACGGCTTGTCAACCGGCGCAAGCTCGATGGTAGTGATGGGCCATTCACTTGGCTGCTCTCCCTGTGTTGTTGCTGCAGCCTTGCATTCCCAGGAGGCTGATCCGCAATATCCATGGGCAGGAGTCATCCTCTCCGGCCGTGGTATGGTGTCGGCGTTCCCCCAATCAAAGGGCGAGGAACAACTGGCCCGAGGCAGACAGCTTGGATATGTCGAATTCCCTCCCGGGGCCAAGGACTTTTTGATGTTTGGCGACCCTGCGCTGGGGCTGGCGAGCGCAGAGATACGGCGAATTTCGGAGGAAATAACGCATCGAGCACCATTCGGGGAGTTTGAAGACAGAAGACTTCATTGGGACCATTACTGGAAGGGATATGCAAAGCAGGTCAAGATCCCCGTGGTGACGGCGATCGGAGGGCGAGACTCGCTATTCCATGCGTCACAGCAAGACATCGAGGAATTTGCCCGAGCATTCAGCAATTCCCCGAAAGTCGAAGCTGTGCTGGTTGCCAACGCTCCTCACTGCTTAGAACTGAGTTATTGGGGACCTGCTTGGCTGTTGAGATGTTTTGGCTTTGCGATTGAGTGTGCAACCAGTGCAGCTTTACAGCCTCATGGGGGTGCATTGGGACCGACAGAAAGCCAGTGACACGAGGGCTGGACTGGGAAGTTCCGGTCGACGGGAGCAACGGTGGCACTTGAGTCACTGCTGGGAGTCACAACCCCTATAACCAGTGCCGTCATCATGGCAGATTTGTCTTGGTCGGTTTCGGGGACCAGAGTTTGAAAGCGAGGAGGATGATCACCATGGTCAGTGATGTGTGTTCCAACGTAGTACGAGTACCTCGTATGCGTAATGAGCGAAAAGATGGTGGCTGTGAGGATTGTCACATGGCCACGAGGCGAGGAACTTGGACAGGCTGGAGATGTGAGGGGTGAGGTCATGGTGTGTTTTGGTCCAGGCGCCACGGGCAGTGAGGGGGTGTCCTGGACTCCTGTATGGGCGGCCTTCCCTCCCAGGAGGCCCCCCGGAGAGCGCCGAGGCTCTGGGTCGTAGCTAATGACATATGTACTCCGTACCTACAGCCACCTAGGCACCCGGGACCTACGCCTGGACTCCCTGGAATAAGCGTCAATTTCCCTGCTTGCCCACCCCCTCGCTTTGTGGTGGGTGGTGTTGTTGTCCCTTGTTGTCCCTGTTTGTCCCTCGGCACCGTGGATCTCCACCGTCCTATCTCGAGCTCTCAAGCTCCCGAGCTCCCAAGCCACCAACATAAATGACATGCTTCCTGGTTCGCCAAATCGCTGACTGTGATTGTTTTTAGCATCTGATGGCTGCCCGTGGGTGACGCCGCCGAATGACTCCATTCACAGCAGCTGAGCCAATCCCGCGCTTGTGCCTTGGCCGCGTGCATGAATCCCGTTCAACTGCCAGTCCACTGCGTCCAGCATCCCGCGTCCGGCCTCAAAGGGTCGCTGTGCTCATGCATCAGCCCCTCCTTGCATCCCTACTATCGCCCCGTGCATCGCCTCCACACCTCAGATCAACATCACGAAGCATAGATAGTACATCCCGTACAGGATCTATCAAGCTTTGGTGGGAGTCAGAAACCCATCATCTCGGTCCCTAACCGCCCCGCGTGCCAGCTTCTCAGCCAGTGGTGACGGCGTGTGACAAAACATCCCTCATCATCCTCACTTCCGAACCACAGGCCTGATTCACATAACAAAGCACTCTCCTTATCTCCCAAGCCTGATCTTTCTCTCTTCTCTTTCATCTCTGTAACACCTACATACTCGGCTGTTACTCACTTCTTTGTTCCAGTGCCTCGTCATCAGCCACACTTGCCCGGTCCATAGTACTTGTACCGGGCAATCCCTCTCCTTTGTCCCTTCCTCGTCCAGCCCTCTCTGCACGCGTCATTCTTTGACTCAACTGGTATCTGACCAGGGACCGTCCCTCTTTGCACCCTCTCAGCTGCACGAATCCTATAGTCCTTCAGTACACCACGCATCGACCCTTACCTCGAACTATCCCAGCAGCCCACCACCTACCGAGTCCATCTCAAGCCTGTATCATGTCCGCCTTGCCCAGCAACGACCTTCGTAGCGCAGCCAAACCATACCTCCGTGAAAAGAATCACAATAAGAAGTGGGCAAGAGGAGCTCAGGAGCCTCCGGAACATAACTGCCACAAACACACATATCCTGAAGACAACTGCCGCAAATGCATGGGCAGACCCAACCGACGAGATCAAGATCGGAGAGTCGGCCGATCAGAGGCGAAACACAAGCATGACATTCAGAACAAGCTGAGTGGCCACGCCGCAACCTTGGCTCGCAAGGCTTTCCGCAACGAAGTGGTCGATGCCATGGACGGTCCTTTGGCTCACGTCTCCGACACCTCGGAGGAAGAGGAAGTCCCGGACGCGTCCGAAGCCCCTCTTCCAGCTGAAGGAGACTTCATGTACAGCTATGATCACGCGACTGGACCGAGAGCGGGTGGTGACATCCTCAGCCAGGCCATCATCCAAGCTGTCCGACGATTTGAGAACAACGAGACCGAGAAACTAGTCAACACAGAATACAACATCATTGATGACAAGGAAATGGCTGAGGCTTCTACCGAGGACGATGATGACGATTTTGAGCTCGTCGACTACTCTCACTTGAAGTGAGATTGCGATCTTGTGCACGACACTCTGTGAGGTCGTCGCAGACCTGGAACCGGCGTTGTCGGCTGCTTTTCACACACTTGTAATGACTCTCTCTCAGAGCAACCGAGTTGCTGTTGTTTGGATGCTTTCAATTCATCAGAGATACCCCAAGGAATCATTAGGGAAGCGAGGCTGTATCAACAGAACAATCATCATGGGTACTACACGGCGCTTCTTGAGGATATGAATGACCTTGGAGAGGAGGGATCACTGCCAAATATCATTGGGTGTTCCTAGATTTCTATTCGGCGTTTGATTATCAGAGCACAATCGAGAGCAGGAGAGCAGGAGGGCAGGGAGCAACTAAGCAATACGTAGCATTAGGAATTCAGCACCCAGCCTTATCGAAACAGCAGTGGAGGCTCAGAAGCACTTCCCCTCGAGATTCGTAGCATGTGACGCGTCCAGGCTCAACAACAATGACGTCTTTTCGGTCGGCCAAACTGTGCAAACTTGGCAAATGTCACAAACATGGGGGCGAAAAGAAACTGGACATACTCACCACCTGCGTCCTTGACCTTACAACAACGCTCTCCATGCCCCGCAACCAGAGGCGTAGAGTGCACAAACTGGACGACCACGGCGCCCCAGAGCCCTCACCATAATGCCTAAGGAAAACCTCGCCGCATACCTGGCCAAGAACTACCTCACCGCCGCCACGTCGCAGTCTGCTTCCCCGTCGGACACTGTCTCCTCAGATTTCCAAGATTCGACTCGCCCAAAGAAAAAGCGGCGAAAGAACAAGGATGATTCCTTTGAAGGTGGCCTCGTGATCGCCGACGACGATGAAGCCATTTCACTTCGAGGCGGCGCTTCACGAGGAAAGCGAGGAGAAGAGGACGAGGATGGAGATATACCAATGTTCGAAGCAGGCGTAAAATCCGCAGAGTTCAGGAAAAAGAAAGGTGGGGGGGACTGGAAAGTTATAGCGACTGCAACGCCAACAATGACCCAGACATCAGACAACAGAGATGAGGACAAGGAAGCGGATCGAATCCTCGCTGAAGCGGCGGAAGAGTCTCGACTGCGACGCCAGGAGATTGAAGATGAAGACGCTCCTGCGATCGTCGAAGAAGACGACAGCGGACCACGCATGCAGTCTGGCGTTCGTGCGGGTCTCCAGACTGCTGCAGACACAGCGGCCTTAGTCGCCAAGGAAGAGCGTGAGAAGCAGAGAGAACTTGAATCAGTAAGGTCCAGGACCAAGTCGAAGAAACACAAGGACCAGCCACTTGAGGAAGAAACCATCTACCGTGACGCCACTGGCAGGCGCATCGACATTAGCCTCAAGCGAGCAGAGGCCCGAGCTGCTGCACAGGAGAAGGTGCGGGCCGAAAGGAAAGCGAGGGAGGACGCAATGGGCGACGTGCAGCGGCGTGAGCGGGAGGAACGCAGGAAAGAATTAGAGGAAGCAAAGTTCTTGACTCTAGGCAGAGGCGTGGATGATGAAGCGATGAATGACGAGCTTCGTGCGAAAGTAAGGTGGGATGACCCTATGGCTGGGTACATCGCTCAACAAAAAGCGGAGGCGGCAACCGACGGTGCAATATCAACGCGAACGTCCAAGGGAGACACAGGTGGAAGAGCAGGAGTGAGGAAGAAGGTGTATACGGGTCCTCCGGCCGCCCCGAATCGATATGGAATCCTCCCTGGCTGGCGGTGGGACGGAGTCGACCGGAGTAATGGCTTTGAAAAAGAATGGTTCCAAGCACGCTCGAAGAGAGGGAGAGAGGAGGAATTGAGGTTTCAGTGGCAGATGGATGAGTGATCTCCTGTGGCTCTATTGAGACGGAGGAATTGACGAGGGAGTGAAAGCTTCGAAGGCTTTTCCTGGCGTTCACCGTCATCATTTCCCCTTCCGAGAGCCGTTCTACCCTGGATCTTATCCAGTTCAATAGACTCGTGCGTCTAGGTACTACTAGCTAATAAGGTACTTAGGAACTCGGACCAACTAGAAGGTGCCATTAATTCCTTGGCAGTTTGGTCTTAGCTAACCATTCTAGGAGCTCATTAAACTGAAGTTCCCAAGGGCCTCTATTCCGAATCGAAATTTCATAACCTCCACAGATCTCATCTCTTTATTTTGGGACAGAAGAAGCATCAAGCAAAGAGATATATACGACAAATGACAAAGCCACTAACCCCGTGATTGACGCCACCATGTAGACCTGTTCAGAATCGGCATACACCCATCACAATGTGTGCCATTGGTCCAGATCATCGTTGCTTGTGGTTGATTGACGATGAGATCCGCTGCTCCAGTCGACCTTGACCTGATCATCTTCACTATTCACCAGCCTGCCTCCGCTAATCAGGCGGAACTTCAAATCGGCATGCCCAGGGATGAGCTTGACACGGAAATGGGCAAGCTCGTAGCGCTCCCCAAAGTTCCACCAGTGCTTGTTTCGCACGAGCCGTTCGACCAGATGGAGATTGACTGACACGGTGCAGAGCGTCCTGACATGGTCTCTCTCAGCCATGCTCTTGGGGAGGGCGTCTGCAGGTCGTGTGGACACCACAAACTGCGCCTTCCATGGTTTCCGGTACTGTGCAGGACTCAACTTGGCCTTGAATATCTTCTCGATGCCGTTGTCGGTGATTTTATCGCCCTTTGCTCAAGTCAGTCACTCGAGTCTACCTTTCCAGCGATGCGGACTCCGAGAAACTTACCTTCCGGATCAACCATTCAATCTGGTCAACCGCCCATTTCTTTCCGTCCCTCTTATCTCGAACTACTCTCTGGCCGAAATGTCTCTGTTGGCTGTATTTTTGATTGACAACAACACCATAGCTGACAGGTGCGCAGCGCTGCACAATTGGCGTACAATCTTGTCCTATTTCTTGGGCACGGTAACTGACGAGTCCCTGGACTACGGCAAGCTGCCTATGAATGATGATTAGCCCCTGGTTCAAGGCAGCACAGCGATCCACTACTCACAGGTTCTCCGCGAGAAGCATTCGCAGGCCGCGCACGTTTGGTATTTCGGCTCCTGCTCCAGATTCGAAATGCGTTTTGATTCGGCTCTGAATGTATTCCGAGGCAGAAAGGCCTCCAGACATGATCAGATATGAGACTTGCTCGCCAGGGCGCGTTCTTTTCAGGGATTTCAACTGTTCTTCAATCAGTTCAATTAAGCCATCAACCTGTTCGTCGAAAAGATGCTGGATGGTGTCCTGATCGATCTCCATATGGGAGTCTCTAATCCCTGCCTGCGGGTAATCCAACCCTGTAGGGAGCCCAGTCACTGGCAGGTACAACTTTGGAGCAGTCATGCCAGGGCTTCCAAAACTGCACTTGAATCTCTCGAATCTGCCTAGCATCATTTTCTCGGCAGTCTCGGCAGGTTGCAAAATATCACGAACCTGGTCCAACCGTTTGGCAAGGTGCTGCTGTACTTTTATATCGATGAGGGCGGAGCCGACCTCCCGTCCTTTTGGAATTGAGTTAGCGAAATAACGGGTACGCGATTCCTGGACCGACCTTCGACCTGAAGCAACTGTTCCAACTTGAGCGCCTCTCCTATCTCAGACTTTACTTTCATAATATTGACATCCTTTCAAACATTAGCCAGGCGACCATCCGGTTACGGGAGTGGCCTACATACCGTCGTACCTCCACCTGCATCGCACACCAAGATCACGTCGTCGCGCTCGATGACGCTCAGCATCAACATAAGCCATGCAGGTAGATGGGACCAACCTTCAACATTTGCTTCGCGACACAGACGGCGGCTGCCTCGGCCTCGGTCAAAGTCACCACCGAAGAATGGTACTGGCCGTCCCTTCCGAATCCAGCGAGCTTCAGGATCGCTAAGAGCTCACGGACCATTCCAGCATGCTTCCAAGTCGTCGGAACGCTAAAGTTCCATTCGACTCGCATTGTCGCCCATTGAGGATATCGACTTTGGAAGTATCGGGCAATATGGTCATGCACACATCTCATGTAGTCCAGGTAAAACCGTCTTGCGTCTTGATGGGAGAGATGTTTCCATTCTCCATATTCAGGGTCGAGGTGGAGCTTGAAATACTCTTTGATGTCGGTCGCCCGATCGGCGACGTCGACAAAGAAACCCCAAGACTTTATGTTTGCTGTACCATGGTTATATGCCAGTCGCGATGGCGCCTTGTTGAACAGTTCAGCTGCAATGGTCGTCCAACTTTGAAAAGTTACGGGATTTGTCCATGGTGCCGTGCAGTATGCCACACCTACATCCAGTCAGCAGTGCTCATATTGGCCGTGTTCAAAATACCTGTCTGGGACATGCCAAAGTCAACACCGATGACGAGCTCGGGTTGCTGAGAACTGGCCATGTTTGATTCCTGGACCTTCTTGCAAGGTAGGAGAGCTCTCGAGGGGCATAGGCTGACCTCTTCAGGAATCACGATTGCCCAACTACCCTCTCTCAGGCTGAGAAGGCATAACCACCCCATCGCTGAGGCAGTGTGCGCCCCCATACGACCTTAAAAGCAGCAAGTAAATGGTACCATCCTTTCCTGCACGACGGAGGGGTCCAATATGCACGCCAGCGAGACAAGTTCGTGATGGTCTTGTTTTGGCTAAGGCTTGCGCGAATTGTTGCTGTGCAGGGTGGCAGTGAACCCACCCACCTCGTATTCACGAGTCCCAGCCTCACCGTGCTCGGTGAAAAGGAATGACCTTCACGAAGAAGCATTCTTCAAATGAAATAAACGATCGATCATTCTCTTCTACGGCATTCAGGGTAGCAGACACGTTTCGAAGACACCAAGCATGTCAACCACCGATTCTTCCCTCGTCGGTGACACTGGCGGTCCCGGTCCTACAGGGTCGCCAAATACCAATCCAGCCTTACAAAATCCCACCCCAAGTAATTCAACAACTCCCTCATCGTCTACCTCCCTAAGCGTCTCATCAACCAGTCCACCAAGCAATACATCAACCAATTTCTTGACGAGTTCGACTCCAAGTGCTTCGGCTTCACCCTCGGCCGCCGTGACAGACAATCCACAAACAACCCCACCGACGGGTTCGAATCACCTCTCTGCCGGAGGAATAGCTGGAGTCGCCATTGGATGCGCCGCTCTCGGTGCTCTTCTCGCCTTCTTATTCATGGTGCTTCTACGTCGAAGCCAGACGAAATCCTCGTCCAGGCATCGCCAAGCACATTCTCGTCTCTCAAACAAATCTCTTAGAAGTGACAAGGACCCGGACAAGTCTCTCGCTCGCCCCAGCGTTGCCGCCATTGCTGTCCAGCCCAACGTCAACATCGACGCCTTCCTCCCTCAGCAGGCAGATGATGCCACCGTCAAGCAGAGGGTTTTGCTTCTGTTTGATCAGATCGAACTTCACGTCGACAATTATTACAGCGACCAGCCCCTACAATTGACGCCCGAGCAACAGAGCGAGCTCTCGAGATTCGGGACTCCAGAGCTGCCTATGCCCTTGGGTATTCTCCTCAACACATCCCAGCGTAAAGTCACAATCATCAAGCACTGCCTCGCATTTCATGTCGTCCAGCTTGTCTCCCCTTCGCATGGCTCAGACTGCCTATTGCCCTACGAGGTCTCTAACGTGCTGGTTCTCTCCACTCCAAAATCCGGTGATCGTAGTACGTCAACCCCTCTCCCTCGCCCGCAAAAAAAAGCAAAACTAACTGATCTCCAGACTTCCATCTGGCTCTGTCTCGCTGGCGTATGCTCACTGCATACCTCCGCCCGGACTTGTTCGACGGCAAGGAGTCCGACTCTACTGCACAAGACGCCCATCTGTACAACCTCGCGAAGACATTCTCCGATCGCTTCGCTGCGTTCAGTCAACCGCAGAATGCGGAGCAAAAGGTCAAGCATCTCGCCGAGGTGCTGCGGACCGCAGTGAAGGTTGCACTTTGGTTGTACTCACAGCCCGCCACGTTCAAGTTCGACTGGGGCCCGGCGTCGGATGCCTCGCGGCGATCAACACCGACTGTTGCCACTGTGCCCTCACTTTTGAAGACGCACGATGGTATGGGAGGAGAGATTCAACCACCACAAACCATTCAACCACTTGTCAAGAGGCGCGTGTGAAGTAATCTCTGCTTTATTGAAACATGATTGGAAAGCCTATTCAACGCGGTAATAACAGTCCCTGACTCGTTTTCATATACACAAAACTATCAAATCAACTTCTCCATTTTCCTTCAAACGTGGGTTGCTCTTGCTCTTCTCTCGCTTAGCATACTTGACTTCATTGCTTGGTGCTCGAGCCAAGTCCGAGGCTTGTACTCGCTCGTCTCAAGTGTCGACCCCGTCATTGACCCTATCGCTGACCCCGTGGTTCTCATGGTCGGCACTGGTTCATTGCCACAGGGCACTTCTACCAGAGTCGACGTTTCACTACGGATCCGGGTCGGTGACAGCTCAATGGTCGGACTTCTCTGACCCGTTACATTGCGTATAAATTGTGCTGGGACATCGGCGGGCATTTCTGGAGGAAGTTCTTTCATCGGCGGTGCCGCCTCGCGCGTTGTGTTTTCGGGGTCGGCCCGTAGAGTACGAAGATCTTCAAAGCTCGGCTTCGGGGTCAGCCTGCTCATGTGCTTCCATTGAAGCAGCTGGCTGGTATTGTAGCTGGGAGGCCTTTCTTTGCTGCGCACCGGCTCGAGCCCGGAGGTGCCGTAAGACCTCAGAAGCCTCAGCGTCGCGATGTTCTGCGTGAGAGTTGTGTGGACGATATCCAACCGTTTCAACGCCGCGCCGACGTTGGAATTGTCGCTTAGCACCCACATGACTCGGGTCGAGAAATGGATTTTGCAGTCCGCATCCAGGTCGACCCGGGCGGGCTCAAGGAGCAGAGCGACCTCTTCGGCCGCTCTCTTCGTTTCCTCCATCACTCGTTCATAGTCCTTCCGTTCCGACAACGGCAGCAGGTCTTGCTGGTGACTGAGTAAATCGCGGCAGGTTTTGATGTTGGTCCAGGCGTGCTGCGCGGTGATGAGATACTCTCTCGTCTGTTGATCGACGGCCCTTAGAGCGTAGGTGACCTCGCAAATCTTGAAGACAAAGGTTAGGCCCGAACTGACGCCAGCAGTTATTGCCGACCACGGATTCCCGCTCATGGTTGCAAGATGATGGATAGCAAACTCAGAGCAAGGCCCAAAATCGTTCTGATCAGGCTGGGATCTTAGTAAGTTACCAACCTTCCACCTCCTTCGCTTCGAAGTTGACCGGTGAGGCTGAAAACACACTTGTTCACGCGGGGGGGGAGGGGGGGAGTCCGTCGCCAACGTTCTGGACACAGGAGACTCAGGAGCGACAGAGTCAGCCGACCAGGCAGCACCGGGCGCAGGGCACTTGAGCGGGGTTGATAAGGAAGGGGGCTAAGTCACAGACCTCAACTCAGCATGCATATACGAAAGGCGAGGTCGGTTCCACGAAGTTGGGTGAAGCCACAGTTCCGAAAGCAGCTTGGTGGTTGGATAAATCGGCCTGGGCGTTTCCCGTCGTCGCAACGCAGCCAATCGTGCGAAGCCTCAGCCTGATCAGGACTGTAAAAGCAGCGCAAGAGCGGTGTCAGCTGAAAGATGTCAACGCCTCAACTGGACTGCGTGCAGGAGACCATTGGGGCTATCTCGTGTATGCATCCCAAATGCTAGCTCAGGAAGAAGCACAAAAAGCTCGGCGGGAGGGGCGAGAGAAGTCGAAAGCGCAACATCAGGCTGGAGACGGGAAAATGCCTCAGTGCTTAAGAGAGGGGAAGGTCAGGGAAGAGGGTTCTGGGGACAAGTCTCCCTGCCTTGATCACCAGAAAACAGAGCACGTCTTTTCCAGGGAAGTCTGAAGAAATAGTGCAAGCATGTTTTTCGCGGCGCTTGCAGTTCTTGTCCACGCCCTAGGCGTGGCATATGCCCTCGACTATGTCGGCGCCATGGAGACTGGATTCATCGGCCTCGATCCTCGTGGCTGGTCGCCAATGCCGACACCTGCTCCCTACTACAACCTCTATCGCCGCCGGCTGCAGAAGAGGGATCTCACGGACACATGTGCAATATTCAACGACGAGCCGATAACTTGTCCCCCGAATGAGTATTGTGCCTACAATGGGAACCTCCGCTTCATGGCCTGCTGCTCGGTCGACGCAAACGGGGACTTCGTCAGTGATTGCTATTACACGACCAGCTGTGTCGATATAGCTGAAAGTTCGTCCATATGTGGTGTGACCACCGGGTGCATTGGTTTCCAAACAGGGATCTGGTATGTATAGAAGAGACTCAAATGGCCTCTATACTGAAACAAATATGTAGTGGAAAAGGCGATTCTTACCCAGAGTGCGTGACCATCGTCCTCACTTATGGAATCGCGGCATACACAACCTTTCAATGTGGCACCACTGCGGCCTATGTGACGGCAAGCTCACCACCACCTTCGCCACCGACCACCACGACGACGACAATAACAACGACATCAAAGACAAGCAGTACGACGACGCCTCCACCATCTTCTACCACTACCTCCGTCACATCCACTTCCCCAGCCGCAGTGATTCAAAAGGCTGAACCCAACCACACGGCTGCGATTGTGGGTGGCGCCGTGGGAGGAGTGGCAGGTGTCCTGATTATCGCTGGTATTATTGGGTTCGTCATCTACAGGATCCGCGTGAAGAGGCGTGAGGCAGAGTATGCCGACGATGCACCAGAGATGCCTGGGACCGCTCACATACCGAAATAGCTACTCGGTGGGTGCATATATCGAAGCCGCGAGGACCTTGTATTGGTGCAAATGACTAGGTTGCCATGCTGGGTGGTTAGCTGAGACGTAGTTGGCTATCAGGTTGAGAATTGTCTTTACTATACCTTTTATTATAATGAGTATCGTGCCCGCCTTTTCAAACTGGAATGCTTAATGCTTCCTTATGTTCCTTGATACATCCTTCCACGAGCTACCACTAACACATCGGTTGTTACTTTGTCGTCGAGCATTCTTCAGGCTATATATGGTGTAACGATAACTTCAGCAGAACCGGGAAAGACTGTAACTCGTACTCTGCTAGCCGCTAACAGTCTGCTTAACCAATGCCTCTATCTCTATATAATCCCCACGAGCATTCCAGCCTGTCAGAATATAAAATCTTGCAGTACGAAGCCAGACACCAGATGTGAACCAGAAGCTTCATACTTTCTATATTTTTGCCTTTGAATCGCCCAGCTCACTCAATATCTTCTCATTGTGCTCTCCCACCGCGGGGATCCTCTCCATCCGCGCGTCCAGATCGGAGCTCATCCCAGGCGGCAGGAAGGCCTGGATGGGCCCGACTTCAGTGTCGACCTGCCTGAACCGCTTCCGCGCCGCGAGCTGTTCATGCTCCCACACACCCTGCATGTCGTTGACCTTTGCGTTCGCGATGCCGGCCTTCTCCAGCCGCCTGACGACCTCCTCGGCGCCGCCTCCCCACGAGGCGAAGATGCCGCTGATGATCGCTTCGAGCTCGGCCCGGTTGTCACTCCGCGAGGCCGTGTCCTGGAACTTGGGGTTCGTGGTCAGATCCCCGCGCTCGAGGACCTCGGTGGCCAGGATCTTCCACTCCCGCTCGTTCTGCACGCCGAGCATGACCTGCGCGCCCAGGCTCCCGTCCGGTGCGACGCCGGTCGAAAACGGGCCGTAGGGGTAGATGCTCGCATGAGCGGCGCCCGCGCGTTTCGGCGCCGTTTGGCCTTCAAACGCATAGTACAACGGGAACCCCATCCACTCGACCAGTGACTCCAGCATGGAGACGTCGATCTCGCATCCCCTCCCGGTCTTCTGTCTTTGGATGATTGCCCCCAAAATGCTGCTGTATGCATAGATGCCCGCTGCGATATCCGCTATCGAGCATCCTACCTTGGCCATCTCGTCCTTGGTGCCGGTGATGCTCACCAACCCGGCCTCCGCCTGCACGAGTAAATCGTACGCTTTCTTGTGCGCGTACGGTCCGTTGGCTCCGTACCCGCTGATCGACGCATAGATCAACCTGTCGCCCCTCGCTTCCCCGGGATACGCGGCATTCATCATGGCCTTCATGTCTTCGTAGCCCAGTCCCATCTTTTCGGCATCGCCGGGCCTCAGGTTCTGAACAAACACGTCGGCCTTCTCGCAGACCAACTTCCGGAGCACCTCCATGTCGCGCGGCTCCTTGATATCTAACGCCAGAGACTCCTTGTTGCGGTTGGTCCACACGAAGTGGCTGCAGAGTTTCCCGCGGACGCGCTTGTCGTGGTGCCGCACAAAGTCCCCCGTCCCGGGCCGCTCGATCTTGATGACCCGAGCCCCGAGGTCGGCGAGATGGCGGGTCGCGAGAGGCATGGAGATGACCTGCTCGAGGGCGACGATCGTTATGTCGGAGAGGGGTCGGCTGGAGGGTGCGTTGAACTGGAATGCCTCTGCATCCGGGACATTGAGCGTGCTCTGACAGCGGCAAGACGCAACGCCCCTGGGTGGCATCGGTCCCGGTTGAGCATTCCAGCGAGAGAGCGGTATTCGATCCTTCCTTGTTGGGCCTGTCTTGATGGAATATCTCCTATTACCAGAGCCTGTCATGAGGCATGGGAACCTTCTCGGAGTGCTAGGTCGGCGGAGCAGCCTCAAAAAGTCTTGCTGAAGTCCCCCCATCTTGACTGACCGCTGCTGTGCCCTGCAGATATCTGTGTGGTTCTCTCCTCAGCTTCAGAGATTTTTCAATCCTCTTCAAAGCTAGATGGTCAGGGGCTTAGAGCTTATCATAACACAAAAGCAATGGGGCGGCAGGGAGGCAGTCAGAAACAGGGCAGGAGCTGGGAATCTGCCTCCGGACTCGGTCGCTTGTTGACATTGACAGCCTTTCCCCGCACAAGGCTGCAGCGTCGGCGACAGGGGCGGTGTTTCCCCGGTGCGGAGAACATATGTCACGTGCACTTCAAATGCCGAGGGGTCTCCGCCTTATTTCCGATTTCGGCTGCTGTGTTTCTGTCCGTGCACAACAGCTTGACGGCTTGGTTGTTGCAGAGGTACTTGGTTCACCTAACATATCTCCTGGTATAAATCGACTAGGAGTCGAATTGGCTTCATGGGCACTAAGACTACACAACAATGTCAAGTCCCCTAGGACTAGTATCAGAAAAGAAACTACGCACCAGCTGCTCCAAAATACCGACTTGAATGAATGCCCCTAGAAATCGAGACTGCACCTCTCTGGTCATGTAGCACTGATAAGGCGAGGGAACGTATTCGCTCTGTGCTGACAGCTTTGCTTTTTGCAATTATCTACCAGGTGCTCTGTGTTGCCATTTCATTCAGAGTCTAGAGTCAATAGCTCAGAACCAGTACACGGGAAGTATGGTTTGTGGTCCGAAGAACACTCATACCACGAGGTACTCCTTGACTGGCTCGTGGGAGCGGGAGCGGGAGTGGTCAGGAAGCATGGCACGAAGACTGGTCAGCATTCTGCTGGTCAAAAGAAGACTTGTGCATCACCAGAATGGACACACAAATAAGTGTTGACCTCTGCAGCAACGCCACCCCCACCACAGCCGAGCCGAATTTAAGCATCGACCACTTTTTCGACGTAACCGAGCGGCCGAGGCTGGTAGAAATCACCAAGGATTGGATCCCGTACTGTCGGTATTGCGGAGAAATGAAGCTAGAGACGAGATCTTTTCCGTGTATGGAGTATTACGATGCCAGAACTTCTCAAGTTGGTTGCCTTGAAACCGGGGAAGCAGCCTTGCGAGTGAGTGGGGGCAGCCCCGTGCATCTCCCCCAACTATCAGCCAGCCAGGCAGTTGCTGTCTGGCTCCGTTGAATTTCTTTCACGTCTTTGGGCTCACTTTGCTCCTCTACTCGAATTCCTCAGGCCAGCTGGTAGTTGCTCGCCGAAACACGCAACAAAAGTCTAAGAGGCTGTTCAAGGAGCGTATTGTCGAATCATAACAGTAACCAAACACTCAGCCGGTGCATCAGAGTGCACCAGTTGACATCCCATGTTGCCTTTCGGGTCACCCTACCGTTGCACCCTGTGTCAGCAGAGCTTCTCTAGAAGGGAGCACTTGCAGCGACACACTATCAAACGTAAGGCTTCGCTTCCAAGCGGCCGTGACGAGGCAACTGATCACTGCGTCAGATACCGAGTTGCGATCGTTCCGATGTGACATATGCTCGCAAACATTCAGCAGAAGGTCCGTCATCATGATCCACTACCTTGCCAATTTTTGGTTTCGTGACATTCAAGGTTGATCCTATTTCTTTCCAGCGATGCTCTGAAGAGGCATATCTCCATACACCGGCCCGCGGAAGAGGCGTCTTCCTCCTCGACAACCTCAAGCCAGGATATTTCAAGCCGGTCAAAGCGAGCTTCTGCTGCTTGCGATGCCTGCTCCCGATCAAAGACAAGATGTGACGGACGAATACCGTGTGGCCAGTGCCTTGCTAGGGGAAGACTCTGTACATTGGATAGACCACATCCCCTCAAGAGACGATGTGTCCTTCCAAATCATGAGCTTGCTCATCAAAATTGCGGCGCCAGCAAAGAGATGCACAGGGAGATTGATGTTGTCGACACTCGATCGGAAGACATATCTTGGCCGGCTCTAGGGGTAGGGAAGACCTACCAAGAGAGAAAAGTTGAATCGCTGACTCCCTCATTTCCATTAGCCTTCCCACCAAAGCATGGAGTGGGCAGATGGACAAGGTAAATCCGAAGCGCAATGAAAGAAGAAGCGGGTCGTGTCTAATGACTCGATAGACAGTGTTGAAAAGAACGGGCAGTCTGACGACAAGACTTCCGACCGAGTACCACTGGACAAGGACCCAGTGCCCCTAGATCAACAGCAGCCGACAGAACCGATGATCAGTACTGCAAATACGCACCACTTGAACACGTTTGGACTGAGTGGCGGACCTCTGTGGAACGACTTTGCTTCATTTGACTGCCACAATCCATTCGAGTACGAGAATCTGACGCAGCTCTTCTGGTTTCCTGAGGTATTTGTTTCCGACGATGTGGTTCTAGGACAAGGAACCAGCACCCAGAACTCTGTCAATGGCGCACATGGGCCAAACGGCGTGGACAACACGGTGGATCCATATGCCGACTGGGTTCATTCTCATCCCTTGAAAAAGGGACCTACTGTTGAAGTGATACGGATTTGCGACTTCCTGCACGATTCAAAAAGTTGGGCACAGATTCACACGTTTGACGGCAGATCCAGCTTGAGACAGACTTTAGGGCCGGTGGTCGCCGATGGACTTCGCGACACTGTTTCTTCTCGTATACATGTCATGGTGTCCAAGGCACTGGATCAAGATCTTGTGAGGAAGATTCCACACCTGTTTCCACCTCTTCAGACCGTCCAGGCAATATTCGCGGAATGTCATCGGAATCTCGCTTTACTCTACCCAATGGTACATCCAAGTACCTTCTTCGAGTCCACCTGGGCAAAAGATGAAGCTTATTCTGACATCGGCCTGTTCTTTTCCACCTTGATGGCCCTTGGTTGTCTCACCATCCCCGTGCCGGAAGCTCGATCGTTCGCGATCCAGCTGGCCTTTCTCATACGCAACATGATCAACGAAACAATGACAAGGGATGAAAATCAGATCAATGATATTTGGACCATGAGTACCGCGCTCCTAGTCACCGTGTTGAGCGCTTGGTGCGGCAACAAAAGACACGCGGAGCTCGCGGAGGCGTTTCGGGGTACCTTTTCAACGGTCAGTGAGACCATGACCACTACTTTCTCGTCGAGACAGGATATTGATCTGACACCCATGTAGGCATTTCTCCGCCGAGGCTATTTCAAGTCTACTGCTTCCGTCGATCTGCAGAGTGCTGAGTCCAGCTTCGCCAATTGGGGAGCCTGGATAAGCAGAGAGCGGAAGACTCGGTATGTGAGATTCCCTCCCATTCACCTGTCTGAATACCAGGAGCCTTTTACTAGACAACATCACTGATATAAAACCTCTAGAATGGGTTATGTCTGGTATATCGTGGAACAAGAGATTGGTCTCTTCCACTGTTTATCCCCTACAATCCACTTCTCGGACATGCGCAGCCCCATTCCCTGTGCAGACGAGCTCTTCTTTGCAGAGACTGAAGAGGAATGGAGGGCGCTGGTAGAGCGCTATGGTCAACTGCAGGGCCCAGGCAATCACTCACGACTGCATCCACCGTCCCTGGCGGCGTTCTACTGCATGTTTCTTCGACACGACTTTCTTGAGCTGCATTGCCATGTCACCGCCTTACAGCTGAGGCTCCTGCTGTGTGCTATTCAGACTCAAGTCACTCAGTTCGTCCAAAGTAATCGCTTTGTCAGTACAGAACCTTATGCCGACGAACCCCATCTCGAATCCAGCAGTTTTGCGTCTCTCCGACAAGAAGAACTACAAACCATGCTGATCAAGTGGTACATTCTGAGCCAAAGAGTCCTCGGCGGTGATGGCGAGACCGAAATGACCCTTGCATGCAAACTGATTTACCATTTAGTATGGCTGGAACTGCTTATATGTTTCAGTGACATCCAACTCCTCGCTGGCCGAGAAGGCCCAGCTGGTGCCAAGCCACTCATACCACAATTCCAACGATGGGTTCGGTCACCGGCCTCGCTCAAGGCGCTGGCGCATGTAGGCCAAGTCCTAAAGGTTTTGCAGTGTCCAGAGTATATTGTCCTGCGCCCGCTCTGGTGGCCGATAGCTTTGTTCCGCGTGTCGTTGATTATGTGGGCTTACGGCATTGGATGTAAGCTCCAACCAGGCCGCACGCAACAGGCCTACGACCTGGATTTTGGGGCTGCTCCTCGGATACCATTGAACGATCCCGAGCAAGACTTTGGGCCCCATGGAAGAGTGTTACGTCAAGGAGAGGGTATTCCTTGTGTGCTTCACGCCACCGGGTTGTTGACTCCCGTCACGGAATCTTATGACGCCCTCAAACTGTGTTTGGATCTGCTGGAAGAAGGGAGACTCCAGAGTACACCTATATGTGAAGACGTCTACCGCTTCCTACAGGCCATCAGACAGTACGACTTTGTTGGCACAAAACCGTGATCTAGGCTGATGCTCCACTGCGACAGTGGTGGTGAAATTGACGAAGAATGAGACTTCTGTTGCTCTCTTCAATAGAAGGGCAACACTGTGGACCCGATCTCCTTGGCTGTACGGCACGCAAAAGCACCTTGCTACTGTCGCCTGTCTCTAACAAGATCTTCATGCCGGAGAAGAGCCGTATTCTCAACGCATGTCGTGGGTTAAGGCCTGTGGACACAAGGGCTAAAGCACCGCGAATTCTCCCCTGGTTTGGCGTATCTCTGGCGTCTCGGTACTAAACCTAGAACGATGGTACCATGTGGCTCGATATGACCTATCGCAACTTACCAGCTTCCTCAGCTGCTCCCGGTGTCTCCGCATTTCCCAAGCGAACCCCCGGCCGGGGAAGGCGACTCCACCCCCTCCACAGCCGAACCGAACCAGGGTTGGCAAGGACAAGGCTGTTACCCGCATAGCTTCGAGATCAGCTGTGCTTCGGCCGCATGTTCTGCCACTTTATTCAAATGGGCATCGCTGGAATAGTTCATCGCCTATGATGCTAGAGTCAATACCTATTCCTCTGGTTTTGGGGTTTCTCCTTTTCCAACGCAAAGTATGTGGTCCTCGACCATTGGGATATTGAAGGTGGTCCAAAGCCATCTTTATTTATTAGGAGTTGCATTTGTTGTATATTATGTCGGTTGGGTCATATTTGCGTTATATTTCCACCCCTTGCGACACATCCCAGGGCCATTCCTGGCACGAATCAGTCGAGCTTGGATCACATGGCATATACTCTGTGGAGACATGGAATATGAGCAACGGAGGGTGCACGACGCCTTTGGGCCTCTGGTCAGAATAGCACCTGACGAGGTGGCTTGTTCAGACCCCAAGGCGATCCCCATAATCTATCCTATGAAATCTGCGCCTCCAAAGAGCGATTTCTACAGCATGTGGCAGAACCCAAACATCGGCAACTTCCCAGACCACTTCAGTCAGCGCGACGAAAAGGTCCACGCCGAGCGGAGAAGGATCATCAGCCATGTCTACTCTCTAACAAATATCCTCCGGTCAGAACCGTACATTGACAATTGCTCCAACCTTTTCATGCAGCGAATGGGAGAGTATGCGGATGCTGAAGAAATCGTGAACCTAGGAGAGTGGCTGCAAATGTACGTTGTTGTCATATGCAAAGCTGTGCCACGGTCCTCTGACTGATTCATCCCATGCTCTTAGGTACGCCTTCGACGTCGTTGGCGAGCTCTTCTTCGGCAAGATGTTTGGATTCATGCAAGAACGTCACGACCACGAGAACTTCATTGCGTCTCTCGACCTCCTCCTGCCTTTTCTCAGCGCCACCAGCGTCATTCCTAGCTACCTTCGGACGTTCTTAGCAGTCTCAGCCTTTATGTTTCCCAAAGTACGCCGAGCTTTTGAGGCCATCGGCACCATCGAGGCAGCGGCAAAGAGTTGCGTGGTGGAACGTGCAGAGCTCTTACGGGATCCCAACCAGGGCCCACCGCGACGAGACCTGCTGCAGCAGATGTTCGACATTCAGCAAAACAAGGGCGCAGATGTCAACTTCGGTGAGAAGGACATGGCCAAGGAATCCTATTCGGCGATGTAAGTAGACCAGAAGTCCGACTCGTTCTCACGAGGATCTTCAAAATGGGATTGGACAGGCGGTTATAGGGTACCGCTGACAAAAAAAAAAGATTCGCTGGATCCGACACGACTGCTATAGCCATGAGAGCTACCTTGTATTTTCTCATGACAAATCCGCCAATCTACGCCCAAGTCGTGAAAGAAATCGACCAAGCAATGGGAAACGGCACCATTCCCGCCACAGGACCAGTTGCTTACTCCCAGGCGACCAAACTACCACTGCTATGTGCGAGCATCAAGGAAGCCATGCGTCTCCATCCGAGCGTGGGACTGACGTTGCCTCGTGACGTTCCTCGCCAGGGCCTGGTGATAGCCGACACGCCCATCCCCGGTGGGACTCGAATCGGGATGAACGCGGCCGTAGTCCAGTATGACCGATCTGTCTTCGGCGAGGATGCAGATACCTTTCGACCGGCGCGGTGGCTTGCAGACAGCACTGCTAGCATGGATCGTTGCATGCTCCATTTCGGGGCTGGAACGAGGACTTGTCTGGGGAAGAACGTAAGTAAACCTTTTCTTGGCTCCCGGGCTGTATCCCAGTTGGCCATCTCCTCTACCAAAATGCTCCCCGACCTCCGGTTTTGCAGAGAGTTTCCTCTTCTCTTCAGGACTCGAGAAAAGTGGTCAAAGGCACTTGGCTGACCTTGCGACAAAAGATCTCCCTGAGCGAACTGCACAAGCTCATCCCCGCCCTTCTTCGGGACTTCAAGCTGGAACTGGCCACGAAGGAGCCGTGGAAGACGTACAATTTCTTCTTCAACACCCAAAAGGGGCTGTTGATTCGCCTGCAGCGGCGGAACATCAGCACATCTGAGACAGGAATTGCTGCCCACTAAAATCGCGCCATGGAGCTTCAGGGGATTTGGCTTATGGGGTTCTGGAGGCAAGTTATGTTGTATAGGAGGCTTTGAAATGTGTTGGTGGGAAACCATAGGACCATTCCTCGATCTTTTCCGATCACCCAAACAGATCCTGCAATTCGGGGACGGGAAATATTCGAACCGGTAATGAGGAGTTCTGGAACGAGGAATAATCTGGAACAGGGTACAATCGTAGAGTGTCACTTGGCTGATCTGGTAGTCTTTAGGCTTAATCCTTATGTCGTGAACTTGAGAGCCCATAGTTCAGCGTTGGCTAATCTGCTTGTCGGGGCGTGCTCCTGGTTCCGCGTCATAGCTACCTATATTACTCGAGAACGAAGAACACCTGATTGCCATTTACGGTTTGATCATAGTGGGTGAGCGAAGGCCGCTTTAACCTGAGCTTTACCTGCGCCTTTGGCTGAGCATCACTGAGCGCCTCATCAGGCCTCTCGTAGTCGGCCAAACCTGCCATTCGATTAGACATCTGTTCCAGACGGGCGCCAGGGGTACCTGGTAAATCGCCTACCTTTCCGCTGCTGCCTACGTAACCTTGTGTATGGCGGTGCGAGAGGAAGCAGCTATTGGTCTAGGCCTCGAGATGCCTCAGGTCTCCCCTGAACTGCGGGACGGCAACTTGGCCATGGGTTCATTGCTATTGGTGTTTCGAAACCTCGGAATGCCTCGGTGGCCACGGCTCTGGTCACACTGTTGTGACCGCACGCATCTGAAAGGCAATTGGCGCCAGTTATGAGCCCAAACGTCCAGTCTTGTGGCTTGAATTCATGCCTCTATTCTGCGGGCAAAACCCGTCCGAAAACAAGCGTCTGGCACATTAACCGCTGGGTTATCGGCTGCTAGGAGCTTACAGAAGACGAATGTCTCATGAGGTACGCAGTACGGCCTAGCTGACGGCCATACTTCCGTATGAGGGTGAAAGTGCCGTGGGAATGGGCTGTTGAGCAGCTGTCCCAGATCGATCCACGGGCTCCCGAAACTTGGTCGAAACTTGGTGCAGGCACATGCATGAGACGCGGATATGTGTCAAAGGTGATCCGAGAGACCTCTTCACCGCTCCACCACTGACTGACTGGATTGACGCCTGGAAGACCTTCTGAATCACTTGGACTCGCGTTTGGTTGTCCGCCCAAGGTGAGGATTTGGCGGGCCAGACATTATCTTTGTCGACTCCATGAATCAATCATCGACCCGAAAAACGGTTCGGCTGGTAAAGCTTGACTTGATCCCCAGCGAAATAAGGCGCAAACAAGCAGACAAGGCACCTAGGCACGGGGCACACGGGCTGCGGGAGGCCTAACACAAGCGGCACGACCCCTGCTATCGCCAACGGGACGGAAACCTGATATATGATATGTGCAGCCTCTGAGGATCGAGTGAAGGGGCCAGCTTCGAACGTCCTGGGCCCTTGCCTGGGTGGAGGGAGTGGTCGATACGGAGTTTGAAGTCTGTTAATATCCCCCCTTAGCAGACCCGTGTGCCTCTTCTGCACCAGAATCTCTCATCTCTCTTCATTGTTGACATCCTCCTACCAATTTTGGATTGCTTGGCCCGCTTTTGCCACGACATGCACTCTTCGTGCTCGAAGATGAGGGCTGTTCAGGCCTGTTGGATGGTGTTCTTCCTGTCGCTTCGGCTCGCAGTGTCATCCAAGACGTGCTACACGCCAGCTGGCGAAGATACGAATGGCCCTTACTCTACCCCCCAGAACAGCACCTATCAACCATGTAACCCTACGGACGGTACAGTATCAATGTGCTGCGCCAGCTGGGACACATGTATGCCGAACGGTCTTTGCTGGAACGAGGCGTACCACATCTGGTGGCGTGAAAGCTGTACCGATCCAGACTTTACCGATCCCAATTGTGTGAAGTTGTACACCAACATAACTGGAGGTACGTATGGAACAAGATGCTGCGAGTTCCCATCTCTTGCGTACATGGAGTGCTAAAGTAGATATATCTATCTATCCAGACACGACGGTATCGAATTGTACCGACGGAAGTTGGTGTATCGGCACAAGCAGTGACTGCTGTTCGGATCACACAGGAGTCCTTCTTGTAGCAAACAATGACACCTTACCTGTAACCTCCAGTGTCGCCGCCGCTGCTAGCCCTACTCCCACCGTTCCTGCGAGTGGCACGAGTTCGTTGACAACAACAACTACTCTCTCTTCCTCGAGTCCCACACCCTCGCCCATCGCATCAGAAGCTTCACATTCGCTTTCTACTGGCGCCAAGGCAGGTATAGGCATTGCCACAGCTGCAGCTGTCTTGATACTGCTCGGGCTGCTTTATTTGTTTGTCCGTCAGAACAAACGCAAACGACTCCGAAACCGTCCTGAAAATCTGCTTCCAGCGTCAAAGCTCGATAGAGCAGAGATTTTCTCCACTCCGGTGTTTGAGAAGGACGGCTCTCGCCTAAAAACGAGGGTGCCGGCGGAGATGGAAGGATGAAAATCAATGAAGAATGAGAAACACGATCATGAATTTCAGAGTTTTGAAGAATTATCAGATAGTCGGATCAAGGCAGAGCGCAGGACTACAATAATTGGGTCGACTACCATTTATAAAGCTGAGTGTCCAGCCCCTGTATGTCACCCTATCCGGGAATTCTCGTTCGCGTCTACCTAGATTACACTCGTCTCTCCTAACTAGACACATTTTACCTACGCTGACCAGCTATTGAGTGTTGCACACCTTTAAGCGAAACTTCACCGAAAAGAATGAGAATTGGAAGGAAAGGCTACCCACATTTTTCGGGACTGCTGCTATCGGCGGCTCGCATGGATTGAGGGACACCTGGGTACTTGAGTACCTCGCACTTGCGCTTTCTATCGTGTGCCTAGTCACGATCTTTGCGGTACTCTTTCATTTTGATGGTCTGGCTCTAAACACATGGCACTCACACCTGAGCGTCAACACCGTCATATCGATCCTTGCAACCGCCTTGAAAGGGGCTGTGTTGTTGGCTACTACATCGGCACTAGGCCAAGTAAAGTGGATGTGGTATCGCCAGAACCATTCGCTACAACAACTTCCAGACCTTTGACGACGCCACTCGTGGTCCATTTCGCGCTTCTATCCTGTTATTTCGGATCCCGCGCAACACTCTGGCGTATACAGGTGCTGTCATTATTGTTATCGCAACTCGCCTCTGATGTATCAGTCCAGGCATCGACGACGCAGCCATTGAGGACTGCAAGCGATCGACAATGCAACTGTGCCGGTGTGTCACAACTATACCAAGAGTCAAAACACGGTTGACCCTATGTTGCAAAATGCGGTTTTCACGGGCCTTTTTAATCCCCAAGCTGATAAAAAGAAACTCTGGGGGTGCAGAGAGCAAAGATACTGACACCTCTGGTATCACTCCCTCGATCTACGCCACACCTGCTGATTGCCATACCGGTAATTGCAAATTCCCTGTCTACACATCTTTGCCTGTGGACTATCACTGTTCCAATATTACCGATCAACTCCGACTCAGCCCAGGTAGCAGTCATACCGATGGCACATATACTCTCCAGGTCCCATACGGTCCCGACTTGCAATCTGGGTACACTGCTGATAGTTTCATGGAACTTCAGATGGGTAGCGTCAACTTGTACGACGAGGGATCCCAGGGGCCATACCCCAACCGACTGCTTCTGGCCGATGTCTTTCTTGTCCTACAAAATAACGGAAACAAAGACGACGCATTCAACATGCAGTATCAAGCTCTTTGTTGTACCCTGCCCTATGGCATCCAATTATATACATTCGTCGTGCGTGCGGGGACTCTCGTTGAGACGCTGGGAGATTTCATAGCAGGTAATTGGACATCACAGACTGCGGATGTAGGAACGGAAGCCTACTCTGCAAGTTACTGGCAACTCGAAGCGGATGTCCAAGGAGCGAAGAGGAGGGTTGCAATTGACGCCCTATCTCAGCAAGACATGGCCTCCACCTTTACCGCATACTTCACAAATGAATCTAGCTACGGTTCAGCAGCAGGCCAGTTTTCTCAAGCAGTAGGCCTCTCAGACCTAGGACCCTGTCAGTTCTGTTCCTCTGGTGTTCCACCATATTGCCCAGAGTTTGACAAAGTACTTCAGAACTTCGTCCGGCGCGACTGCCATTGGCTCCACATATGGCCCTGAGCAATATATTCATATCCGCTGGCCATATCTTTTGATACCTGCAGTCATGGTTCTATTGAATCTCGTCTTTGTCTCTGCGACATGCCTACAGAGTCGCCAACAGGAATTGTCCAACTGGAAATCATCCGCGCTCGTGTCCATGCTCAGCCAAACTACGGCCGAAGATGAAGCAGCTATTATTGCAAAGGACTGTGTGCTTATCGGACCATCTGGCCGATTTAACCGAATTTGCGAGCTCGAAGAATGGGCATCAGAGAGGGTAGGCCGGGTGCGATCCAAATTGTCGTAATACGGGTAGGGTCTAATTAACTACCGCTCCGTAGTCCATTGGGAAGAATCTTGCCTTTTCATGATTCATACTTGGACCTCTTAGCTTACATGGCTTGTCAGAACCCACGTTCATGACATAAACGCCGTAGCGAGAACGATAAATCAGGTTCTAATAAAAATAGTCGTGCTCATAACTACCGGATGGAAGGGGAATATATCGCGAGGGAGGGACGACGTACTTATATTTGCCAGGATCTGTATTTATATGTGTGGGATCGAAGTGGATGCGGTTGGCTACGTTTTGAGCATATAATAGAGAGACCCCTCGTCCTTCCATAGATTACAACCAATACGCCATTCTTGTGGAGCAACTCCCAGTACAAAACCGCAGGAACCAGCCTGGAATTGTTTACAATAAATCTTGGAGTCCAGGTGTATTTGCTTAGGGAATGCTCGGGGAGTATGGAGTACTCCCCGAGCGCTGAGGGAGCGCTCAGGCAGCACCCAGTTAAAGCTCAGATTAAAGCGGCCTTCGCTCGCCCTCTAGGATCAAACCGTAAATGGCAATCAGGTTTTTGGTTCTCGACTAACTAATAGAGGTACCTACCTAGATACCGAGCAGAGTATGTATCTAACCGTGGATCCCCACCACATCCGAACCGAATACTAAATCTCGTTTCCGCCAACAACTCGAAAGGGTTCAGGCTCACGGGCCTGAAAAGTTATTTTCCGTCCTCCCCTTCATATTTATCTTATGTTTAGATGGGGCTCAGGCACCCAGCACGAGGAATGAGCTCGTGATATCCCTCCCTGGACCGCCACAAGCAAATACTCTCCAACATCCCCCGACCTCGAATTTCACCTCTCTCCATCGGAGTTTCCAGCAATCCAGCCCATCCAAAAACCACATGAAAGAATGGAACTGACGCGCGAGCAACAATACACAGCCCGCGCCGAGATCACGGCGGTGATGCACCGGTACGCGTCCCTGGCGCGCGAACACGCCGACTGGGACGCCATGGCGAGGCTGTTCGGGCCCGACGCGCTGTACCGTCTCCCCAACGGCGTGGCGGTGGACCCCAAGCGCATGGTCGAGGTCGTCCGCGGCAACGAGGCCCCGTACATCCGCCACCACGTCACGACGGTCGACATCGTCTTTGTGGGCGAGGGTGAAGCACGCTCGGAGGCGTTTTATCTCGCCGTGACGGACCGTGCGAGCCCGGACCACTGGGGCATGTGGAGGGACGTGTTTCGGTGGCATGAACGGGAGCAGGTGTGGCTCATTCAGGACCGCACGATTGTGGTCGAGGGCGCCGCGGCGGGCGGGTGGTATGCTACCGTCTACGGTATGCCGGCTGCGACTAAGGGCCCAATATGAGATCTGCAACGTGCAGAACATCCAAGGGAACAACACCTTCCCGATTGAGAACTATTTACTATTTGTTTTTGGAAAATGCGAAAATGAATCCCCAAAAAGAGGTGTGGTCTCGAGGTCGAAAGATCGTGTAGACTACGCCGTCGATGGTCCGGATGGAGTGAGGCTATAGTACAAATATTATTGTGAAGTGTGTGTCAGGTTGAATACCACGAGCAGTCTCGAATCATTCTTCTCTCCGTAATTGGAAACGGTAGCATGATGGACTGGCTTGGTTTGGCAATAGAGGGAACATAACATTCTGGACCCCGCTCTGGAGCGAAGAGTCAAACTGAGTGAGTTTGTTCTGTGCGCAGTTGATGGCACCGATTCGTCTTAGCTGAGCAATTGGTACTCTGGACTTGTAGCCTGCATTACACTACCTGACCTTGGAGTGATAGTTCGGGACGGAAGTGGTGGGTTCGCCGGCAAGACAGAAAGGCTTCCTTTCTGGGTACCACCTGCAGTGGCGGTGGCGTGCAGGAAGTAGAGGAATGACCTGCATCAGCCATGGTCCATATGGCTTCGGGTATCACTCCATACAGAGCCCGATGTTCTCTGTATTTGTGAAAGAAGGACTATAGATCTCCCTCTTGGGTGTATATCCTTGCACTTTCCATCGCTTGTTCGGATATTGACATACCCAAAAAATCAAAGTAACAAGTGACATGGACTCTTCGACACCTGTTCTGATAGCGGGCGCGGGACCTACAGGTCTCTTCCTGGCGCTGCGCCTGGCCCGGGCTGGAATTCGGACTGTGGTGTTTGAGCAAGACGCGGAACTCCTCCCGACGCCTCGTGCACTGGGATACTTTGGCCCGACACAGTTCGCTCTCCAGCATGCAGGGATCTGGGAGGAAGTTCGAGATCAAGGGTATCTGCTGAAGGGTCTGTCTTGGAGGAGAACAACCCAAGAGACATCTCCAGAGAGCCGAGGATGGGGCGAGCTGATTGCATCTTGGGACCTGACCAAAGGGTCATCCTCGAAGGAGGGCGAATGCGGCTACGGCATGACCATACTCGGACAAGATCGTTTGAGAGGGATCATCATGTCCGAATTGACCGCCTTGGGACTTGCCCAGATCCGTTTTGGTCACAAAGTCATTGCTGTGAGCCAAGAGGACCAGTCGGCGAGCGTGAATGTGACTGTCCTTGACCAGCAGGGTGTCCAGCGCTCATTCCGGGGATCATATCTGGTGGCGGCTGATGGAGGAAAGTCCACAGTGCGCAAATTGCTGGGACTGCCTCTTGAGGGTATCACTTGGCCTCAGGTCCTCGTGGCGACGGACACATGGGCCAACATTCCCCTTCCCAGCGACGGTCCTCCGTTTGTGTACATTGTTGATCCAGTCGATTGGGCGTTGTTTAGCCCCATTCAAACGCCCTGTGAGCGTGGGCCCAGCTACTATCGCATCACTGTGCCCATGGCCCCTGAGCAGTGTGAACCGGACGTCCTCGACTCGAATTTGAAACAGAAGTTGGAAAGATTGCTCCCTGGCCCACGACCAGCCAAGTATGAGGTGATGCGGTCGCAGAGGTACGAGACCCATCAACGAATTGTCCCATCCATGCTCTCTGGGAGATGTATGTTGATCGGCGACGCGGCCCATCTGAACAATGTACGTTGTCCTGAATTTTCTGTTCCACCCTGACCGTTCACTATAACGAAGCAGTCTTCCACTCTCCCATCGAATGGCTATAAGTAAAACCATTGCTGACGGGTTGGCTTCAGCCTTGGGGAGGATTAGGGCTCAGCACCGGGCTGCTTGACGCGGACTCCCTGGCCGACGCTTTGACATACGTCCTTGCACAAGGAGTATCAACCTCGATACTTCAACGCTGGGCTGATGCGCGAAGGGAAGTGTTTCAGAAGCTCGTGAACCCCATCTCGTCGGCGAACAAGCTTCGCTGTCATAATACAGATCCGGACAATCCGAGTTCAGATCCTTTCTTCGCAATGCTCAGGAAGGAGAATAATGAACCGGAGCTGCAGGCTTTGATGGCGGCCATGTCGGAAATGGCTACAGATGTGTCGCAGTTCATGGAGGTCCAAACTCGGGGGCCGGGAAACCAGCCTCACGAGATGTAGAAAGATCAATACTGAAGCTTTTGGCAAGGGGGTCTATGTAGGCTGACACTTCGAAACGACCTGTTCCTGGTGAGCCAAGCTAAAGCACCGTGGAGCATTGCTGACAGAGTATTTAGGCTGTTCTAGTTGGCCACTTCGCACTGTATACTCCGTCGCGACTCCCGATTCCGCCTCTCTACTCTTTTGACCAAGGCAGGCTTTCCACCCCTCTAAGAAGATAGTGAGCCTTTCAAATTGTGTCTACCAGATCCCTGCATCTGTATGATTCGCCTGTGTTCGCTTAAAATGTCCTTGTCCAAGAAACTTTCTTTTCCGAAGGCTAGGCGCCGATTTGTTCATCCAGCCTCGTATCAAGTGGTCTAGAACCGAAGAGCCCGAGGAGCTGAACAGAAGTCATGGGAACGCTACTCCATGGTCACAGCCGTAGGAAGAGCATCACCATGTCTCTCTCTTCACAGTGTCGTTGTAAGAGAAGTCTGCTATGACCCCGAGGTGGGCCAAACGACGAAAGTGCCCCCTACAGTCCAACTGCATCTCTTTCCACGATGCTCTGTGAATTTTGCGACAACATCCCATTTGGCGACCTGCCCTCAGAAGAGCAAGACGCTTTGCCGCACCAACCAAGCCTTGACGCCTTAGAGGCATCCAAAGAGTCATGTCAAATATGCAGTCTCATCTGGTGGGCGGCGGGCTGCTCCCTGGTGGACATTGGCGGAATGGTGGCATTCAGACCAGGCGTGGAGTACTCCTCAGGCCGCAGCATCATGACACGAGAGACAGAGAGCAATTACAGCTTCCTGGGAGGCATGCGTGCCATGGAAAATGGCGCAGCAATGATTGACAATTCCGATCCAGAACCTGACCTCCGCGAACCTGCTTTCTTGGATCCTCGCGCTCGCTTTCCAGCTGACGATAAAAGCAGTAAAAACATTCGACCCTGGCTTTTCGGTAGCTGGTACAAGTCGCCCTTCACGGACAGACCGCTTCAGTTGATAGGGCTGGGCGTACGGCTCGGTACAGGACCCAGTATAGAGACGGCAGAAGGCAATAGTAACGATGACGTTCGCATAAGAGGGACATTCCTAAGGATACGCACAGACGATGGTATCTGACATCTCCTTCAATGCGACTACATAGTTCTATACTAACCTCCTCACAAGATTCTGACCTGGCCACCACGGTCCCGGGCCGACTTCGTACAAACGATCAAGGTTCCGCTATAGCAATCCAAAGAATCAAGAAATGGCTGAAAGATTGCAATGAAGGTCATGCCTGCAGTCGAAGTCATTCATGTGCAGACAAACCCACGTCGCCACCACTGCCGACTCGGGTCCTCGACGTCAACCGAGAAGGGGATACTATACACCTCGTCGCGACCAACGGCCGGCGTGGACAGTATGTGGCCCTGAGCCATTGCTGGGGTGTCTCGCATCGAATCACCACAACAAAGAAGACATATATGGACCATTGCGAAGGCATCCCGCTCGCTGAACTACCGGCAACTTTTCAACAAGCCGTAACCATCACTCGCGAGCTCGGGATCCACTATCTGTGGATTGATTCGCTGTGCATCATACAGGACGACGACGTAAGTCTTTCCTCCCACTGTCCTCCATCTACTTGGACCACACGTCTTTCGTGGCTTACGACATGGCAGCTTGACTGGGAAACGGAGGCTTCCAGGATGGGCATCGTCTACTTTGCTTCGTACTTGACACTGTCAGCCATGAGCTCGGCAGATGACTCGTCGGGCTGCTACCGCGACTCGTCAAAACCGATCGAAGTGACCTATGTCAGGCCACACGTCTCGGTCGACACTCTATCCACCGGAAGACGATGTATTCCTCTTGCGGCGCCTCTAGTAGTAGACTACGCAGGCGACGGCGTTACCTGCAGGACATTCAACAACATGTTTGGCATGCGCGGTAACCGGAAATCCCGAGTGTACATCACGCCAGAGTGGATGCCATCGTCCTTGAAGCAGAAACCAAGGGTATATGTTGTCGGGAGCTTTGGGGCGTCAGTCCAGCCATTGAAGCACGAGCCGTTGAACAAGCGTGGCTGGACACTTCAAGAGCGACTCCTTTCTCCTCGCACATTGCATTTTGGGACAGAGGAGCTCTATTGGGAATGCGAGCAATATGTCCTGGCCGAGGACGGGGCACTCTTGCAACGAGACTTTCCGACGTTATCAAAGGTTGTCAAGTCAAGACCGGGCTCGACTTTTGCTGCTGATGGCTCCGACTCCAAGACCGACGACAAGGACAGCAACCGAAACCCCTGGCCCAACATCTGGCTCAGTCTCATCGAAGAATACACTTCGCGAAACCTGACCCGAGATCAAGACAAGCTGCCTGCCCTGTCGGGCGTTGCCAGCACAGTCGGGTCGCTGACGGGAGATGACTACCTCGCAGGCCTCTGGCGCAACGACCTCCTGCAGAACCTCTCTTGGTCCGTAGAAACGTTCGAGCCGACCCATCAATGCAATGACCCTGCGCACGACGCGGCAATGCCTCCCGCGACCAAATCAGAGGTGAAGTTTCCGCCGCAGTACCGCGCGCCGTCCTGGTCTTGGGCGAATCTGGACGGGAAGGTGAATTTCCATCCTCTGAATCATAAGAATCTAAGGGCTCGGTGTGTTTGTGCGCATGTCGATATTGCGGGCAGAGATCGGTATGGCAGAGTCAAGAAGGGATGGATCACACTCGAGGTCTAGTCTCTCTTCCATTTTCTTTGTTTCACCTCTTGCACATCTATCCATCCACCCTGAGTCGCCCGACCATGAGCCCTGACAGAGATCCATACAGGCCCCGTTGTACCTCCTGCAAGCCGCCGAATCAGACACAAAATATAGCAAACTCCACCCGTTCTCGACCGAGGTGGATTTCGTTGTCGCCGGCGACACCACGAAGGCGGCATTGCACGGCCGGGGCTTCGCAACGTTCGACGACAAGCCGCATTTCCCAAGCTTTGCCCTCATGCTCGATGATCAGCGTGGCCTAGTCCTCAAGGCCAGGGAGCCCTGGGAGTTTGTCAGGATTGGGACCGTCAGGCATTGGTCCATGCAAAGAGGGGGAAGTGGCGATGGGGGTAATAACACCGTGAATGTCAATGGATCCAGCGGGCTTGCGAATGGTGCCAGCTACTCGGCGGCAGAAACTACTGCGCTGTCGATAGCGAGGGCGCTGGCACAGAAGATCACCATCTACTGAGTTGGTTGGACTTTGTGCTGTTCTCTCGCAGTGCGACTGCGGCGGCTGGCTCAAGGGAGTTGAGAGGTAATTGCGCACAATAGCCATGTAGGATTGCATAACCTTCTTCGCAAGCGTACCTACCTATGGTAGTTTTTGATCTGTGCTTGTTCTAGCACGCAGAGATATCAGTCTCTTTGTCCTTTTTCTTGCATCCGCCAGCCTACCTTTGCTCCTTGTAAACAACGTGCCACGCCTCCAGAACCTATGTATGCTCGCGCCAACCTGCGGAATGGAAAGCCGATGGAAGCAACGGGCGACGAGGCCACATGAGGCTTTCGCACAGCAAGGGAAGCCTGCTCAAGTCCATTGCAGGGTGTTTGCTTGATTCACTCTCCCTTCTCCACCTACAACTGTTTTGGTCTTCACAAGCGTTGTGGGATACATTCATCGGGTAGGTGCATGATCTGTGACCCGCCGACCAACAGCGCCCGCGAAAACCACGCTTCGTCCAGTACTTTCATCTCCGGCATAACATATCGCAGTTATTAAATTCGGGTTGATTCACGCGGTCAGTGACTCCCTCGCTCCATGCCGCACATTTCCCTGCGGCACATGGAAGGCCCAACTCACCAAGTTGCGCAGGCCAGAGCCGCGAGGGCCAGTCCTCGAGGGACGAAATCTGGTCCTTCATGCCGATCAAGCCTTGCTCCTCATCAGAATGCTGGCCTCAAATCCGGCCCTCGAAAATGTATCCACAAGCGAAATCATCGCTTCGACTCGGATGGCTCACTGGTTCTGTCACAATCACCGGGACACCACACCTCAGGAGACACGATGCAGGGAGTCGGCGCAGAAAGAGGAGGAAAATGACCAGCCGGCCAACAAGGAGAGGATAATTTCAAGATTGTTTTGATTCCTCTCGAGCGACGTCGACGAACACCAGATGCTCATCTCGCCGTCGAATTTTCCGAAGCGCGCCAATTAAGGGTCACAGCAGCGCCATGGCCTGACCAGCCCCCGAAGCACGGCGGTCAGCAACGATCTGGCGAACAGCGGCTCTAGTTGACGTCTTTGCCTAGGAGGTGGGGATGGTTTGGCATCCTTCAGATCCCCAATAATCCCAAAATAAGAAGCCAGTCACAACCAAGAAGGTGGATGGCGTGGTAGGAGTCAATCTCTGCGAAGCTTGCAGCATGTGGTGGCGCCCTTATTCTACGGAGTACTCGCACCCACGTTTGAAGCCCATGTGTTTCAGGGGCAACCGAGAAATCCGAGCGCAACAAGCCCACAGGTGACGAGATTACAGGACCGAACGCGAGCTTGGGCGAGCAATCAAGCCAAACAGCCCGGCGGCAAGCCACTCTGGGCTCGTGAGATAAACAGCGAGGACATTGTTGGCCTTGGATCTGCCATGTTACTCAGCTCTTCGCGACCGAAGCAGAATCGCTCTTTTCAGGCGTCGAAGCTCTGGAATCTATCTTGAAGAGGGGAGTCCCCATCTCATGCGGGAAAAGAAGAGCTTTTGCTTTCTGCCACAGTGCCATCCCGCCTCTCGGAAGATTTCTGAACCATGCCCTGACATGCGACAGGACGCCACGCGAGAGACTAGGGAGAATCTGAAGCACGCTAGGGCTGATGGGCTCCAAACACCCCGTTAGACTACTGCACCTGTGAGTGGCTCCCTCAAACCTCCGCTCTCCATCTTTCTCTCGACCCTGGCCGCTGTGTTTCCATTGCTCTCAGGTCTGCAACGGAAGTCGTTCGAAGATTGGTCTCAAGCCTGGCAAACTCATCCCTGCTGGTGCCGCCCTCTTGAGAGCCCCCATCTTCAACAATGTCACTGCGCCACGGCCGGCATGGCTGAAAGGAACAATGCTGATTCGGCTATCGAAAAAGGGCCGCATTGACGGCCACCAAAGATCGCGGAACTTGCATGCCACCTCATCCATGCAAGTCATGCTGCATCCCAGTCTGTTCTGTGTCCCCTCCTGCAACCTCGTGTCGGGGGGGAGCTTCTTTGCCAATTCTCTAGTCCCTGTCTTCGCTGGGTAAACAGTGACACGACGGTTGGCCGTTGGATTTTTTGTTGCAGTTTGTGCGTCGGATTTTGTTTCTGGCTCTTCTACCTTCCCACAAACCCCAGCCTCAACATACATTCGACGTCCTTGGTGAACGCCAGAGTTGCAGGCGACAAGTCACCCGGCCGTGTCACGATGCTCACCTTGTAACTGTTTCATGGTGCCCTTGGTCCTAAACTTTGCTGAGCCGAAGTGCAAGGTCACCCGCTTATCAGCATTCTCTTTCCTGTCACTCATTTGTCCTTGTTTTAATCGGTTCCCTTTTCTTTACTGGCTGGTCCGGAACTTTGAACATGCCGACGAGGTGGTTGTCCATTCGCAAACGAAATCCTCTTCTTCACAACGAGTCGACGGCTGAACCGAGTGCGAAGCAGCAGGAATTTGATTTTGCCTTTGGGGAGTCGTCTTCAGCTGGCCAGGGTGCTTCAGGCAGGATTGGGCCCAGGCTGGTTCAGATTCGTCCTACGACTTCCGGTAGCCCAACTGGAAAGCGGAAACTGCGTGTCGAGGTCCCTTCGATTCGGCCACGGACATCGGACAATCACAAACCCTCGCCTCTGCAGAACGTGAATGGTATATCGAAATCAGAAGACAGCTTGATAGGTTTGGCGTTTGGCAGCCCAAGCCATCCTCCCGCCTTCTTCTGCGGTCCTCCGGAAGAATCCAGTGCGGTCGATCAGAACCCTGTTCTCCGCCAACACCCAGAAACTCCAGGCACCGCCGCTCAGATGCACTCTAAGAGATGGAGGAAACTAGGGACGCTGTTCAAATCCCGACAAGCCGCTATCAGACGAGACGATGTTCCCTCAGGCCCGACTATAGGCCTTCCGACTGGTTTTGTGGTCCTGGACAAAGACCCAGCGGCGGAGTCACCCAAAGTCGAAGGCGATAAACAGCGAACGACGCAACCGGACCATCCGAGGCGTGACGCGCCGCCGCCACCGCCCATCGAGAAGAATCAAAAGTCCTCGATTCTGAAAACGAGCGACTTAGTTATCCAAAAGCCTGAAGATGACTTAATATCAAGACCTTCGACCGCGACCGCGACCGATGCAGGGTCCACTGGGGAGCCGTATACACGTCCGCCTTTACCGAAGCTTGAGCTGGATATTCCATTCAATCTCCCCGCAGCTAAGCGCTCTTCCTCACTTCTCGCAAGACGGAGTAAGGCTCTGGATAGTCTCAAATCCTTCGACGACAGTCGGCCTACAACTCAAGGCACCAATAATGGCGACAGTGACGAGCGTCGAAATCCTGAATCGGAGCCTCTGACACCTCTGATGCCACCAAGACGACTGACGACGCCAACCATGACGAGGTCGCCGGCAGCGAGCAAATATTCTTTGTTTCCAACCACTTCTCCTGCCCCAGTGAAGATCGTTGGTCGAGTACCCGGCTCAGATCATGACACCCTGCCGCCAAGTCAATTGCGAAGATCAGCCACTTCCCCAGCCCGCTTGTCTCCTATGCAAGACCATTTCTCCTCCGTCCCAAAGCCGGAACCACTCAATCCGAATAAGATTGCTTCTATGAACGAGCATGCTATCCACAGCCCAGAGGATAATACGGCGTCGACAGATCGCGAGGCGCCCTGGAGCTCTGCTCACTCCTTCCAATCATCTGTTTCTAGCGCAACCACGGTCGATGAAATCTTTTTTGATATCAAATCTTTCCGAGATTCCAAAGGCGTGGAGGACGGTCAATTCGTCATGACCAGACCGGACTCGGTCCAGGTAGAGCTGGCTCGAACGCGGTCCAAACGAGCACCTGCCCCAAGCCACCTTCGACACGTTGAGGCTTCGTCCGGCAGCGCAGGCGATGTCCCTGAGCGAATCACCCTGATCCCACCGGAGCCACCGGCAGCATCGAGTGGTGCGCATTCTGCATTGACGACAAAGCACACCTCGGTCAACACCGCCTACTTCGATGAAGCAATTGCTGCAGTGGAGAGACTCACTGCACCCACGGGCAGTGCTGCTTCTGCCGTTGAAAAGGTCCCTAGCATTCCCACCTTGACGATTGCGCACCATGACGAAAAACCACATCAGCTGGCCCCGATCGTGACCGTCCAGCAAGTGCGCCCGTCTGATCACCAGTCACGATTAACCAGCAAGACTCATGAAGAAGTCGGCCGCCTGATCCCTTCGCCTGTGGTTGAAGTGAAGGAAGACGAATCCCCCAGATCGAATGTGTCGCCCATAAGTGTTGCGAGGTCCCCATCGGTTCAGCAACCGCAGGCGACGAAGGGGGTACCTCCTCGCCTGACCGCAATCAAGCGCGTAGATCGTCCCATTGACGATTCGCCCACAATTCCTCAAGGCCCGCCTAGCCCGAAGAGAACGGCCAAGCCGACAACAGCACCATCGGACGACAAGCCGCCTCCAGTCCCCAAAAAAGACGCCAAGTTCATTCCTCTCTCAAAATACGCTGCAAAGAGCACTGTGACGGCCATTGAGCAACGGGCTGGCGTGGTGCCGACAAGACCTGTGCGTGCCAATACTGAAGATCTGGCTCTGCGATCGGCGGCGCCCCGGGCATCGAAAGAACGATCTGCGACGTTGCCTTCGTCGCTCCAGCCTCACTCTCATGATGTAGTACATAAGTCCTCACTACGCGGCCTAGAAAAGGTCATCCCACCCCGACCCAATCCGGTGGCTTCAAATCCGGTGACCGCAGAGGTTGCAGTCGCGCGAACTGTCTCGCTATCCCGCAAGCAATCCGCACGTATTCACGTCCCTGGACCCCGACTCGCCGCCCGCCGTGCTGAAGCCCAAGCCCAAGCACAGGCTCAATCCCAAGCACAACCTTCTTCGCAATCCCAACTGCAAGTCGGCCCCCCACCGCAACAACATATGCGCAACCCATCAAGCACGTCTCAAAGATCGAACAAATCCCAACGCACTTTCCTCGGTGGCGGCCACCGGCACAAACGCACCGCGTCTTCTGCTAAATCGGCGTCCCGCGCCTCGAAAGATCTCTCCGCCAACAAGAATGCTCTCAAAGTCACCAAGCCACAGCCGGACGGCAAGACCGGGTCCAGCTTCGGCAAGTTTCTGTGGAGCAAGGAGTCGGAGAAGCAGCTCATCAAGGAGGCGCGCAAGTGGGAAATCCTCGAGAAGAAGAGCTACAGTCCAGTCGTAGTGCAGGCAGCGAGAGGACATCGGCCTGGCGTTAGTGTCGGGTTGGTCGTGGAGAGCATATGATTTTCTTTGGTTTTCTCTTCCCTTCTCATTCTTGTCTTTATATATTTCTTCTCCTTTGTTGTTTTTCTTGGGTTCTCATGCATGACTATTGCGAGCAGGGGCGTTGTGTGGGGTATCTAAATACCACCACGGATTGCATATATACATCCTTGTCCACATAGATGATATATCTGTGGATTGGATTGCGGGTTTGTGCATTAGATACATACTCGAGATGGCGCGCGGGGGTGGATCTGGTCTTGTTTGGACAGACCTGGATATTGAAGATGACATTGGGCGCCGATGACGGGAACGGGCGGGCGCATTCTGAGAAGAGGTCGAATGCCACACGAGCTTTCCAGCCCCCGGTGTGGCGCAAGAGGCTGAGGGAGAGCCTGGGGGTTTTATGAACTTTCACACGTCAGAAGTCCCATATCCCGTGGCTTCTATTCTTCTTTTCTAGCGGGTCGTCATATCGTGTCGTGGCACCCCAGGCTTGGGACCAAGGGTGGTTTGGATTGTACGTTGGACCGGGAACGGGGGACAAGCGGTTTTTGTCCCAGGTCGATACGCGAGAATGTGGCGTCCGTCACGCACGAGAGATGGCCCTCGCTTCTCGTCTTTGACGCGATGATCGATGTGTCGAGGGAGAAAGACAGGGCAAAGCATCATGTAAGACTTCAAATACCTAGACATAGAATTACATGGTTGCGCCTGATACTCCAGAACTGGCATTCTCTCTTGATGCGGCGCTGCTCTTGCAGCATTGTTTCACTGTGGTCCCTGGATCGTGATATCGTTCATTCAGTCATCAAAGCACCGCATGCAATTCGTACCCTAATACGAAATATGAAAGTGAAGAAGCGAAGATTCCCCAGGTTTGTATTCTTTGATACGCCAGAACCGATCCCCTCTCACAAGAAATTCAAGTCCCAGCGACCACCAATGACCGTCTTCCCCTCAACGGCAACCGCGTAGCGATGGATCAGCAAACTCGGCGGCAGCGGCTTCCTGTGCTCATGGGCCAGGTGCTCGGCGAACTCGCGCACGGTGACGAAGGCGGTCAACCCGCGCTCCAGCTCGTGGCCGGTCGCGAAGCAGAATACACAGCCGTACTTGGCCATGCCGTAACTATCGCGGCGGCTGTGGGTCGACGGCGCAGCGGAGGTGGACGGGCCGGGCGTCTTCTCCGACGGCGGGAGGTACAGGTGGCATTTGGCCAGGAAGGAGCTGCGGTATTGGATGTCCAGGCCGGGATGCTCGCGGATCTCGTCTGTGCTGTGGATGTTGGATGTCGTGCTGGCGGCGACGTGGTAGCGCACCTTGCTCGCGCAGTCGGAGCATTGCCAGTTCAAGAACGCGCCGCCGAAGGCCTTCAACTTGCGCTTGTCTTCGTCGCTCAGCTCTTTCTTCTCGACGAATGCTATGCGGCCCCGGTCGCGGTGGTTGCTGATCCCCAGAGCCCCGGGGCAGAAATTGCCCAGTTCTGCAGGCCGGAGATCTTCGGGGGCAGCTCGCCGCGGGATGCTGGGGCATACGACGGGGAGCTGCTTGATCTGGTCCTGTCTGTAGAGCAGAGTGTCCCAGATGGTCTGGAAAGGGCGACGCTCCTGCAGGTCCCGATCGTAGTGCTCCACGAAGATGGTCTGGACTCCGCGCACCGAGGATAGTAGCTGGTCCACGATTTGGTTCAAGTATTGTGAGCCGAGGTCGTCGGAGCCGTCGATCAGGTAGGGCAGGCGCTGGAAGTCGATCGTCGAGAGAGATCTCAATCGCGCCTGTAAGATTTGGAGTCGTGGGTCGTAGGCCTGGATCGAGTTCGGCACCACATTCGGAAATATGTACCAGTCGATCAAGGTGCGAAGTTTACGCCGAATTTGGTTGAGGGTTACTTGGAGGTCGTCGATGGCTTGTCGAATTGTTATGGGTCCAGGTGGAGGTGGCATCAAGCCGGGATCGAGGATGTTGGCGGCCATGATTTCTGCATTGGCGAATTGAGAACATTCAGGATGCTCGTGGCTTTGAGCTTCAAATCCTTGAAAAATGATACTGTGACTTAGATCGTATCATGGAGGTTGGAGATGCTGGCTTCACAGCTGAAGGTCGTTGGCGTTGGTCGCAAGCGCAAGCGCAACTCGAAGTCCTATGTAGCGTCTCGGTATGGATGTCTTGCTTTTGTGCAGCGAGGCTCGCGCAAAGACTGTGAGGAGAAAGCAGACATGAAATGAAGGATGTCGGCCTGAGGAAGAAAGACTACCTTTTTGAACCGCGTCGCGGGAGGAACATCGCTGTCATGGAGGGTCACGCGGAGTCAATGTTGTGGTCGCCTTTTTGGCGAGTTAAGCCTTCGCTTCCCGTTCCCGCCCCAACACGATCGAAGAACACTCGATGGGGATGGGTTTGCGACAAGGCCAGGGAACAGGGCGACGGAAGGCTGCTGAAGTGCCAAAGAAAGCGGGCGCTTGCACATGCATCTGTGTGCGAATCATGCATGAAATACCCTCGTGCTAAATGGTCAGTGAGGCGAGATGCGCATGGCTTAGCCTGGAGCTGGAGTCCGCCCTGCTCTGGAGCGATGTCAATGGCAGCCCTGGCGAGGGGCAGGAGGGGCGGATGGGGGTTTGACTGGAGCGAGCGTGTGGGAGAAGAGACGCAAGCTGCGGTTGGTGTCGGCTGGTGTTGGGCGTCAGTGTCAGTGTCGGTGATGGTGTTGGTGGAGTGCAGCGCAGGCAAAGAAAATCTAGTGTCATTTTTGTCATTCATGTCATTTGAAAACTATGCCATTTTCGGCCGTTTATCAAACTTCATCTCGAAGAAGTCCCCAGCAACAGGGCGCCAAATCTCTATATCCCCAACCGCTCAAACCTCTCCTGAGATATACGCACATCATGCCTACGGAGTTGGAGGAGGTAAGCCAGTCCGCGTGAAACCCGCCGCGATCATGCCTGATTTATTCCAGTTGCTCGAGTTTTTGCATCATGGAAATACTCAAATCCGACAACTTGGTAAGCACAACCTCTTCGTTTCAGACCTTGATCTGTGTCTTCGACTGGCTAGGGTGTGTCGATGTGGGGAGCTACGTGATGGGAATCTTCAAGCTGACAAAATGATCTTCAATCAGCCTGCGACCATCTTGTCGGCCACTCTGCAGACCCGGCCATTTTTAAGAAACCTCAACTCGTCCCTGTCAAAGACTTGAAACTTCTCGTTAGAGACTATCCTGTGAGTGTGACCTTGGACATGTGTTCATTGGCACGGTTCTGACGCAGGCCCACGCTTCCGGCTCTAGCCCATAGCCAAAAATGCTCTTACAATTTTAATCAACATCAGCCACGATACCGAAATCCTCGAGAACCTGGCGGTAGACGATGACTTTGTTGAGACACTGCTCAAGAAGATAACAGTATGTAGGTTGGAACCCGTCTCCAGGTCCTCTGCTCCATGCCCACGATGCCGAGAGGAAGCTGACTGAAAGTTGAAGGATCCGAAAGAGCAAACCGCTGATGAGATTGCCATGCTCCTCTCAAACCTTGCCAAAACGGATCATATGGAGAAGTTGATTAGCCTGAAGCGAGCCTTGCCCGCCAAAATTGTATCTACGTCTCCATATGCGCTCGACCAGCTGCTCGATTGCTTTGTGAAAGGGGCCGACGGGTCTCTCAACAAACACGCAAACTTCGACTATCTGGCATATTTCTTAGCCGACCTGTCAAAACACAAAGTCGGTCGGGATTATTTTCTGAGCAAAAGGGATTATGACGGGGTGGTGCCCATAAGCAAATTAACAGTCTTCACGGAGCACAAAAGCCACATTCGGCGGAGAGGGGTTGCCAGCACAATTAAGAATGTTGCCTTTGAAGTTGACAAACACCCTCTACTCTTGGCCGACGATACCGAAACCGTTGATGGGGTACCTGGCGTCAACATATTGCCATACATCCTCCTCCCCCTCGCTGGGTCAGAAGAGTTCTCAGAAGAAGAATCGGCCAATATGCTCCCAGACTTGCAACTCCTGCCGCCTGACAAGGCTAGAGACAGTGACAACGATATTCTTGTTACTCATCTCGAAACGTTGTTGCTGCTAACCACTACGAGGGAGGGACGGGAGAAGCTACGAAAGGTGCAGGTGTATCCGCTGATTAGAGAGACGCACATGCACGTCAAGGACGAGGGTGTCAGGGAGGCATGTGACCGCCTAGTACAAGTTCTCATGCGAGACGAGGAGGAGAGGCCAAAGGTCGAAGAGGTGGATGAAGACGAGAAGATAGAAGAGATATTTTGAAGGGGACGAGACCTAGGACCGTAAGCCCCGGATTTAGTGAATTTCCGTGCCAAGCACTACGGCGGGCTCTTAAAGCCTTTAATGGCAGATACTACGGGGAAGCATATTTGCCGGCGCGTGACATGCCACTCCCACCTTTTCTCCTCCTGATTGACGCGTCTGTGATTCATTCCCAACCAAACTCGACATGTTTTGTATGAGAGCCTATGGCGCCAGTGCCTGCTGCAGGACAGACAAATGGCTTCGAGCCTCCACCATCCTCTATTCTGGCCACGCACGTTGTCCATGGAAATGGAGTGACTGATTTGGATCGAGACAATTTCAACCAACTGCTGGCTGAAGCACTAGGAACCGATGACCAAGGTCAGCCCAATCTGGGCGCCGACGTGGCCGTCAACCACAAGTTGATCTGCATCGTCTTCCAGATCGGCATCGAGCGTATTCTTGAAGAAGACCCTTTCCGCTCCACGACCGCTGCAGGTAGGGGCGACTCTCAATTCCGAACGTGCCTTGAAGTCCTTCAAGTCGCTATCGAAAGATCTCCCCAGGTTGTCTACGTAAAGTCAGATGCCCAGGGCAGGCCCACCACCGGGAATGGACGCCCTCTCTATGCCTGGCTGATCCCGACACTTCTTCCGTTGGTCGCCTCAGCCCAGGCAAATGTGGCCAGGGATGTTGTTCTCGAATTGTTCAGTTCAATGGTGGAAGCTGACAGAAAATGTACAACCACGTATTCGTGCGATATCGTTCTTGACTTTCTCAGGAATTGCGTTTCCGGTCAGTCACTCTACGTTGTTGAATTCTAGTGTGTTCAACACTGACTTTGACTAGGCATTCTCTGCATCGCCGAGTCACTACCGACTGCTCAGCCGAACAAAACCATAGTCGTCGATGGGGAAGACTTTGCCTCTACAGTTTCGAGAATCACAAATGGCCTCGAAATCAACGTTCCGAGCCTCAAGTTTTCGTCCTTGCAACAGCTGTTACTCGGACTGGCCCAAGTTTTGAAAGTGGTATCTAGATACTCTGAATCGCCACAAACCAAAGTTCAGTTCCGCAAAGTCTTCTCGCGATTTCGGCAGTTCGCCGAAGAAAACGAGAACCTGATAACGGGCAGTGATCATGCTGAGGTAACATTCTATGGCTCATACTAATCTATTGCTGCTTACCACTTGCCAGAATCTCAGTCATGAAATCCGTATTTTGAGTATCACACCTCCCGCGCCGCCAAGAATGCTGTTCAAAGACACCTACGCGCCCTGGCCTGATGGTGACCGAGCACGGAAGCGATTACGTTTGTCAACCGATGCCGAGGATGGAGTGTTGAATGGTAGCTTGCAACAGAAAGTCTGCCGCAGACTGACCTCAGAGTTGACTGGGAGCGCAGCTCCTGATCTTGATGGGCTGAGCAAAACGTCAGCTGAGAACTTCAAACACCTGTCAGAAGAGAAACAGTGCAATGCACTCGGCTTGCTAGGCCTGACCGCGTGCCAGCTTGCTTCGCCCACTTTGGATAGCTATTGTCCGATGTGTGATGAGGATTGCGAAACAAAGGGTGCTGGTCCCAATCCGGCTTCACCTGTGAGCCAAGAACTACTCAAGACTTTGATTGTCCTCATTCAGGCAATCTCGCGCCGTTCCCGAGCCAGAATAATTGCCATGTCTTCTCTCCGTCGAATCATCATGCACACAAACTCGACCGAAGACTTGAAGCTCGGCCAAACACCTGCCGGTGACTGGTGTCTCCAGTCCCTCAAGAGCTCCTCCCGAGACCTGAGAATAGTCGCAGGTAGAACCTTGCAGGCCTACGTGATGAGGAGAAAGCACCACGACTTGTCTCTGGCGCGAGAAAACAGAATAACGGCATTGGACTTCCTGGACAGTTTATGGCAGAAAGGAGATGCTTCCCTGCAGGAAACCACAGTCATGGCTCTCACGCAGATGGCTAAAGTTGTCGGGGATGAAGAACTAAACATCATCCTGGTCCGACTCGTGGAATACCTTGGGCACACCAACCCATACCTCAGTGGTTTGGTATATGCTGAGATTCAGCATCTTGCTCAATCCTTGCAAATCTCAGTATGGCTCCTCTTTCGACCGTTCTGGCGGACTCTTGGTGTGGTATTCGCCAAATCCTTGATGTCCCGACCGAATATTGCTCATCAACTATCCGATCTACTGGGGATGGACATTACCGGTCTGATGGGGCACGCTGCTGAATTCGCTCTCCCTTATCTGGTCTTACACAAAGCAAAGGATGTGATAAGGAAATTCGCTGAGGCGAATGGGCAATCAACTACCCTCTTCGACTTGTGTACGCACAGGCAGAATCTTATTGCCATCCTGTCGTTCCTGCTCGTCCAGCCTTTTCCTGAAGCGGAACAATCCATTATCTCAATCCTGTCGGACGTATCTGAAGACTTTGGGAAGACTGACCTTGCAGATTGGGTCGCTCTGGATCCCATCCACATCACCTGCGAGCTCCTTAAGGCTATCGGAGATAGTGGCCAGGGCAAATCTTCCCGGATTTATCGAGCTCTGCAGTTGTTGGCACAGCTGGTCGCTCGTCAACGTGGACAATCATCTGGGACGAGGCGCAGTGATAGCATGGGAACCTTCCTAGAGAATAATGTTCTCGCAATCGTCACACATTTTACTGTTCTCCTGAATGATCTGGAGGCAAAGGAGTCCAAGGTCGATAAGAGGCGATGTCTCGCCGCTCTTGGGGAGGTAGTCAAACTGGGCAAAACCCGGATTGTGCGAGCTCTTCCTCAGATTTGTGCTTGTCTCAGATCCGGGTTGGACGACCCCGATCTCTGCGACGCTGCCTTTACCTCTTGGGCTGCCATGGTCAAATCACTCAAGAGAGATGATTTGAGACCTCTCATTGACCAGACTCTGGCTATTATTGTTCGAACGTGGGATGCGCTCGACAGTCCGTCCCACCGTTTAGCACATAACCTTGTCGGCGATCTACTCAAAAACCACACAGATATCGTGCGAGAGCACTTTGCCACAATGCCGTCATTAGCTTCAATTCCGGTCATGGCCAAGTTCGAATCTGAGATAATGGCCCTAAAAGGTCAGATGGATGAGCGTCACCAAATCATTGCTTATATCCAGAGACTGCAAGACGAGAACATTGCCGTGGTTGAACAAGCTCTGGTTGAGTTAGCGCCACTTCTATATCAGAAACAAGATCTTCTCCAGAGATCCATCCTCAGGGAACAACCCGATGAGTTCGTGGCCGACTTGACTCGTGCATTACTGGATTGTTGCGTGAAGTTCAACACAAGCAATGAGGTCTCAAGGCTGTGTGGGCAGTGCCTAGGCAGTATAGGATGCATGGACGCCAGCAAGATCGAAAGCCTGAGAGATCGCAAGACAATGGTTGTCCTTGCAAATTTTGTAAGTGCAGACGAAGTCATCGAGTGGATTTTCTTCTTCTTGCAGCACGTCCTGGTCAAAGCCTTCTTGTCTGCGAATACAACGAGAGCTCAAGGCTTCCTCGGCTGGGCGATGCAGCAATTCTTGAACTCTTGCAGGCAGGATACGTCGACGGACGAATCCGGCAACCTGGCGTCAAGCCTGTGGAATCAGCTGCCTGAATCCACTCAGAACGTATTGACACCGTTCATCAGCTCCAAGTATACGGTGCAGGAGGTTCGGGCGCCTGAGAAAAGTCATTATCCTCTTTTCACCCCTGGCATGAAGCACCGCGATTGGCTGCGAACGATCACATTGGACTTCCTTCACAGAAGCACCGGAGACAACGTCGAAATTATCTTTTCCATTTGTTGTCGCATAATCCATGGTCAAGATGCTTCCATTCCAGCTTTCCTTCTGCCGTATGCTGTGGTCAATCTCATTGTCAGTGGCATAGAGCAGGACAGTCAAGATATTATAGCCGAGATCAGTTCAATTCTCAGCCAGTCGCTAGACGATCATGATCGGAGAGTGCAGGACGACATCAAGTTGTGCAGTCAGACAGTCTTTGAAATCCTTGACTACATGTCTACATGGCAACAACAGAAGCGCAAACAGTATGCCATGGCTCTGGCAAAGTCAGATCGTGGACTGAATGATCTGCTCTTGGGCAAAGCTGCGGACCAAATACGCAGTATCGAGCGAGTGCTAGAGCAGATTCCGCCTGATGTTCTTGCTCGACGGGCCTTAGAATGCAGATCTTATTCGAGGGCTCTATTTCATTGGGAGCAGCATATCCGCAAAAGCAAAAAAGACGACGTCGAAGCCGAGCTCCAGAGACTGCAAGATATCTATGCTCAGATTGATGAACCAGACGGTATTGAGGGCATTTCTTCTCGGATGCACGTACTCGATATTGAACAGCAAGTCTTGGAGCACAAGAAAGCAGGTCGGTGGACCGCTGCTCAAAGCTGGTATGAAATGCAACTTGTCGCTTCTCCAGATGACAGTGATGCGCAAAAGAACTTAATGGCTTGCCTCAAGGAATCCGGGCAGTATGACGCCCTCCTCCATCATTTCGACGGCATTAAGAGCCGCAGCAGCAGTTCCGCGACTTTACTGGCCCCTTACGCCCTCGAGGCCGCGTGGGCAACAAGCCGTTGGGATCTGCTATCCAATTACATTCCTCAAGAGGTTGGACACGACTTTTCTTCTCACGTTGCAGAAATCATGCTGGCCGTCAACAACAACGATGAGGCAAGAGTCACTCAGCTACTTTCGGAAGTGTATCGCACCACCGCCTCTGAACTAAACTACAATAGTATTTCTTCATTCCAAGCCAGCCACGACACGCTTCTACGCTTGCATGTACTCAGCGATATGCAATTGATCGCCGAAAGCCCTAAGGAAGATCGTGCAACCGTTCTGGACACCCTACGCGGCCGTCTCGATGTGCTCGGATCCAACGTTGCCGACAAACAGTATCTCTTGGGGATCCGCCGGGCTGTAATGTCTCTCAGACCAGATATGTTCGCTCTAAATGATGTTGCGGCCGCATGGCTCTCAAGCGCTCGACTCGCGCGCAAAGCACGTTCAACCACCCAGGCTTTCAATGCTGTTCTCAAAGCTTCTGTGCTAGGTGACAAGTCTGCAGCAATTGAACAGGCAAAACTGATGTGGTTGGAAGGGCACCACCGGAAAGCCATCCAAACTCTTGAAGGAGCCATCGAGTCGGGGGCATTCGTGGCCCATGATTACGTGGCTGACAACGGACCGACAACAATGACGGTGGAGCAACGCCACTCTCAAAATGAAATCACTGCCAAAGCACACGTTCTACTCGGAAAATGGCTGGCACAAGCCGGTCAAACCCAATCGGAAGTCATCAGGAAAACATTCAGGAAAGCAACAGAAACCTTCAGCAAAGGTGAGCAAGGATGGTATCACCTTGGCCGCTACTACAACAAAGTTCTTGACTCGGAAAGAGCAATGCCTCCTGGCAAAGAGAGCCAAACCTATCTGACGGGAGAAACGGCGAAACATGTTATCGAAAACTATCTACGATCGCTCCTCACTGGGAGCAAATACGTTTTCCAAACTCTTCCCAAAGTATTGACGCTCTGGTTCGAGCTGGTAGATGGGATGGACCTTCCAAGAGATGACCGTCGAGGTAGCGCCGAGTTTCACTCCAAAGTTGCGGCACAGCGAAAACGCATCATTGAGGAGACGAACAACCAGATCAAGAAGTATACCGACCGTCTACAGCCAGTTTTACTCTACACCATTCTGCCGCAGATTGTTGCTCGGATATGCCATCCCAGCAAAGTCGTCTGCGAGATTCTCACCAGTATCGTGGTTAAAGTAGTGAAAGCATTCCCACAACAAGCATTCTGGACGTTGTTGGCAGTGGTTGAATCACAACAGAAGGAGCGGGCGATCAAAGGTTTGACCATTGTCAACAAGATTGTCGAGGTCACGAAGAAATCCAGCAAGGACTCATCCGCAGCCGAGCTCAGGAGCATGTTCACCAGTGGTCAAAAATTCGTCAAAGAACTCCTTCGTGTCTCTGAATTTGAAATCAGAAACAAAGTCACCAAAATCAGCCTCGCCAGAGAACTTGGTTTCAACCACAAAATCGCCCCTTCGAAATTGGTGGTGCCTAATCAAGCTTGTCTCATTCCCAGCATGCCCACGAGCTTCGAAGCGGCACAGCTTAAAGCATTTCGTCCTTTCGCCAAAGAACCCATCACCATCAGCGCCTTTGTTGACGAAGCTCTTGTGTTAGCCTCTCTTCAGAAGCCCAGAAAGCTCACTATTCGTGGGTCTGATGGAAACATGTACTCCGTTCTTGCCAAACCGAAAGACGATCTCCGCAAAGACCAACGGCTTATGGAGTTTAACAACATGATCAACCGCTTTCTCAAGCGTGACGTTGACGCCGCCAAACGGAGACTCTATATTCGCACCTATGCCGTGATTCCAATGAACGAAGAATGCGGCTTGATTGAGTGGGTGGACAATCTCAAAACCTTCCGCGACATCATTCTCAAGCTGTACAAGGATAAGTCCATCCATCCGAATTACATTGAGATTCGGAATTTGCTAGACGAATCTTGCTCAGGAGATCCCGAGAACGCCAAAATCTTCACGAACAAAGTCATCAAGAAGTTCCCACCTGTTTTTCATGAGTGGTTCGTCGAGAGTTTCCCTGATCCGAGCGCGTGGTTCAATGCGCGGTTGAGATATACTCGATCCGCTGCGGTAATGTCAATCGTGGGCCACGTCTTGGGCCTCGGGGACCGGCATGGCGAGAACATCCTCTTTGAAGAAGACAACGGCGGGACTTTGCATGTGGACTTCAACTGTCTCTTTGACAAAGGCCTCACGTTTGAGAAACCCGAGATGGTCCCGTTCCGGCTGACCCACAATATGGTCGACGCCATGGGCGCGTACGGATACGAAGGACCGTTTAGGAAGTGCTGCGAGATCACGCTGACACTCCTGAGGTCGAACGAGGACGCCCTCATGACCATCCTCGAGACATTCCTCCACGACCCCACCACGGATTTCATCAACTCGGCCGGACGCAAGAAAAAAGTCGTCTCGGGCGTGCCCAGCACCCCGGTCGAGGTGCTCGAGGGCGTCAGCGGCAAGGTCAGGGGCATGTTGCCCGGAGAGTCGGTACCCCTGAGCGTGGGCGGCTACGTTGACGAGATGATCAGTAGGGCGACGGACCCTCGCAATCTATGCAGGATGTACATCGGCTGGTGTGCTTTCTTTTAATGGTCGTCGCTATCAATTCGAGGACGCGCCGACGCCTTTTGCCTCGAGGTGTTTCGAGTGGTGGCTTAATTTTTCATGGCGGCATGATTGCGGAGACGATAGAAATTCCGACGGATAGGGCAGGTGCGACCACGGATCCTATGGTTCAGGTTCAGGTGTGTACAGAGTAGTTGTCGCCGCTGGAGACTGGGTGTAGTTTGGAGAGCATCATGGGTTACGATTATCTTTGAACATACGGCGGTTTTATCATAACGCATACGAAAGGCAAAATTGATACTCTTTCCTAACGAGTATTTCTTCCTCTCTTTCAGTCTCGTGTCTCCATCCGCTGTATAATACCTTTGCTCGACCAAAAAGACCAAATCCCGTTGTAGCTCGTCATATTTCAACAGTCGTCATCGCCATGACAATATCTGACAGGGCAACTTGGCGTCAGATCATTCATTCTGCACAGGCGAAGATGAGAACATATCCCCGGCGTCCAGACCCTGTGATTCCTCCTCCTTTTCCTCCGCTGCTTCAGTGCTGGTACCAGCTTTGGATCTTTGCGTGGCAATAGGAACGTCTTCGCCTTCAGACGATCTAGTCTCTTGCGTTTGAGTGGCGGTGAGGCTTGATCTCGGTTCAGCAGGGTCCAGTTCGACTCCTAGCTCCCCAGCAAGCCCCAAACCTATTGGTGCTGTACCTCTCAGAGGCGACGAGGAGAACATGTCTGCACCATCGGCTTTGTCAGCTGGCTCGGCAGCAGCCGCTACAGGACGTGAAGTCGCGGGTCTGTCTGTGGGTGATGAAGACACCGGTGCTTCGATGGTGACATTTTGCCGTGCTTCCTGCTCGGCTATCAACGCGTCCAACTCATCATCCTGGGCCATGTCTCCATCTGGTCCTGAGACAGTGCGCTCTCTGTTCTGCGTCATCGACACCTGCATGCTGTTGGGATTCGAATGAGCGGTGCTGGGTTGCATGCGCGCTTCTTGCTCTGCAAGCAGGGCATCTAGATCATCCATTTCGTCGTCATCGTCACTGTCGTTTCCGCCAAAGGGCGAAGGCTTTAGTTTGGGCGCAAATGTAGCTGCGTGCTGGGATGGAGGAGGTTGCGGAGGCGCACGCCGCAGTTCTTGCTCGGCCAACAACGCGTCAAGATCATCATCGCCCTCGGAATCGTTGTCCTCTGCTGGATTCGATACAGCCAAGGGACGCGTGGTGATACGGGTCTCCTGCTCGGCTAGTAGAGCATCAAGATCGTCATCGTCCGGAAGCATACCATCATCGTTTTTATTATTCGCTTTGTTGTGGTGGAGGTCCGGAACGAATAAAGAGTCGTCCTCTGCGCCAACGCCAGCATTCGCAGCCTCTTGGTCCGCGTTATCTGCACCCGCGTGATCTCTCGCAAACAGATCATCGTTTTCCTTATCCGCTTCCTTCTCATTTTCTGCTGTCTCCTTTGCCTCTCTATCTCTGATATATCCAGGCTTCCCTTCATCAATCCACTCTTTCCTCATGACTTGCATGCGTCGGCTGTGCCCGACTTTCTCGATCAATTGTAGTCCGTCGGCGAACTTGGCTCGCGGGTATAGATTGTCGAGCCATAACTGATAGTGGTTCAACAGCCGTGCGACGTCGGAAAACTCATGGCCCTTCCCCTTTAGACGTAGCTTTTTGGAGAACTTCCCGGAGCGTGCATCGGCGCGTAGCTTGGGTATTCCCGGCGCCGAAAGGAGTCTTGCTTCGTCAAGTTTTGAGATAGGCTTCCTTTTCTTTGTGACTTTGACCTCCTCGTCCAGCCCCAGACTGGCGTCGAGCTGGTCTACTGCCTTTCGTTTGTAGCCGGGACTCGATGTTGGGTCTTCGTAACGATCTCGCGGGGCTGGCCGGTCGTTGAAGGGATCTTCATCGTCAGAATTGTCAAGGTTCAGTAGGCTGTCAACGGTTGCTGCAGTTAAGGGATCCGCCGCCATATTGTGGTAGTGTCTTCCTGAGCCTTCTGTGTTGTAGAAAGTTGACCAGTGGTGGGTTGGTATAAGACTTGGGGAACGCGTTCAATGAGAACCCCGACGCGTCGTGACTAATTACGACCGTGCAAAGTACGTCATTTGAAACCATTGAACTATCCCAAGTTTGATCTAGCCTCTTGGCACTCGAAGCTCCGCATGCTCGTTGAACCTCAAGATCCAATGCTGAGGAGTGTCTACCAGTGAGGAAAGTCGCTACAGCCATGGCCGACGAGCAGAAGGTGTTTATCCCGCCTAAGCGGGTGAACACAGACTATCCGGTAAGGTCTAACAACAACGAAACATGGGATCAAAGCTAACACATACCTACAATAGATTATCGACACAGATCCGTACGTCCCTCCTTCATCTCACAGTTTAGAAGCTCCTCCCGACCACTCACTGACGCATTAATCTTCAGTCACTGGAGAAGAGCATTTGGATATGCGAGAAGAGAAGACTGGTTATACGGAGCCGGAATGGCAGCCGTGGGTCCGGCTTTCATGCTCATGACCGAACGATACGCTCCCTCGTTTTCCGGCAAAGGCGCTTTTCCCATGGCCTTTCGACTTGGCTGCGCTGTTGGCTTGTTAGCAGGCGCGGGATTGGTATATCAGAGGAGTTGCCGTAGGTTTCTACCGCGAGAACGAATCCGCCGATCCGTTTCTCTGAGCTTGGACTGACGAGTTGGCGACGACAGTGAGATTCTACGGCTGGACGGAGAACGAACGAGAAGTCAAGATGGACATGAGGGAGATGGTGGACAAAGTTAAGAGGGGGGAGCCACTTTATGGCAACTCGGACCTCACACCTTATATGCAGGGTGTCGCGGCGCGAAACAGCAGATACTCAGCGCTGATGGCGAATGTGGTACCATGGGCGAATTTCGTCAACCACAACCAGGTGAGTGAGACTCGTTCAACGAGCGGGGATGAGACCAGCTGATGTGTTCTAGCACGGTGTGGACACAGCCAAATACTACCAGCAAGCAGAGCGAGAGTTGGAAGCCGAGAGGTTATCAAAAGGTGGCAAGTGAGAGATGGAGGTTTCGAAGGCTTGAAGCAGAGACCAAAGTTTCAACCCTGATGCAAGCGTTGACTTGCTCCTCCTCCCACGATTGTACATAAGGCATATCAGGTGATCAGGAAAGAATCCCGGAAGGTTCTCCAGGCTGAATCGATGCACCTCTTGACAACAACCTGAGTTCTGACTTTTCTTTTTCTTTTTCTCTTTCTCTTTCCCTTTTCTTCTCATCTTCCTATCCCTGAAGTCTAGTATATATATCATGCTAATCGGAATCCAGAGTCTCATGGCTGGACGGAGGCTTGCATGATTCTTCCCTGGCAGCTGCACTCTCCGACAAGGACTCTGCCGGACCAGCTCTGTCACCTTCTTTCCCGGATAAGTTCCCAGGTTGAGCGACTTGTGAGATAGGAACATCAACTTGCACGCGCCAAGGTGTTTGCTTCCTTTACCAACATTCACGATGGCAAATCTCGCTGCCTTAACCTTGACTTCCTGTGAATATTGTCCTTTATGGCTGTCGTCAAATCGAACCAAGTCGACTTTTCAACCTCTCATTCTACTCATTTCTCATCGTCTATTCAAGATGCGGGCACAACCAGCAGAGAGCAAATGGGCGAACGTTGATGTCAGCTACACTTCAGCTCTGTGGGAGGAGCGTGAGTGATTTGCTCTACGTTATCATTTGACTTCATTAACCGAACTCTAGACGTCGTCGCGAGCGAAGTGTTCATCCTTCCAACTGTTGTGTCAGGTCAAGGCACGCGTCAACTTCTGTCCATCATAGACCAGGCCGTCGACGAGCTCAGCGTCCAAGCCCGCGAACTCGCACACCAAGCCAAGACTGCAGACCATGAACAGATTGCTGTCAAGTGCGCCACAATCCACGGGCACCATCGCAAGCAACAACCACAGAGTTCAGACCTGAAAGAGCTCTCGGCAAAAATCCACGCTTTGCGAGTCATCGAAGATTTCGAATTATATGCGGCGTTGGTTCAGCGGGCCGCCGGTGTGGCAGAGCATCTAGTGGGCAAATTCGAGCAGTTGCAAAAGGTAGCACAGGGCGTGCTCACCGAACAGGAAGAAAAAGGCAACGAACTTACACAGACGCCAGAGGGGATTAAGAAGCTCACCATCAGCATCAAATGCGTGGATACTATCTGGGCCGACATCATCTCATCATGGACAAAGCTCAAGAAGTTGAGAAAGGAGATTCAGGAGGAAAAGGTGGCATTGCCGCCGGTTCGTCAGCACTTGAAGGCCATCGGCGCTAATGCAGAAGACGACGACGGGGAAGCAGCGGAGGGAGACGACCAAGAGGACTCAGTCTTCGATGGCGCCACAACAGGTTCTCACGCAACCACTCTTGAGGATGTACCGAAAGAAGAGCAGGGCGAGAGCGAGATGCCCTGAGCAGAAGAGCAGTGTGAACCTAAGGCTGAAGATGGGACAACCAGAGATTCAGTCATGAGATCAGCCGTGAGGAGGATTACCACCAATGAACAATGAACAATGAGCTTTGACTCGATCTTCATACAAACTTCGCTACTTATGTTCTCTCCATCGTACGAGTAGCACTGTCAATTTCGCCCTCTCATGGCGCCTTAATATCGCTTTTTCTTTGGCCAGGCTGGCAAGGCTGCGTGATTACCTAATGAGGCTGCACCGCCTCATCACCCTCGACATTAAGAATGAACTTAGCTCGTCCATCTTCCCTTTTCAAAAACCACGATGTTTTCCCATTGTCTCGACCTCGCCCTCACGTCATCTGATCCCCGACCATGACAGACAAACCGGCGGGTGTCACTATTCGTGATGTAAAGAAAGAACAGCAAGAACGGTTGCGTTCCATACTGCATTATCAGTTTCCCTCAGAGGAGCTCAGTCCGAATCACACCTTCTGTGGTCGATGCAAACTCATCAATTTTGATGCCATCTTCAAATTGCTGGCGACTCGGTCAGACTCACAAGAAACTGCAGTTGCCAACATCGGGAGCGTTGATCGGACCATGTTGACTTTGACTTGTCCCTGTTGTGTCTTTTGTGCTCAGATTGTCTTCCTCAACAAACCCCAGTATCCGTTTGATATGGTTAATGACTGCTATATCCAGGCACAGTCCTGTCGGAAACAGGGATCGGCTCAAAACGATGCGAATCAAGAACCCTATGGCTCTTATCATAAATGTTTGAAGCTCTATTGGTCTGGACCAAGCTTACAAGCCTATGACACTTGGAGACCGGGCCCCCTGTCAGAACACCTTATCTTCCCAGCCGGCCAGTACCCAGATGGCGCATGGGCTTTGGAAGATGGCGCTGTGTATGCACGACATCTTGATCTAAGCACCATTGAATACGGTCACATCGTACGATGTTTGCACCAATGTCGGTCCAGCCACGCAAGCTGCAAGAAAATAGACCCTGACTCGGTTATCAATACAAGGCTGATCGACTGCCAGACAAATCCTCCGACCCTTGTCGATGGCTCAACGGATATGGACTACTTCGCTTTGAGCTATTGCTGGGGCTTTGCACCGCCTGGCGTGACAAGAAGAGCCGATGCCGCAGGCGCAGCCTTGGACGCAGCCTCCCTTCCCCAGACAATAAGAGATGCCATTGTCGCCACCATCAAGCTTGGGGGTACTCATCTATGGGTCGATGCAATCTGTATCGATCAAGACGATGCACTCTCAAAAGAAACCCTCATCAGCAGGATGGACTATGTGTATAACAAGGCAGATCTCGTGCTTGTTGCACTAGGAGATGACTCAAGTACGGGACTGCCGGGAGTTTCGACGCCCAGAATTCCACAACCTGCTCTAAGAATCGGTGTCACGACACTGGTCTCAAACATGTCTGATCTCCGCGAGCTACTACAGGCCTCTAGGTGGAGCAGTCGAGGCTGGACATATCAAGAGGTGGTATTGGCTCGCAGGTGCCTTTTCTTCACTCCTGAGCAATGGCATTTTGTGTGTAGAACTTCGTCAGCTTATGAGACTTTGGTTGAAGATCTGCCCAAATTTGACGACCGTCGAATGGATCTTTATGCTCTGCGGTCTACGCTATTTCGGATGGCAGGAACCAACGCGCACGATCTTGAGATTACCGAGGATGTTCGGGAATATACAATCAGAGACCTGTCCTTCGACAGCGACTTTCTCAACGCATTTCGAGGAGTTCTTCGCAGGAGTGGTTTACATTCTCTATGTGGAGTTATCGCGCTGGAAGCTAAGAATCGCCTATACGCACAAAGAGATCTTGAAAGTGGATTTGCACTGGGGCTTTTCTGGGCCGGTCAAGATCGCTATTTCACGAGGACGCCGGGTCAAGGTCCTGCGCGAACTACCCGGCGCCCTGGCTTTCCCACATGGTCGTGGCTCTCCTCACGAGGTGTGGTTGATATGACTTGGAGTAACCCTCAAGACTTTATCCCGGACTTTTCAGGGATCAATGTTCATGCAGTATTTAGCTTACAGGATACCAATGGTATCGCGACGCCTTTGACCACCATGTGGCAGGGTGGCGCCGCAGGGGGTTCGCTGAACAAGTTTTTGGAACTGCAATCGGGCCAGCATCTTCAGATTACAAGTTACATCGTCACTGTCCGATTTATGAAACCCTCCCAGGCCGTCATGCTCCAGGAATACTGGTTCATCTTGGACGGTCCCCTCACTCTCTTCGCTGACGATAATGGCGCTCTTGGCAGACCCGAAGAGACGGTGTTTTACTCAGCAACTCTGAAAATCGCGACCGGAGACATTCGAAAGGTCTACGATCAGGAGAACATCGCTTTTGACAAGGAAGCGTTCTCTGACCCAACCCTCCGTGAGCGCATTCTCCAGGAGGAATTCGAATTATTGTTACTAGTTTCTCATGGGCACGAACAGCGTCAACTGAACTATTGGATAATTCTGGACAAGGAGAATGGGAAGAGGAGGAGAATCGGTATTGCCAGGTGCGAAGGCTACAGATACACGGTCACCAACTCCAGCCAGCAGAGTGAACTTTGCAACTCCTTCCATGACGGAAATTTATCTAACATGCCCGATGACTACATCTTCCTCCCGAAGAAGACAATCGTTACCATGGTATAGACGTCACTGAATCCTCGACCTTATCTTCCTATCGAGCTTCCTCTTAAACTGCGCTATGATGTCCCTCAGCGTCTCCACAACCCACGGACTTGCACATGAGATGAACAGTGCTTCCGCTTTGGCGTCCACCTCTGTCCAATCTTTGTCCCGGCGAGCGTCTTCTACCGCTTCATACCGCTCTCCCTGGCTGTGATAAGGATAAATGACGCCTAAGTGTTTCAGAAGTTCAGTGAATCTCTCCGTGGTGCGTTTCTGGAGATCTTCGATGACACTGCGGAGCGAGTTGCCAGTGCTGCCTTTGGAGTCCAATAAATCCACCGCCAGGGTGGACAAACGGTGCCGGACAGCGTCCTCGATCTCCTGGACCGCTTGGAAATATAGGTTGCCAAGGAGAAGGTGACGGACTCTGATCTCGTCGGGGGCCGTTACACTTGTCGCCAATGTCATCTTTGCGAAGGACGCTGTGGTCGAGCCAATCTCGCCGCCATTGTCGTTGGCGTGCTCCTCCCCACTATTAAGGATCCTCTTTGAGCTATCCCGATGCTGTAAGAGCATCACGCACGCAGGCATGCATCCGTCTCTCGCCTTCTTCAAGCACCTCTCACGCTGCAAGATCCCCTTTTCCAGCTGCGACACCTGCCAGCCAACGCTGGGGACGCCGGAGAGCTGAGCGGCCGTCAACCCTATCTCCTGCCCGATGACATCGTCCCGCAAGAAAAGTACTTGTTGAACTTCGTTGTTGAAGCTGATGGTCTTCTTGCCCGAGGATGTCTCAAGCATTGGCTCTGATTTTGAGCCTGGGTGTGAGCCCGTGTCGAGGCGAGCTTTGCCAAGCACCTCCCTGTCGTTGACATGGTAGCGACAACTCCTCGGCTTTAATGCCGGAGGTCGCTGCTGCTGGTTCCGCGGCTCTTTTATCACAGAGCTAAAGCCTGTGTACGAATAAGGTACACTGCTGAGACCTCCGTACTCCCAATCCTCAAACCCAAAGGCCGCATGATGGCTTCTCTTGATGCCATGAGGAGCCCTGTTGGCAATGAAGGTGGCATTAAAGTGAGCGACCCGCATCATCGCTTTGGCGAAGGCGGTAGCCTCAGCAGGCTTCTGAGGAGTATGATTTATGTTGGACATGTTTTCGAAGGGGGTCTACAGAGACAGGAGAAACTAGAAACTGTGTAACGGTGACTGCCCGGTTGTCGGCAAATGTGTGTTGACAGAGGTGTCCTTGCTGGGGATTCGGCGAGGAAGGTTGAAACAAGAGATATGAGAGCAGAATGTGTCTGGAATGGAAGTGGTTAACAAAGGCCAGCTTTATATGAGAATTTGTGAGGACCTGTGGTTGTGCGATGTTAGAACCATGGTACCGGGTCGGCGTGGCGAATCACGAAAGGAGTTTCACGATAATTCCCGAAGGGCTGAAGACAAAGTACGCGGTTGTAGGCTCCGCTTAGGTCTATCCAACTGAGCGCACAGAGATTACAGATTCTTGACCTTGAGTGCAACGAACTGGTGCCGAGCTTGTATACAGCAAGGTTTCTCATACCGTGAGGCTAATGTGGAGGGTTCACTTCCACCTCCATGGAGAGCAGGTATTTCGTGTGGCCATTTCCTGATCCATAGCCTCGACAGAAGCTTACAGTCAAGGGAGCAGCTACGCAGGATATATGGCTTCAAGTGATGTCCATTCGCAGCAAGGCTGAAAGGCCCAAATAGGGAAGTCAAAAGGAGGCGTCGACGTCACAAGGCCGCGGGCCCCTGAACAGCCTCGTCAGTTGGGGAAGGTGGCGCGATCTCAATTGCGGACAACTTTCATGTTGAACACCAGACTCCTTGAGACAGACGCCGCACAGCTTAGACTCAGCCCGTGGTCTGACTGTTCCTCCACAATCCCAAGATGATACTGAGGTCAGAATTGCTCATACTCTCCCATTTGCTCGTTTCCCAGGCATGGGCAGCAGAAACAAGGTCCTCCGAGTCTTCGCGGCCCAGAGGCGTCGGTCCTGAATGTAAGAAGCGGCCCCTAGATCTCTACACCGTCCAATTCCTACCTTCGAAAGAGTCCCTTTTTGTGTCTTTCATGCTCTCAAATGTGCCAGACAGCTAAGTACCGGGCCGTGTGTTTTCTGCAGTTGCGAAGTTCTACAAGAGTTCACCGTCGAATACATTCACATGCATCTCCAACCCCTCGATATCCATCCCCTTCTCCCGCGTCAACGACGACTTCTGCGACTGCCCCGACGGCTCAGATGAACCGGGCACGTCCGCCTGCTCCTACCTCTCACCTTTATCTCCTCCACAACACCACCCCGGCCCAGACACTCCAGCCAGCGTGTCGATAAACAGCACGCTTGCCCTGCCGGGGTTCTACTGCAAGAATAAAGGCCATCTCCCCGCATACCTGAGGTTCGAGAGCGTCAACGATGGCAAATGCGACTATGACGTATGTTGTGACGGGTCAGATGAATGGGCAAATGTCGGGGGCATCAAGTGCGAGGATCGGTGCCAACAGATTGGCAAAGAGTACAGGAAAACGGAAGAGACGCGCCAAAAGAGCCTCAGGGCGGCGTTGAAGAGGAAATCGCAGCTCGCGGCGGAAGCGGGGCGGCTGAAAAAGGAGGTTGAGATGAAGATTGAGGATGCAGAAATCAAACTCAAGGGGTTTCAGATCAACGTCAAGGAGGCCGAGGAGAATCTAAAAGAGGTGGAGAGGAGGGAGAAATTAAAAGTTATAAAAGGTGAAGCAGGTGGAAAAGGTGGCGGCAAACTCGGCGTCCTTGTCGGCCTGGCCAAATCGCGAGTCGACGAATTGAGGACTCACTTAGAGAAGACCAGATCTCAAAGAGACAGCATGGTCGCCCGGATCACAGAGTTGGAAGGCATTCTCGCCGCGCTCAAGGACGAACATAACCCCAACTTCAACGACGACGGGGTGAAACGCGCCGTTCGCGGGTGGGAAGATTACGCCGCGAGAGAGACGGACGATACCTGGACCGAAGCCGAGGACCGTGACCTCGCCGCCGTTCTCGCGGAAGACAGTGAAACAAACGGCATCAACTGGGCTGAGTTCGAGAATGTTTCCTCCGAGGCCGAGTCTGATGTGGCGGCCCTTTACAGTTTCAGTGCCTACTTGCCGCCGTCGCTCCGGCTGTGGCTCGATGAGACCCTTTCCTCTTTCCGCAGGATCCTGATCGAAAACGGTATATTGGCTGATACGTCTTCCGACCCCTCTGCGTCTGCCCAAGAGTCCAAAGCCGTGCAGGACGCCAAAACGACCCTTTCCGACGCAGAGCGGGATGTGCGCAACGCGGAAAACGACATCAAGCGATTCCGCGAGGATCTCGAGAAAGATTACGGTCCCGAAGGTGGTATTTTCCGCGCCTTGAAGGATACGTGCATTTCCAAGGACAGCGGTGAGTACGAATATGAATTGTGCTTCATGGTGTCAACGAAGCAAAAGCCCAAGAAAGGAGGGGCACACACGGGGATGGGCAATTTCGTTGGCTTTGACACGGAATATGTCGACGAGCCCGCGACCACAGATGGGAAAGGGCTAGGCACTGGCGAAAGACTGGTCATGAAGTACGAAAATGGGCAGCATTGTTGGAACGGACCACATAGGAGTACGAGGGTGATCCTTGCCTGTTCGGAGAAGGAGGAGATCTGGAAAGTCAGCGAGAGTGAAAAGTGCGTCTACCGCATGGAGGTTGGCACGGCCGCCGTGTGCGAATCGCCCTTGAAGAAAACCGCCGCCGCCGGCGATGAGACGAAGAAGGATGAGTTGTAAAAGTCGGAGTTTTGGCGAGGTTTCTCTGGGGACAGGTAAGGGAGGTTCGCGGTAGATCCAGTTGGTTTATTTTCCAAAATCAATGCTCAGTATATGATGCGCCCCTTTCCGATCCGCTATAACTAGGAATCAATACGATCAAAGTACCCAGTATTCCCCGCGAAAGACTGGATCTGATAGGCGCCTCGATCACGTCAGCCTTGCTAGCTCGAGTGGATTCCCTAATAACTCCCTGTGCCTGTGACTAAGTTGCTCCAAGATGCTATTGTACACATATAACTTTGACTTTGCAGAAATGCGGTATCACAGCCCTATAATATTGGATACCTAGACCGTGAGGCTCTGCTGGTCCTGCAGAGTGCCCAATGGTTGCCTGTCACCCAACGAATCAGAGGCTGCCAACGCATCTGTTGCATGTGCTCAGCCTCAGCGGTTGCAGGAGAGAGACGATTGCTCATGTCTATCCCTAGCTGCCCGTCGTAACACTCGTTCATTCATCTATCAATCCTAACAACGACATTGTGCTCGGCTGGCACCATACAAGCGCTTGTGTATTTCTCAAGTTGGAAATCGGCTTAGGTGACGAGAATCGAGATGGCAGAGCTCGCCGCAATTGGCCTCGCCGCCAATATCCTCCAATTCATCGGAATGGGGTATTCGGTCGTCTCAACCGCCGTCCAAGTCTATAATTCCACCTCGGGGATGACTTCAAGCAATTCAGAGCTCTTCAACACCGTCGGGCGGCTGGAAGAGGCGTACGGGCGGTTGAAAACACCATCATCGCCCCAGCACAAGGCTCTGAACGACCTGGCCACGAAATGTGAAGAGCTGCTCAAAACACTCCAAGACGTTCTGGCGCCTCTCAAGGTCAAAAGGCAGGGGTCTAGGACTGAGAGCATACGTGTTGCATATCAATCCTGGAAGAAGGCGGACAAGATAAAAGCGGTCCGTGAGACGCTCGATGACTATCGTGCCCTGCTGTTGGTGGAGTTGAACTTGCTACTCGAGTCAGTTGAAACCCTTTCCATCCGTCTCTGGCATGCAATCTAAACTCCAAACAGAGAACGTCAGGGGTCCATGCAGGACAATCTACAGAAATTGCTGGTATCGAAAGAAAATATCGTGGACGAACTCCAGGGGCTAAAGGATGCCGTTAATGCCCAGTCAACGGCGGACACCGCCGAGAATATTCGTGCTATCCACCATGAGTTTCAGAAATTCTGCTCCAGTGTGCGAGAAGCAAAGTGTCGACAGGTTATCCTCAAGGCTCTGCGCTTCCCGCAAATGAATGAACGATTCGATGATGTCAAGCCGGAGCATAACAACACGTTTGCGTGGATATTCGATGATTGCGCATCCGGAGCCCAGGTGGAGGGAACAACCCCGCCAGCCAAGGTGTCTTTCACCCAGTGGTTGCGAGCTGAGGGTGGAATATTCCATGTGGAAGGGAAAGCAGGCTCCGGGAAAAGCACCCTCATGAAGTTCCTCTGCGACAAGAAGCAAACCAAGGAGCTTCTCGACGCATGGGCTGGAACGAAGCAGCTGATATTCGGCAAATTCTTCTTTTGGCGGGCCGGAAATCCCTTGCAGCGATCACTAAAAGGCCTGACCCAAGCCCTTCTCTACACCATCCTTCAGCAGGCTCCCGACCTCATCGAATCCACCTTTCCGGACGAATACAAACTGATCAACGAGAAAGAGTGGAATGTGCCCTTCGATGGCGAAATCCGTGTTGACTTTGATATGGTCCAATCACGGTTTAAGAAACTTTTGGAGTCTGAATCGACATGCCAATCCCGGCGATTCTGTTTCTTTATTGACGGCCTGGACGAGTTCGATGAGAGCAGTGAACAGGACCACAACTTCACCGTTTACAGCAACTTCGTCAGCACCATAGCTACTTGGGCAACTTCTGGGTCCGATGTGAAGATCTGCGCCTCCAGCCGAGACTGGCAAATCTTCAAAAACATCCTTGACGAGACCATTCCTGAAACTCCTAGGCGCCGGCTGAGACTGCACGAACTCACGAGAAACGATATGACCCTAGTAGTCGAGGACACCCTCAAGCATGGTCTCCACGACGCGTCTACTACAGGCCCTCAATTTGTCGAACTGGTAGACGAGATCGTGACAAGAGCGGAGGGAGTCTTCTTATGGGTGACGCTGGTCTTAAAATCTCTGCTTCAAGGCGCCCAGTTTAGAGATTCACCAGCAATGCTCCGCCAACGGATGGATACGATGCCAACCCGATTGGACGGATTTCTTCAGTACATGCTCGATGATATTGATGCTATATACAGAAGAAGGGCGGCTACCATCTTCTCCTTTGCTTTGGCCACAAGAAGGATTTGCCCTGACATGGGCCCCACTCTCCTAAGATACTCGTTCTTGGAAGATCTCGAAAACGACCCGAAATATGCACTCAGAAAGGATCTGAATAAGGAAGACCTAAACTATCGCATAGCGCGAATGCGTAACCAGCTTGTGCCATGCTGCAAGGGCCTTCTCGAGACGCGACTTCGCAGCCACCTCAGCGAAAAATATCCAGTCTTCCTCCAGGAGCGCGTCGTGTTCCTCCATCGCTCCGTACTCGACTTTCTGGAAGCCCAACCCGAATCTGATAGAGACACCGATTTCCGGCGAATGATCCGAAAGTCGACTGCAGACGAAGAGAAGAATACTAGCATCCTTCGGCTTATTTGTCACAGCTTCCTAGCTGAGCTCAAATCCGTGTTTGCCCTTCACGACGAATATCTCCGGAGTACAGATGTGGGTGTGACCATGGCACGCTTGGTCGTTGCTCTTCACCGAACATTCCTTAAAGGTAGACCTCCGGACTTCGAGTTTCTCGACGATCTCGACTCTGTTTTGCGATATGCGAACTCTAATCCTCAATGGGGGGATTCAGGCTGGATGATTAGTGGCACGTTTGGCTACATTTGGAAGGTCTCACTATCGGGCAATGGAAGGGTGATCGCCAACAACGATCTCTACGGCACCTTTGCATATCGCGGTTCCCAAGAGATCTTCCTTGACGGACTTGTTGCTCGTCGAAGTGCCGTTCTACATAATATGTTGGACCGATTGCTTGACCACGCTCTCTGCGGCTTCGTTTTCATGCTCTCTGACAGGCTCAAACCCGCATACAGTCAGTCTCTCGATACATCTGAGTTCTTCGCGGTTGTTGACATTCTTCTCCAACAAGGCGCCACATGGAACCCCATATTTGGGCTGACTGAACACTCCCGATATTTTCCTTATAATTTTTTTACGCTAGATGCAACGCTGGATTGTTCTCTGGCAGTCCGGTACGACGAAGATGCATTTAGGATGCTCAAACTTTTCCTCTCGCATGATATAGATCCCTATGTTTACTACACCAAATCTAGCCAGCTTTGTCTCTGGCTCCGTGTCAAGAAAGGCTTCATCTTCTTCAGCCCACTTCACAAAGGGGTTGGCGATTGGAAGGCTCATCCGGTCGTCTCTTTGCGACAGGTCCTGGAGATGCAACCGCAGCGGACATCGATCATAACAGATGTTCTTAACCGTCTTCCCACCTACTCCGAGTACAAACAGGAATGGGACGAAAGCTGCATAATTTCGAGGAAAAGTGCCAGGAAGCTGCTGCCAGCCCCCGCTAAATCGAAATATTCGTCTCGGTCCGAATCTTTTTGCGAGGCCAGCAACTCAGACGACAAGGACAAGTATCTAGATTTCAGACCCTTACCGAAGCCTAAACTTGCTTGGCCGACTTCAGAATTCTTCCCTGGATCGGTAAGAACCCCATGTCTCAACAAGCAGGATCTTTACCCGGGCTTTAGAAACCCACCTCTGACCAACTTTTCATCACAGTCATACCCAAACTCGCCGTCACCGACAGACCAACCATCGAAGCATGCTCTAGGAGCCCTGCCCGAACCAGGGACGATATGCCCAGAGCTTGAATCAACTCCCCATTCTATGCCAGCGATGGCCCCGGCTAGCCACCAGCCGCGCGATCTGAATGTGTTCCGGAGCGGAGCACACGTCCCTGTAGCTACTATTATGATGTTTCTCGTCATGGGTACGTAAAGCTAAAAGCCGGATCCCAACAGACTCCGTACCGATTTACTAAATTTTTCTCCCCAGGAATTCTTGTATCATCACTATTAGGGTGGAAGCTGGTCAAGCCATGACGGCGCTGCCCGATGTTGCCAGGACTATATTCCTCATACATAGGTGTCCTTATCTCCTATGGTGTCCTAATAATCGGCCACAACTGGCGCGATATTCCATCTGTTGGCTGAACGGAAAGGGATTGAGACACTAATCCTGACTGATGCGGGTTGTAACTGTACGAACAGAGAGATCTTACGGACTTGCCTAATACTAATACTAGTTCTCGAAGTGTTCTCTCCAAGGAATGCTAAGGAGCCATGACGACGAAAAGAACCATTTAAACCCCCTAGACAGGGTTGCGGAGCGAAAGGATACAACCTCCTAAAATTCCGACTTGGTTTCGGTGACTGGTAAAGGTTTTCGGCTCGCTGTCGCTGTAGCCGTGAAGAGTCGCTGAAGGGTCGGCGCAGACCTCGAAGCCGGTCGGATCAAGGGACGATCTGACGAAGTGTGAGCTGCTGAAGTATTCCTCGTTGAGCGTGGACCTAAAGAGTGTAGAAATATTACAACAGGCACGACCGATATCTTGTCAATGCGGAAAATTATTCTTCCACCGCCGCCCTCTGGAACTTGCTGCAGCCAGTGCATTGAGGACCTTAAGATGAGGACCAACGGTTCGCTCCCTATCGAAGTCGTGAGAGAGAGAGAGAGAGAGAGAGAGAGAGTCAAAGAGGCCTCCGAGACCAGATCCCGAGAACGATAGTAATCGGCTGGTAGAATAGAGTAACAACAATTACTGCATGTGGCGATGGCGCCATACTTTGATAGAGTAGTAATCAACCACCGCCACTAATCAGCTCATTTCCAATGGAGTATGCAACGAGGACAATCTGCTAGTGACACTACATATAAATGCCAGAACCTACTCGTAGACACACTCATCTGTACTCACAGGCCTCGTCCCATTTTCATTCAGGATGCTTTCCCTCTCCGAACTGCCCACCGAGATCGTGGCGCAGATTGTGCGGTATGCCAACCTCAACGGAGACCTTCCAAACCTCAGGTTGAGCAATTCGCGTGCTTTGGCGTTAGCGGACCGCCAAACCCATCTACTGCTCGATGATCTGTGCTTCGGATATGGCATCAGTGCGCGAGTACGGGATCTGTACCTCTCGCAGAGGGCAGGTGATAAATCCACATCTGGGATCCGGCAGCCGGACATCGTCCATGTCATGGCCTTTGGCAATCTTCTGCGCATGACCAGACTCCTTGCCGCGGATTTGGACAGGGCAATCGGACACCCCGTCCAGGCCGCGGCGCCAAACTTGCGACCTGGCAAGCGAGAGCCTTTCGTGCTATTTGCAATCTTCAGCCAGGTGCTGAACTCGTCTCTAGGGGTTGCGTATTCGACAATGGCAGATTTGCTCGCCCCTGCCCCTGACGCCGGGCATTCTTTCTCAAAGCAGTTTTCGGAAAGATTCGTCCATTTCCTAAAACAGGATCTCGCGCTAGAGGACTTGGAAGATCTCATAGGCGCTATTAGTGTTTGCTCAATGCGGCTCTGGAGCACTGTCTTCTTGTTTAGACCTAAGGATTCCAGCGTCAGCAGTTTTGGCAGCCTCAGCGGCGCTTCGTTCAACATCGATCATGCGATTTTGACCGAGCATGTTATCTGGAAAGGCCCACTTTGGGCATCGCAAATATTGAGAAGGTATGGTCCTGCAGATGCAGGTTTCAACTATCAGACTGCAGGGGACGTGGAAGTAGACGACAGTCTTGTCAAGGAGGGCATTTGGAGAGGGTCGCGCAGTGAAGGGGCTCGGCTGGCAGCGAATGGAGTGGCCCGACTCCTGTGGAAAGAGAGACAGCAGAAGATTGAAGCCAAAGCCAGCGCGTCTGCGGAAAGGACAACCATCACGGATATGAGATTAGATCCGTCAGTGTGGCGAGGATCCTCAGGAGATATGTAGGAGGGGTGACAAGCCGGAGGGGAGAGATGCATAAGCGTTGAGAGTGTGGCGGCGCCCAGCCTCTCAGCAGCTGAGATGCGGAGGGGCATCGATGCAGGTCATATGCAGGAGAAGAACAGCTCGATGTGTTGGCATCTGTTCACTGGGTGCGGCTGATGGGATGCGAGGAGGGCGAGACGCGCCATGCAGGGCGCAGGCTGAGGAGCGCGAGGCATTCAGGTACAAAGCCGTTACGGGACTAGCTGCCCTCTAGCGCCTTGGCATTGTTTATCCGATCGGGGTCCACCGGGTGCAATCCCAATAATATTGACAAGGGGCAGAACGAAGGGGAAGCGAAGCGAGTTTCTATCACCGCAACTTGGTCTCGGTGGCCTCTTGTCACCCAGCGCAACGACAGCGAGGCGTGCCTTGACACACGTCCTCTGCGCTACCAACAAGTCAATCTTGGGATAACATCACCTCCCCACAGTAATTACCCTCATCATCGTACTCGAATTCACTCGCTCACACTCTCATGGCTGTCCTCGTCTCTCAATCCTGCGTCCGTACCTCTCTCAATGACCTAGCTCCCGGCCATGTCCCTCACCGACACGATGCCTGAGCCGTTATCTTCCCTGTCGCCCGCCAAGCAGAACTCCAGATCCTCCCCTGTCAAGCTCGATTTTCCCCAGAAGCCTCTTCCAGAAGCTCTTAAATCCCCTAGCACCATGACCACCACTACTCTTGCGCAGTCCGCCTCGATCAATCCTACCAATATTTCCCTTCCTGTCATGGACGTTCCAATCTCGTCCCCGACGCTCTCCAGTCAACCTTCTAGTCCGAGGAAGCCACTGTCGCCCATCAAATACCGCTTACAAGACGAATCAAAAGTCGACAGCTCTCCCCCAGGCTCCCCTGCCGAGCCCACGGTGCGGTTCAATGAAGGCCTCACGCGTGCGATCGACGCGATGCAGAAAGACGCAGCTGCGCAAGATGATGGTTTGGACGAGTCAATAATACACCACTCTCTCGACGATGGGGTCGACATATCTACAGATTGCGAAACTCCTGCCAGGGAGGCATCTGATACTATGACCTTGACTCTGAGTTTGGGTGACAAAACTATCCACGATGACACAATTGGAGATCTGAGCACCATCTCTGCCATCCCGACAGACCTGACCAGATTCGCAAACCTGAGAGACACTCCGTCCCAGTCCCGGCAGGAGCCTTGGTCGCCTTCCAAACAACTCAGACCATCTGTAATCACTAGTACTCCCGGCACTGCCCAACGCCCCTTGCGTCTGCTGTCTGCGTCTAGGAGGAGTATCTCATCAAATGAGGAGGACGAAGCAACCCCCCGAAGAAATACCTATTTCAACGACTCCCCAACCGATCTCATGAATTTCACGGGGCAATCAAATATCTTGATGCCCCCTCCCGGCTCTGTACAGCGCCCCATCAGAAGAAGCCCCTCTGGGAGGAAAGGGTTCCCGATCAAAGTCAATCCAAGCCCCGTTCATCGGTCTCAAGCCTCGGTGGATCGCGAACGAGCTTCAGGTCGTTCTCCACAAAAGCAGGACCAGGCTCTATTCGGAGACAAACCTATCCCATCAACACCTGCTAGTCAGAGGCACAGCATGTATGGCGCAACAACCGGGCTGGGAATGGACCTGTTGGATATCGACCTTGAGCCAATGGCCACGCCACGCTCCATTCCCACCATCACGCCCCGAGAGCTGGAAACTCTGCGGTCCGAACTGCAGTCGCGAATCTCCGGTCTCGAAGCCACTCTATCGGGCAAAGAGGCGGAGGTGATGGCTTTGAAACGTGCCGTCACTGATGCGGAAGTGCGAGTGGGAAAGACCAGCGAGGAACTTCGAAACGAGCGTGCCTCTCGGGAAGAGTTGGAACATGCAAAGGAAGAGCTGGAGCGCCGCAGTCGAGAGATGGAGGAAGTCCTTAGGGAGGTCAAACAGAACATCTTTCTCGAGGAACGGGAAAAGGAAAAGCTTCGAAAACAAGCCGAAGAAGCTGAGCGAAAGACAGAGGAGCACGAAGTGCGGATTCTTGAGCTTCAGGCTTCCCTTGACACCTTACGCTCTGAACGCATCAAGTGCACTCCGAGCCCCGACAAGTCAAGCGGTCCTGCAACGCCCGGGGTGAGCACTGACATTGATTTTGCCGTCAAGGACGCCACAGAAAAAGTGGCTCGCGAATTGCATGCCTTATACAAGAGCAAACACGAGCGCAAAGTGGCGGACCTCAAGGTTAGCTACGAGAAGAGATGGATCAAGCAAGTCGAACAGCTTCGAATGGAGCTTAAAGCATCTCAAGAGGAGGTACTCAAGCTTCAAACGGAAAAAGAAGCAACCATGAGCGGCATTATTCCGGGTCAAAGCGAAGCTATGTCCAAGATGGAGGGGCAGATTGAAGAGCTTCGGCGGTGGAACGAGGAGACCAACGCTGAGAAGAAAATGCTCGAAGCCGAGGCAGCAGGGCTTCGAGGCCAAGTTGATTCGCTCACCGCTGAGACCGATTCACTGCGCAAGGAGATTGAACAAGAAAGGGTTGAGAAGGGCGAGTTGGTCGCCCAGGTGGATCTATTCCTGACAATGAGTGCTCAGCAAGAAGAGCAGCGCGTCATGCAACAACCACAACAGCCCGTGAGTCCACCTCGGAGTGAGGATGGCAACGGGCGACCAAATTCAGCGTCCGCCTTAGCCAGTCCGAACAGATTCAAGAGCAGCACAAACGGTGGAGAGTCCAGGACAGCTTTGCCAGGACGACCTCGACCAGTAAGCATGCTGCAAAAGCCCACCGCTGGCAAATACTCGGGTATTCCAGCCCCCGGCTCCGGCCTGAAGGCGCCTTCAAGCAACAGCAAAGCTACTGGATATGGGGGCCGCATCTTGGAGGGTATTGCCCGAATGGGTGCCGGCGGAAGATGAATGTCCTGGCTGATCTTGGCTCTCATGGGGTGGTGCCACGAGACTGGCCCAGCCTGGTAATTTTGGATACGATTCGCATGATTGACTCCTGGACGACCTTGATGACAACGGGGACAGAGTGGCCACGGCGTTTTCCATTGCAAAGCGTGTGAGGTGTCTGAGCGATTCTGTAGTTTCGAATAGGAGTTGTTATTGTTGTTCGGGGACAGAGCAGTTGGCTCAATCGAATAGTATATGGGAGAGGACGAAGCTGTGTGTGCATCTGAGGCATTCCGGATCAAGGTAAAAAGCCATGCCGCCCTAATCAGAGACCCGCTGCCAAGGCTTCCTCAGAATTCTCCATACTTAGAACGGAATAGCTCAATATCTGTATCTCCTGCTCCTGTTCTTCTCCCTCCTCCTTCTACAGGAACACACACCAGCCGATACAATTGAGAGAATGTTTCTTCAATACGCCTTTGTTCTGAAGAACGGACGGGGACATTTCCTGGCCCATCGAAGCAGATATACAGCATCCCGTCCCCTCGTTCAGAGTTTACAGTAGCCGGTCGCTCCATTGCCCTTCCGGCGTTTCAGCCGCCATGGTTCCCAGACCCGAGACGCTGCACGATCTGGCCGAGGACTCCTACATGATACACCCTTCACCCATCTTCGACTCCTTCACACACCAAAGCAATCTCGTCCAACCGCCGTTGTTCCCCAGAAATCGAGCCTGAGGCTTCAAAAAATGGCTCAAAGCTCGATGTGGTGCCACGTGCCAGCCTGGTTCATCTGTTCCGTGACAGGGACACCGACCGGTAGCCTCTGTTCCGGATCTTGACATCCCTGCCTACCATGGTGCCGGCCTATGGCATCCACTGACACATGATGGATGGAGCTCTGATGGTCAGACCTGTCCCCATTCCTCGCTAAGATTTCGTCACGGCAGGGACAGACTTTTCTCTAGAGCTGATGGTGCAGAGTCCCAGACGTTTGAGGCACGCCAGTGCTGGATCGAGGGAGTTTATGCGGAAAGTGTCCAGGTACGGAGTAGACCAGCCCGAGGCCCTGGAGTATATATGCACCGGCTTCTTTCAGTGCCCTTGTATGTCTTTCCAGCTTGTTGACTCAGCTCGATCGCGACCATTCGTTCTCACCTTCACATTCTCTTTCCGTTTGCATCTTTCCCGTTCAATTCAAAGTCGTTCCTGGAGAACTGGTCAGGCCTGTGGCCTATATTGTATTACCACACCGGATTCAACAAACTCGATCTGCGATCAGTCCACGCTCTCTACGAGATTTACGACAACATAAGCGTCTAACGACACTCAACCAAAATGAAACCAGTCATTTGTCTTTCCGTTCTCCTCGCTGCAGGCATTGATGTCACAGCTGCCCGTCCTGCGAACCTGCATATCAAGCGGAGTCAAAACCATGGCATGCAGACCCGATCTCCGGTCTGGAATACAAAACTTGGGCGACGTGAGGTGCCACAAGAACACTCACACGAGAAATTCCTCACGACTGTCAACCAATTCCTGAAGACGGACAATCCGGACAACATTGTGGATGCTGTATTTGGTCTCCTCGGCAACGCTGCCGCTTCCGCCGGACAGGGCGACATATCCAACACGGATTGTCTTCAGCAAGCTACCGCCGACAGAGCCTTCACCAATGCCAAAGCTGCCGGGGATGTTGACGGTATGACAGCTGCTTTGATCTACAGAGCCCTCGAACGCAATACCGGAGCTGTTGGACAGACGTCGGTTCCTTGTACGGCAATCCAAGCCGTCAATCCGGAAATCGCGGCCATTTCCCAGCACCAAGACCCAGCCTCTGACAACGCTGCCACTGTCAACAAAGACATCGCTCTGGCGCTCGCTGTTCAGATTGCCAACATCGGCGGCAACCCCCTCGACGCCCTGCAGTCCGGCACTTTTGCTCCCGGTACGATCGGTGACCCGACTGCAAAAGGGAACAGCTGTGACGACCAGAACGACCCAGTCGGGTGCATCTTCACCCAGAATCTGCTTGTCGAGGACGCCACCGAAGATGAGGTCAATGCTGCCGTCGCTGCCTCGGCCACTGCTTCTGCCGGAGCTGACTCGGCGGCGGCGACAGAATGCGCTGCGCCCCCTGCTGCAGCCGACAGTACCACATCAGCCTCATCTACGGTAGCTACCGTCGCTGCCACTACGACATCCGCCGCGGCGGTTGCTACCTCGACGGCGGCCGCAAGTGAGACGACGACGAGCACTTCCAGTACGACAACGGGATCCTCCAGCCTGGATTTCGGTTCATGTCCCGACCCGACTATTATCGTAAGTCAACCTTTTCCTTGTTTGAGAAAACCATCTTCCCTTTTTCCGGCGAGATCATTGCAATCAACCCCCTAGCAGAGTACCGACCGGCACACGCTTACAGAAGATGCAGTTCGCCGACGGTCTGGACGGGCGCAACCAGCCAGCCTTCGAGCCTCACGACCAGACGCTCTTCCCGCACGGGTCCGCGCTGGGTATCAAGGTCATTACGGACTTTATTTGTAAGTCACTGTCTTTCGTCTTTTTACAAGCATACTGCCCACTATTGTCCCGACCACTTTCTTCTCGAGTTCCTGGCTGTCTGGGCATGTCGATGGATTGGGCCATAATGGCTGACACGGATACCCTCGCAGGCCAGCAACTCAACGACAAGTGTAAAGCGTCCCAACAGGCCCTCGACGCATGCAACCAGGGCGCCACCGCGGCACAGGCGCAAACGGGCCAGGCGGCTGCCGACGCCTTCAACCAGGCACTAGGCTTCTAGCTAGATCACAGTACATCCATAGTCAATGCACCAGCAGAGCATAAGCGAATGACAGTGGGACATGCAATATCTTCTGGATGAAGGGTTTCGCCCAACGTGCCCGGGTGGAGACGGGCCATGGCAGCGATGATGGACTTGAAGTTTCTTCCGTAGCGCATTTGTATGTGTATTTAGCACACACACATATGCATTATTTGAAGAGGAATACTTTAACGCTGACAAACCGTAAACTTTTTGATTCAATACCACCCAATATTACCCAACCCAAAAAAACACCGTAAAGCAGGGTCAAGTGAGTCGAATCATTACGCAATTTTGCTGTGCCAGCCGAGCAGTAGAGGGTCCGCAGTCTGCCCCAGGCGCGCCCGGGAGCATGAGACGGTCGACTTGTGGCCGAAACACGTCCGTACCGGGTCGGGTCAGACCAGACTGGGCTTCCTCTGCTGAGGAGGCTCATCGGCCAACTTGAGCACCTTCTGGACCATGGCCTCGCTGTACCCGAGATAGCTTGCGGGGTCGCACAGCTTGGCCAACTCCTGCCTGGACATCTTCTTGCCGATCTCCTCGTGCTCGCAGAGCAGGTCGAGCAACTGCCGGTCCTCGAGCTGCGACTTGCGGCACAGGTCGTAGACGACGTCGTGCGCGTACTGGCGGCCCAGCGTCTTGCCCAGGCCCATCATGACGGCCTCGCTGACGATCCCGCCCTTGGAGAGGTCGAGGTTTTTCTTCATCGCGTCCTCGTGCACCTCGAGCCCCGCGAGCAGCTCGGCCGTGTGCTTGAGGGTGGCGTGCGTCAGGGTCGAGAGCTGCGGCAGCACGATCCACTCGATCTCCCACGGCCCCGTGCTGCGCTCGTGGTCCTCCACCATGGCTTCGAACAGGCTCGTGCTCAGCTGCCTGACCGTCGCCGACATGGCGGTGATGTACGCGCACGAGATCGGGTTCCTCTTCTGCGGCATGGTGCTGCTCGACCCCCGGTGCGGGACGTACGGTTCCGACGCCTCGCCCACTTCCGTCTGCATCATGAGTTTGACGTCCAGCGCGAACTTGGCGCACGTGCTCGTGAGCATGGCGCAGAGGGAACCGAAGTCGGCGATGCGGTCGCGCTCCGTGTGCCACGCGATCTCGGGGACTTTGAGGTTCAAGTCTTTGGCCAATTCGCGTTGGCATTCGAGCCCGAGCAAGGGGAGATCCTGCGAGGGCGGTAACGTGGCCAAGGTGCCTGCCGCCCCCGAGAATTCCAGCACTGTCACCCTCTCCTCAACGTCCTTGAGCCGGTCACGATGTCGAAGAAACGTCGCGAGAAGCCTGGCCAGCTTGAACCCAAAGGACATGGGGACAGCCTGCTGCAGGTTCGACCTGGCGGCCATTGGGGTGGATTTATGCTTGTCGGCCAGGTGCCGAAGCGCGGCAATAATCTCCTCGAGCGACTTCTCGAAGAGACTCATCGTGTCCCATAGCTGGATCACCGTCGCCGTGTCCGTCACATCCTGCGTGGTCGCTCCCCAATGCGCCCACTCCCCGAGCCCCGGCTCGATCCCATTGATATGCTTGACCAACTGCTTGACCAGGCCTAGCACGGGGTACCCGATCAGCTCGGTCTGTCGGCGGAGGTCGTCAAAGTCCACGTTCCGGATGTCCAGGCAGAACTTGATGATCTCGTCGGCGGCCCTTTGCGGGATGATGCCCAGTCGAGCCTGCGCCTTGGCCAAGGCGCCTTCGAATGCGAGATAGCACTGTGTACGCGTCTTGTCTGACCAGATCGCGGCGGATTCCCGGGTGGAGAGGATGTTGCCGAAGATGAGGGAGTCTTGCACAGAAGTCATTTCGAAACGCAGTCTTTGCCTGCTCAATGTCAATGCTACGGTTCACTTTGGAGTTGATTGCCACTGGAGGTTGGCCTTTTACGATAAATTTCTGCCGTGTGAGATTTCCTCTTGACTTCTGGACCACAAAGAGGCCGTGCATGATGATGTCGATCGAGAAGCCACCATGGCCAATGATCGCTGTCTGGGGACGTTGGGCAGTGCCACTGCATCGCAGCTGGGGAAGTGGAAGTTGGAGGCTCCGGGGACTCGCAGATTGGGGTAGGCCGCCGGCACCGGAAAAACAATGTTCAACGTCCCGAGGGGTTTCGGCATCCAAGCACGAAGGACGTCCAGCTCCATCATCCCACCACTGCCTCCATCAGTCCCATCGTATGACGTGAACTTGGTTGCTTTTGCCCATCTTCCCATCCTTGTCCAGTCGCCAAAAGTCTCTGATGAGACAATCTGCTCTAATTATCTCCAAGCTCGCACAAAGCTCACGACAACCGCTACTCAAAGCCTTTCGCTTACCGGCCGCCAACTGCAGCCTTTCCGGGAAGATCAATCGCCTTTCATTCTCCTTCCAACCCCTCATCTGCGAGCGTTGCTTCAGTATGGCCACATCAACGCGCTCCTCCAAACGCCAGAAAACCGGCGCTGGCGCAGCCGCCGAGACGGGCGATTCGATGCCCTACAAATTGATTTACTGGCCCGGCATTCCAGGCCGAGGTGAGCACATCCGCCTCGCCTTTGAAGCCACAGGCACTCCCTACGTCGACGTATCCAACGGAACGGATGCCGGCGTCAAGGCAGTGATGGCCCAAATCAGCGACAAAAACATTGGGGACGACAATAACCCCCCGCCGTTGGCTCCACCCATTCTGCAACATGGAGATGATATCCTCCTGTCCCAGACGCCCAATATTCTCGCCTACTTGGGTCCCAAGCTCGGCCTGGTCCCCGACGTCGCCGACGATAGTGTTGGAATGTACCACGTCAACGCACTGGCATTGACGGCACTTGACGGGCTCTCCAATGAGCCTCACGATGTCCACCACCCCATCGCCAGTGGAGCCTACTACGAAGAACAGAAGGAAGAGGCTCTCAAGAAGGCCGCCGACTACCGCGCGGTCCGCCTGCCCAAATTTTTGGGGTACTTTGAGCGAGTCCTTTCGGGGCCAGCTTCGGGCGGAGGGGAGTGGCTGTACGGCGGGAAAATGACCTATGCGGACTTGGTGCTCTTCCAGACGGTGGACGGAGTGAGCTATGCCTTCCCCAAGTGTATGGGCAAGTTGAAGAGCAGTGGGAAGTATGGCAAGGTGTTTGCACTCTATGAGAGGGTCAAGGCACTGGACAAGATCAAGAGCTACCTGGAGAGTGACAGGAGACAGAAGTACAGCATGGGAATCTACAGGCATTATCCCGAGTTGGACGAAGACTAGAAACGCTCCAATCTTGACAGCGTGGGGAAGATATCCTAGAGCGGATGCAAAAAGCTAACCAGGAAGCACCTGGCTTTAACTCAGAATAAAAAGGAATGGAAGAAAATAACAGATGCTATACAACGACAAAAGCATATCTTTCGAAGCTATGGAGGTACAGTAGTCTTTCCGAAAGAGCGCAAGTAGGTCTATGGCTGGCCGTATGAATCGGTACGGTGGATTAAATATGCGCTCGCCCAGCCTCATCAACGTCTGCTGCGAGCAGATTCCAGCCTCATCCGTCTACATACTGTAGAATGAGCAGTAGACTCTGTCAACATGCACCCAACGTTGCCAGCATAGTCATATTTCTTTATTAGCACCAGGTACCAAGCGCTCACTTGTCCAAATCCCTACAATTCGAACCCAGGATTGTCCCTTTTGCCTCGATTGGTCCCTTGGCCAAGATTGTGGCGCGGCACAGCCTCACCACGTTCCGGGTGCCTGAAGACCACTTTCCTTGTTGACAATTCTCAATTCTCGCTTTGAGACTTCTTCCTTCGTCCTTCCCTCATCACGAGAGATTCAACGAGGATTGCCTCACGTGAGACTCGTCAGGATGGACCCCCTGACCTTGTCCATGGCCATCGTCAAGGCGCTCTCAATAGCCCTCAGGCTGGGTCTGGACCTCAACAGCCTAGTCGGAGACTATCAAAACGCGCCTCAGTCTCTTAGGGCTGCTACGTTCTTGGTCAAAGAGATGGGCCTCGTTCTGTCCTCCATGCATTCTCTTCTGAACAATTTGGTTGCTTTACACCCGTCGAGGAAATCCATGATCGAACTGGACCATCTGGTCGTTGTAGTAACACAGACCACAATAACGTTTCTCGATCTCGAAGAAGCAGTGCATCCATTCAGACAAACAAAAGCTGGGGGCTCGTGGGATTGGACGAAGTTGCGAGTCGAGTGGCTGAGGAAGGAGAAAGGTATCCAAGGCATCATGGATATGATGTCACAACATAAGAGCTCGTTGTCGATGATCATGGATATCCTTCAATGGTAATGGCTTGCACTCTTCTAAATGAACAGTCCGACGCTGATCTGTCGATAGCAAATCCGACCAAGAGGCGCAACAATCGCATCAAAAGCTCATCTCAATGATGCAGGCCGTGCTCGACCAGAATGAAGACATGCGCGATCGTCTTGCAAGGCTCGAAGCCAATGGGCTCATCAAACCAGCGTCCATTAGGTTCTTTGAACGTAACGAGGACGACGACGATGACAACGTAACAATCAGGCCGGGACCCAGCAATTGGCAACGTGCGGGAGAAATTGCGGCAATCACTCGCCCGATCAGCATTTTTGAGAACGTTCCAGCTGAATTCGAGCTCATCCTCGGAGACTCGAGAGTTTATCGACGTGTGGAAATGAATGCCTGCGACATGTCCTTCCGATCATCACTTGCTCTGACTCATGCCTGGAGTATATTTTCCGGGCTAAGTCTGAGTGAAATATCAGCCATATCTGTTATCTCGCTACCGCTACGGGAAAGTGAGCTTCAGCGACTTCACGAGATTCCAGACGGTACTGAAAGCGCAGAGATGTACAGCAGTTTTACAGACGATGTCAACAGTCGGATTGACACCAACCTGTCATATCTCACAGTTCTCACCCCAGAATTTTCCGACAAGCCGCTTTGGTCCATTTCCAGTCTATTACATCCCAACACCCCACCTGTAACCTTGACGCCACCTCTAGCATCGAAGTCTGAGTCTACGATCGCACCAGACCTCCCTGTCGATAGTCTTGATCAACCGCCAGCTACAGGCGACGAACCGGCCCAGGCTGCCTTGATCAGCGACTCTCTGCACTCGTCGGGAACAAAGAGCACCGCGCCACATGTGAAAAGGGAGGCTGTGCCACCGTCTCAAGATCAGATCATCGAGAGATTGCGCACCAAGATTGCCGACGCCCGACAAAAGACCGAACATATCGCATCCAGCAGCAAAGGGACGAACAATGTCTTCAGGCTGAACCTGACCATCGACCTCGGCCATTTGAATATGACCACTGTGCCCGAAGCGGTCGTGGAGTTGATCAAGGAAAACGTGAAACGACTTTCGTTATCGAACAACGGTATACGGGACATCCCAGCGCGAATCTCCGAGTGCTCCCATCTGCGATATCTCAACCTCAGAAAAAATATATTGCGCGAAATCCCCCAGGCTGTATATCTAATGCCGTTCCTGGAGATCTTGGACGTCAGCCGCAACAACATAGGGACAATCTCGCCCCAAATTGCAAGACTAACCTCGATGCGTATCCTCGCCATGGAGGGTAACCAGGTGATCAATCTGCCAACTGAATTATGCGACATGACCAGGCTCGCCATCCTGAAGGTGGCCGGAAACCCTCTGGAGCTCAACTTGCGCAGAGCGATTCAGGCCACGGAGCTCGAGTGTACTCGCTCTGAGAGGACCGAGAATGAGGCAGGAATCCTCGTCACAGCGCAAATCAAGCGATTTCTGCGCGCTCTACGAGAATGGGGTTATGAGGCTGTTTATCTGCCTCATCCGTTCACGTAACTGATAGCTTGGCAGGGAACGCCTGTCAAGTCTGGAGAGAAAAGACGATGCGGTATTCGGTATGTTTGGCACTTCTAGCGGGTTTGATGTATCTAATGGTAACAGAGACCAAACGGATTCAGAGAAGAATTCCCCAACAGTTAAGCTGTCTTTTCTCTATCACACTCACGGGATAGTTGGAGGGTTAAAGTTTCCCCCACGAAGTTGTGCTCAGCTTGCCAATGACTTTGAATGATTTTCACTTTTCTGGAATTGACGACGCAAGATCTAGCCCGAGACTGCTCGATACGATACTGACTTCCCTCGCCATCACGCCTTCTGGGTCCCTCGTTCGACGGTACCGTCTTCCACTGCTTCGTCTCGCCGTCCAGGCACTCCCTCTCCGCGTCCTCCCACTCCCTCCTCACCATCTCAGCCCGGGCCTGGGACCGCGGAGTGATCTGGCACGGAAACTCCACCGGCATGCAGACAAATCCCTGGGTCAGTTCGTCTGGATCTGGCACGATCGGACGTCCCCGGTCATCCGTCGTCGGCTCAAAGCGGAACGCCCAAAGCATGCGCGACATGCCCAGGAAGAGGCTGCGCTCGGCAACGTGGATCCCCTGACAGATACGGCGGCCTGCGCCAAAGGTGAAGTTGTCGCGCTTCGAAGCATCCGGGCTCGCTGCCGAGTCATACAGGCCATGGTGGTCGTCCTGGTACCGGTCAGGGTTGAAGCGCCGCGGGTCCGGATGGCGTTGCGGGTCCATATTGACTCCCCACACATTGTTCATCACTCCGGCTCCTTTGGGGATCAGGTAGCCCATATAGTAGTCGTCCTGTGTCACCGCATGCGGCACCGCGCCGAGGATGGTGGTGGGCATCCAACGCAGCGTCTCTTTCATACAACACCGTATATACGGCATGTGAGGCTCGTCTTCCATCGTGGGCATCCTCGTATCTCCAACGACACGATCAATCTCCTCTTGGGCCCTCTTTTGCACGTCTGCGTAAAGCACCATGGCCTGCACAAACGCGTACAAGGTACTGGACGTCGTGTCGGATCCGGCCTCCAGCACCGTCCCGGCAATATAGGCGGCCTGGTCATCGCTGAAATCCTGCGCTTGCTGCGCAGTCGCCATTCCAACGCAGAAGCAAGGCTTGATGGTGCTGTCTTGCACCGCCTTCTTTGCCGTGAGCCAGTGGCCCAAGTACAGTGCCTTTTCCTCTCTGTGAAGCTCCTTGGCCTTCTTCTGTGTGGGCAAGACAAAGTCGGGCAGCTTACGCAGCCAGGGGCAAAAGTCAATCAGCGCGGCAGTCCCCGTTTGGTTGATTTCCGCGAACTTGGAGAAGCCGTCGAAGAGTTGTTTCATCTTGTCGTCCTCATAAGTTGGTGTCCGCCAGCCATAGATCATGGTTGTCGTTAGTGCATTCGAGTAGCGACGGATGTGCTGGAGGAAATGCTCGGGATCGGCAAGCAGCTGGTGTAGCATTTGTCGATTTTCGAGCATTTGGTACGGTACGTATGACTTTGCCGCCGACACATTAAGCAGGCCGTGGATCATCTTGCGGTACTGGCACCTGTGTCAGCTGAGGGCCAGTATCACCCGGAAGCCGCATGCTCTCATACTGTGCGCCATGTCGGACCATATCCCTGAGAGCGGTCAGCCTCGTAAGTCATGTCACGTTTTCTTCAGATTTGTATCATGCCATCATGAGTAGTCTCAGGCCGTCGCTGCACAATGTTTGGCCGATGTACATCTCTTGTCGGTGAGAGTAAATGTTGCTTCGTCGATCCAGGAGCTCTTTTATGGCTTCATCGCTGGACAGGACGATCAAGGTCTTCGCTCCCAAGATGAGGCTATAGATCGGTCCATATCCTCTGGCCCACTTCTCAAACTGCAGATGGGCATCACGAGAAGGCATCTAGGTCTAGAATTAGTGGGTAGAACACTTTTGTAGGATGAGATGGTGATAGGTAACCTGATGAATGTTCCCCAAGAGCGGCAGCGTCGGCGGTCCTGGGGGGTAGTCCCTTGGTCGACGGCCGACGCGAAGCAGACGGACGAAGGCAATAACAAGCCCTGCAAGGCCAAGGAGAATATATGGTCGCAGCATGGGTGTATGTCTGGAACGAATTATTCCATGCGTTCAACGAATCTGGACATGGCGAGCGGCATCGATAGAGAAACTCGTTTTCGAGTTAAATAGTCTATCCTTTGACGGGTCGGGTAGCCATCGGCATTACTGCATACCCATTCACCCTATGACGGTCCTCTCTGCCGAGGACCATCCTGAAATGTCGAAAAACCATGGAAATCGCCTGATGGAGAGAATCGAGGGTGGAAAGGGCTCCTGGCAAGGGTTTGTCGAAAGAAGAGATGTTGGAGGGGGGGGTCGGAAGGGGGGGGGGGGGGGGGGGGGGGGGGCAGCAGAGCCGTGGAAGTTTGGTGAGGGTGTGTGGACCTGGTGGTTGCGTTTGCAAACTGCGCTAGATGAACCATGTTTTCGAGAAAGTAATGCTGGAGATAAGTTACGATCTCTTTACAGAAGATCATCAACCGAGTTTGCGGTCGGTTGCACTTATTCGGTGTCGAGGCTGAAGAGGGCACGTTGAATAACCGTCCGAATAGCCGTACTGCAGACCACTTCATTTGTTGGCATGGCATCTCTGGGAAGAGACACATGAGGTCTTTCACCTCTTGCATATTATTATGGTTCGAACTCGAGCAGAATTGACTCTTCACGAGTCCCAGTGCAAGAGTTTGCCACGCTCTGAACAGCAGGAGAAGTACCAGACCGGGATTTCAGCGATGACTTTGGGAAGCAGCAAGTGTAATATCCAGGTTAGTACGCCATGTGAGGCACACGAATCCAATTATATCTTCTATTAGACACCATCTTGTTCTGGTCGATGACCGTGTTTCGCAGCTCGTAATGCCGGTTGGCAAATCGACCAATAAACCCGATATCTGGACTATCTCTCTGTTTGACGATGTATTTCGACTCTAACACTGGTGCTTACCCGGTGCCCACTTTGACTCTCTAGTCTTCCGATTTGCAATATCATGTGGTGTGTCCACCCAGCCTCCCTTGGTCTTCCTTTTCTACTTGTATTGAGGTAATGGATTGCCCATTAGCGACGCCTTGATTTGCAAGGCGACAAATCTGGAGTAGTATCTGGCATGGCCGACCGTGCCGCCCATGTACCATAATGCTGGATCTATTCAAGCCATAGCTGTCAGTGTTGTACGTGTATTGCTGGCTGTGAGATAGGGGCAGGATTCGAAAGACATACGTCCCATTGGCTTGAAAGCGCCTCGGAGCTCTCCTTCTTCGTTGAGACCCCAATAGTCCTCGACCTTTGTTGCGACGCCTTGGCCAAAAATGCGCTCAATGTCTGGTTTTGCATTTCCAACAAAGCCCGTGCAGAAGACAATAACATCGGCCGGGATCTCGGTCCCATCGCTGAATGCAAGGCCTGTTGGAGTGTAATGCGATGGCAGGGCGTCTGACTTCATCTTGATCTGTTTGAGAAGTAGACGTTGTTAGCGAGACCCAGCCCAGCTGAACGCGTGTGTTTGGTCACTACTCACTAATCCTTTCACAATCAGCTCTGAGCACCCAACATCCATGTGATGACCGCCTGCTCTTTCACAGATCTGATACCAGATGTCGCCATACCTTGCAACCCGGAAACCCGCGGCCTCCAAAGCGTCGAACCGAGCAGGCTCTTGACTGGCCATTCCATGAAAGATTTGGTTGCTGACCAAACGGAGGACTGCATAAGGTGTTGAAAAGAATTCAAAGTCGGCTTCCGATGTCGGGATAGTTGTGTTGTATGACATGTCACTCAAGGTCTTGTAGTAGGCTCCTGGCAGGACATAGGTACGTGCTCGTTGGACCATGGTTATGCATGATAAGCCTGCTTCGACCATATCCTGAGCCACGTCATGGGCTGTGTTGGCGGAACCCACTACAATGGCAGCTTTTCCCTTCCAGAGATCTGGGGATTTATAGTCGGCTGAGTGGATGACTGTGCCTTGAAAATCGAGTCGGCCTGGAAGATTGGGCATGGTCGGGGTTTGACCGCAAGCACCGGCCGCCATGATGATATTTCGACTTTTTATGGTCTTGATTCCACCTTGCGTAACCTGAAGAGTCCAAACCTTTTCTCGATCGTCCCATGATCCAGAGTCCAAGTTGGCGCTCAACCAGACCTGTTGGGCGACTCCAGCTCTCCGAGCGAAGTCCTGATACCCTTTGGCAAGATCATCTTTGGTCAAGTACTCTTGATAACCTGAAAATGTCCGATCAAACGGTAGATGGCCGAACTCACGTGGCGTGTGGAGTCTGGCTGAGTCGTATCGATTCTTCCAGTTGTCGCCGATTTTAGCATTCCGCTCGAGGACGAGATAGGAAACACCCAATACTTCGAGGCGACCCGCAGAGCTCAACCCTGCTTGACCCGCACCCACAATGACACAATCATATATTTTCGTCGGCTGTTTGCTGGCATGCAATCCATTGGCACCATTGGCGCCCAGGGCACCGTTCATGCCATTTGCCTGGGTGACTGAGTTTTTCTCTCCCGAATCGGTCCAGGTGAGTTTATCGACATTCGGAGCCCCCTCCAACTGGTCGAGAACGGTTCGTATCATCCAGATTTTCCATGTGCTGTGGCTGTCGTGGATCAGGGATAATAGCCCTCGACAATGTGCGGCCGGAGCAGCTTCTGTCTTGAAGGTAAACTGTACGTCAACCCATCCATTCTGACCGATTTGAACAGGTCTGATTCGGTCAGGGACAAAGGCGAAGTTCTTGGCCTCCCGGGTCGCGCATGTCGACGACCAGCCTTTCATGATTGATGCAGGTGTATAGAACGTCCTCAAGGATCCTGTGAGAGCGAAGGTATCGCGCCATAGGGCTCTTTCGGCGAGGATGCTTTCGTTCAGGCAGGACAGCGACTGGACAAAAGTTGCGGCTGCTGCGGCGTCAAGTTGTGCTGCAGCGCCATCAGAGGGCAAGGTTGGAAGTTCTGTGAAGAGAGTCTCGAGAACTGTCCTTGGTGCGTAGGGAGCGCCTTCGACTGTCATGGTAGGCGGTGGTGAACCCACGAACTCCAAAGTTTTGTGCGGATTATCAAGCCAGAAATCAACCCCAGAGTCGGTAATCCCCACGCAAGGTCACTGGTGCTCGCAATAGAACTCATGCCAACGAACCCTCTCTGCCAGTATATTATACTTGGCCTTTTATACACTCTTGTGCGAGACCTGGCGAGTTTTGGCCCGATACCATCTCGAGCACTCCCAGCCCTTTCGAGAATTCGGGCCATTTGCCGGAGAGAGCTCCGTGAAGAGAAAATACACTTCCTTGTTCTGATAACCCATACACAATACGACTAGAAGGTGGAAGAGTCCGAGGCACCAAGCCGCGATCCACACTGGGAGGAGCGGAAAGAGGGGCGGAACGAGGGGCGGCGTGGTGGGTCTTGTCTTGGCGGTGAACTTCGCCTCCGCAAAGCTCAATGTGATTAACGATATATGCATCAATACCGACCTAAGGTAGTTTTGGTGACCAGAGAGCAGAGGCTGCTTGATATTCTACTGTATCTCCACATTGTGGCTACTCGTGCGGAAAAAGAGACGAGGTTCGCCTCGTGCGTGTGTCGAGTCGTACCTAGCACAAAGTGGGAGCCGGAGCAATCCAACTATCCGTGTGTCGATTGACATGTATTTCTCCCCACAATGTACTAGTGCCCCCTGACTCTCGCTCTAGATACTCCAGTCCTGTTCATATTGAGTCCTTTTAGAGCAGAAGGCACACGAGGAGAGACTGGCGAGATACCGGCAGCAAAGCAAATGACACGAGGGGCGGGTGTAGTGTGGCAGATGTCCACCCACACTGCACTTCACCACACCCCTCCACCTCGTATCCCCGGCTTTCTCCCTTAGACATGTCGAGGTCTCCCTGCAACGGCTACATTCAATCCGCAAAGCAGAGAACTCGAGTTGGACTTGGCTGCAATCGTAGGTTTTGGGGGCTATAAGAATGGGATCCCCACCCTTGATAGAAGACTCTTGCCCCGCGAGAAACACTATCTCATCACCATGTCTTTCGGACCAGGAGTCAAGCAAATCGTTGCTATTAGAAGGAAGCCAAACCTGACGCGCAAGGAGTATTTGGATTATCACTTTCGCATTCATGGCGCCATCACCGATGGGACCGAGAACAAAGACGACAAGCCACAGTAAGAGTACCTACCGCGGTCCATCTCATTCAACAACTTGACTAATGTGGTTGGCACCTTGATAGCAAGTACATCCAGACCCATGTATTTGACTCGGTTTTCGGGCCGCGACAAGGCGGACCCGTGAATGCCAACCAACCCTGGCACGGGCGCGATGATACAACGGAGATCTACTTCAGAGATTGGGAGCATGTGCTCCGTTGCTTCACGTCCGACCACGTCAAGGAGAAGGTCGGCCCAGACGGAGCCAACTTTGCCGATTACGAAGCCAACATTGTGCTGATGGCCCGCGAGAAAGACGTCCACGTCCCCACGCGACTTGCATCTCGCCGAGAGAACACCGGCGTCGACGAGGCAGACGCGACGGTTGCTCTGTGCTTCATCTCGGGTACCCGACAGGAGATGGAAGGAGAGCAACTGGAGGCCACCCTGAGTCCTCTTCTCGTCGATGCTCTCGAGCGGCACTGCCATGATGACGTCTGGCGACTGACGGCCAACGTTGGCGTCAAATCGGACAGGTTTGATCTTTCCTCGTACTTTGGAGGTCAAGGCATGCCACGCTATTGCCTGGTGTACAAGGTTTTCCTCAAAGATCGCGCCTCGGTCCCGATTTTCAGGCGGAGTCAACATGTCTTTGAAGCCTCGGCCAAAGAACACGTTGATCTACACACGTGTTTTGTCTTGTTCGCGCAAGAAGTTTTGGTGATGGATATGAGCAAGGACATCAGGGTATGTCGTTGCCTTTTTCTTCCTCTGCGCTTTCATTGAGCTAATTCATGGCTGCAGTTCGCCCTGGACCGCCAGCCTGATTTTCCAGATTTGCCTGGACCCACGCATTTGAAGTCCTAGAGAGAAGAAGGATGTGCTACATCATCGTGTTGGCGGGACTCTTTCATAAAAGTTTGAATCAAGCAGGCTGTAATACCTCTGGAGTGTAAGCGATGGACGGCGCGATCGCTCGACGGGGTTGGCTTTGGATCCCGATCCCTGTGGAAAGGCTTCTGGAATTTTGATGATGATGCTCGCCGACTAAGGGGCCAGTCGGATACTCCTAGTGATAACAACTAGATAGATACCCGTATAACTCATTGGCCCTTTATTTCGTCCTTACTCGAGACAACGGGACTTTCAAGGCTTCTTGGGCTTCATAAAAGTGGAACAAACCGGACTATCCAGCGCCTTACTTTACGCCGAGCAGGAAAAGAACTCCCTGGAGGAAATGAACTTCCATCCCTTTCACGTTCATTTATCAAGTGCAGTGATTCTGGAGGAATATACCAGTCCAGTTAGAAGACAACGGTGCCTCAGCCGGGTACACTGGCGACTTGCTTACGGTGATGTTCTGACCTTTACGTATCTTGTTGTGTTCTGCCACTTTTCGAAACGTTCTCACACTCCTAGAACCTCGCTGTCGCCGTATATACATTTATACCGTTCCAAAGCCTCGGACGAGTGTTGGTTGGTCGCCGATGAGAGCTCCCAGGGCAAGTTAAGAGATCTTGTTGTTCGACAACTGCACAGAGTGTAACGCTCGTTGGTACGCCGATAGCAAGGCGGTTCTTGTGGGGTGCTTATTGAGGTACAACATATGCGATATATCTCGCCAGTTGGTGTCACCTCAAGCTCGCACCCTGTAGGTGGGCTGGCAACTTTCGTAATCTCTGTCTTTGCTTTCCATTGCTGCACAACCGATGGAGTGGCCGACGAAACGTTTCGAGCGCAGAGGCAGTGAAATCCCCCCTCTCATGGTGGATTGCACGCAGCTCTTCTCGACCGTGTTATACTCTGGTAACAGTACGTGATGGTAGATGCCACCGCATGACTTAGCTGCCAAGCAGGCTTTGTGTTCAGAAGGTCGCAGCCTTCACGGACGAGACGGTCCACCGGCACAGCGCCTTCTATCAAGTCCAACTCGAAGCCCGATATCTCGTGGCCAATGGTCGCCTTCAAGCAGCAGTGGTCCAGGCTGCCAAGCAAGTCCCTCCTACACTCCAAACACCGACCAAGCTCCATTCCACGTGGCCCGATTTTCAACTCGACGTATACCCAAATCGTCAAGACTGCAAGACACAGGACCAATGAGGCATGAGGACTTTTCGGACTTTTTGTTCGCATTTGCACGAATATCTGAATGGCGTGGAGAAGGGCAACCTGGATGCTCTGTGGTTGCTCCAACATCCAGGTCGAGAGACGGTGCCTCGTCACATCAGCTTCTTGGTAGTTTGCCTTGTATCCCACAAAAGTGTAGAGATCTGTAACGGTGACGTGAAGAGATATCATAGTGCAGTGGTAGGATTGAGAGATGAGCTCTTGATGGAGCGGCCAAGTCTTTTCAGAACAAGGTGTTCGGATCAGCCGTTCGTAACATTTCGAGAGAAGATCGGTCCATTCCGATCTGGAGTGCGGATGCTCCTTATTTTGGAGGCAGCGAAACTTTTCGGCAGCTCGAATATACTCGCGAATATCCTGAGAAATGGCCAGCATGACCAGGAGTCTCGAGAACCCACCAAGAGTCCCTGGGGCGGTCCCATCTCTGTACAATATTTCGACCCAGGTGTCCAGGCTCGGTGGATTCGGATCTAAATCTGCGTCCTGCTCAGTACCTGCCTTGACACCAGGAGCAATATAGTTGTACCTTGTTTGACGCGCTCTTTGTTCCAATCTTCCAATGTAACTGCTTCCCACAATTCGACTGGAGCTGGAAGAAGGAATTGACGTGTGCCGGAGATCATTAGAGGCGGCAAGTCAAACAGAAGCGACCCATGAGTGTCAGTCGCCCACGAGTCTGTTAGCTAGCAAGGAAGACCAGTGCGAAAGTGCAACTCACCCACGCCGCAAACGCTGTTCTCTTGATTGACTCTATCCGCCTCCAGGCATCTAAGTCCTCTTGAGATTGCATCCAAGTCGCCACGTCCTGTTTGACGCTTGCACCGTCGAGGTTCCGCAAACGTTGCTCTTGAGATATTACGAACAACCCTTTTGATTTCTGAGCATAGTCCAGATATTCGAAGCTTCCACTGCAGCTGAAGATGACATGTGCTAAGAAACTGACTTGCTGATACCAAATCTCCATAGCCAGCGTGGTTTCCTTCCCAGCCTAGTCCCCAAATTAGCTTCGGCACGCTGTGACCGTGATCTGGAACAAACTTGCAAGACTGTCTAGACCCTTCCGTAAGAATGAACACATCAGGTACATGGTTTGTTGCTTCGTCTCTGCAAGGAACGACACGCCGATCGTGCAAACACATAAAACCAGCAAATAGTGCTCCGTGTCTGCAATGAAGCTGGCCGGCGAAAGCACCGGGAACAGAGGGGAAAATTTTTCAAAATACATCTCAATAAACGAATTCAGCATTTCTTTAGTCGGCAGGGATATCCTAGTGGCAAAATCCGCATGTTGGCCGATAAGTTCGGTCAAGCTCGCTTGCAAACCATCATATCTCGTCCGCAAAAAGCAGGTAGGCGGCAGGTGCGACTGCTTTGAGAGAGCACATCTGTATTCAAGGTCGCTATTGCAGACGTGAAGATCCCGCTGGCGTTCCCTCAGAGGTGGTGTTGCGGGTTGCCTACTTTCCGCATGAATAAACAACCATGGGAAGTCGTTGGTAGGGTCAGTATGAAATGGAATGGCGGAGGTATTACAAGGGCTCAACAACGGCCGAGATACCTCCGAAGGGCTTCTCAGCCATGAGTCCGGTTGCAGGGAGGGATGATCCCAAGCGATTTCATCTCTACCTGGCTCTGTAAGAAACTGTCAGCTAAGGGTGGACCCAGAGAGGAAGTAACGAGAGGCGTACCTGTTGATGGAAGTGCTTCCACAGGACCAGCGACGCAACCATCCAGTAACGACACTGAGCCTAGTTCATCACCGTTCGGAAAGGACAGGCTCGCAGAGACGAGAGGTGACATTTCCTTCCGCGGTGCCGGTTTCTTGGGTTCGGAATAGGTGCAGACACTGCTGCGAAGCCGACAGCGGCCGCACGGACTACAACCATCGCAGCGCTGTTTCTGCCGACGACATTCCTGACATGCAGATTGTATGCGTTGACGGACATGTGTCCTTCGGGTCCGATTGTCGGCAGCCTGAGCTCCATGGACGGTTTTGCAATGGCGGACCAAAGCGTCCCTGGAAATGGAAAGACAAGGGGTCAGCCTTGTCAAGCACCTGATACAACACTGCGTGTGCCCGGTGCATGGATACACTCACTGTCTAGGGAAGCTGCTGGCACAGTCTGTACACTGGAAAGGTCTTATCTTTCCGTGTATCATGAGATGGCGCCTGAGGTGCTCTCGACGGCCAAACACGGCTCCACAGAAGCTGCATGCGCAATCGAGCAAAAACTCCATCGTCTGGAAGAGTGGTCGTCGGATGGAGGACCGAGACTGACCTGCACTAGATTTTGTTTGTCGCTGAAAAAAGCACGGCGGTCAAGGAGAAGAGAACCCTTTGATTCCAAGTCAGCACATTCGTGGGGCAAGTTGGTCCTTTGGTTTCTTGGGGTCCACCTGCTCAGAGAAGTAGGAACCTAGGTAGAAGACTCGGAAGCAATGTAATAATTAGGTACAGCACTAATTACTCCACTGGGTAGCCAAGGCTTGAAGCTGGGGAAAGACAATACCCACAGGGAAACCAGGAGGCTTTCGGTTACGAACCTCCCTCTCTCCGCCCCTCGACCAAGCCCCGGCCCCTCGTTCTCCCTATGCGTGGTCTGAATGTTCAAGAATCTGGGCATTCGCAGAGCAAATCCTAGGTGGTTCACTTACGCAGTCAGATATCGTCGTCATCACTGGGTCGGGGTCTGGCATTAGAGAGGCAACTTCTCGGCTGTTCGCGCAACAAGGAGCTCAAGCAAGTCATGATGCTGGATATAGACAGGGGGGGACTCGCCGTTGTCCAAGCCTCGATCCGGACCGCTGGACACAAGACAGACACCTAAGCGTGCAATGTTGCAATGAACAGTCCATTTCTGCCGCAATCGAGGACACGGTCTCCAAAAATACCAGAAAATCGACGCTCTCATAAATGCCGCCGGCATATGTCCATTCCATGCGGTGCGCTCGTGGGCTGCCCGACAGAATTTATACCGCCGTAGTACAATACCAGTCAATCTTAACGGCTCCTTCTATCTGACTCGTGCGGTGCTGCCGCATATACAGAAAGCTGGAGTACAGGCGCATTATTCACACATAACCGGCAAGTTTCGAGATTCCTCAGCCTGGCATGGCTTTCTACGTGGCTTCCAAGGGCGGTGTGATTGGACTTGTTCGCGCCGTGACTGTGGAGGCTGCACCGGGAATTCCTACCAATGCAGTCCTCTCTGGGCTGATTGAGACAGCAGGCGTATTGTCACACCAAGGATCTTCTGAGCTATTTGATGTCGTTGTTTCTGACCCAGATTGTCAATAGAAGGGGCAATCCATTGGACATTGCCCGTATTTTCTCCTTTCTTGAGAGTCCAGAGGCGGCCTTCTGCACGGGCCAGTCAAGGGGCGCTCGGTGGAATAGCCTGATTTTTCTGAGTCCCTACATATTCCCGACTGGATGGACGCGCTAGGTTCGGTGCCAGCAGGTACGAAGCATCAATTGGCTCCCTGGTGTTATTGAAGGACATTTATTCTCGGGGCTTTTCTATTCCGCTACTACCCATATCTATGAAACGTGGATGTTGACCCTGGGCGGCCACTGTCCATCTCTCCACTTGTCGAGCTGCGCATTGATCCTGTCCACATCCAACCCCTCAATGACGGCGAAGGAAGTGGGCTTGAGCACCCCATCATCGATCAACCTGGGCAACGCCTTGTAAAACTGTGTGGCTATCTCCCGGAACAAGACCGGCCGACACACGAATTTCCTGAAGTTGTAGCCTTGCTGCTTGGGCCCCACTTTGGCCTCGTCGATGGTGTTTGGGCGCGACACGGCCAAGGGCACCATGGTGCCCTTCTTCGAGTTGGACAGCATGCGGATGCCCTGCGTGTGATCGGCTCGGTTGTTGCAGTCGAGCACGTACAGCAGGTCATCACCGACGATCTCCCGGACTTTGCGCTGGATGTCTTCGTCTGGAAGGCTCCGGTCGATGACATGCGTTGCGCCGAGGGATTTGAGATCACCTTCGCCGTGCTTCCCTGCGACGGTGACGATGGTGCCAATCCCAACCCATTTGGCAAGCTGGATTGCGAACCTCCCGCACGCGGAGCTACCTCCGATGATGACGATGCTGGTGTTCTTGTAGTCGAAGCCCGTCGTCGATCCGGCCAGTGGTGATGGGATGTCCAGGCCAAGGGGCGATAACACTGCCACATACGCCGTCAAGGGGTTCAGGATGACCGTGTCGGCCTGGTCAGGGCTGACCGAATCGGGCAGAGGCGCGATAAAGTCGGCGTCGAGGACAGCATATTCCTGGGACCCCTTTGTGTCTGACACAACAGGATCTCCCTGGCCCATGACCTTGTCCCCTATCTTGAAGGCGCTAACCTTTTCGCCAAGTTGGACGATTTCCCCGACTATGTCGATTGCGAGGACACCTGGCAGGTTGTCCTTGCCGACAAAGTAGGCGATCTCTCGCACTAGCCCATCATGCGGATTCACTGTGTGGGAAACGAGTCAGCCAGGATTCACCGTGTCTTTTCATCGGGGGGTACTCACGTCCGGCAATGGAGACCTTGACCAGGACTTCGCCCGGGCCCGGCTTTGGGATGGGTCGTTCAATCAGCTTGACAGGCTGTGCTGTCGCGACCACGGCAATAGCTTTCTGGACAGACATTTCTGGAGTGTGTCGATGTTGTTTCCTACTCCCTCTTGAGCACGAAGCTATAAAGGATATGTGGAGACCGACATTTGGCTGGTAACAGAGGCGCGTTTATATCGATCTCAGTGCAAGCCGTCGCGCTCTCTGGCTTAGTCAAGCACATTGCAGCAGATTTGGAAGCAAATGTCGTGCTTCGTATCAGAACGGCATAGCGGCTTGGGATGGCATACGTCGCTTGGAGTCTTTTGACAAAGCCGCTCCCTGCCCAACCTGCTGGTGTTCTGTGTGTACACAATGCCTGCTGTGGTGTGCAGGGATGCATCGGCGAACTTTCGGCAGAGCGCGTATCAGCAGCACATCATCACACTCTCTCATAGTAATTCCAACGCCATGATGTGTCTAGAATGGATGGTTGTAAGTCATCTGAGGCATAAAGGCTAAAAGCGGCAAACGTAAGCCACGGGTGCCGGCTGCCCTTTGTCATCACACTGTCCCTTTAGTTGATGTGGCATCATTCGATAATTACCTGGGTATAGATTCAGGAAAACAGTTTCCGTGATCTGTGAGCTGTGCGCAGCATAAAGCCCCTCGTCCTGTAGTAGTGGAAGTCTTTGCGCGGGACATTAGATGGTTTGATGACTATTCACCCCCAAGTCCAAGTGGGGACTCGTAATCACAACTCGTCTCCCCTTGGACGGCGCGAATGACATACACATACGCACGCCCGACCACCGTCCAATTGGCCGGGGTCGAGCTGAGTCGAATTGCGAGGCCGCGGGTTATGATTACAGATCGCGTGCAGGACCTAGCACGGGATGGGGGTTTTACCGACAAATGCGGCAGGATTTTAGCGAGCATAGACGATTAGAAGGGATCGCTGCTCGAAGAAGTGCAACAGCAAAAGGAAACGGACAACGAGACGTGGTCAGCCATGTGCACCGGGGTTCTCCTCACTCCCACGCCGTTATTTCAAGGTTCAAGACGCCGAGGGGGTTCAAGTGCGCAAGTACCCGGGTATATACGTGGGTGGTATGTAAGCAGGGACACACCCACACTACTGCCTCAACCGGTATATATACATCACACAGGTAGCTAGGTCCCCACAGCCAAATGTAGGAGATCCCAAAAAAATATACGATTGGTCCCTACGAGGCTCGAACTCGCGACCTTGGCGTTATTAGCACCACGATCTAACCAGCTGATCTAAGGGACCGTTTAGTTATTGGATTGTGTGAAAGTTTGTCAAGGTTGAGGGTCAACTCTGATTGGTCGAGAGAATTCGGATAATGAATATATATCTCAATAAAAATCGAGGTAAAAGGGTTGTACCGAGTAGTCACATGTCAGCCCACCGGCGTTGTGGACATCCAGCTAAATTACTCTGTACAAGCAACACAGGCCACAAGGAATCACACCCTCAAAGCGGTCGTTCCCTACGATAGATTTAGACGGTTTTCAATATGAGTGAAAGTCCGATGAAAAGATACAGCTTCTCATGACTTCTAATAGTTCTCGCACTGAACACCTGATCCGGTAGAAACTGACTTCTCATGGATCCAAGTGAAAACTCTGCCGACGCCCAGCTGTCCATCACTTCCGTTCGACATTTTCCTGCATCACCGCAGAGCCCTTCTCCTCATCTCCTTGAATAATCACTTCCTCCACCGTCGATAGCCCTCGGGCCCGAACCTGTGCTTCAACCTTGTCGACTTCCCCAAAGAGATGATCCATATGCTCAAGGCTGATGCCTTTCGTCTCCGGCCAGAGGAAGAAGACCACAATAAAGCCGATCAGGTTGATGCCGACGAGGATCCAGTACGCGTTGTGACCGACATTGCCGAACATGACTGGCCAAGCCTGATTGATCCAGAGTGTGGTGATCTGTTGGCCTGCCTGGCTGACATTCACACCCTTATCTCGAAGGTGAGTAGGAAAGATCTCGCTGGCGTAGATCCAGGCGACCGGTCCCATTGCACCGCTGTATGCCATCATAATAACATAGATGAAAACAACGCAGGCAATGGCGGCGCCGTGGTTGAAGTTCGTGGCCGTGGGATATGCATCCGACAGTGCTCCAATGATGACATAACTCAAGATCATGGTAGCTGAACCAGCAAGCAGGGTGATCCTGCGTCCCCATTTGTCGACTCCTCCAGTGGTGATTCCCGTGGCCGCGAGGCAGAGGACGCCCGACACAACGTTCAGGAGCAACGACATGGTTCCAGATGAGAAACCAAGACCTTCGAAAATGAGGATGCCGTAAATCATCAAGGCACCGACGCCAGAGAGTTGTCCGAGGGCCATAGTGGTCATACCGTACGCAATTCGTTTCCAGACAGGGAATGATCGAAGGAAGTATGACCAACTCTGGGTGTTCTCGTTCTCCAGACGATAGTCGCGTGCGGCAACCAATTCGGCATATTCGTGCTTGACGCTCTCGTTGTCGGTGGGAAGTCTACGGATTCTGGCGAGTTCCCGTAAAGCCACTTCCGGCTTCTCAGGGTGGCGCTCCACCAACCAGCGAGGAGATTCAGGGATGGTGAAGGAGGCTGCTATCAAGACGATACCAGGAACCACTTGGAGCGCAGTCGCGATTCTCCACGAGTTGTTGCCGGAAATCTTGACGGTCCCGAGTCCGACGCAATAGGCGATGAGGACACCAACTTGGTAGGATAGTTGAACGAAGGAGACCACTCGACCTCGGATTTCGGGAGAGGAAACTTCGGCTTGATATGCAGCAAGGTTCGTGCCGATGATGGCAGTACCAATCCCGGCCACAATTCTGCCAACCACGATCATGGCGAAATCGCGAGCACCGGCTTGGAGGGCAACACCGACCAGGAGGATAATGGTGCCCAGAATAAAGGCAAATCGACGTCCGACATACCAAATAAACCACCACGAGACGAAGAGATTGCCAATGACATTGCCCAAGCTGATCATACTAGCCACGACCCCTTCCCGTGCACTGGAGAGGTGGAAGTAGTCGCCAAACTTCTTATCCGAGATGATGATCGAGTAGATGCCTGAGTCAAACCCTTGGAAGATGTTCGCAAGGGACGCTACCGCGCATATCCAGTAAATATACCAGTTGCTTTTTGCCATTTTGATGCGTCCTAGAGCTGGTGTTGTGGTGGTTACAAATGAAGATGCTAGATTCTCCAAGACATGTTTTCCAACAAGCACAAACACGTTGCTTTATATGCCCGAGCCCTGCAGGGCGAGTTGAAACTGGCCCCTCAACTCAACAGGCGAATGTCGATCTGGAGTCTGGGGTGCGCTCCAGAAAATTCGGTAGGGAGTCTGGGCTCTGGGGCAAGCTAGACTCCGGTGGCACGGTGGTCGTGCTCTCAGATTCCAACTGCCTCGTCCGCACATCTTTGTGTCCATGGAGTAAAACACCGGTGGTCGCAGATCCGGCAAACGAACCTGGCATTTGGTGGACGACTGAAAGGCGTTCGGAAGACAGGTCCGCCAATGCAGGCGCAGATTGACGGTGGCGTTGGAGGCGGAGATTTTATATGGAGGGTGGGAGCGCCGAGGTAGACTAGTCTATTTATGGTTAGAGTAGTTTAATAGCGGCGATCTCTCGTAGCTTGTAGTCACTGAGGAAGAATCCCGTGGCCACACACCCACCACAACCACCGCAACCACCACAATCCTCGCCGTCGGAACCCCAGTCCTATGAGACAAATGGATAACTTACAGGGGAATAGGCCAAGGGTCGAGTCTTCCCGTCGGTGTCGGCAAAGAGCAATATTGTCGCACAAGACCTTGGTTCTTTGAGCGCCGGCACTGAACTCTCACTCCTGCCAGACCACCAGCAATCCTAGCTCGACATCATTGTGCAATCATGGCCTATCCCCAAGAGACGTTCATGCGGACCTCGATCGCGCCGGGATCTCTAATAGCTCGGCGACGCGACGCTGTGGCCTCCAAGACACTCTCTTACCAACTCAAAATGTTGAAAGACACAGGCAGATACAATGCATTCAACCTGGGATGGCATCCCTCGTACAATGACCCTCCTGATGAATGGCCGATACCAAATCACCTCTTCTGGTAGTTCTGTCTCGTCCAACTCCGACTGGGAATAAGGAAAGCGGCTAACATCGAGATCACCTGCAGGGACTCAGATATTGCTAAATGGATCGAAGGAGCGTGCTACCTTCTACGTGGACGGACTGATTCGACAGTTGACTCGGCGATCAAGGAGCTAGTTGAGATGATTAGGACTTCTCAACTGTCCGATGGGTACCTCAACATACATTATACCGTCGTCAGTCCCGGACAACGGTTCACCAATCTACGTGATTTTCACGAACTCTACAACGCCGGCCATCTTATCGAGGCAGCCCTAGCTCACAATGATTTATACAAAAATAATGACCTCCTGAACCCGATTCTCGAGTATGTTGAACTTTTATGTCGCAGGTTTGGACGGAAGAAGGGTCAACTCCCCGGCTATCCAGGCCATCCTGAGATCGAGCTCGCTCTTCTTCGATTGTACCACCGTACTCAAAATCCTGAGCACCTCGAACTGGCAAAGTTCTTTATTACTGAGAGAGGAAACCCAACCGGCATCGATGGCAGCCACTATTACCATTTCGAAGCAAAAAGAAGAGGAGAAGAACCACATGTGAGAATGCCATTCTGGGGCGAGGCGGACGCGCTCTGGTACTACCAAGCCCATAAGCCGATTGTGGAGCAGCAGACTATCGAAGGCCATGCTGTGCGCGCCATGTACCTTCTCACAGCAGCAGCCGACTTAGTACGACTGGAACCGACCTCTAATGGCCGCTTGAAACATGCCATATATCGGCTATGGGACAATATGGTCGAATGCAAGATGTACGTGACCGGCGGAATTGGAGCTATAAAGCAATGGGAGGGCTTTGGCCTGAACTACTTCCTCCCACAAGGGACCGATGAAGGAGGCTGCTACGCCGAGACGTGCGCTGCCATTGGTGTGATGATGCTAGCGGAACGAATCTTACGATACGATCTGGACCACCGGTTCGGCGATAAAATGGAATTATCGCTCTACAACGCCGTGTTGACAGGAATGTCGCACGACGGCACCAAGTTCACGTACGTTAATCAGCTGGCGTCCAGTAACCAAGATCCCTCTAGACGCGAGGGATGGTTTAAGTGCGCCTGCTGCCCTCCGAACGTCCTTAGGTTACTAGGCCAAATCGGTGGCTATGTATACACCCAGACGGCAGAGAACCCACATCAAGTCAATGTCCACTTGTACGTCCCAAGCACATATGAGTTCACATCTGGCAATCAGTCTGCAACTTTGACTCAAAGGAGTAGTTGGCCGTGGAGTGGAAAGGTCGAATTCAGTCTTCAAACCCAGACGCCGCTGGTCAATGTCAGTCTGGCGCTTAGGATACCGGGATGGGCAAAGAAGTGGAAGGTAAGCTACCCCCAAACTGAGCGAAGAGTCAAGTGTCTAACAAGGTGTGTTAGTTGAATCCAAGGCCACCAAAATACGACCTCCAGAGAGGTTACCTCCTTTTGTCCGCCGAGTGGTTGTCTGCTTTCCGGATCTTTTCTCTCGAGGTGGACATCTCGCCTCGCCTTGTCACGCCACATCCCTATACAAATCAAGATACTGTAGCAGTGGTTCGAGGCCCAATTGTGTATTGCGTGGAGGATGTCGACAACCCTTGGGTGAAAGACCATTTCAAAAGCACTTTGCTGCAAACTACGTGCTCGTTCGTCGAGAAGACTGTGACTGACGATACGACGGGAGACACATACGTTGCAATCACCACCAACGGCGCGAGCATGCTCAAAACGGAGGCCATTCGAGCCGATCCCGGCGTCTTACTGCAAGGGCCGGCGAAGTTCGATAAGAGTGGCATTAGCGAGTTGAATTTCGTACCTTACTTCTTCAAAGCCAACCGCGGCGGTCGCGGCCAAGCAAGAGTCGGATTGAGAAGATGGCATACGGATCTGTGAGTCTCTGCACAAATCCCAGACTCAATAACGACGAGTAGCCACCCTGCGGTAGGCAACCCAGGTCCATGGTACGAAGCGACGTAGCGCCTATTCTAGGAGTTCCTGGTATGATTGTTTCTTACGACAGCCCAAAGGAAGCCGGCATGATGATTCGATTATTACTGTTGCGCTGTTTCTACTTCAGATAACGAAGACGCTCACCATAGCTGAGAGAGGAAGGAGCAGTTGCATTCACGTCGTTGTCTGCATGGATGTGTCCAAGGGCTCGTCGGGGCCCTCGGAACTAATCTACCTTTACCCATCCCAACCCTCCTCGCCATACACGAGATAGCGATGCTCGCTGAAACGCATCTCCTGCACGAAATGCCTTGAGGTCCCAGGTCATGTCTGAGGGGAGAGTTGGATTTGTGTAACCGGACGACGGAAAAGCACACACAGAGTGAAGGGCAGCCGGGGGACGATCACGTCACTTGTTGGAGTTCGTGGTAAAGGTCATAGCGGAGGTGCTGGCTGGCAAGATCCAGACTCTGTCCGAAAGGCTCGACCGACTGACAGCAGCAGGACAGCGGGCGGTCCTTGATGTCGACATGCATTGCTGCTCACGAGCCAGGCCGCGCTCATGCCCGTGCCTGCTGCTTTTCACACCTCTTTCTCAACACGCGTGTCGATAGGCTCATCGGCAGACGCGCTTTCAGAATGCGAAAACCCCAGATCCCCTTCCACTGCGGGTGCAATGGCATCGTTGCCAAAGTGTCTCACCACCAGCCACGCCGGGAGCAACGCCGCCGCCCACAGTCCAAAGTTGATATACACTCCACCTACTTCGGCAAATATCTTGATCGAGTTCAACCCGTAACTGACAGCTTGCCAGGCGGATTCCGTCCTAAGTTTGTCAGCTTGTTGTCTGTCGAAGAGAAATGCGGGAGGTGGTGAGCTTTTCTTACCCACGAAGCAACGCCGCATAGCGAATGATCTCGACAGGCGTGGTGGCCAATTGTGCCATCATGAAATAACAGAATAAGTAGTTGAGCTGGAAGCCTGTGGTCAGGAACAAGAAAGGAACAAAGGCGTGGCCGAAGCCGCTGCTGGTCCAATCGTACGATGGCCTCGTGTGTCGGAATTTTGTTACGAGGACCGTTGCCCAAATCCACCATCCACCTTGCAGCACAACAATCGTGAAGAAAGCAGATCTTGACCTGAGCTTCACCGACAGCTTTGTCCGGTCGAGATAGTGACCAAGAACATTGCCACATGTCACGGCAATAATGCCAGACACGAACGAGCCGAGTGCGCGGGCCCGGACACTGAACCACAATGAGAGATACGTGAAGAAGACAGCCTCTGCGTACACGGCTTGACCGATAAACAGAACCAGCAGCAGGTACTTCTTGGTGAAGAAAGTCCGTGTTGTCGCCTTGAGCTCGCTCCAAGGGTGCTCAAGGATTTCCAACTCGACCTTGAGACCGTCGGTACGCTCAACTTTGTCAGGCCGGTTCAGCAGTGCCGCCACAAACGGGCCCGTCGCCTGCAGGGCGATGAAGACCAGGTACACCGTATAGCTGACCTTGCCCGCTTCGTTTCGATCCGCATTGATGCCAAGGTTGATTGCGCCGCCCAGAATCTGCCCACCAAGGCGGTACGTGAGCCAGTATCCTAGAACCTTTCCACGATTGTAGGGTTCAGGGTACGCCATCGCAATAGCGGCCTCGGCAGACCAGAACACGCCAGCTGAAATACCACAAAGGGCTGCTCCGAAAAGCACCAACCACTCTGTGCCGAAGCGATTGTTGGTGTAGAGGCCTGCAGCATACGGCGCATAGCCCAACGTGCCGAACATGAGAGCGCCCTTGATGCCAATGTACTTTGTGAGGACGGGTGAGCAGAGGCAAGACACCACCATGAGGCAAAAGGTCAGAGCATTCGCAGCGTTGACGAGATATGGCTTCTCCTCCCCGCCGGCACCGAGAGAGTTCATGGCTCCCCAGATGCCCGGCGCGGCAAAATTACAGAGACCGAGCACTGTGGCATTGTAGAAGGTTGAGCGGTGCCAGCGAACTGTGAGGTGGTTAGGTATGCCCCTTTTGCCCCGGGCGAACAGACCGACCTGGATGCTTCTGAACAGAGGACTCCCTGACATCTTGGAGCTCGGGATGTTTCGTTGTAACTGACGCTGCGCGAGACATGGCTTATCAATCGGTCCAATACTAAGTAAGAACAAGTCAAGGGAGAGCCAGGCTCGAATTGCGGGCTGGGTAGAAAATGTGGCAGCCCAGATTGACCGGAAGAAAGCAGATGACTTCAAATACGCCAGGAGCACAGATGCTCCGACAGACTCAAGTTTACAAATTTGAGGCTACAGCCCCTTTCTCGCACGGTCTCGGCCGCCCTGAGACTCTTTTTATTTATTTATTTTTTTCTACCCGCCCAACGAAGATCATGTTGGACTGAGCCGCCAAAGTTTTTCCAGACGCGATGGAGTCGCCCAAAGGCGTCAGACACGCGAAGAGCACGCCATGGACCAGAGGGAAACGAAAAGGGCACATGTTTCCAGTCAGTATAACGAGAACATCTGGGCTGCAGATCCCAGGGCGTAAGACGGACGATCCAGATACCAGTACCAGGACCGAGCAGTCCCCGCTCGGTGGAAGTGTACGTCGGCTACGAATGGTCGATGGCGATCCGAAGAGTAGTATTTCTCTCGTCGGTGGAGGAACGTCCATCAGAGCTGTGAGAGCTGTGCGACAAGGAGATTTGCAGTGTTCGAGGGGAGGTGGAGTCGCCGTCATGAGGAGGAAGCAACTTCGTGATAGATGGAGCAGATTGCACCATTCACTAACCCGTTCCAGACACTATCTAATGCCCTTGGCCCTCTTCCTGCGAAAAGTCAGACAGGACCTAATGGGCGAATAGACGGACATCAGCGCGAGGTTCCTTGGACGTCAGCATCGAATCTGAGCCAGAAAAAAAAAAGCCGGATTGTTGCTGTACAAAACCAGCATTGTTGAGCACGGGGAGCACAGGGGGTTGAGAGTCCTGAATCAGCACCGCGGCTCCAATTCCTTGACGTCGACGAGATCCAGCAGTTGAGATCTTGCCTACAACAACATCCGCACCATGTCGTCGACCAACGGCACGCCCGCAGCCAATACAAGGCCAGGGCCAGGGTCTGCGCCAGCAAAGAAGCAGTTCATCCTCAACGCCTTCGTCGAGACGTGCTCAGGACACCAGTCGCCGGGGCTGTGGAGGCACCCTGCGGACAAGTCGCACGAGTTCAACAAGCTGTCGCACTGGACGGAGCTCGCGCAGCTCCTGGAGCGCGGCAAGATCCACGGCATCTTCATCGCGGACGTGCTGGGCGGCTACGACGTGTACCGGCAGTCGCTGGATCCGGCCATCCGCTCGGGCGCGCAGTGGCCGGTGCACGAGCCGCTGGCGTCGGTCCCGGCCATGGCCGCCGTGACGCGGTCGATCGGCTTCGGGGTGACGGTGTCGACGACGTACGAGCCGCCGTACCACCTGGCGCGGCGGCTGTCGACGCTGGACCACCTGACGCAGGGCCGACTGGGCTGGAACATCGTGACGTCGTACCTGGACTCGGCGGCGCGCAACCTGGGGCTGGCCGCGCAGCCGCAGCACGACGACCGCTACGCCCAGGCCGACGAGTACATCCAGGTCATGTACAAGCTGTGGGAGTCGTCGTGGCGCGACGACGCCGTGCGCCTCGACCGCCAGGCCGGTGTGTACACGGACCCGGCGCGGGTGCGGCGCATCGACCACCGGGGCCAGTTCTTCACGGTGCCCGGCCCGCACCTCTGCGCGCCGTCGCCGCAGCGCACGCCGCTGCTGCTGCAGGCCGGCACGAGCTCCAAGGGCCGGGCGTTCGCGGCGCGGCACGCCGAGGCCATCTTCGTGTCGGCGCACGCGCCCGAGGCGTGCGCCGCGAGCATTGCGGACGTGCGGCGCCTCGCCCGCGACACGTACGGCCGCGACCCGCGCGCCATCAAGGTGCTCGCGCTGGTGACGCCCATCCTGGGGCGGACCGAGGAGGAGGCGCGCGCCAAGTACGCCGACTACAAGCAGTACGCGGACCTGGAGGGGGCGCTGGCGCTGTTCGGCGGGTGGACGGGCATCGACCTGGCTCGGTACGGCGAAGACGAGGAGCTGCGGTACGTTGAGAGCAACGCCGTGCGCGCCACGGTCGAGAGCTACGCGCGCTTCAGCCCCGGCGCCGCGGGCAAGTGGACGCGCCAGACCATCGCCGAGCACGTCGCCATCGGCGGCAACGGGCCCGTGCTGGTCGGCACGCCGGCCCAGGTCGCCGACGGGCTGCAGGCCTGGGTCGACATCGCCGACGTCGACGGCTTCAACATCGCCTACGCCGTCTTCCCCGCCAGCTTCGAGGACGTGGTCGACCTGCTGGTCCCCGAGCTGCGGGCCCGAGGCCTCTTCTGGGACGATTATGCCGTACCCGAGGGCACGTACCGGGAGAACTTTTACGGGCTGCATGGGCAAAAGGGTCCGCCGGACGAGCACGTTGCGAGCCGGTATAGATGGAGAGAAGGGGTGAAGGCGGAGGACCACAAGATCCCAGAATAGACGGTTCCGTTGGCGCATATGAGAGGGTCACCTTCTTCGCTCCAAGACCTATTCAGGCGCTCTGTTCGTGGCTTTGTGACTGAAGAGTTGGCGACTCGAGCCCCATCACACTCAAACTCGAAAGTCCAGTTAGAGAAAACACCCGTGACTAGAAAAGACCTCCAAACATCCACCTCCCCATACCACTCCTTAAACCCTGTAAGCCTTCAATAAGCCAAGACACTCCTCGGCCGACACAAACCCTCTCTTAAGATTCCCCAAGAATCTCCCATCGAAGAGCGTGCAACACGGTGACGTATGGCCGACGTGGTCGCACTTCAAGGACCGGCGGTATTGACTGATATGCTACTGTCTGCCCGGCAAGCGTGGAAATACAGGACGAACGGCACCGGGGTGAAAGCGCAGGCGAGAGCCGCAAAGACCGTCAAGGCATGATGCACGCCGAGGTTTTCAAACATGGGGATCGACAATGTGACCACGGTTCCCGCGACGACATATCGGACGAACGTGTTCGAGACAAGGGCCGACGCCGCGACTTTCGTGAACCTCTGCATGATGTATCCATAGATTGAGATGAACAAGCAAAGCATGCTGAACCCGAAGCAAGCAGCACTAGAAGAGAAAGTCAGTCAGCACAGGGATGCCTTCTCAACTGAAAGGCTGCAGATCGAACCTGATCATGGGAGACCAATACGAGACTGAGTGGCGGGAGGACCAGGCCATCCGAAAGACTGATACTGGCAATAGTGGCCCTCCGATCATCGCCCACCACAGCATGCCTTTCGGCCCTGCGTGGCCCTTTCCTCGTGCCACAGCACGAGTGTGCTCTCTGCCAACCAAAACACCAAATAACGGAGTCACAAGCGCGCAGAGAACGAGTCCGGCAGAGATGCTCAGAAACATGAGGTGCGTGCTGCCTTGATCGAATCCGTATGTTTGTCCAAAGATGTACTGTGCGCTCGAAAAGAAGCAGAAGGCAACGCTGTATACTAGCGTCAGGTATGCGGTGAATACGGCGATGACGGGCTCTGTGAAAAGTATGATGCACGGGCGTAGTAACGCAGAGGCCAGCCTGCGCTGCAGAGGCAGTTTTGCGGGTGCTTGAATATCGATGCCGTTGCCGTTGCCGTTGCGTGCTCGCATTGCTTGCGCCTTCCAACGAAGAATCTCCTTTGCGTCGGTCTCGGGCAAAAAGGCAAACATGAGTACCAGAACACCACAGGACATGGACAACGTGATCCATTCAACCCATCTCCAATCCATCTCGGCTTGTCCAATATATCCACCGACAACAGGTCCCAACATCGGACCCAGGAAAGCGATGCATGCAAAGAACGGAAAGACCTTGGCCCGAATCCGATGATCAAAGATATCACCCAGAGTGCCACCGGCAGCTGTAAATGGCGTCGAACCACATGCACCTGCAAGGAATCGAAACGACAGTTGTGCCCCAATGTTTGGAGCAAAGGCAGCACCTAGGATCCAGCAGCAGTACAACGTAAAAGTGATTAGATACACAGGATTGCGTCCACGTTCCTCCGACAGAGGGCCAGCAAAAGGGGCACCGCATCCCAAACCGACCAGATACAGTGTTGTAGCCAAAGACTCGGACACTTCGCTGACACCAAAATGCCTCGAAGCTCGTGGAAGGACTGCTGAACCAATGGAGGACCCAAAGCCCACAACAAATGCAACAAGTGATATGATCATCGTAATGCCAGCCTTTTTCATCGTCGGCCAGTTTTGCGGATTCGCCAGGTCATCCTCGCCGTCAAATGTCACCAACATGCGCTTCGGCGACATGGTTGCCTCGCTCGAAACAGCCTGCACGTCAATTTGTCACCGCAACGAGGACGGAACCAGAGTTGTGACCTCACCTCTTCTTTGTTCTTTTCAGCATCGCCTCCGGTTGCGTGGGGTCGAAACCTGTCCTGGAACCACTTCATATGCAGGTATGATTGCATGCCGCTTCCAATGGCCAGTGTCGTCAAGTCGACTGCAGCACGGTGAATATATAGTGCCTGGCATAGTCTGAGGAGCAGATGATAGTAGTGGGCTTGCTGGCCGCGAGGCTCTCGGACTAATCCAACAATATAGCCATCATACCAGATTTGACTCCATGAATAAGGAAATGCTCTGTGCAGAGTTATATCTCCTGCACAATACCTCCATGAAGGATGATGATAGTGACTGATATTCATTGACCCCTCAAAATGTGTAAACACTGGAAAGGAAGGCAGGGACAACAAATTACCTGATCAAGGAAGCAGCCGGCTGAAGAAAGAGCGGGGCGGCGAGGTCAATAATAGAGCTGAATGCCGTCTTCTGCGATATGCTTGTGTATTGTCACCATGTCAGCATTTCATTTCAATTAACAGGATGCGTGCCAACAAGGACACAATAATCTCGAAGCACAGGTTGATTAGACGGGGTATTTCCGGCACTTGATGATTGTAGCGCAAGGCTTCATTGATCATGAGCGGAAGGCTGATAAGGCGAAGAAAAGTTGAAGTGTCCAGGGTCGCATTGAGGGCGTACCGAGACACCGTCTACATCTAAGGTTGCTATGCACAGTCGCACAGAGCATCATACCCGCCCATGGCCATGGGCAGAAGGCCAGAGTTGAAGGAGGTCCGCCTCACAGTCGGCTCTCCGCACCCAGATCAAACTTCTGCCCAACAATGTCTTCACTGAGTCTCCAAAGTCGCTCAGCCGCTCTTCCATCGCTTGCCCAACTTGCAGGCTCCGCAATCTGGCAGTCACTCAGATAGATGACGTCCGGATCCCCAAGGTTGGGGTCAAGCGCAGCGACCAGGGTTGTTGCGCTGCCCTGGTCAAGGTCCTTCCAGAACCCACCCGTCTTCTCGATCACCGACAAATGCTTCTCGTCCAGATTACGGGAAAGATCCGTCCAGATAGATCCTGGATGCGTCGCAATCGATTGTATACCCGCACTTGACAGGTGCTGATTGAGATAGAGTGACATGAGGATATTTGCAGTCTTTGATTGTCCATACGCCACGAAAGGAGCATACGTCTCCCCAGGAGGAGGATCAAAGGACATACCTGGCCTTGACATTGGCCGCTCCTCGGCCGGGATTTCTTCAGGTCGTTTATGGAAACTGTGGTCGCTGAATCGTATCGGAGATATCATATGACCCTGGCTAGTAACATTGATGACTCTGGTCGACCCCTTGGCCGAACCTTGTGCAGCTTTGAGAAGTTGGGGCACGAGAAGATTTGTGAGGAGGAAGGGGCCAATGTGGTTCGTTCCGAATTGAAGTTCGAGACCATCCCTCGTGAACGCATGCGTTGTCATCACAACAGCTGCATTGTTGATGAGGATGTCGATGCGGTCCACCAAACTATTGATAACCTTGGATGCCTTGCGAATGGAATCGAGAGATGACAGATCCACCTCAACGATCTCAAGGCGCACAGTCGGATGATCGGCCTTGACCTTGGCAGCCACCTGCTCTATTTTTGCCCTGGTTCGAGAGGCCAACACCAAGAGCGACGGCGAATGAGCGGCCAGGGCAGTAGTCATCGATTCGCCTAGACTTTGAGGCGATACTCCGACGACGACCACTGCATCAACGTTATTATTTGAGGGCGCAGAGCCAGAGAGGCACGTAAACCAGACTCACCTGTCTTCCCTCGGACTCCGTCAGTGAACGCCTTTGCGACCTCTGTCGCCGTCGTGTACTGATTGTACTCCGAATGTGACGCCATGTTGAAGGGTGCTGTGACAGGCTGTCAGTTCTAAAAATCTTGACAGACCAATCAGAAATCCGAAAGAACGGTCTGTGTGTGCGAGAAAGTCCAAACGGCGGCAGAGGCTGTGTGGTTTCAGGGGACGCGCAGAACCAACCACGTGGAATTGCGGCTATTGGACAACCGTCGAGCAATCTGTTGTAGAGATCGGACGAATTGGTCCAGGCGAGTCCGGGACGAGAAGATAAACCTCTCCTGACCCAGCGATGTCAGAGTCGATCGGGTTGTGTGGCTGTAGGCAAAGAGCCGAAGTACTCGGTTCAACTGTGAAGCGATCCACCGGTTCGGAGATAAATATTCGACCTCGACAACAATGGACTTACCTATTTGGATAGACGCGGGTTCAGTAGGTCTAGAACGAAGGTGTAAGCCGCGAACTTCCATGTCCTGGGTGCCAGGCGAGTGGGCTTATCTGTGCAAGAGTCGGAGGCAGACGGCGTGCAATTACCTTCTGCGGCGAAAATCCACCCCGGATGCATTCAATACCTGTCACCACAATAAGGCTTTGCAGTAAGTGACATACTCCAGAAGGACCAGAGCCTGTTGCAATGGAAGGGGAAATGATGGGGGGGTGCGCCTCTTCAGTGTGGAGAGGAATATCCACTGCACAACTGGCCCAATCATGCCCCAGGATCTCGTGTTCCATTGTCTGTTTTAGTACAATGCATGGGGTCGGCACTTCAGTTGGAGAAAAGCTGCACCATCTCCGAAGTCACTGGGCTTCCCTCACCATCCGCTTTGCATTGCACGTGAGGAGGGACTGACGGGGTGGTCGTGGGGCTATATCGGCCTGGTATGCTGATCAAAAGGGGATTGGTGTCGCTGGTCCTCGACTTTCTACCATAAAGATCCTCAAACAGTTCCTGCTCTCTTTCGGCTATCCCGCGCTGGCGCATACTAGAGTCGGATTTCGTCTTGCGGGAAAGAACAACTTTGAAAGACTAGGGCAAGGTATTCCAAGATGATCATGACAGAGGAGGAACCCTTTGCAAAGTCCAAGACTGGCATCAAGGTGGTCATCGTCGGGGCAGGTATGCAGATCCAGTAGTGCTCCAGGCAGGACTGCAGAACTGACAAACAACTAGGTTTTGGGGGCCTCACAGCGGCGATAGAATGCCATCGTCAAGGCCACCAGGTGGAAATATATGAGTCGTTTCCAGAGCTGAAGCCCTTGGGAGACATAATATCCTTTGGCTCAAATGCTGGGCGGATTTTTCGACGATGGGGCGTCGATGGCTCGATAGCTAAGAAAATGCGAGCCCTGAGTATCGACCTGGTGAAGCATGGATTCAAAATCCACAAGTACACTGGAGAGCATATCATCACTCAACAAACACCTCCAATGGACCCCGACGCTCCGGTTTTTAATGGCCACCGTGGAGAGTTGCATGAGGTTATCTTCAATTACGCCAGGGACGACCTCAAGATCCCCATTCACCTCGGCCAAAGAGTTGAGAAGTACTTCGAAGAGGACGACAAAGCTGGTATCGAACTAGCGAGTGGGGAAAGAGTATGACCGATGTGTCCAACGACAATCGTGCAGTTTTGCTAATCAGCTGTCAGATATATGGCGATATGGTGGTCGGATCGGACGGTGTGAGGTCAAAAGCACGGGAGCTTGTCCTGGGGTATGTTGACAAGCCGAAGAGCAGTGGCTACGCGGTCTTCCGCGCCTGGTGAGTTTTAGAGAAAAGGGAAGAATCTGGCGGATAGGAACTGAATGTGTTCAGGTTCCCCAATACCGATATGATCGCCGACCCTCGGACGAAGCATTTCTGCGACAACGGCGATACGTTTCAGGGCTGGATCGGGCAGGATGTGCACTTCCTTTTTTCAACCATCAAGAACGGCAGTGACTGCTGTTGGGTGCTGACACACAGAGTAAGTGCAAGACAACTGGTGTCTTTGATTCGCCTAACTCTTGCGCAGGACGAGGCAGACATCGACGAATCCTGGTCATTTCCCGGAAAGCTGGAGGACGTGTACAAAGTATTCGAGGGGTGGGATCCTCTCTGCAAAACTATTGTCTCGAAAACGCCGGAAAGCCACCTAGTTGACTGGAAGTTGGTGTACCGAGACCCGCTGCCCACATGGGTCAGCAAAGGCGGTCGTATCGCTTTGCTGGGTGATTCAGCACATCCATTCCTGCCAACCTCGGCTCAGGGTGCTACACAGTCGATGGAAGACGGCGTCACTCTCGCAATTTGTCTCAGGCGCGCTGGGAAAGGTCAGGTCCCAGATGCTGTCCGGACGTATCAAAGGATCAGGTAGGTGATGTCAGGTTCTGTTCCAGCCTTATGCTGAAATTGCCTCCAGGTACGACCGTGTGAAGGCTGTGCAGAAGACTGGAGAAACGACACGAGATATGTGGCACAAGGCAGATTGGGACAAAGTCAAGGAAAACCCCAAATCCGTGCAGTTCCCACGCGAGGACTGGATCCACATGCACGACGCCGAGAAACATGCGGAGGAAGTCTTTGACGAGAACTTTGCCGCAGCTCAGGCGGCGGAAAAAGGAGTTCCTGAAAGGCTGGTGAGCGGAGTGGACACGGTCAATGGCGTCAATGGGGTGCACGGGGTGACTGCCGTCAATGAAGTAAATGGTACTCACTGAGCATGCTCTTTTTTGTGGATGGTGGCTGAGATCGTGGCAGAATCAATGCACTTACTCGCAAAGCTGTGATTGTCTAGTCCATGGTGTTGAGCCGGTGTTGTGTGGGGGATAGAAAGGGAATGCGTGCTGGATGTGGCAAAACTCTCGTCATGCTCCGGGCAGAATCATTGAAATGTGTAGTACTTTTGGCATCAGCGATTTTGCAATCCATCGTTGTGTTTCGAGGCCATGATGCTCGGCCAATGTCAGAGATACAGGAGGTTGAGAAAGATGCCAGGCTGTGGAAAGAGATGGTTGACATATTGCGATACGTCGGACTATTAGCGCGCCAAACGCACAATATACGGTGAAACATACACATTTTCAAGCGCGCAACAAAACCTCGTCCAGTCAGTCGAATCGTTTTGCACTACCACTGCAACAGCCTTGTGTCAATTGACTATCTTTCTCTCCCTCCCTCTCTGATGGCGTTACGCAGCTATAAATAATGGGAATCCCGCGGCTGTCGCAGGATCTCTCTCCTTATGCAGATCATGTTGTCCTGGGCTCCTCACCCCAATCCTCCTCCCTTCCGCTTGAAGCCACCATTGTCAGAGATCTGATTATCGACGGACCGTCACTTGTATATTGGGTGTATAACAAGCTCGTGGCACACCAGCGACTGAGTAGTCTTACCAGTGCAACCTTGCCACCTACATACCTCGAAATCAACCGCATGCTGCACCGCCTACTTGATGATTTCCAAGCCCATGGTATCAGTATTCAACACATTTTCTTCGATGGTGGTCTTCCTGTGTCTAAACGAAATGTCCGCCTTGAGCGGATGGAGAAGCTCCGACAGCAGCTGGAAACCTACCGCAAACTCTACCCAGAATTCCCACCGGTTGCTGCTTTACCCGATCATCGAGAATGGGAAAGGATACTCTGGGATACCCCTGTCTTGTCGACGAGGAAGTCTACTCTCCCGGCTCCACCGTTGATGGTTGCCAGCGCCATTGAGTCACTGAAAACAACTGTATGGAAGGATCGTGTTCACGTGGTCCCGGGTGAAGCCGACGCGTTCTGTGCCCTTGCTGCTCAACGGTCTACACCTGTCGTGGCCATCCTCACAAACGATTCTGACCTGGCAGTTCACGACCTCGGGGCCAATGGGCGGGTTGTGTTGCTACACAGCATTGAAATCAAGCACAAGGGCCCACACAGGGAGTCTTATATCTCTGCAATGTCTCTCGACCCGAAGCTCATCGCATCCCGACTCAAAGTGTCGTCCTTGCTTGGATTTGGTTTCGAGCGCTCCCTCGACTCGGGAGCATCATTTGCCGTCATTCAAGAGCGCGCAAGGGACTCCTCGAGGTTGGAGAGATTGCAGAACGAGTATATGCTGTTTGCGGAACCATTCACCCCGACCCTGCCACCAACAGCGAACCCCTTGTTCTCTCTCGAAAACATTGATCCACGAACAGCAGAGATTGTCAGCAACCCCGCGGATCCACCACATATCTACCTGACTCCGCTATTGGAAGACCCTCAGCGTGATTCCTCGTGGTCCTATGGAGCCAAAATTCGACAAATTGCCTATTCGCTGCTCTTGAAGACCTCTCCAGGTCTCGTCGCGAGGAGATGGCCGCACGTAGTCGAATGCGCCAGGAAGGGACAGAGAATCACATCCGTTTCCGTTCCATGCTTACAGGTATCCGAGATCACCGAGCAAGCGGAAGGACTCCTCCAGGTCCTGGATGCCTACATCTCGCCCTGCGAGGAGTATCCCTCGGTACCAAATTGGAGCACGCTTCTGGCATGGCACTCGCTTGCCGTCGACGTCGTTCAGCAAGAGAAATCCAGCCTTGGCAAACCTCCTCCCACGTCACAGCAGATCTTACAGCTCTTGGGCTTGGGATCGACGGCGCTGTTTTCCCCCAGAGCCCCGAGGAGAGTCACCTGGGACGACATCCACCTCCTTGCCAATCTCCATGCAGTGCTGTACTCTGTCCGCATGCTTGCGCAGATTACCGAGTACATTATCAGGCATCCCAACGCGTGTTCAGACGATACAGCCATCCACGAACTTGCTCATCGCGATGCCATCTCAAAGCTGGTAAACAAAATCCATGCTAGATTATCGACGTCGCCTCCCATCCAAAGGTTGTTTCTCGACATCCCTCATCTCCGTGCTCAGCTGAGCAACATGGACCTTGAAAAACAGAACTTGGCAATTGCGTCTTTCAAGCGCCTGCTTAATCCCAACCTTGGTGTGGATCGAGTCGAGGAGCATGAGGCAAGTGATGGTGCAACTACAGGAGAACCTGGCTCCATCCCTGGAGAGTGGGTCACCACCACATCATCGTCAAAGACAAAAAGGAAACGGAAAAGGAAACGGCAGGGCGGTTCTGAAACAGCTGCAGTACGAAGCACAAACGGTTTCGATGTGCTATCAGAAGAACCTGGGTGACTCATGTAAACCCCTCAGTATACTAATATTTTCTTCAGCCAACGCCCAAGCACCAAGTATCTCGGAGTGCCATGGTCTACGCTAGAACATCTAACCCGGCCAAAACCTCCTGGATGGTCATTTCCATTCCCTGCTCTGTATCGACAGGGAAAACGTCCGTTTCATCAACGCCAGGTCTTTCAACCGCATCCAACTGAGATGCTATCATGTCAACTTTCATGTAATGGCCCTTTCTCCCGGCGACCCGTCGGAGGATTTCGTCCTCCGTGGCCTGCAACACCACAAATACGGTGTTGACGTACTCCGCCTCTGCCTCGTCTTTCGACGCTGACAGGATGTTCCTTAATGCGTCACGATGAGAGCGGGCGAGTGCAGAGCACGTCAGTATAACATCTCTCCCATCATTCTGCCAGCTAGATCGCGGCCGATCCCCGCGGACCAGATGATGAGCTCGAACACGTTCCAGCACATCAATTTTGATTCGACTCAGCCAGATCTGCCTGTCTAGAGACGTAAGAGGGATTCCCTGGCTCATTTTTGCGATGGCAATGGCGTCATGAACCGCATCGCCTTCAATCACCGGGCAGGATAGGGATTCAGCAAGCTCCGCGGCAAGGGTGCTCTTGCCAACGCCGCATGGACCGGACAGGACGATGAGCCGAGTCTGTTGCTGCGACCGGGCGCCCGCGGTCGGCAGTTTAGCCGCCCAACTGGTCTTCATAAAGTGCGTTACGAACCTCTTCACCAAATCTGCAGACAAAGCAGGCACGTTGCCGAGCTCGGGGGAGATCTGTTCTGCCGTGGCTGTGACATAGTTGAAGCTCTTCCTCTTCGTAACATTGTTGTCGTATTTGCTTGCGAAGAACTCGACGAGCTTGATTGTGGGATTCTGTTCGGGGTCTGGATTTGACGCGCGCAGGCGGCGGATCCATTCGCGCTGGTTCACCCGGGCGAACGAGAGGCCGGCGCTGTGCAGTGCGGGCAGCAGTTCCTCCGTCCAGTGGAAAGTGCGGGGATTGACAATGTTGAAGACTGACTGTGTGGTGCTCGAAAGCGAAATATCCATGACGGTGGTCGCGACAGTATCCACCGGCAACCAACGGGGACGTTCGTCGAGGGCAGGGAGTGCCCCGATTGTGGTCGCCGCTTGCAGCATCAGGGGTATGGCCTCGGTGTCATTCCAGATCCCGTGTGCGGTGTCGGCAATGATCTGTCCCACGCGCAGCACACGGGCGTCCATGCCGGTTTGAGAGGCGGCTCGGGCGACGAGGTGCTCGGTCACCAGCTTTGACTGTGCGTATCCCATGCCCTGGGCACACTTGAAGCTATGGGGAAGCGCCTCTCCGACGACATCGCCGGGCGTGTTCGCGACGGTGGAGACCGACGAGCAGAAATTAAAAGAAGCCGGAGCAGGTTGTTGGGCTGAAAGGCAAAGGAGCATCAAATACCGGGCGCCCGCGATGCAGTCTGCCTCGAAGCTGCTCAAGTTTTTGTTGAAGTTGACCGACCAGGCACAGTGCACGAGGCATGTGATCTTTGCGGAAATGCGAGCATAGAGTCTGTCACCAAGGCCCAGGTTTGGCTTTGAAAAGTCGGATGGATAGCAGGTGATCTTGCGGCGCAACTCCAAAGGAATGGTGTGATACACGGCTCGCTCCTGCATCGATTTGACGACCCGGCAACGAGCAGATGTCTCGGAGCTGGCTCGCACCAAACAACACACCTCAGAGACATCTTGCCGGCGAACAAGCTGTGCAACAAGGTGAGCTCCCAATGAGCCCGTCGCGCCTGTGACAACGACGCAGTGCTGTGTCGTCCCTGATGGCACGGGCACATGTTGGGGAAAGGTGCTGTACTTATCAACAAGGAGCTCCATCTCCTTGACCACGTCTCGCGTCTCGCCAGATTTACGATCGCGGATGTTGAGGATCGCAGTGGCCAGTTTGGAAATGGTGGGATATTCAAAAACAATGTTCTGTGGCAACGGGTTGCCATTGAGTTGGATCTCCTTCAAGATCGTGGCTCGGAGCCTCGTCGACTGCAGAGAGTCCACGCCGAGTGAGAACAAGTCGGTATCATCCGTCAGGCCCGAGGGTTCGTCTTCTTGAGGACAAAGCTCCAGCAGATGTGTGCGGAGGAATTCCCGCAGCTCTAGCTCCGAGAGCACAAGAGTGCCTCCCGTCCTCGACTCTGCCCGTTGATAAACCTCTTCAATGTCGTCGTGGAAGCCTCGGTAAAACGCCTGGCGCATCAGCGACCCTTTGTCGGTGCAAGGATATGGAGTTCCGGCGGGCAGGACTCTGACCATGTCCTTGGCCAGTTGCGCGTAAGCCGGCAACGGCTTGTTCTCAGCCACGACTGTCGGCCAGATGGACTCGATCAGATCTCGGTCCTCCATGCCAGCTCCCTGCTCGGAAGCAATGACCATCATGCCCAGCTGGCTCTTGCCGGTTCCAAACATCACCGCCTCGCGAACCAGTCTGTCCTGTCGCAGCGCCTGCTCCATGGCTATGGGGATGGCTTTCTCGCCGTTGACCAAGACAATGGTGTCGTCAAGTCGCCCGCAATATTTCCACGCCCCCAGTATCGACGGGTGTGGCTCGAAGAGATCTTTCGTGGCGTACGATCCATCGTCCCGATTCGTGGCGACCTTAGAGGGCCACCCGTCCAACACACACAGCTCATACAGGTTCCCACCTTTGGGGTCCATCCTGAGATAGGGTTTCAGCCGGTCGTGTTCTCGGACGTAGTTCCAGGCCCTGTCGTCGGCAGGTCTGAAGGAGGTCATAAGCTGACCCGTCTCGGTGGTCCCATAGTGACTGATCAGGTTGACTCCGCCTTCAGTCAACAAGTCACCCAGGGCATCCGGACATGCCGAGCCTCCGAACATGACCACCTTCAAGGCGGCCAGCGCGTCGATGCCCTGCTGCGTCTCGCTCAGGAGTTTGAGCGCATACGGGACGGCGAGGAAGATCTCGAACTGGTGGTCCGTCAGGATCTTCAGCAGGTGCTGGCTGGTCAGGGGGAGGCTGGCGTTGTACATGTAGATCTTCTTGACGGCGGTGATGCCACGAAAGACGTTGCTGAGGCCGAAGGCGTGGAAGAGGGGCAGCGTGACGAAGCCGCGCATCCTGAGGCTGTTTTCATAGTTCTTCAGTGCGGCCTTGTGGGTTTGATAGATGGGTTTCGGCAGGCCGGTCGAGCCAGACGAGTGGATGATCCACGCGACCTTGGAGGATTCCTGCTCCAGATCAAATTGCTGTTGCTGCTGCTGCTGTAGCCCAGCGTCGTCTAATTGTGCGGTATATCGCTCTCGGGACAGAATGTCAATGACCTCCAATCCATCCCGTTCAGCCGCCAGGGCATTGGCCGTCTTCCGGAACGACGAATCGACCAGGATGTGCCGGCATTCCGTGACGTCCAGCAACGACAGGTACGCCGCCTGGGAGATTCTCGTCGACAGAAACAGCACCGTGAACCCCAGCCGGGACAGGGCCAGGAGGGTGAAGAAGTAGTCCAGATTCGACGGCCCCAGCAGCGCGATGACCCGCGCCTCGTGGCTGGAGTCGGGACGGCATGGCAGGCACGCCGCATACTGCCGCGCCACCTGGGCGGATATGCTCACGAGGTCCGCGTAGGTGTATTCGAGGTAGGCGAGGTCGTCCGAGGGGTACCCGAAGATGGGCTCGTCGGGGAACTCCCGCGCCCTCCAGGACAACAGCTCTGTGATTGTCCGAGGGGTTGGGAGCGGCGGTGACAGCGGCGGCGTTGGCAGCTGCAGCGACGTCGACGTGACGGAGCCGACTTTGGCGAGTGGCGCGGGAGCGACCACGTCGATGGACGTCATCCTGATTCTTAGATTGGCCGGTGGTGGTAGTTTCTCCCAGAGATCTATCCTGGGTCCGTCCCAAGGTGAGATATATAGCGAGGAATGGGACATATAATCATCTCCCCCGGGAGGTTCTCCTTCCCTACGAGGTCCTGGATACCTATTGTACCGGTGCCGAAAACACGTCGTCCGAAGGAGGAAATATCGCTTCGAGGTGGTGTGGCGGCGACCGTTGCCAGCCCAGTCGTTGCAGGGAAATAATGCGACGAGGGCGATACGACGATCCTTCTTTTCTTGGGTGACGCGGTCGTCGAAAATACCCGTCGGCTCATATCGTGTTCGTTCAGTTGGGTCGGTTGCAGTCGGGGGCTGGCATGGGGCCCCATATCACGCCAAACAGACGCCCGACACTCCGCAAGGAGGGTCCATGCCCGTTGGCCGAATGCACCCTCAGGCGGAGGAATCGCCCCCTGCACGCTCAGATGGACAAGGTGGACAAGGCGGACACTCACCCTCCACGGGGGCGGAGATTCCGTCGTGGCACCCGACGGAAGAGGCAGAAATGCTGATCGAGCTTGGCAGGGCTCCGGCTGCCACCCCTTTTTCAGGGGGAGGCAGCCTCATGGCATTCCGCCCGAGTGCTTGGCAATTACAGTTGTATGTGTGTTTGGGGATGGTAGTGATGGTAGCAAAGGACAGTATTTGGCCACAGGTACCAGGTCGCTGATAGTGGGAATACAGAGGAGGGTGGGAGGCTCGTAAGGAGAAGGTAGAGAGTCAGATGCTAGATATCCTCCACAGAACTAAGGAAACTCCTCAAAGAAGACTTCAGTGTTGTTTTTCCTCGCAAAGACACTTTTCCGGAGCAACCCCACTGAACACCTAGCCAGGGTTATACGCTCTTTGGGCGCGCTCCTCGTAGACGAGACTGTGTCGTGGCAGCACAGCAAGGGACGGCAGGCCTGAACAGAATCTCGCCAGGACATGCGTGTGAATCTGGCGATCATTCCAGCAGAAGATCTGGTTTCAGGACTTAGTGTAGGTCAGGGCTTGACAGAGGCCAGGACATACCATCGCCTCAAAGGACAAGACCCCCTGTTGGCATTGCCGATGTTTGTCAGAGAAGGCTTCTCGGATGAGCCCGATGGCCTGGATCTCGTCCACCTAGCTGAGGAGATTGTGGTAGCAGAGGATGTCAAGGATGGAAGCGAGCTTGAAGATGGCATAGAATCAGAAACTGTGATTGCAACCTCTGTAAGATCATGATCGCTTTGGGGACCTCCAAGAGGGGGAGGGGGGGGATGCCTACGGCTCGGCTTAAACAATTGATCGGCGTCTGCGATGTTGAAAGCTCCAGATCTTGAACACCATGTGGTATGTTGGCGAGAGGCGGCTTTCCATAGGCCTGGGACCCAGCAAGCGTCGAAAATGTTGCGTAGCGCATGCAAACAACATCGGAAGCTGAAGAAGTCAATGCGAGGGGAAAACGAAGATGTTGCACGTGTCCGCCAGAAAGTGCGCAGGTGCACACCGCAACATACTTGGTCGGTTTGGGTGCTGCGCAATTGCGCAAGACGCCACAAGACTAAACATGCCACCACCACTGCCACCGACTCTCTACGCAAGGAGTCGGTAGCTTGTATGATGTCGCGCAACTGCGCGTCGACTTTGACTGGCTCGGCGATAATCTCGACCTACTTGCGTGCGCTTCCTCCTCCTCGGCCCTATCTTGGCTATGAGAATATAGCAAGATGAATATATATCACCAGAACAGGCAACTTTGAGAAGAGATTGCCTCTCTTTGTCCCCCCATGCAGCTTGTGCTTTTCGGAACCAACCCATAGTATCTATGCGAGGCGGTAAATATTCGAAGCTGAGGTCCCGCCCAAGCGTGTGCGATGTGCGGTGGGCAAAGTCACTTACGCCACAGGGAAGGAATAGGTGTGGAAGGCCTTGTCGTGGTCTCTCGATATGTGTGCAAACTCGGTTTCATTCTTTTCACAATCGGTCCTAAAATGGTGTGCATCCTGCCTCCCTATGATCCACCGCCTCTCCCGAGAGGATCTTCATGGTTGAATACTGAACAGGTCTGCCTCTCCGGGAAATCCAACCGTGTCGAGGCTCTCCCATCCCCAACCCAGGAGGTTCTGGAACATGAAATCGTCGTCCGATGGCGTGAACTGTCCCGCGAAGGTGGCGTCGGCACCCGTGCCCACCTCCACGTCGAGAGCCACACCGCCGCCATCGCCACCAGGCCGGGTATTGCTAGAATATCCAGGTTGGTCCGGCACCGCTGCCGTTCCGTTAGACTGACTCGCTGGCCGGGGACTCAGGCCCTTCGATTCTGCGGATTCCGAAGCCAGATGTGGCGTCGTCGGTGCCACGTCGCGAGGTGCAACCGTCGAGATTGGGGCGCGCTCGAAAGCCGCCGTCCTCATCTCGCCGTGCCTTTTCGCCCGTGCAGCGTCCTTCTCGGCCCGGAGTCGAAGCCGACTGAGCAGTTGGCAGTGCCGTCGTGCCTGGCTGCCTTCGGGTGCCGTTGCTGCCAGTCGATCCTGACACAGCTTGGCCTTGTCGAAGAAGATGTTCATGTCAGGAAAGACACCCGCCGGGATATTGGAGCGGCTGCTTTGAATGACGAAGACATAGAGGGTAGACACTGCAACGAGGGCAATATACTGCGTGAACCAGAAGGACTGGTACAGGGCTGCTCGTTGAATCAAGTCACAGGTCGTGTTGAGGATGGTGCTGATGGCGCTCGCACATTCCCGGATCGGGTTCAAGGCCCTCTCGTCCAGGACAGAAGACGCCCGGCGACCAAGGCGACTGAAGTCCGCGAGCAAGCATCGCCGAGTAGCAAGGATCCGCAAATGAGCGTACGCGAGTTTCAAGACCGTGTTCTGGCGCTCGAACGTTCTTTGTCCGGCGAGGGTTTTATCACGGGGTTTCAGGAAATCAGGCAGAGTGTCCTTCCATTCCAGCGTGGCCTCGAGCATCCAGTTGGTCCGATCGAATAGTTGATCTTCTGACAGCGGTTGGATTGGATAGAGGAGATCGCTATTGCGGCCCATCAACTTGGCCAAATCCGCATGAGCTATGAACGCTTCTAGATTGCCGTGCAAGGGCAGGTCCTCGGGCGATTCGGACGACAGCAAGTCTTGATCGTCAATGTTGCGAGGATACGGCTGGTCGATGTCTTCATCGCGGAGCATTCGTGGCCGGCCAAGCATAACACTCATATAGTCATCCAGGACATACGCGCACCAAAATGTGCGTTTGCGCGACTCCAGAGTCACCAGGTCTAACTTGTGAGCAGAAGAAATCTTCCTATGCAGGCCAATAGACGTCAACAGTGTGCAAGCAAGACTGAAGCAAAACCGACACTCGTTGATCCGGAAAGTGCTGAGAAGGTACAGACACATGGCCAGTCTGGCTTGGACGCTGGCAACGGAGGCTGGACCAGGTTCTTGATTAAGAAGAGACTTCGCCTTTTCAAAATCTGCGGATTGAAGACATTCAGCAAGTTGACCGTGGACATATGGTCTCCAAGGGCCACTCACAGTATTGACTCCGGGTGAGATCTTGGTCGCCGCCATCGACATACCTGTCGCCTTCCCTCGTGTACAGAAGCGACTGCGAGAACACCAAGAGAGTACATGCGGCTTCTGCGGTCAGCATACGAGCCCCCGTCAAGAGCTGAGAGCTCCACTTCTCGAGCGTTGGCCGATGGAGAAATCGGTAAGTTGGCGTCGCGAAGCGGAAGTATCGTTCCAACAGCGCATCTGCTTCTTCTCGCTTGGGCAGCGGCTGGTCTTGTCGAACCTGAATTGGAGGGATGTCCCCGTGGCAGGCCAAAGGGGCCGAGGGCAATGCAGCCTCTCCCTCGACCGCATCGCCTCGATTCCACGAATGGTAGAGGAAGGACACTCCGGCTGTTGCGCTGATGTGATGGCCTTCGGCAAAGGTTGGTTCTAGGGATGGACCCCGGGAGATATGCGGCGTATGCTCTCGCGACATGACACCCACTCGGTTCGACGGTTGGGGGATTGAAGTCGTGGCATTTGCACGTTCACTCGGCAGACCCCCAGGCGAAGTCCACGTTGCTGGGACCTGGTGGAAGCTTGGAGCAGAGCCTTGGGTATGGCCAAAAGCCCCAGGAGGTGGCCTTGCGATGCCATCGTCGTACTCACAGCGAACTTCTTCACCAATGCAGTAATCGCACGGTTGAGTGCCTGAACATCGCACTTTCCGCCTAGCACACACCAGAAATCATCAGTATAGAAGCAGGAAGAAGACAAACATCCCAAGGGCATCTGCTCGGTTGGGCCTCCCTTCGAAACACCAATCCTTGCCGTCCTGGGACCACATACCTCCTGCAGAACATGCACGCCCGTGCTGTGCGCGGATGCTTGAGCTTGCGTCTCTTGGGAGGGCTGGAGGGCAGAGCATCGTTCTCCGTCGGAGAGGAGGTCTTGGACTGCTCCATGTCTGTCGCTGGATTATACAATTCTGGCTCATCTGGATTCCGTAGGAACGGCTGACGAAGGAAGGATCAATAACTGCTCTGATGGAAAAATGGGGGGCGGGGGAAATGGTGGCACGGCGGAATCCCCTCGGCTTTCACAGTCTCCCCTTCTCCTCCTGCCCATCCTCGAAAGAGCGTCAGCAGCCCTAGCCCAAGTCGAGATAGAGCCGGCAACCGGGCATTCCCTCCGTCGGCAAGCTGTAGGGGAACCCAATCCTCCTCCAAGTCCCTTCATTCCGGGGTCACGCTCCGATTCGACCAACCCAACAGCGCAGAGACATCGGTTCAATAGCCGATAAAGCCGATTGCCCGGTGGAAAAGTTTCCTAAGCAGGATGCGGAAAAAGAAAGAGGAAAAGCAACAGGCATAATGCTCCTGGGACGCAAGAAAAGATAAGAAGAATTCGACTTCTCCCTCAGTATACAACGACCAATCGACCACCTCGACCAGATACAGACAACCAGGGCAGCGGCAATGGCGCTCAATCGATCTTTCACCCTCAACACCGGCGCCAAAATGCCCGCCGTCGGCTTCGGCACGTGGCAGGCTGCACCGCACGAGGTCGAGAAGGCGGTCGAGATAGCTCTCAGGGCCGGCTACAGGCACCTGGACTGTGCGGCAATCTACAGAAACGAGACCGAGGTCGGCCTGGGCATCCAGAAAAGTGGCGTCGACCGGAAAGACATCTTCATTACGACGAAGCTGTGGAACAGCAAGCATGACCCCAAGGATGTCGAACCGGCCCTCGACAAGTCGTTGAAGGATCTCGGTCTCGACTACGTCGACCTGTACCTTATGCATTGGCCCGTGGCTTTTGCCTCGGGAGACCGGTGGTTTCCCCTCGACGAGCAGGGCGTGTTCCGCCTGTCAGACGTGCCTTTTACCGAGACGTGGAAGGCCATGGAGGCACTGTTAAAGACCGGCAAGACCCGTGCAATTGGCGTCTCGAACTTCAACGTCCGCCGGCTGAAGGAGCTTCTCGCCACTTGCGAGGTGGTTCCCGCGGTCAACCAGGTCGAGGCACACCCCTATCTCCAGCAACCCGAGCTCCTCGACTTCTGCAATGAGAAGGGCATCATTCTCCAGGCCTATAGTCCTCTGGGAAACAACACGACCGGCGAACCAAAGACGCTCGATGATCCCGAAGTCCATGCTGTCGCCAAATCCCTGGGAATGGACCCAGGCCAAGTCCTCGTGAGCTGGGGCATTCAGCGCGGCACGGTCGTGCTCCCCAAAAGTGTTACCGAGAAACGTATTCGCGACAATTTCAAAGACGCCATCCTACCGGACGACGCGATGAAGAAGTTGAACGCGCTCGAGAGACACAAAAGGTTCAATTTCCCCGCCAGATGGGGATACGATATCTTCGACGAGGTCGGTGATGAGCAGGTTGCCAAAATCGCAAAGGAATCCGGTCCCGACAACCTGCAAAAGTTCACTGTTTGAGCATAGAATCTAGATTTCGATAGACTGCATAGAGCAATTGACGGGCCGGCAAGGTCGCCTTCCGAAGTCGATTACTGGTTCTAAGTCGCGTGAGAGCATAGATGCATGCATGTATTCGTCGCCGCCAGCTAGAATCCGATGGCAGGACAGACTCTTTGGTTTTGGTAGTTCCAATCGAAAGCCACCCAAACCCCGTATAGATGTACCTGACTGGCAACCACCACCAAGACATGGAAAAACTGGTGTGAGGAAAACCAGATGTCAAAATCGCCGGGCCATATCGACTCAGGTATCCGCGTCACGAAGAAGAAGGCGCCGATGCCGTAGACGACGCCTTCCAAAAACCAGTACGGCATCCCCGAGCGTACCCACATCTCGCGCCAGCCGTAAAGGTAGAGGCCGTGAAGGATGGGTGCGAAGCCCGACAGTGCGGTGAAGATGAAAGCCCACGTTCGATGGCCCCGGTATTTCAAGCCCTGTAGGCGTGGGTGCAGAACCAGCGTGGCCGTGATGAGGCTGAGGGAGATGATCATGCTCCAATAGACCCAACGGAGCAATGGTTCGCAATAGAATCCAACGTAAATCCCGGAAAAGAAGCTCCCCAGGATCAGCGTGAGAATGCCCACATAGTCGACCCTCAGCATTAGATTCTCAACATCCTTGGAATGGCAGATGAGGGTGTGATAGGTGGAGGAAAGGAGCATGGTGACGATGGCAGCGCCGACTTGGATGCTGAAGACGGCGTAATCGGCCACCGACGCCTCAGGGTAGAACCAGCTGAGACCACGGTAGACGAGGACTTGTCCCACGGCAAGACAAAAGGCCGGGACCAGATGAGTGTAGATGTTGATTGACTCGTTGTGCAGGTGTCCTAGGGACAGGAGGCATGTAAACCACGAGTTGGCTACCGGTCGATAGCCCGACCTTGTGAAGTGGTTGTCTTGGTACCATGCGGGCAGTTCTTCGAAGTTCAACAGCCTGTAGGGCTTCGACTTGAGCTTCGTGAGATTTTCATGGAGCCTGGGAATACTTGGTGCCCGCGCCCGGGCTCTCGCCAGCTTCTCCTTCGGTTTTCGATAGGCAAGAATGAATGACATTTTGTTGCACGCGCAAAAGGGGATAAAGGCCGACTGACGGGTTTTCAAGAACAAGGTCTAGGTGGCCGTCTGTAAGCAGGATTGGGCAAAAGAAGAGGACTGACTGGACCAGTAGTATATTATATAACTCCCCAAGACGCCTTACTTGCGCCTTTAACATTATCAAAATGGCAGATTGGAAAAAGGAGGAAGTCTCGGACTTCTTCACATGCGCGAAAAGGTTTGAAATTCGACCCAAGCCGCCGATACGCTGATCTGCAGATCGAGTGCTTTGCGATTCGCCGACTGTCCCGAAATTGGGCTTTAAGCGCTGCGCCAGTGAAGACTGAACAGCTCCAGGTCCAGCGACTCTCCAGGGTCTCCGGGCAGCCGATTGAATCCACGGCTTGACCGGGACTCGACTTCGTCATTGTTCGCTTGCCACTCGCATTCGCTGGTAAAGAGTGATTTGTGTGGCCTCAATGCGGTAGATAATAGTAGTAAGCCAGCCGGTGTTGGCCATCTATTGGAGCTGGCCAACTCTCCCTTCAATGCTGACTTTGTTTTTGCTCAGAATTTGAAACACTGTAAAATGCAAGGGCGAGGATTCCGCCGTCTCTCTAGAAACCTGCAAGTCCAATTGCGCGGGGACAACCACAGGCCGCTTAAAAGATATTTCCATAAAGAGCGGCCCTGTTTCACTTGCCAGTGTAATGTACTTGGCCGCTAAGGCACCGACGTGGTTGCCGTGAGCTAGTTTTCCTGGGAAGCCAAAGAGCTTTGCTGCGATTGTCGAGGTATGTATCGGGTTGTAATCCTTGCAGAGCCTTGCCCAGTATGCCGGAGCATTGTCCTCGACGGTCAATGCTGTCGAATCCGACCAGACTGGAATGGCTCCTCCGTTGCGAGCACAATCCTGTGGTTGAGCCAATTCTGCACGAACTCTTGCGAACTGCAAAATCGTGAAGTTTTGACGAAAGACGGTGATGGGGTTGTTCGAGTCCTTGCTCGGGATACTCAAGCTTACCACCAGGTCGACTTCGAACCCTCGTTTGACGGTGCGGACATCTTTTGAGAGCCTTGCAGTCAAGTAGGCCTTCTTGAACGACGTCAAAGCCCACTCCGTGCACAGATCAGGCCTCAACAGTTCGAATCGATTTCTCACGTTGACAGAACCTAACGGCCGCACTGTGCACGACGAATGGGCAAGTAACAGCAGCATGGCTGGCTCACTTGATGCTGATAGGAACAGAAGCAACTGTGAGCCCGCCAAGTCAACGCTCTCACTGTCCGGTGGGTTCTTGATAGCCGCCGAATATGCAGCAAGGTCTGCTTGCGTTACTCGGAACGGCATGACCAATGTGAGTTCGTCTGCGCCTGGTGACTTCGGAGCTTCAGACACCCTATTTCTGAGGTTGAAGGTCCGCATGGATATTGACAGCATCGAGTATCTGACAGATCTCAAGAGGAAGACAGCTAAGACGACAGCGATGTCGATGACAGAGAGTTGGTTTGGTGAGAAATCGAGCTTGATCTGACGCTCGTGTTTCCAAAGAGGCAGCAGGTGCTTGCATTTGAATGCCCCAACAGTGACGAGGAGAAAGAGGAGCGGAAGAGGAGCAATAAGGAAGATGCTGGCCATCGCTAACACTGTGAATATAAGCCAGAAGGCTGGCGTGAATGCGCTTGAAGAGAGATGGACAAATATATCACACCGCGAGCGAAGTAGCACTCACTATCTGTACCCGCATAAACAAAATCTCCAATAAGACCCGTGCGAGATGGGAGGAAAGAAGGATCTCAGGCTCTGGAGTGTCGACACACCGATCCTCATGGCAATAGTAGCACTCGCTGTCCTGTTGAAGAGAGTGGAAGTATCGAAACAAGATTGCTTGATGACTAATCAAACACCGAAGAGGACAAAGCCTCGTCGTAGTCAGTACATACATGGTACTCCTGGCTGACAGCTTGAAGTTCGAGATTTCCCATAGGTGTGACAAGCAAGTGACGGGCAGTTCTTTGGGTAGGTTCGAACAAACCCTCCTCGTTCAGCTGGACCTTGGCCAACGCTTTCCTTGGTCCCAAGACCACCGTATCCGCACTCTCATGCGCCATTACCTGCATTTTCGCCATCAATGTATGCTTCGAAGCACTAGGACTTGCGAGATCTCACACCTCCCAACCACTTAGTGCTAACATTTTCTATTTATTTATGTAGTGTATTGACTGGTAGATTTGAGTTCTTCCGCTCTCGTGTCTCCTGCTACGACTACATAGTATTTCGTGAGCTCAAGCGCACTACTTCAAGTTCTCTCTGCCCCCGACAGGCTTTGGGCTAATTCAACCTGGAGGGGTTCAACCATCGATGCTGAACCCTTTTCAGAAGGGAATAACATTCAGAATACTTTATGTATTGTATTAGGTTCTCTCAACCCAGCCAAAACGAGCTCTCAAGTCATCTAAATTCAGAGTTGAGTGCCGAATTGTACATGTACTTAGTAATAATCCTTGATGGTCCACCTGCTCGTATATCTTAAAACTTCGCCAGAGGCACCACCATCATTGATACCCACACTGCAACAACGTCAGGCCAAAGAACAGCTTGATTCAGGTGCCGATTCTAGCCTGACTTTGGACCCTCTGAACAGATTCCAATCCACTTCGAGTCCGTTTAAAATCAGGCTTGAATCGGTTCAAACCAGTTTGTTTGAGATTTGACATCGGTGTGGAAGCGAAGTTGGAAATTCGCCATAGCAAGATCCCACACTCGAATGAATGAATACATGGTAATTAGTACTTTTACCGTCATTATGATAATCGACTCACAATGACAACGAGTTGGACACGTACATACTCGGACAAAGGGATATCCAGAACATCAATTTCGTACGCTGCTGGGCGCAAACGACATTACTGTCAAGCATGAAACAGGTCACCTAATCATCCTAAAAAGGAAATCGAGCTGAAAAGGGTTTAGTCACACTTTCAACCTCCCATCACTGTGCTATGAACGGATAGAGTAGTAGAGTAGTACTGATGGACCAGCGGCAGAGATGCTATGAGTGTCTAAGACGTAGCAGTCAGTATCAGGATGGTAGGAACTGGACGCTGCCTAAATAAATCCCTTGGTGTTCAGAAGTCTTCAAGTTCTGGATCTCGAGTGGTGTGTAGGTTATTACTACATACTAGGAGTAAGTATTGATTGTAATGCACTTGAATGGCTGGGGATTGACAAACTACCAGCATCATCGAGTTCAGCCAGCCTAGCAGCAATCATGGCGGCCGTTGTTGCTACATGCAGGGTACAGCCTAATAGAAGTATTATTTCCTTCCCTGTCACCCTCGACGATCGTAGTCACTAAACAAAGCAATAAAAGGTCCCTCTGCTTTTCCCAGCTTGCATTCCAAAACTCGGAATTATTGAACAGGGACCGGTCCGTTTACCTGGGTCCGTCCATATCCAGCCCTCCTCGTCGTCCCATTTTTCACATTTCCATATTCCTGCGTCATAGAAGTCATTAGCTCGTCGCGTTTTCAAGTGTCGGCCGCATCTTTCGTCTGTTGTTGGATGGTATTACGGAGTCGATGATTGTTTCGGCCGCTCTCGCATATCCCACGTGTATGGCCTTTGCATGTTTTATCACTTTGCGTTCGGCATCGTCACTTGATTCATTAGACTCTGGGGTCATTTGATGTCTTGTCCACTTTTCTGTCGTAGTGATTTTCCATCTCTCCTGAGACCGAGAATGGTCCGTTCTCGCCACCAGATTGGACTCTCGAGCTCGTTGCCCAACCTAAGACTGTGCGGGGACAGATGCCGGGGGAGGCACAGGTGCGGGCGAGGGCGCAGATCTCCCTGGCTGGGAAGTGGTAGCAGGAACATTCGTGGATGCATGAGCCTCACTCTGCGCGATGGGGGTTTGTGGAGGTGGTTGCGGTTGCGATGGTGGTGGCGGGCCGGGCGGTGGTTGCTGTCCTGCTGGTTGGGGTCGAGGTTGCTGCGGCTGCTGTTGTAGATTTGGAGGACCGGGCGCTGTTCGCGAGTACTCCTCAATCCCCGAGAGCATGCCGTTTGTAAGGGGAGGCTGGTCGACAGTCATGTGGCCACACATAACCACATCAGCGTCTCCCATTGGTTGCCATCTGACGTTTCTTAACCTTGTAGCAATGGGTCGCCCTGTAGGGTCGAATGTCGGATCCGGAGAGACCATCACTCCTGCTTTGCCAAAAAAAGTTGGAGCTATCGTGAGAATGATAGAATCGATCAGATGGGAGCGATGCATTTTCAAAAGCTCTGAAAGCACGATCCCTCCGCCTTCAACCATGACGCTCTTTATGCCTTCTCGAAAGAGCACATGAAAAACCCCTTCCCAGTTCAGCCCTCCCTGCGCTGGATGGTAGTCATTAATCATCAGGTATTCTCCACCATGAGCTTTCAGCGTGCTCACAGCAACGGGATGTAACAAGGCCCCGGGAGCAACCACCACCCATGGTGCCTTACCCCGTCCTTCGGCTGCTGTTTTGAGCACCTTCATGTCTGGGTGAATTCGCAGGCGTGCATGAGGATCAATGATGATCGGTCGTGGTTGAAATTCCCAAGCCAGTCCACCATATCCGCCGGGGTTGGCGAGCCGACAATTGAGCGCAGGATTATCTGCTATGGCTGTTGAAACACCAACCAAGATGGCATCGTGTCGACTTCGCAGATAGTGTGTCATAGCCTTTGTCTCCAAGCCAGACACGGCGGTAGGAATCCCAGGGACTTGACTGATCCTGCCATCAAGGCTGCTTGCCCAGGTAAGAGTGATGTGGGGACGAGTTCGAACCGCAGTAAGCTTTGGATCCGGCACGTATGGTTCCAAGAAACCCCTGGCATGATGGGGGTACTGTAAAGTGTCCCAATGAATTGTGGTTGGTGGCTCGGTCCGTGCATCTGCTTTGACGGGTTCCAATCGGCCAAAGACGCCAGGCTGCATGGAAGGTTGGAATTGAGGTTTGGGTGGAGGAGGTGCTGGCGGCTGTCGAGGGGCGCGTTGTTGATTGAAGCCCTTGTGTGCTTTGAGAACGATCTGTTGGTGTCCCTGGCGCCAGGCATACTGGACATTTCGGACGTCTGACATTTTCATAAACTTCCCGCCTGCAGCCTGCATCTTGTCTGGCTCCTCCCACATCTTCCAAAATATCGAAGCCGGCAGATATGCTTTGGCAGCCTCACGGCGAGCTGTATCCATGATTCCGGTGTTTCGCTTTGTACCATCGACGTAGTCTAGATCGTGCGAATGCCTCATCACGCCGTCGGTAGCCTTCGAAATGGTGCACGTCTCTATCGGACCGTGGTTGTAGACCACCCTCATCGTCATGGCACATGTCTTTTCCTCTCGAACCCTTTTCTTTCTCTGCTGTTTGCCCTCTGGAGTCGGACGGGGCGTGTGAGGCTTTTGGGCGGCACCGCGTCGGAGTCTACAGGCATAATAGTCGACCGTGGCAGCAACGTCCTCCGGCGGGGGTTCCGTAGTTCTCATCTTGCGCCAGATGTTGTCGACGAAAGGGAAGTAAGTTTGCCAGTCCGCGACCGGCAGCTCGACGGGGTCTTCAAGGGAGAAAAGTCTCTGCCGCATCTCGGCGAGATTGGGCGGGTTGTCGAAGACGCTGTAGTCGCGAGGTTCGTCGGACACGGTGTAAGTCCTGCCATTCGGCAATGTTCGTTCAGTCTCGGCATCAGCTTCACCTTCACCTGCACCGTCCCGCTCGATGGCGCCTTCATCATCTTCCGCATCGTGCATGACGGCGTCGTTGACAGCTTCATCGTCAGCTTCGCTTTCTTCGTCGTGGTGGTCGAGTCCATCAGGCGCATCGGGAGTCTCAGGGTCGGTACTCATGATGATCGACGCGCGGGTAGTGTACAGTGGGCTGGCGATCGACTAATGAGAGGGATGTGGATGCTCCGTGCGGCGCAGGAAGAAAAGCGGACGCGTTGTCATTCGGAGCGCGGTGAGAGAGAGGCCTGGTAAAGATCAGGCGCCGGTCGAGGAAGTCGAGAACATAGACTGGTCCTGCACAGAACTGAGGTGATGGGTTTCACGTCTTGCTCACTTTTTGCATTGAATGCGCACCAGAAAGTGAAAGTGAGCGGACTCTGAAAATTGGCGCGGGCGTCGGGGTCGAGGATTCGCCAAAACAGAGATGCCCATCACTGAACGAGGCTCCACCCTCCCGCCAAGCGACCCTCATGCAAGGAACCAGCTCAACTAAATTCGCCCGCTAAAATACTTCGAATAGGCTCTCAGCACCGCCAGAGCTCCAGGCAGAACGCTAAGTAAAGGTGCCTAGGCCAGAACTTCCTAAGGCAGGCTCTAGGCAGCTCTGTCTATCTCGTGGGTGAAGGACTTTTTCCATAAGCAAATGTTGTCCACTGGCATTTGAAACCTGTCGTCTGCACAAGTTTGACGGATGACAGCAAGACATTGGCACTTGTTGAGATTTGAATTGAGCTCTTCAATTCGTGCATCTATGCAGCACTTGCCGGGCACCTCTTGTCCAGTGCACCTCAATCCAACTGACACAATAAAGTCCTTGGTCTTTTGCACAAGGTTGTCAAACAGTACATTTTGGGTATCATTCGTATTCTTCTTCTTTTGTGCGCATAGAATGGCAAGCCATCGGCCTTCATCCAGCTAGCTCATCTTCTTCCCCCATACCTAGGTCTGCTTCTTGACCGACTTCTGCTTCTGCTTCTGCTATGACTGTAGCTGCTCCGAGAACTGTAACTTGGACTGCGTCTTCTCCGCCGTGGTGGACTTCGACCGGGTTGGCCTCGTCTTCGGGGCGGTGTCCTAGATGCGGATCTGGAGTATGAGGGTGACCGTCGCCGACGCCTGGGCGGTGAAGGAGACCTTGAGTACGTATCACGGGGGATGTACGTGTCATCTTCTGCTGCTCGCCTCCCTCCACCATAGCCGCCTCTTCTCGGGGGTGGGCTGCGATATCTTGGTGGAGGGGGTCCTCTTGGGGGTGGCCCGTAACGGGAGGGCAGTGGACCATACCGGGAAGATCTGGCTGGAGGCGGTGATCTTGAGAAGGCCCGACGAGGAAGTACAATGCTCACGGAGATGACGACACCGTCCAGTTGGGCCTCATGCATGTGGGCAATGGCAGATTCTGAACCGGAAGGGTGATCATAAAGGATGTAGGCGGTGCCGCGATTTGTCATGACTGTTCCACGTTAGACACTTAGGGGGTCAGGCCAAGGTTAGACATACACTGTTTGTTCAGCGGGAGGTCAATCGACTCAATGCGACCATACGAGCCAAAGATCTCGCGCAGATGGGCTTCCGTCACGTTTCGGGTAAGTTTTTCCACCACGATCTTAGAGCTCTGCATCCGTCGGTTGTCTCTGCTCGGGCTACGCGTGTAGCTTCTTTCTCGGTAGGACCTTCTGTCCCCGCGACTTGGACTCCTACTCCTGCTTCGCGTCGTGCTCCGGCTGTGGCTTCTCCCCTGGCCTTGCCCATTGCGCCCATCGCGAGGTGGAGGTGACTGCGTGTATGATCTGGATCTCGACCGAGAGGGGGAGCGAGACCGTGACCGTGGTGACGGTGATCGACGCGGCGAACGGGAACGATTAAAGGGCGGGGATGGTGCTCGTTGTATAGAGGTGGGTGTATGCGATCTTGTGGGAGATCGCCCTCGTGACGGCGATCGCGAGGGCATCTTGGACAAGATTTGGAGGGTGCTGTCGACAAATGTGTACGAGAAGGGGTTTCAGAACATATTCGGATTTGAATTTCGAGAATCAAGAGGGACAATGGGTGATCAGACGTTTGCGTTGTTCAAGTAGTGGTAATAAAGGTGTCTTTGCCTGCAAGTTTCGCAAAATGGGAAATTGCGGCGGATGTCAAAGTACTTCGCCGTATGGAGATCGGCTTGGCATTGCCGTCCACCTTTTCTTCTCCTTCCATCGATTGAGTTGTATGGAGCCTTCACCATCACTCGTCCCCCACTACCACCGTCGGATCATTGCCATCTTTCATCGTGAGACAATTCCAGTCCTGCAGATGACGCTCTTCACTGCGAGGCGCCGATCTGTCTAATTCCCTTCCGGGCAAATGAAAGGTATCCTGTCAGCCCTCCGCTCCCAAAACACTCGTTGCACAGTTGCCGATCCACGACCTTTCTCCCCGCAAATGCTCTGTCACCTTCCTGAAATGCAAAGCTTTCCACCAATCGCAAGATTTACAAACCTGGAGAATTCCTGGCCTCAAATGTGCCGAACCAGCCCCCCGCGGAATGCTGGGAATAAACAGGGCTTTGCTCGAGAGCATGTGTATTGCGATGGCCGGCGCTATAAAAGCAAACGGTAGGAAGGAGCCGTCGATTCTTCTTTCTTCTATCACTGTATCTCGCAAGATGCTCGTATCTCGTGTCATTACTGGCTTGCTCCTTGCAGAGGTAGCTACGTGCGCCATATCCTTGTCACTCGCTCCTCCGCAAAATGCCAGCAAACCCCTTCTTGAGTCCTTTGTCTCGTACTCGATTGAGTTTTCGTCCTTCCCGGATTTCGCAGGTAAGTTTCCAGGGAAGCGGCAGGATCTTGTCACCAACTCCCTTTAGGGAACTCGAGTCAACCGAACAATTTCTCATACAACCTGTTGAATAATTTGCGCAATCTTCAAGGGACTTATCCCATCATCAGAGTTGGCGGGAACACGGAGTACGTCCATATCGAACTATATTAATTGGCTAATGTTAAACGGACGGCCAGAGATTACGCCACTTTCAATGCTTCCCAGACGACTGCCCTGATTGGGACTTTCAACTTCACAAGGTCCAGAGACTACCCAACCACAATATCTATCGGTCCAGCCTACTTTGACTCTTACTCCACTTGGCCAGGCGTCACGTATATCCATGGCTTCAACTTGGGCAAAAATGGTTCCATCGGCTACGAGACCTTGGTAGGAACTGTTCCCCTTGTCTGCAAGGCTCTTGGTACTTCCAAAGTCGCCTATTGGGAGCTAGGCAACGAGCCCGATCTCTACAAGACCAGTGCTCAAGGGCCAGTGAGACCAAGTTGGTGGAATGAGACCGATTATGTCCAAGAATGGCTCAACAAAACTCGCACTATCCGACAACTAGTCCAGCAGAATTGTCCGGAAATCATCAGTCAGGGGAAGTTCAAATTCTACGCCCCCAATTTTGGGGGTACTTCAAACAGTTTGAACTCGATCACCACATGGCAAGCTGGATTGGACGCCGACAACAATATTGCTTTCATCGACAGCCACAAGTGAGTCGTTTCAAAAGACAATTTAAACATTGCTGACCGCGTCCAGCTATATTGGAGGTGCGACTCAACCAGGTGTGACTCTCCAGGGCACCTTGATGAACCACATATCGACCGTTTTATCAGTCAACAAACACCTCAATGAATCAAGCCTCCTAGCCTACACGGGCCTCCCATACATCCTGGGCGAGACAAACAGTTTGTACAACGAAGGGGCACCAGGCCTGTCTAATTCCTTTGGTGCTGCTCTTTGGGGCGTGGATTTCAACCTCTATTGTGCTGCCACGGGAATTGCTCGAGTCCACATGCACCAAGGCACCAATTATAGGTATGCTTCATGGCAGCCAATTCCAACCGTCAACGAGACCCAGGGCACAAAGGCACCATACTATGGAAATATCATGGTAGCCACCTTTCTCGGAGATTTGACCAAGAAAAACGTTAGCATAAGTGACCTCGAACTCGGGAGCATATATCAAAATGCCTATGCGGCATACGTCGACGGCCGATTGGAGAGAATAGCTGTCGTCCAGATGAATGCGTACAACTACACATCCAATGGCACGGCAACTGCCAAGGGACCTCGTCCCAGTGAGACGTTCAGCTTCCAACTGCCCGCCACTGGCACCGGGCCAGCCGTGAAGGGAGTTAGTGTGCAGCGGCTGATGGCAAACGGCAGTGACGCCATTACGGGGATTACTTTCGATGGGTGGTCATATAACTACGAGCTCCGTCAGGGAAGGCCCGTGAAGCTCAACAACGTCACTTCAGGGGAGGTGTTGCAGATCGCTCAGGGCGGCATGCTTGCGATTACAGTGCCATGGTCTAGCGCAGCGATATTGAATTTGCAGTGGTGAATGAGTCGGACTTTGAATATATGATGGGGAGATGGGGAGAGAGGACTGCATTGATGAGATATGCGTTGCGTGTTAACTATAGCTAGGCATATGGCTCTTGGACAGGCCGTATACGAACAAGCCTAGTGTGAGAGATGCTGTCCCAACTGACGCTTCTAGAAGTATAATTTCTCGATATCGGTGCAGCTTCGTTGTCATACCCGGATACGGAGATTGTTGTAAACAAACCCAGTGTCAAACATCGAGCCGCTCAGTCCCCTGACGCAAACAGCGACCTTCAGCTGCCGATCCAGGGCGAGTTCAAGGCGCAACCTCCAGCGTTGCGAATTGCGTAGCCTTTCATCGGAAACTCAGTGCCATGAATTTACCTTTATATCCGGTCAGTAGACAAGGCTCCGGCATCGGTAGTCTGACGCAGGGGTGACGAGGTCCTCATGACTCCAGGCCCAGTGTACTTTCTGATGTAGCAGCGGTCGCCAGCGTAGTAGATACACAGACTGCAACATGTATTTTGTTTTTCAGCCAACGAATGTGACCACATCCATGAACATCAGTATACCATACCCGTTCAAAATGCCGAACCTCCTCTTGCCATCCCGTCCTAGTCGGATCGAGCAAGGGAGCGAGGTTAAGCCCATGATCTCGTCCAGAATCCCTTTGCCGGTGAGGGGGCTGGGCTCGTAAAGGCGGTGTTTGTGTTTCGATCTCTGGCATGGGGAGAACATTTCCAGTCTCCGAAGGGACATTGTCTGGAATCAGCTCGCCCTCGAAATGAGCGCGAGACGCATGCGTGTTGGGAACGTCTCTCTGGCTGGTCTGAACAGGGTAGTGTCCTGTTCGCACCCACGGCCTGTCGCTATCACAGCTCCCATGACCACGGGTGTTTTTGGCAAATATGGGAGGCTGCGTTTATGGACGATTTGCTGTCTTCATGGTTCGTCTAGGGAGCTTTAATTGGACCTGAAACGAACCACACGAAGGAATGGATAATGTCGAGGTGGCGTGAGATGATCGACCTTGTCAGAGCCTGCGGTGGTCTATCGGCTCGAGGATAGCCGATGCTTGCCATCGAACTCGACTAGCGTTATGAAAGTAAATGTTCTTCCTCCTCTGTCACGTCCTGATATGCCTCATCAGACGTCTCGTTCATGTGCGAAACAACTGCACGGTGCTAGAGCCGGTTCGTCAGCCGTCGAGCCATAGGCGGCGAAGAGGTCGCGTCATAGGCCGGGTTGTTTCGGTCTTTGATAGCAATCGCTGTTGCAAATAATGATGGTGAGTCGTTCAAGAAATCCAAATCCAGGCATGGGGTCTTGGATGATCTGCTGCGCCCGTAGTCGATGGCAAATGGCAAGAGCGTCACCTTTCTCACGCAAGCAACCTGCTCCGTTTCGGCCTCTGGAGGCTCCAACTCCATCGCTTTGCGATCTCTACTAAGTATTATACATCTCGTACCCAGACCTCTCTTGAAGGTCCAGCTGCTGCTCTGATGCCAATCGACAGGGATCGGCTCCCGCTTCAACATTTCATCGAACCCTGTCATCACTGCGGAGAGAATACACCAATCCTGTCGCCATGATCCGCGCCATGCCACTACTCCATCGGCTCCGACCCCTGCAACCGCGGCTGAGGTAAAACTTGGACCCGTCCAAGAAAAGAAGGAGGATCTGAGCGTTGATCAGAACTCAGGTCTCCCGACTTGTGAGATGGAATAATGCAGAGCAATGTCGAAGGAGTTGGAAATCAGCTTGGACCAGCCAACCCATGTGTTGAAGCGACGACTCCTATGTCTGCCGTCGCCAGGACCGCCACGTCTTGAACAATTTCCCAGACGCATGGTGGCACAAGTCGATTGCTTTAATATTGTTGCTTCTCTGGCTGCCCATGATGGCTCACGGCACCGCTTCTCAAGTTCCGCAAATCCTCATGGGGCCTGCTCCTACAGTGCGGAAGCAGAATTCGTCGTGTGATCCTTGCCGGCGTTCGAAACGACGATGTGCGTTTCCGGACGGGGTCAAACCCGGGTCCCCCAACAGCTGTCTGAACTGCATTCACCTCGGGCATAACTGCACGTTTGATTTTGTCAATTCCCGAATCAATCAGAAGAAGAACAAGACCAAGCAAGCAGTCCCATATGTACAGGAACAGCCTATCGCTCCTGCCACCTCCAGACCCGAAAAGCAGGTCATTGTTCCTTTGCCCGCGGATCCGGTGCTGGTGGACTCCACCCAAGGGACCGCGCAGAATGAACTCTGGAGTGGGATTCCATATACCGGTTTCCTCGATGTCGATATGTTCATGGGCAATCTGGTGTCGGAATGGACCAGCTTGGACCGCCAGGTGTTCACCACCGAGGCCGCGGCCACAGAGCAATATCAAAGCAGCAGCACATCGCCATCGACCACTCAGCACTCAAGCAGCCAGTACCAGACACTCCCCAAATCACCCAATGACTTGTTCGCCCGGAGAAACTCGTCGCTTGGGCTTTGGCGGGGCAGTCCAATCCACCTGCTCAACTCCAGTGTTGAGACACAGCGAATAAATCAAAGTCTCGGTGAGGTTTACAATTCCATGATGTCTGGGATTGCAATACGATACCTGGATTACAACTGTAATCTATTCGCCGGATCATACAAATATTCATTTGATCCCGATCAGTCAAATCCATCGACCTTGGATATTAGTGCTGGCCAATCTGTGGGCAACATGTTGACGCCGTCATGGAAGAAAGCTGCACTAGACACTAACGGCTCCCAGATTCACGCTAATATGGCACCGGAGAGACTGGCGAGTCAGATCAATAAGGTTACCATGATTGGAGTGGCTCGATTTTTGGACAACTTTGGCGCCCTCTACAGCAATGTCATTGATCAGAAAACACGCAATGAGAATGAGCGTACCTTGATCGCAGTCCTGCAGGCATTTGCTCTCCAGTTTGCGCCATCTCGACAAGCAGATGGTCCGCTAGCACGGTTCTTCGACAACCCCCAGGGCGCAAGTCAGTGCTCGACATCAGACCCTTTACCTGGTGATCGGAGTACCAACAGTCAACACGTCTTCACCGCCGCCTGGTTCAATGCACACTCTCATCTGGTTTCGTCGAGGGAAAATAGGTCCTTTGTCAAGCTTTACTCGGTCTTCCTCTTTCTGATGACGAGCGTACCACCAGAAGCATCGTCAATTTCCGCTTACGAAGACACTCCGATCTGCCTTCTAGATGATGCTTTGCGCCAAATGGGAGAGCTACAGAGTCTAGTGGAAGGCTATTGTGAGCATCTGGGCAGGCAATCAATTTATCGATTCCTCCTTCAATCCTCTGTGGGTATTATGCGCTGGTACGGCTATTTGCGCGACACGATAGATTCCGTGCTCCACGAGCGACCTTGTATGTTGGAGGACGCCCCCCCGAGGTCAAAAGGTAAGGACCATAGCAGAGGTTGACACTGCTGTAATGGTTAACGACAACATCAGGAACCCTTTTGAGTGGTCACTTGCCCCCAGAATGGCAGCAACCGACCGTATTTGACCAGGAAGTTCCTAAGCATTGCCAGAATGCCGCAGGGGACCTTTTTCGTGTTTTCAGGGGGACCATTAACCTGAGGCAGATTCTTTTAACTGGCGCCGCAGCATACAACATACCTACGTTGAGGAGTGCGGTCACAGTAGCCGTGGGCATCAACGATGAGTTTGCCTTGATCTATGGCTCATGGCTGCAGCATTGCTCTATCTCTTTCTACTTACTGTCTGAGAAATCCAAACTAGCCTCGGGTGAATAACCAATCCCCTTCTGACGAGACTTGAGGCTGACTATCTGGCATTTCAGCGTTTATGTTGTTGTTTTGGAGCCTAGCTACTCTGTTACTCGTAGAGCAGCTTCATGGCGCATCGAATATTCTTCCTGTCGCGGAGAGACAGCCCCTGCTGGAAAAAGCGCTATCTTACCAGCGAGATGCAGTTACGTCTCTTCTCACAATAGCACAGCGAATTGTGGACGTATCGGCCATGGGCGAATTCAGACTCATCAACAGTGTCCAAGCAAAGATGCACTTCATCTCACATCATGCAAACACGGTCCTGGTGGTCCTGGCCTTGTCCAAAGCAATCGAGCATACCATCGACTTAAACCTATCAGCAGGGCAGCAAGGCGACTTGACTTCGACGCTGTTTCCCGACATGAGCCCAGATTCGGAATGGGTTGCCAATATGAAGCCTTTGCTCACATGCCTGTTGACGCTCGACTCTACTGTATCTGGAGCGATTACCGCGAGGCCGGCGCTGCAGAGGCTGATGCAGCAATATGGTGACATCCTGATGGATTGCTGGTCACACGAAGACGTGGACAACCTGTCGTGATGACCTTTTTGAGGTCACTCTGAAATTTTCCACGAAACACTTGGTCGAAGGCATTCGAGGCAATGGATTTTCTCACGGCATAATCCAGTCAACAGTGGACAGTACGCCTGAATTTACTCCGTGTATCTGGCAAGGGGTGTGCCAAGTGGACGCCACTGTTGAGGCCTCGATTCCATGTCGATCGTCTGGCTACAGACTGGACTGCGGCTCCGACGTCAGCCGCACCGAGCTTCGTGCTTGTGGATCCGCGACCGTAGGTGGCCTCGATCTGGATCCCTCTCGCCACCCCCATTATGGTCAGCCACCATTTCGGGGTTTACATTCAATGTTGGCGACCATAATGACTTGCAGGCCATACGAGCGATCATATATTTCGCTGCGTTCGCGTCCTGTCGCTCTCCCTATTTGCGTAAACACTCAGATACCGGAACCACCCCAACCCTTTGATCTACAGACGACGCCGAGCCAAAGCAACTCGATCTAAGTACTTCAACATGCCCTACAAATCAAGATGGCAATTGACACCGCCAGCACTGTCAGTCCCGACATTCATGTTTGGTTCTTCGTCCTCCAGCATCAACACCACTAATAAAATCATCATCGACGCAAAACGGCCCGACACCCACTTTCTCACTCTCCATACCTACCGCGAATGGTCGAAGAGATTTGCTGCGGGCGTCCAATCCGCAGGACTTGACAATGGGGATCGCGTTCTCTTGTTTTCCCCTAACAGCATCTTCTACCCTGTTGTTGTTATGGGTGCTTTGATGGCCGGGGCCATCTACAACAGCGCGAATCCAGCCTATACCGCGCGTGAACTCGCGCACCAGCTCAAAGACTCCAGTCCACGAATCGTCCTCGCAGCGGAGAGCTGCATAGAAAGAGCCCTGGAAGCCGCTGATCTCGTCGGCTTTGACAAGAAACGCATCTTTCTATTTTCCGAGGTGCCTGTGGACCACACGATAGAGGGACCGCCAGTTCCCAACGCCAAAGTCCACCATTGGAGTGAATTGCTCGCAAAGCCTGAAGTTGGTCGAAAGTTTGTCTGGGAAGAGCGCAATACTGAGGTGTTTTCTGAGCGCACTGCAATCCTGATTTATTCTTCAGGCACTACCGGCCTTCCTAAAGGCGTTGAGCTCTCCCATAGAAGTTTGATCGCGAATATGCTTCAACTCAAAACAATCTCGATGTCCGATCCCACTGTTGTCGCTCGGCGGACATTGTGTGCGGTTCCAATGTACCATGCACTTGGGTTGTGCTACTATACCTTCACAGCGCCAAAGTGGGGTCTCGAGACGTACTTGATGGAACGATTCAGCCTGGCAGATTTTCTAGATCACATTCAAAGGTTCGAAATCACGGAACTGGTGCTCGTGCCCCCGATGTTGGTTGCAATGGCCAAACACCCTTCGGTTCGCGACGGCACCTGCGATATCAGCAGCATCAGAAAGGTGGTGGCTGGTGCGGCGCCAATCGGTATGGAAGTAACGCAACAGTTCGAGGAGCTCTGGAATGGTAGAGTCAGAGTGCGCCAAGCTTGGGGAATGTCAGAGTAAGTGGAGGGATCTGTTTCGTAGTACGAACTGTGCTGACAGTCTTGACACCAGAACACCAGCAATCACGCTGTGCTGGGACGAACGCGAGAGCTTGGGCCCGTCGTCAATATCAATCGGCGAGTTAGTCCCCGGATCAGAAGCAATGGTGGTCAAAGAGAACGGCGAGGAAGAAATGCGGCCGGGCGAGACAGGAGAATTCTGGATCCGGTCTCCGAATGCAATGAAGGGATATTGGCGCAATCCCAAAGCCACTGCCGAAACTATCAGCAGTGGCTGGCTAAAGACCGGCGACATAGCATATCGAGACGAGGCTGGAAAGTGGTACATGGTTGATCGCAAGAAGGTGAGTGGCAAGGGCACTAATTCTCCAATGGTTCTCGTGTTAGTCACTCTACTAACTCGGACCAGGAATTGATCAAAGTCAAGGGTGTCGCAGTAGCGCCAGCCGAACTCGAAGCTCTTCTTCTCGAACACAACGAGATCGTGGACGCTGCAGTGATTGGTGTTAAGACGTATGTACGTGACTGCATACATATCGAACTTCTGCTGACAGAAATGTCTCTAGGACGACGGATGACGAACGGCCACGCGCTTATGTTGTGCGAGCACCGGGCTCTCGGATCACTGAGAAGGATGTGGTGGATTTCGTCAAGGCTCGAGTGTCCACAATCAAGCACCTCACAGGAGGTGCGGCCTTTGTTGATGCTATTCCCAAAAACCCTGTGAGTACACAAAATATCTATTACCCGCATAGATCCATGACATTTACTGACCTCTCTCCCAGTCAGGAAAGATATTGAGGCGGCAGCTGAGGGAGCTCGCTGCAAAGGAGACGGGGTCGAAACTGTAGCCAGGTTCTGGCGAGCAAATAAAGTCGCGGCGCGCGAGCGATGGACGGCAGATCTCCTATAAAAGTACACATTCCAAAAAGTGAAGGCATTTGGCATATCACAGATGCGACCCACTGAGCTTCCGAAGGCCCAGAAACCTCACCACCTGTCCAAGATGATCGAAACCCCAAAAGAACTCCTCCTGCCCTTCTCCAGTTACAGCTTTTATCCAGGGAAGACCTGGAGACCCACTAGCAATCGCGATTTCGGTATTCTGTTTCAGGAGGGACTTGACCTCCTCAGAGGTGCTCTGTCGAGAAGTTGGTCAACATCCTTTGTCAGGTCACGGCACTGGCTTTACGTACCCTGTGCAGGATCTTTGCGGCGAGTTCACTACCGACCACCTGAGCAATAATGGGTTCGTGGACTTCGGATAGCTGAACACCCTTTTTCTCACACCAAAATGCATGATACAGCTCGCTTAACACATCCGGATATCGATCAGGGCATTCGAGGGAACATGCCACCAGGGCCCTTTGCACCTGTTTGAAGACTCAGCATGTGAAGCGAGTAAGAAGCTGTGGGCGAATGGTCACCTTCAACGTGGTTGCCTTGAATGGATAATTCGCCGGCAAGCCTGGGTTCCAGGGGACGTTGAATTCTCGACACCATCTAGCAACATCTGTATGCATCCAATTCACCTTGTCTGATACCGGGTTAGATTAAGCCCATGCGGCTGGGCCACGAACAAGGACGGGCATAGGTTGGCCACATACTAGGACTGCTCCAAGGTGGCTTCAACCCGACAGCATTTATATATGCCACGAGCAGAACGGGGGTATATGTTATGTCGCAAGCTTTGAACACGGGTGAATTCTGTCAGGCCATGTCAGTGCCAGCCAGACTGGCTTTTCCATACTTCTCACGAGGCTGTGGATGGGATACCAACCTTGATAACGTAGAATGCCAAGTACGAGTATGGGCTGTGCAGGTCGAAGTACAGGGTCAGTTTCGGCCTAGCCATTGCCGCCCGAAGCACAACTGCGCGTTAAACCGAGTCTCGAATTTGGGGGGAGCACCTTGCACCCTCTGTCGCATTTATGGTCAGCCTAAGGCCCTGCTTGCCAGGCTGGTGAGGCCTCCTGCGCTCGCGGCGTGTGGCCAAGTGGATTCCCGCACGGCCGATACCGAGGTCGACTAGCATCCATCATCCAACGGCTCCGCGTCGCCTCCGCGTTGTCGAGGCTTCCTGGTGTTACCGCCCTAGGCGCCACCAAGAGATCAACCCACAATCTGTCGAACGCGATCGGAAGGCCTAATCACTAGGTTGGCCGCGGGCTACGTGAACTTGAGAGGCTGCAGAGGACTAGCAAAGGACTCCACTGACACCAAGGACGTAAACTCGTACGCTACAATCTCTCGCGGTAGATGGACGCCGACCTCGAGAGTACGTACTTGAAGTACGTCAGCTTCCTTCCAGCAGCCCTGAGTGAGAGCGATGGGTCGGAGCGCGAGGCTCTCACAGCTATCGACCCGGCCGGGTTTCTTATACGACACCCTCCTAAGCCACACGAACTGGATGCCGAGCTCACAGATGAATCCCAACTGTTTCAAACCATCCACATGGGTGCTGCGGTTGTAGATGAGAGTAAATGGAAGCTAGTGGTGGACGGACTGGTGGAGCGACCATTCTGCGTATCCTTCGCGCAGCTGAAAAGCATGCCCGCGTCCACCGTCACCGCTTTCCATGAATGCTACGGAAGTCCCATCGCCCCTCCAATCCACGCGTTGTGGAGGATTGGGAACATCAGATGGACTGGCGTCAAGCTCGCAGACATGCTCAGGCTCGCCAGGCCCAAGCCCGAAGCAAGATATGTGTGGTCGCAAGGACTGGAGTCGGGTTCATTTGCCGGGGTTTCCGCGGACCGATATGAAAAGGACCTTCCTCTGGAGAAGGCGCTGGGCTCCGAGGTTTTGATTGCCTACGAAATGAACAACGAGCCACTGGGCAAGAATCGAGGCGGACCGGTAAGGATGGTTGTACCTGGATACTTTGGCACGAATAGCACAAAGTGGCTGTGTCGGCTCTCGCTACAGGATCATCGCGCGGTCGGGCCGTTCACCACGACATTTTACAATGAGATCGATCCGACCGACCCGAACGGACAGAGAACGCGGCCGGTGTGGCTGGTTGAGCCCAATTCCATGATCGTCAGGCCGGAGCCCGGAGCAGTATTGCAAGGACCAGATATTGAAATCCGAGGTCGCGCTTGGGGCTGCGAGGAAATCAGCCAGGTCGATGTCAGCACCGATGGCGGTGAGTGTTGGCTACCTGGAACCGATGTCGCATTGACAGCGCGGAGTGAATTTGAATGGCAGTTATTCCATGCGAAGGTCTCGATATCCACACCTGGGAAATACAAATTGATTGCGAGGGCGACAGACAAGGCTGGCGTCTCCCAGCCCATGATCGGGCGAAGGAATCATGTACATACAGTCGAGATTGAAGTCACTTGATCGGTCGTTCGTATATGATGGTCAGTAGCCGGAATATTTATGAATCAAACGAGCTCGACATCCGCTGAAGGTCGAAAAGGGGAAGGGGACCCACAGCCTTGCGCCATTCAGCCTCGCTGGATATTGAATCGGCCGACCTTCCCTTGACCCGAGGCCTCCATCGCAGCCTCACCAACTCGCGCTCTCCCCACACTTCCACTTCCCCATCTTTGCGTTTAGCGCAGCGTTGTCATCGGATTGCGGCGACCGGGGAAGTCAAGATGCGCGGTTGCAACTTCGCAAAGCCTCTCCGATGATGCCGGCCCATCAGCAGGGTCCAGAAGTTTCCGTCGCAGCGGAAGACAACTCTCACGAACGGCCCGACAGTGTCGAGAGACAAACGCGTACCAATGGCCTGAAGCCGAAAGCGTGCAACAATTGCAGACAGCAGAAGGTGAGCTGGAGCATTTTGTCCCCGTACCAGGACGATAACTAACGTCTTCAGTTGAGGTGTGAGTTAACGAAGCTCGACACTCCTTCGTCAAATGCCTGTTCGCGCTGTCAAAGGCTGGAGCTGGACTGCAGAGTAGACGATACGTTCAAGAGGACGCGGAAGCGGAAGTATGACTGGCAAGAGTTGGGGGTTCAGAATGGCGCGTGGCTGACCCTCATCCACGTGGTAGGATATCCGCCGAGTTGGAGCAAGAAATAAACAAACTCAAGCGCCAGTTGTCCGTCTATGAAGGCAATGTTGTTACGGACTCGGCTGCCCCTGCTGTCCCAGACCCTGCAGCGCTCTCCCTTGCTGAAGGGGTCGGTCTTCATGGCGACAAAGACAGAAGCGCAAACGAGGACCCCGAGGACTTATCAGACCCTCTGACGAACCGGATTTTCTCGACGACGGTACCTGGTGGAATGTCTCCAGACTCTCCTGATGGATCGTGCTTGCCAGGAGCAACCACAATCCCAAAGAGCGGTCTACTCGATAGTGGTTCCACCAGCAGGGGAAAGGTGATCGCGTCGCGGAATTTACGCGACATTGAACTCTCCTCAGATGTGATAAATGACCTGTTCCGCATGTATGTCTCTCTGCTTTTCAGGTTCAAGGACAGACTAATAACTTTCCAAGTTATTTCTCGCATTACCATGCATATCTACCATTTCTTGACCCGGGAGTTTCTCCCGCCCAATACTACGATAATTCGACTCTGCTATTCTGGTCCATAATTTCCGTCGCATCTCGTCGATATCAGTCAGACCCCACTCTCTTGACGAGGCTCGCTCGAGCGGTGACAGATCTCTTGTGGAAGTCCCTGCAGACAATTCCACATTCCCTCGGTGTGATCCAGAGCTTGGTCCTTCTATGCACCTGGCCCTTCCCGACGAGCAGCAGCACAACTGACCCGACTTACATGCTCTCGGGGATGATAATACAGCTTAGCATTCAGATGGGCCTCCACCGGCCCAGAAGCCCGCTTGATTTCACCAAGTTCCGCGTTAAGCTCAGTCCTCGCGAGATTGAGGAGCGGCAACGGGCATGGATTGCTGGCAACGTCGTCACCCAAAGGTATACCCTTTGTATTGAATCCTGATGAGAATCGGCTAATGTGCTGTAGCATAAGCTTTGGGGTCGGACTTCCCACTCCGGCGCAACTTTGTGACTGGTCGATCGTCGCGTCTTCGCTCGAGGGTTCCTGGATAGATGAAGATTTGCACGCTCATTTGAGATGTGCTTCGACGTGCAACAGGATATCCCAAGCACTCACCTCGAATGCTTCGGACCCGACCGGGCTTTTATCAACGCGGGAGAGGGTCCCTCTGTATACGATTTTCAAGCAGGAGATCGTCGACCTGGAAAACAGCAGGGTCTGGACTACAGGTGAGCGGCAGACTTGATGTGGTCTATGAATAATCAAGCAGGCCTTCTGACTAGCGAATTCAGCCAACACCGCATTCTACCTCCACGTTGTCAAGCTCCACCTCCACGCATTCTATCTTCTCGATGACCCGCCAGCTCTAGGCTATCTAGAACGTATCATAACGCTCTATTCCACCGCGACAGCGATGATCGAACATGTTCGTGACCGAGACAGCCAATCCCACGGGTTCTTGCAATTCTGTCCACTGTTCTGCTACGAAGCCTTCCTCTGCGCAGCCTTCATTTTGCTCAAAGTTGTGAAGAACGATTACTTTGCTGCGATTATTGACGCAGGTTTGGGGAAAAAGCTCATCAATTTTTCCGTCTCAGCACTGAGGAAAATGTCAGTGGCCAATAATGACCTGCCAGGGAGACTCAGCGATGTGCTCGCCTACCTCTGGACGCATCCAAATCCGTCTATTCTTGGTGGCAGCGGTATCGATGGACTTCAGTTGAAGGTCAGAAGTCGAATGAGTATGAGCGTTGTATACGACTCGCTGTGGAGATGGCGGGAGCAGTTTCGTACCGAAGTCGAAAGCGCCGAGTCGCAAGATCTCAACAATGGTAACACGCCTCCCCTTGTTGGAAGAAGTGAGGGGCTGATTTCGAACAGATGCGGCTGCAACCGCCGGCCTCAGCGAAGGCTTTGACAACGCCTTTGACCTGACGGAGTTGAATGGCATATACTTGGATGATCTTCAAATGGACTGGTTTGCGTAGTCGTCGGCAAGACATCGGGGTTCAGTGAAGTCGGCTGCTCAGTGCTCATCATACGTCCGCCATCAGGCGGCCAAATTGGCCCCCTACCAAACAAGTACGATCGCCAAACACCGTTTGTTTGTACGAAAGTGCCACTTTCCGGAGAGTCTTCCTTTTACTACCAGCTGGGTACGTTGGTACCGGATTAGGGGTGGTGTTGGTCTGCATGGTAGGTTGGCTTTCCGTGTAGCAAATGGATTACAATTGTGATACTGGTCTAACTCGACATAGACGTCACTAGAACTGCCTTGAAGCTGTATATAACATATCCATTTGAGAGCTTAGCGTCACTCCAAATGCGCCGTGGTCTTGGTTCGGACAGGCGCATCACAGCCTCTGCCTGCCAGCATGGCTAGATCCTTATCTACACTTTGCTGTAAAGACTGCCGCCTGCTGCAGCATCGATTGCGGTAGCTCGTTCCAGACCCACGATAGAAAACAGCTTCTTTGGAGTGAAATCACCAGGGACTCCGGTCCGCCCTGTCTTCTTGACACGCTCGAAAGCGTCACGCATCGCATAATACGCAGGTGCAATCGCGAGGAACGGGAAGATGATGATGCGGAATCCAAGCTCTTGCGCTTCTTCCGTCGTCCACGACGGCGTGGCCCCGTTCTCAACCATGTTCAGGAGGACAGGTGTGGGCGCGAGAACCTGGCATATGGTCCTGGCTTCCTCCTTCGAAGTTATGCCTTCAAGAAATGCGACGTCCGCTCCTGCAGCGACCGCAGCCTTCAGCCGCTGGGTAGCTTCGTCGAAGCCATGTGTCTGCAGAGCATCCGTCCGGGCAATGATGACGATATCGGAACCGATTCTTTCTCGCGCTTGTGTGGCGGCGGCGATACGCTGCGCAAAGGTATCAATGCTGACGACCTCTTTTCCCGCAAGGTGCCCACAGCGCTTGGTCTGAATCTGGTCCTCGATGTGCAAGGCCGCAACGCCTGAACGGTGGTACTGCTCAACTGTTCTTGCGATGTTGTTTGGGCCTCCGTACCCGGTGTCGGCGTCGGCGACGAGAGGGACGGTCGGGTCGAGATTGGCGATCATTTCAGCGTGCTCTCGCATGTCATTGAGGGTTGCAAGGCCCAGATCCGGCTGTCCTAGCTTCGACGCACAGGTTCCTGCTCCTGTCTGAACACGGCAGTTAGAGAGAAAGAAGAGGATCGCGGGCAACAGATGTCATGTACCATATAGAGGCAGTCGAATCCCACATCCAGGGCAACCCTGGCGCTGAAGCCGTCGTATACTCCGGGAGCCACGATTATGTCCTTACTGGTTTCCAGCAGTTGTCGAAGGCGTCTGCCAGGCGTTGGACTCGAGGGTGGGGTGTTGCCGTTGGCGTGAGTGTCAACACTGGTATGTCCGTTCATGACGATCGCGCGTGTCTAGTGCTACTACCAGTCTTGTGAAGATGAATGAGACAAAGGCAGTACTTGAAGTACCAAATCTGCGGTGCTTCCAGAATATTATATACTACGTACACAAGTATAATAGTGACTTCTACTTGTCAAGTTTTTCATTGACCTCGCTGGACTATCAAGTTCCTTTTTATCTAGACAGCCGCACCGCCTACAGGGTGTCAATGCGTCTGAGACCCATGTGAAGGAAGCGAGTCCGCAAACACATCTGCAATCTTTTGCCATTCTTCTGCTTCGGCACGAGGCATTTGGCCTCCGCATCGGAGGTCACGTCACGTGGAGCCGCCGATCGGAGAGGCCGAGTCGGGGACCATTCATTCACTCATTCATCCCCTCGCGATCTACAACTACAAAGTAGTATTCTAGGAAAGGGGACTCTGAGTGGTACGATATAAGTAGTAGTAGTACTATAGTTAATAGTAGAATACCAAGAGACTCCGAGTGGTGGGGAAGATTGATAGGTTTAGTACTGGTAGCACTGATGCAGCACCCTACCCATGGGTTGAAGCTCACTCCGATGATTGCAGCAGAAGTTGCCCGTGGACCAGGCAGGGTCTCCGAGGTAAACTTGAACCCCTTCAAAATATGCCCGGCTGAGTCACGTAAATCCAAGTCAGTGCTGAGGAAACGCTTGGACAAGTACCGCAAATGCTATGTGGTGGTGAGGTAGTAGTACCACCTAGGCGCAAGTGACTGTGAAGGCCGTCACGGGGGTACAACGCATAGCTGGCTTGATCAATCGTAGCAGCTTCATCAAACATTCTCAAGAGTTACCAGCAGTAGTGTTAGAATGACTAGGAGGACTACCAGAATGGAAACATTGTCAGGAGAGCAACCTGCTCTTCGCTCATCCCCTTCTGTCACAACTTGGAGCACCAAATAACAAGGGAACCGTTTTGGGAAAGAGCAACCCAAAACGCAGCTAGACCAAGTTCGGCACATTTGGTGCCTCGTTTCGTCCACCAACTTCAATCCAGATAGTACTACTTACAACTTTACTATGTAACACCACAGCACTAGTGTAGATATACTATAGTATACTTTGTTGACGCTCCTGCTCCAATGACTAGGATAATCTTTTTGCTGTTAAATATTCAGGCGAGTCCACCCGTACAGACAGGTGTACAGGAGGACCGAACCGAAGCCGACTTGCCATATCAGTCCGGGGCAGCTTCTCTAAAACTGGCAACATTAAGCTCACCTCAGTCGGCCCTCGGGCTGTTGTCGAAGACTCGATGCGAATTTCGTCCTCCTATCCCAGAGCGAGTGAGCAGAGACGGGCAGGAGAGCCCCCGCCCGAACAGGAGATCTCTGAGTGAGCCCGCCCTGACCATGATGTCAGAAAGTTCAAGTTTTTATCAACCTCAACAACTTTAAGTTCCCTTGAGATGAGGACGGGACCATTATGTGTGAAGGAGAGAAGGGGTTGATGCTGAAAGCGATGTACTAGTAGGACAACAGATGTCCGCAACATGACACTGTAGCATCGTGCAACTTGTACTAGATTTGGGAGTACTCTGTATTTTCGGCCCTATTTTGCTTGTAGACTAGTACTACAGTAAGTAATACTACTACTACTATGCCGTGTGTTACATAGTACTATGTAGTAGGTGGAGGATGTTCTTTGAAGATGCGCTTGTCGGAGGGTTCTATAGTTACTATGTATAGATCTGTATCCAGGTCCCAGGACTTTGTCGTCCGCACGGTCCTCCCCGTCCTCATAATTTGGCCTGTTTGACCAGTCCCAACTCCCTCTTCGCCCGGTCCCGCAGCTCCCTCCGCAGATACTTCCCGACGGCGTTCTTTGGCAGTTCCTTGACAAAGACCACGCCTCCACGCAGCTGCTTGTACGGCGCCAGGCGCTGCTTGACAAAGTCCTTGATCTCCTCCTCGCTGATTTCGGAGGGATCGGCAACGACGTACGCCCGTGGGAGGTCGGTGCCGGGGTCGTCTGGCATGTTGACGCCGACGACGGCGGCTTCTTGGATCTTGGGGTGCGTGAAGAGCAAATTCTCGATCTCGGCGGGCGCTACTTGGAGGCCCTTGTATTTGAGGAGCTCCTGGAAAACTCGTCATCAGCACTGGCAGTTTTGCAGCTCGGTTGGGCTGTGTTGGCTGGGGTGCAAAACGAACCTTCTTTCTGTCGACGATATAGAACTTGCCATTACGCAAGATTCCAATGTCGCCGGTGCAGAACCAGCCGTCGTGGAACGCTTCTTTCGTGGCTTGAGGGTTGTTGAAGTAGCCTTGCGTGACGAGCGGACTGCGAACCAGCATCTCACCTTCCTGACCTGGCTCAACGTCGTTGTAGTTCTCATCGACCATTCTGCGTCGGCAGTGAGCGGGAAACCCAAATACAACCAACCAACTCGGAAATTCTTACCTGAGTTCCACATTGGGGAGGATCGGAGAAATGCTGCCCGTCGTATCACTTTGCCCCCGTGGCATCATTGTCACCGCGCCTGTTGTCTCGCTCAAACCCCACGTCTGACCGATAAAGGTCTCGCCTTGACCCAGTTTCGCATTTGCAGCCGTTTGCAAATCGCCGTCCATTGGGGCCGCGCCGGTTGTGGCGGCATCGAGCGACTTGAAGTGGTCCTGCACCTCGGGTGACTTGGATATCCGGAGATATATGGAAGGGACGGTGTATAAGGCGGTGATTTCGTAGTCTTTCACGTACTTCAACAGTTGCTTCCACTCGTACTTGCGCATCCACACAACCAACCCGCCAGAATAGAAGGGTGCCACGAGATACCCGAACAAGCCGGCAATGTGACTGATGGGGAGGTGAGCAAGAGTCCGATATGGCTTGAGCTCCTTCCCGGCTTCAATCTGCTTCGCGGCCCATTCTCTTCCGGCCATCGATGTCACAACTACCTCTTGCACGAGATTTTCGTGGGAGATCATGACGCCCTTGGGGAGGCCGGTTGTGCCGGAGGACCACAGGATCACAATGAGACTCTTCTTCAATGCCGCATGGTCTGTGATGCGCTCCCACTTCAGAGTCTGGTCGGAGAGGACATTGGTCCGGCCATCTATACTGGTCAGGCTCCACGAAGGACTGGAATCCAGGACCAGGACTCTCTCCAATGGAAGGTTGCACTGTTTCGCCGCTTGGGTCGCCACGTCTTTGTGTTCCGATCCACAGATAATGAGGCGACTGGTACCGACGGTGACCTGTCGAGCCAGATCCGCTACCGTGGACGAAGGACTGGCGGCAGAATACACTCCGCCAGCAGCGATGGTGCCATAAAATGCTGCTGGTACCAAGGGTTGGCCATAGCTGATTACCGTGATGACATCCTTGTTGGGGCCACTGGCACCAACGCCATAGTGATGCCGTAGACCGTGGGCGATCCGCTGAGTGAGGTTCAGAAGGTCCTTCTTGGTGATCTTATTCGACGGGTTCGCTGCCTCCTGATGCAAGACGGTGTCGTCCTGGGCCACAGAGTGTTCGGTCTCTGGATCGCAGTCAGTAATGTTTTGAACAATGATTGACGTGCGCAATGCTACCAAACAGCAGTGTCAAGAGGTCCAGCTTCGGGACATCAAGAATGGGTTTCTCGGGGTTGCGATATATTCTAGCCATGATCTTGGTGCCAGGTAGGGTGAATTTCGTTCAACCAAATGCCAACGAATAGAAAGCCAGAGATCGGGGATCGTCCAACTCCGGGGCAGTCAGTATGATAGAGCGTTTGCTTTGGTAGAGCATTCTCCCTCTTTCTTCTTGCCTTGGTACTGCTCCCACCTATTTGATGTGGGAGCCTTGCCGCCCGGTGTGGGGTTGGAGGGCGAGCGAAGAACCGAGGTCTAGAAGAACTGAGATCCGGGCCCAGGTACCCCGGCTATCCAGATGTAGGGGAGTGAGCGTTGGCGCGGCAAATCCAGCCTTGCAGGGACCCAGCAGGCGATGTGAGGTCTAGTAGTCAGTCAGTCACTGCCTTGGCCCATCGGGTCGCATGTAAGTCGTTCCGTCGAATCATGGATGAGGCTGCGCCTCGCACCAACCACAGGCGATACTTTTCAGCCTTGTGCCTCCAAAGGGGATTAGTGCAGCCTCATGTTCTCCGTTGTATGCTGTCACTGACGTCACTGCATTTGGAAGTTCAATCTTGCCCTGAAAATCTGCATCCAGGCCCGTCCAACACACCCAGTTATATCAAGCAGTCTCTCAGGAGTGGAAAGCTTAATTGTCAAGCCATGGACAGCCGTCGGGACAAGAAGATCTCGCGCTCAATCATCTTCGCCATCCAACAAGACGACACGTCCGAGAAGCGACTCAGACTATGGCGCCCTCTCAAGACCTTCTTCGCGCTCTACGGCCTGCTGTTGATCAGACTGCGTCCCGAGTTGTTCAAAAGGCTCCGGAACCAGACATGGCATCTGCCAGACGAGGAATACAGGAGCAGCTTCGGGTACAAGGACTCCCTCGTGTCAAAAGGCGACATGGGCTATTCGGGCTCGGTGCGTGAGAGATTCGTCTACCGCAAGATTTGAGCATTGACAAGGACGTTCTAGACATTCTTCAACACGAAAGATAACCGATTCCTCATCAAGTCCATCCCCCGCCGCTTAGAGCACACCTTCTTCCGCGACGACCTGCTGGAGCCCTACGTGTCACACATGGAGTCCCACCCCAGGTCGCTCCTCGTCCGCATCACCGACTTCCTGGGGTGGCGCTACCCGAGCATCGGCGGCCTGTTTGGGATTACACCGACCTACCATCTCGTGATGGAGAACCTGCTGCACGGCCAGCAGGAAGATTCCGACTGGCAGACCTTCGACCTGAAGCCCATGTCGTACTTCTTCCCGGAGCGCGACATCGCCGGCGGCAAGCTCGCCTCGGAGGCCACCAAGTCCAAACTGGCCAACCACTTCGACGACAAGATGCTCCTCAGCCGCGAGCGGGCGGAGGAATTCTTCCACCTCCTCGAGCAAGACACGGAGCTCCTGGCGAGGCACAACGCCGTCGACTACAGCCTGATGCTGGTGCGGATCCCCAAGAGCTCCTCCTCTCCCGCAGACGACGACCACCAGAACCCCTTCGACGACCCGCCGGACTGGCGGACCGGGGTGCCCAGCCAGGACGACAAGTGGCTGTTCCGCGCGGTGATCCTGGATTTCTTCTGGGCCAAGCACAAGGTCCACGCCAAGACGATGACCATGCTCATCAACGCGTGGAGGATGATCGATGACAAGGGCCCCATGAGCATCACCACCGCGGCGCCCGAGTACCGCGACAGGTTCTTGAAGATGTGCAGAGAGATCGTCAAGGTGCCGGAGCAGGAGCAGGAGTAGAAGTTTTGTTATCGTCGTTGTCCTTTCTTAGCAAGCGAGCCGGGATTTTATTTCTAATTGTTGTCCAGCCGGGGTATGTATGGTGTCTAGGGAGAAAGACCGGTCTAATCAATGCAATGTCTCCTGAACATAAGGCTCTTGTTCTGTGCCAAGTACATACCCCGTTGTAGGATTAGAGAGGGCAATTTCCAACGCCCGCCCAGAAACCTAGTTAAGACGTACCGCGAGCCCAAAGCGGCAATCGAATCGCTAATGAGGGAATGGATCAGGGCCGCAACTTCGACCGCAACTTCGTACAACCGTAACTTCGCTTAATGCTCGGCAGAATCTTGGCCCACCAAATTTTGCTGGCATTCGTTTTTGCAAGGCATATAATCGAATATTGAGTAAATATCGCAATCTGACCTCGCCGCCGCCTGTTTTGTCCGATGCCTAGCCAGTTCTCAGCCTGGCGCGCTAGGCCAGGCTGTCCTGACCACCTCCGCCAGCCACTTGAGAAGGCTGTGAACGCTCTGCCGGTTGAATGGCTAGCCGATCCTGTGGACAACGAGCCCTTTGATACTATCGACGATTGCCTCAGGCGCCTCGTTAGATACTCGCTATCCCAGGGTTTCGACATTGTCAAAGGCGCAGGTGGATCAAAACGCGTCCCTAGTAGTACTTTCCACTGTATCTTCCACGGCCAGGAGACGCGTAACTACCGTAGCCTTAAGGATAAAGTTGAGAGGGATAAGAATGGCGTAATCGTCTCAGATCGCAAACGCGAATTAACTCATATTCGTGGCACCAACTGTAAATGGTCCTGCCGTGTGTCCTGGAAGTCAGTTAGTAAACGGAACAGTGGAATTAAGGCCTTTATCCTTACTATTAAGTCTCTACAGCATATAGGCCACCTATTGAGCGATAACCCTTTGATATTCCATCGCCATAGAGGGCGACTTACGGAGTTCCAGGCGGCGATCGCTCAGGCGCGATTCCATCGGATCAATACTATCCCATTCTCTACTAGTCGTAGGATCCTAGGATCGGATGAATTTAGTGTTATCCTAACGTCGAAAGAGTACTATAATTTAGTCAGATATAAGCCTGCCTCAAAGGAAGACGATAGGACTATCAATAGACTAGTTCTTACCTTATAGACTGAGGGCTTTATATACGAAACGCGGCTTGAGGAGGTAGTTAACGTAACTAGTTATACTGTCAGTAGGAAGTGTCTACAGATCTAGTTCTCACACCCTAACCTTCTTAAGGCGACCTCTCGATTTGTTATAGAATCTATCTACATTATCGATGCAACCTTCAATATAAATAGGCTGAGAATGCCTATAATCGTGGTAGTTAGTGTACTAAATATAGGTAAGACCTTTCCTATAGCGTTCTCATTCTATCCGAGTGAGAACTATACCTCCTATACCTTCTTTTGGGAGAGCCTTAAGTCACACTTACTAGAGAACGCCGTTCCACCTGCGGTTATCATCTCAGATCAGGTAAAGGCGATTATCTCGTCGATAAGTGAGAGTTTTCCGTCCGCGAGACACCAGATTTGCACCTAGCACGCCGTTGAGGCGATGAAGGCGAAGTTCCGTAGGATGGGCCACAAGGCAGACTAGATCAAAGGGCAGGACAACGTCGAAGGTCTATCCGATCTCGCATGGGCCTATATCAATTCAGGCTCTCAAGAGGCACTTAAGGCTAGACGGACTGACCTAAGATCGCGACTGCTAGAACCAGGATATCTAGATGAATGGCGTGATAAGGAAGATCGCGTTATTGCGCTATTTACAGTAGAATTGCCAAATCTCGGCCATCGATCTAGCCAGCGCTCTGAGTCCTACCATAACGTAGTTACGCAGATAACTAACGGCTAATTAGACCTTGAGACAGCGATAAAACGTCTCTATTAAACGGTCAAGGGAGTCATTAAGGACGTTGTAGAATCTAGAGATCGCTCACTTACAAGTTATCCAAGAGGTGCCCAGGGCGTGGCGTTCCAATACCTACGATTTACTGTCAGCGATTATGCCCTTGAACAGGTTGCGATCGAGTGGTCATTCCTCTGTCAACTTAAGGCCTCAGGCACTGATCTAGGCGCCTGTCATTGTCCTCTACTGAAACAGTTCCTCCTACCCTGTAGGCACTACCTTGAATACGCCTGGCAGACTGGCCAGCTAATTCCTCGAACGCTCCTACATCCGCGGTGGTGGCTAGATGGGCCGTAAATCACCTCCCTAGCCTGGATTCCTACCTATCCAAACGTCAAGATTGAAGCGTGTCCAGAACCTACAGAATCAATGATAAATTCACGGAGGATCGAACAGATTCGGCAGGGTCTTAAGGACACTAAAAGAGCGCGATTTGACAGACAACGAGACCAATTACAGGCACAGATGGAACGAGACTTAATCCGCCTAGGTGAACGACGCCGCGATCTCCAGGATATACCTATTGGCGCGCCTGATCCAGTTCCAAGGAAGACCTGGATAAGGAGACATGAACACGGCAAGGCGACAGCGAGATCCTTAATCGCTAGCGAGATCGGCGAGCGTCAGGAGCGTAGGCAACACCAGGCGGAGAGGCAGGAACAGCGCTATCAAGAGGCACTCGATCGGCGGCCTCAAGAGGCGTTTATGCACACCTTTCGATTTACGCCTAGTGTCCAGAGCGTTATTCAGGTACCACAGAGACATCGACCACCTCCGATTGCTATAGAAAACACTAGGGAACAGGAGGTAGAGAATGTGCCAGAGACCCCTCCGCTATCGACCTCGACTAGGCCAACACGCCTAGTGTCTCAGACGCCAGATCGGCCACGGCCGCGCCGCAGTCCTTCGCCTGAGGACTCTCCTGGACTAGTCCGTGGCCAACTACCACTATCAACGGCACCTCCTGCGATTGGCGCTGGCAGTAGCAGTGGCAGGGCTAAACGAGTCCGCAAACGGACTACTAGGCTAGTTGAGGCAAGGCAACAAGGCTTCCTGCCTGATTCACAGGATGACTGAGAGATCAACACCAAGGTTGGCTATACAAAGAGCGGCGGCGAGGTCTAGCGGCGGCGAGGTCTAGCGGCGGCGAGGTCTAGCATAGCACAAAGAGACGAATTTATGACATGAAGAATCTGCCACAGGCAAAATTTGGTGGGGTTATCTTCTACCGAGCATTAGCCGAAGTTGCGGTTGTACGAAGTTGCGGTCGAAGTTGCGGCCCTGATCCATTCCCGCTAATGAGATGCGATAAATATTCCACGCTCTCGTCGTCGTCGTCGTCGTCGTCTTTCTCCCCCTCACCACCCTCTGCTCGAATACCTATCCCTGAGAAACTCCTCGACTTGGATCTTGTCTCGCGCCGTCATGTCTTCTTGTTCGAGACTGTCGTCCGTCTCCCTCTCAGCTGGTGCCGGGGCTGGAATCTCTCGTTCTGCGGAAGAGGTATTAAGACCGGTGACGCGGCCCGGCTTGGATCCGGAGGTTGTTTCGGTCTTTGTGTCGGCTTCGACTTGGGTGCCGGTCTCCGCTGCAGGAGACGTCGGCCTGGGTGGTGTGGTGGCGGCGTCGGGCTGAGCCGTTGACTTTGACTGCTTTAACGGAACATGTCTCTCCTCCTCAGCGTGGGTGTGTGAATGTGTGGTTTGCGGGTCAGCGACAGGGGGAGGAACAGGAACACCATTGGCACCGTTCACAACTGTACCACCACCTCTTCCTCCCTTGTCCGACCCGGCGTGCGAATTGTCCGGCATCAGGTCGCCATGATATGGCTTCCGGAACCGCCCCCCTTCCCAGTCCCTGCGCCGGAACCTCCACGCCGCGGCCTTGTCCCCGGGGTTGGGGCTGAGGGCGAGTCCGACCTTCTGGGCCAACGACGCGGCGACCTCGTCCAGACGGGCCACGGGCTCGAAGAAGAGGCGCTCCCAGTCCCGGCCCTCGCCGTCGGCCTTGCGCATCTCGCGCTGGCCGTTCTCGACTCTCGCCTTGGCGTCCGCGGCGGCCTGCATGTCCGCGCGCTGCAGGGCCTCGCGGACGCCGCGCCACGCACGACGGGACTCCCACGGATCCTGCTCCGCGACGGGGTCGGTAACAAGCGGCGTGGTCGTCGCGGTGGTGACGTCGAATGTCTCGAGCTCGACGACGTTCTCCTGCCTCCTGGCATCGCGGATGACGAATTGGCCGTCCCAGTGGCCGGAGACGGTGTATATGGGATCATCAGCAGCAGTGCCACCGCCCTCGCCCTCCCCGGCATTGCGATATACACTGGCTTCGAAGCCGTGCTTCCTGTCCGAGCCGGAGAAGAGGCCCTTGCCGCTGAACTCGATGATGGAAGTGTACCCGCTCGTGCTGGGGATGTGGTGCGTGCCCTGCAACTCCGGGTACGGGGAGCCAGTCAGGACGCCCTTGATTTTGATGTCGGGCAGCGGGATCAGGTACGTCTCGTCGTGGCGCGCGAGGTGGAGTGTGGCGTGCCCGATTTGCTGGATGTTGACGCTGCCGCTGAAGGTGATCTCCTGGCGGGTATAGCCCTCTGCCTGGAGGAGAACGAACGTGAGTGTTGCCGAACAGTCCCTTGGGTGTTTGGAGTCGCTGAAGACGGAAGAACCAGACAGGGAGCAAGCTTACCGTGACGCCGTGTTTCTCGTTCCAGACTCGACACGCCGTGACGGGCGGGTGATGACTGGCAAGAACTCAGAGAGTGGTGCCGATACGAACAACCAGCCAACAGGGAGAGGGCAGAGAAAGAAATCACTGTCCTCAACATACCTGACTTGCTCACTGACCAGCCTCGTAACCCCGATCCTGTCCCCAGCAGCCCCGTCCTGGTCCTGGACCTGGTCGCCATCCCATCTGGCCAAAAACAACTCGCCGAGAAAGGCGTTGATGGGCTTCTTCACGCCCTCGACCGGCGATCGGCCCCCGTACTGCTGATTCCGCAGGGACGAGAGGAACCATTTCAGCACCAACAACGCCCGCTCAGCGGGGTCGTCTGCCGCCGCGGGGGCCACGAAGGTCGAGGGCCTCTCGGCCCAGAACGAGGGCAGCTCGACGGTCGATTTGGTGTCGAGGACGAATGGCGGGGCGGTGATGTTGGAGAGGTCGCCGCGGATGGTGGCTATGGACTTTGCAAATGCGAGCATTGTCAGTGAGCTTTGGTCCGTCAGGGAGCAGTTCGTGGTGGTCATGGAGGGCGGATTTGTCTCCTCCCACGGACCCGACTGGGTAAATGGAGAGGGGATGGTCTGGACGGCTCTATTCTCCTTTCTTATTTTTCTGGTCGATGGACCCAGGAAGGCTCGGCGAGGCAAGGAGAGGAGACGGACCAGGGAACAACAATCAGACATACAGCAAGAAGATCCTTCAACTTGAACCGGTTCTCAGACAGCGTTGGCTCCGCCATATCCGCCGAACATCGATCGCTTGCTGACGGATATAGTGTGTTAACGTACCCAGTAGTGTGGCCAAGGGCCTAAGCAGCCTTGAATGTATACCTCGACCTTAGAGGAAGACGCATTGTAAAGCAATACTAACTAACACACACTTTGGGCCCCATCGTTGTTGTTCGCGGCACAGAGGTATTCGCGAGTTGGAAGGGGACATGGGAATCCGCCCCGGGAATCATGATATCATCATGTCGTGATGCCGTGGCACCGGCCGCCACGGCAAACAAGATCCCGTTCATCGTTGCTCGACTACCGTTAGTGGGATACCGAGCGAATAGATATACGCTGCCGATCGAATTCCAATTCCGCTGGGGTCGTTGTTGGACACGGTACCAAAGGACAGAACAGAGTTACAACCACATCTTCGTAGATATATCGCATGAGAAATGAAAGAGGACACCCATCTTGGATGCTGGAAAGAGCTTGCACCTCTTCTACCCGGCTTCTCTGATCCGTCAAAGTGCCTCTTCTCCGTGGACAGAAAACTGATAGCTCTCATTGGGCCTTGGAACAACTTGTCCAGGGCAATCCGCATCGACGGTCCACCCATCCATCATTGTTCCCCTCCTCCCTGGCCTGTTGGTTGACGGTCGCCAGAAGCAGCGGTGTCTTCAGTGTGCTCTTCGTGCAAGCCCATGTCCGCCCACTTCTCGAGCAGTAGACTCAGCTCGGTGTCCGGATCCTCCTTGACCAGAATGTGATTGGGATATCTGGAACTAAAGGTGAGATGTTCCTGGCCTTCCCAGGCGATGTCCTTCACGATGACCGTCAGCTTCTCCAGGAGAGACTGGCTTACGCCGCCGGGAGGTGTAGCTCCAGCCACAACAGCAGCCACCTTGTCTTCTGCCGTTTTGAGTAACATGTGCGTGATGCCTTTGACCAATTGCCGTTGCCTCGAGCATCTCACCAGGACCCGCATAACCTCCAGCAACAGTTCCTCCTCCACCACAGAGTTGAGGTTGCCCGACAGCAGGAAACTAGCAGCAAGGATGCCAGATTGCGGTGTCAAAACAGAGAAGAAGCGGGGGCCAAATCGAGCATCGGATCTCTGAATGATTCCGATCGTGACCGTCGTGATCTCCATACACATCTCCTTGGTCTCGCGTGTGACCTGAGCCAGCTCGTCTTGACCTGGGCGTGGTGCATCTGGGCTCCTCCCTGCCGCCGAGTCCTGCTCGGGCCGTGCCTGGGGCTTCGAGGCACTCTGGGGTGGAGGGATCGTCCAATTCCACATCAGCAGCCGGAAATGATGAAGACTCAATCTACAGCACATGTCAGCTTGTCATCGTCAAAGAGAGACCAGAGGGACAGGTGTAGTACGCCAAGTCGACAGTGGTCGGGACCAGAACAAAAGTTGGGTGGTCCACCTGGAACCGCTGAGGTACAGATCTATACCATTCCATCATTTTCCGGTCCAAGTCCCGCGCCGCATGAAGCTTTTGTACGGCATTCATTTTGGCAAAGTCGGCAAAGACCAGAGACTGCACGTCGCTCGCAAATATGTACAGCTCACACATGTAGTGATAAAGAGCTTGAAGTGGCAGCTCAACAGGATCTCCAGCCATGGGATAGGGTGACCATGGTGTGAGACGGTCGAGCCATACTTTGGAAGCGTACGGCGCTTCAAGAGACGGCTTGGGACTCGTGGGGGCGATTAGGAACCCCGTGCCAAATCCCCTATTCGCAAAATCAATCAGACGTCTAGACTTGATCAACGGGTATCGATGCTCACGTTGAATATATGTGCGCCGCCCACTCCACAATCTGGAAAGACCGCCGAAGATCCTCGGATATCGCTGGACTCTTGCCGGATCTGGGCTGTCGGCGGAGAAGCTGAGGCATCATAACCTCGAGCTGTTTCAAGGACGTATGGCTCACCCTGTCTCTGCCCGTGAAAGCTGCCCTGGTTCAGGGTATCAACGTGGGTCTAGCTCTAGCTGGTATGCTTCGGACTCACGTCATGATCATAATAGTGAAGCCTTGTACATTGGTCAGTGTTGGCTTAGAAGCCTCGAGTGTCCAGAGTAGATGGGCCTCGTTATAGAAATGGAGTCCTCGTGAACCCACGTCCCCTGGCTTCTCAAAGGCCAAAGGGTGGTCTGAGAAGAACTGCTCCCCGTGGTCAGCAAATGTGCCCCCGCCCGCATTGCATCGACAAGTCACGCACACACCCCATCCCGAGGACTGCATTAACCAGGAATGGTGAACAATAGGGAGACTGTAGATCTCCCGCTGCCATGGCTTCGAGAAACAACTTCTCGTCGAAGTTGTGGTAGTAGAAATGGTACCAATTGAGGTAGGCCGAGACTAAATGCGAGACAAGCAGGTCATCTTTGGTGACCGTGGTCCATGGAGCCGCAGGGACCCTGAAAGTCGGATCGTCTGTCAGCTCACTTATTGCGAGCATGCGACGTATGCCGCCGCCGCCTTCCGGAGGGGGAGTGGCAGAGAGAGCCCGCCGTGTCTCGTTGGCCACGGGGCCTGGATGAGCGTCAAGAAACTCCAGGATCTCCTCGAGGGGCGCATCTCGCTTGATGAGTTCAAGCAATTGCCGTGACTCGGGCGCCGGGGACTTCCTGAGACTGATCAGGATTCTGTCAAGAGCGTGACTTCGAAGTTCGAGTTCGTCGAGTCTCCTCTTGCGGGCCTGCTTTCTCCTGCCGTCTTGGGATGGATCGTAGATACACTCCCTGCCGTTCACATGGCAATTGGAACAAGGTTGACGTTGATCACACTAATAACACGGATCAGGTTGATTTGCCTTCAAGGGATTTGCAGATGTGGGATTCCCAGCCGGTTAGACACCGTTGGACTCACCTTTCGTTTCGAGGTTTTGCAGGCCTGGCAGGCAATAGAAGCATTTTTCTTGACTGTACGCTGTGTGTTTGAAGTAGGCAAGCCGGCAGAGCTCGTATTTTCGCCTATCACAACCGAGGGCTCTGGCAGCGCAGCGGCGGGTGGCAAGACGACCGGCCCGTCAGGGGCGCCTGAGGGCGGTTGACCTGGGAGCTGAGCTCGGGATTGAGGCATGGAAGTTTAAAACAAGGTCATAGCTAGTGATTGAGAGGAGAGAAGAACAATGCTGGACAATTCTGGCTGGTTATCACCACGGGGGCCCAGGCCGGTAGACGGGACCATGACCAGAAAAGCGCGACGGTAGATCCACTGACCGAGAGCGCGGGGCTGTAGGAAGGTGTCCTGATGCTCAGAGTTTCTCGTCACACGGACTAAGCTAGGGGCACGTCCTCAACATGACCAGATTTTGCAGAACGAAGCAGCCCCCGGGGGGGGGGAGGGGGGCTGTAGCTCGCAGTCATGGGCGGCTCGCAACTGGCAAAGCGGAAACATAACTCCACCGGATCGAAAAGGTAGTGATGATAATGGATAAACTGTTTGGCGTCATGCAGCTCAGTCGCCCGAGCGCAGGGGGCCAGGGGTGAAAGCATCCAGTGAGCAGTGTCGCCTCCCCGGCTTCCATTTCCCAACCTGGTTGCTCGTGGCGTCTAGGCCTGTCCTGGTAGCGTGGGAGTGTCGTATGCTGTCAAGGCGTCCATGGAACTAGCCGACTGTTTCTGGACGGTTGCAGGAGGAGGGCCATCACCATCCACGTCCAACACCTCTGGGAGGATGTGACACCTTCGAATCTAGACGCCTGTTTCTCTCAGCCAGGCAAAGACCTTCAGGCTTCCAGTGATAACTCGTATGCCGGGAGATCAGTCAAAGCTTTGTCGTTGTTGAATCCGTCTCTACCAGACCCGGGGCGAGTCCATTCGGGGGCTTTCTCTGGTAAGTCACTATGCGATCCATTTCGTGGCGACTTCGTGCACAATCACCTCGCTTGGGAGGACGAAGCACCGGACTATCCTTACCTGAATCATGTCGACCGTTCGTGCATGCCGGCTTGCATATATATAACCTGTACTATTGATAACGCCTCAAAAACTCAATCGAATCAGCGCCTCAACCCACTTTTTAGCGTCAACTCCCACGCCCTCGGTGACGCCCTTTGCAGTTGTGCTTCCAGGCATCCCGACAACGCCAGACATTCCGCGTCCACTGCCGCTGACTTCTCGACTCCGGGGTTGATCACGGAGGAGCCATTTCCCGGAAAGGTGAGAACTCCCGGCATCTGATCTGGATCGGGACGTGTCTCTGCTTGTCGAAGTGCGTTCATGAGCAGATCTTCTGACGAGAATGGCTTCTTTGACGAGGTCCCCTCTTCTTTCTAGCCCATCCCCGCAAACCCCGGAATGGGTGGTACTTTTGTCTTGATTTGCCGACCGTATTGCAATGTCATCGCCACCGACTTCCTGTTGCTCCGAAGGCAAGACTTTCATCCACACTATCCACCAACCTCGTGCTGTTTTGATGGTTCTTTCCAATTCCTCGCCATTTGGCCCAGCGTTGGTAATACCAGCGTTCTTGTCGCGAGTCGACACCCAAGTATTGAGGATATGAGTGTGGACATTTAGAGCTTCGATGCGGGTCCACTCACTTTTAATGATCTTCGTCGAACCTGAAGAGCTTGTGCCACTCTCTGTCGACGATGACCCTATGGGTATCCCAAGAGTGTACCATGAGCCCGAAACTGTGATGGGGCGGACATTCTGCTGGGCTCGATGCAGGCCCTCCGCGGCGAGACTCCCTGGGAGCGGTATATTTGGAATTGAAGTCCGAAGCGTCGATTTCAGGGGATCATAAAGAAGATCATATATTTCGGTGACATCGTTTGTGTCAGGCAGGGATCTCGGGTTGTCGCCATCCTCGAGAACTGAACTGGAGTCCGGGCCCAAAGACGCTCTCATTCGCTCCCTCCAGCGTTCTGGATCCGTGCTTCTCAAGAGGCTCTTTTGCAACGGGCCTAGAGTATGATGTATAGCACGGTAAAAGCCAGGCACCGTCAGATTGGGCGTGTGCAATCGGAACAAGAAGACAAAGATGAATGGCTGGTGAACATAGACCGCAACCTGAACCTTTTCGTGGGTGACAATTGGACGGACGCCGTCGACGGATGCCGACGCACTCGTCTTACCGTCTCTTGAGTCGGCATCCATTTCGTTCCTGTCCGACTGCCACAATGAAGAAGGACGTTCCTCGGCCTCCAGACGGGAGAATCTAGAGGTGGACATCTCAACAACCAAGGTGCGGAGGAATATCCGGTTTGAGGAAACGTGTAATGGTGGTCTTGACTTGGTGGGATCACCATCGACTCTCTCATCGTTGGATTCGTCCTCGAATTCTGTATTTTCCAGGTCACCAGAGAGGCCAATCAGGAATTTGCCAATGGACTCCTCGAGCCTCTGGACGAACGGTGTTTCTTCCTCGTCGCTGACCTCTGGAGTTGGATCAAGTTCCTGCAATTCTTCAGCCGCAGGATCTGTGCTCTGACCTGTGCCTGTACCTTGACCAGGATCTTTGTCGTCGGGGGCGTTGAACGTCTTATCGATATTGAAACCCTTGGGACTCAGCGTCCAGCTGGTGCCATAGCCAAGGCTGAGATACTTCATCATCTTCTCCGTGTTGAACATGGAGACCTGTTCGGAGGGCCCAAGGCTCGGCTCCGCATCCCCTTCACTCCTGTGGTCGTGGTTTGCATTGGGTGACTTTGCGTCTAATTTTGCCATTGCATTATCCAAAGATCGCTCTACGGCGCTAACAAGAGGTGGCGGGATGCCTGGCGGTGTTGCATTGTTTTCGATCGCCCTACGGCGTAGGTCCCGCGGTTTGCCTCCTGGGGACTTCACTCTGGGATGAACCGCTTGCACTTGCTTGTTCGTAGTGTGGTCCGAGTGTTGCCCCTGAGGTCTGTGTTTATCCAACTTCCGTTTTTTTCGGCGATGCTTCAGTCGAGATGCCGGATTCTCAACCACCCCGTAGGCTGCATCGCCGTGCATGTAGATGGATTCCATCCACTGGGACAACGTGACGAGAGAAGGCCTCGAAATGCCACCGATGCCGGAAAATACGACTCCATCATCGGCCTTCGAGTCCTCGCCATTACCCAACCAAGGCTGCGATTCTGGGGAGGGATGCACTGCGTTAACATCTTTCGGTTTCTCCCCTGTAATGCGGTTCGGAGGAGCATCACCATATCTCCCCACGATAAGATCGACGAGTCCCTCAGTCCGGCCCGCAAATCCCTCGAGGACTTCTCTCTCACCACTTCCCCATTCTTCTTCGCCAACACCAACACCGAGCTCACCTCCGCCGGCAAGCTTGACAGCATCATAGATGTCTGTCGCAGGATGACCGTGCAAGAGAACATCCCAATTGTAGACGAATCGCGTCCAGTACCTGTGTAAAAGACTGCAAAACAGGTCTCGGTTATTTTCGTGTTTTTTCCACAGCTCAGACAACGAAGACGCGTGGTGAAGCAAGAATCCACGGTATCCTTGTATAAGCTGTGCGAGTAGCAGAGGCGCCGGTGCAACTTCCCGTGAGGAGTATTCGAAGTCTCCCTTGGACGCAGTGCCACCCAAGCCTATGTTCGTTCCTGATTTTGAAGTTTGTTTATTCCCCGACGGTGTTCTTGAGACAGAAGGCAATTGTGTTAGGTGAATGGCGGCGATGATCCACCATTGAGGCTCGACCTCTTTCAGGACGGTTCGAGATTTTTCCGCTTCCATGGACTCGAGAGGGACGCCATTCGAGAAATTCCTACGATGCCGGACAAAAGTCAGATCAGACCGGTTATCCCAGGAGCAATTGGAGTTGAGGGCGTGAGAAGGAAACAAGCATGGAGGCTGCAAGGCAGCCATGGTTGCCCACGTACTTTGCAAAGTTCACCATACCTTGTGCTAGCCCGACCTGCCGCAACCTGTGATTTTCTTCTGCCTCCTCTTCCTTCTTCTGGTTTCCATTTGGCTGATTGTCCTGCACGGAGGTTGCATGGCGGCTTCCATCTGCTGCAGGTTTCCCTTTCGCCTGTTGCTCCCGATCTACTTCGGCATCGTGCGAGTAGTAGAACACGATCTGGTCGCGTAAGGTCTCATCAGTCGGCCCAAGAGATGGATTGTATATTGCGAAATAGGATAAGTGAGCTGGGATGACAGAACGAGCGGACATCACGAGGAGGAGTAGGGTCTCATATGGTGTGTAGCAATGAGCACTATGCCCAGTTGTGACACCGCACAGAGGATGAACGTCAGCTGGCCATGTTGAACATCACCAGTATTCCGAGCGCTTTCGACCTTTCGTGTTTACGAACATCTCGCCGCAGCTCGCTGAGGGAAGGGTCGAGGTCCAGCCTATCAGCAGGGTCTCTACGTCATTGGCGAGGCTGCAGATTGCACGTGATATTAATCTTGCTAGCCTGGTTTCAGATCTCGAGGAGGGGCACGTGCTACATCAACGAGGTGATTATTGTTGGATATTCGATTGCAATATGCAGGCTTGCATTGGTATGAGGATGCAGATCTGGTAGAGATTGTCCCCCAAGAGCAGATTCGACGAATGATTGTCACGTCTGGTCAGGTGAGCCTCCGAATATGCTGTCTTGAATTTCCAAGACCAAGCTTGCCAGCTCAGGAAGTTTCAGGAGGCACCAGAGGGTTTCCAAAATCCCCAGATAATGTCTGGAGCTAGTTGAAGTCACCCAGAACGGACCTCAAGACGAGTCCAACAACCGTTGATTGATACGCAACAAGTTCGTAGAGATGTGACTGGAAATTATCTGATTGCATTGCTCGAGAACCCTCTAGTACAACCTGAATGGGCAACAGAAGTGCTAGATTAGACTGTGGAAAGCCCGAAGCCTGAGGACGAAACGCCGTGAATGGATTTGCCTATCTCGATGATGACTCGACATGTCTCGACTGTGGAAACGCCGTCATGCTGCCAGTACCATCCGAACTTGATCCATCCCTGGCCTCTGTGCAATTCTTTGTATTGCCTCAATCATCAACCCATCCATCCTTCGCTCGGTAAGGAAACAAAACTAATGTATCAGCGCCCGAAGAGCAGCACACTCAAGCCGCCAACCCAGATCCTTGGTGAAGCCGGAGCAAGAAAATTGCAGTCCTTGATTTGATATCTGAGGATCCCTCTGGCGATATCCTGGTATAATGTCGGGGGATTTGCGCGGGCCATATGATTTGCTACAAGAAAGATGGCATGCTCGACCTACAAGATCAAGCATTTCTTGCTCTTTCCGCTCTTGCGGGTCAACAGGGCGGCACGGGTGGCAGACTCGAAGACCTCACGGACACCCTGGTTGGTCTTGGCCGAGCATTCGAGATATTTGTAGGCACCGATCTTCTTGCGTACCTCCTCACCCTAAAATCAATCCAAGTTAGCGCTCACTGCCATCGGCCATTGATTGAGCTGAGATGATGAGAGACGTACCTGTTCCGGGGTGACAGGCTTCTGGGATGTCTTTGCCAACTCTTCAATGGTCTTGGGATCGTGTCGCAGATCGCATTTGCAGCCGACAAGGATGATAGGAAGGCCTTGGCAGAAGTGAAGAACCTCGGAAATCCACTGGGGGTCATCTCGTCAGCTCCATTGTGATACAATGTCTCGACCACGAGATCATACCTTTTCCTGAACGTTATCAAGTGAGTCGGGGGAATCGATAGCAAAGCAGATGAGGATGACATGAGAGTCCGGGTAGGATAGAGGTCGAAGACGGTCGTAATCTTCTTGGCCAGCCGTATCCCACAGGGCTAGTTCGACGTGTTTTCCATCGACCTCGACGTCGGCAACGTAGTTTTCAAAGACAGTGGGGACGTAGACCTGTTATGCTCACGAATCAGTTGTGTTCTGCACGAATCCAGCTCCTCACATCCTTGTCTCGATAGGGAGTTGTTGATAGGTATCACAGGAATGGAGCAAAGGGATTGGACTGTGCCATGTTGGGTTGCGCACCTCAGGGAATGTGCCCTTGGAAAAGACACTGTTGGAAGAAGCAGTCAGCGATCCAATTGACACGATTAGATTCGAAGGTGATGGCCATACATCAACAAACAGGTTTTCCCACAGGCACCATCACCGACGATGACGAGCTTGCGACGGATTTCAGCCATGACGGCTGCTGCGGACAGAGTCAGATAAGACGACTAAAGGATAGCCGAAATGAGGGTGTCAAGGAAAGGCCGGCGGTTCAGCAGTCGTTTACGGAGATGATGGATAAGGTTGCTGGCGCAAGGATGAGGGAAAGAGGGAAGTGTAGGACGGAGATGGATGTTTAAAGAAAGAGGTTGAGAGGATGATTGTCAGGGAAGCACCTTTTCGGGGTGAGTTTAGTGTGGATGTGGCTAAGACACTGGCGCGGGCCTCCAGGCACTGCACTGCGTTGCGCTGAGCTTCGCTGCGCTGCACGGTACTGCCACGGACGGATTGGACGGGGGTGTTGCGTGGGTGGGCTTTGACCGTCACTCCCGGCCAACGGAGTCTGTGAGAGATGATTGGTGATGATAGTTTGTCGATGGGAGATTGTAGGACAAGAAGGATATTGAGAGAACGCGAGAGTGGAATGAGCTTTGTCTCAGGGGGAGCAGGCCACGTTAAAGAAAGGTGGACGAGTACACAACTTTGTTGTTACAGAGTTACGCACTCCTGCGCCCACCTGGGGAGGGAAGGTAGGGGGCCTATTGTGAGTCGCATAAACAAAGCGCACCCCAAGCATCGCTGCTAGGTGCCACTCAGCAACCAGCAACCGACAGCCTAGCAGCCTAGCAGCCTCATCAGCCCTGAAGCGCGCCCGCGAACTGGCCCATGCGCCCCCAGCCGCCCCTTAGATTGTTGGGGCTTCCTTATCAGTCCAGCTGGTGGGCAGAGAGTCACTCTCATTGAATCACTTCGTGTGGGTGCCTACCATCTACTCGTACGAGATGCAGTAGAGAGCACATCATGGTTGGACACTGGAGTAGTCATCGTTCTTCTCTTCGTTTGGGGTTCAACCACGACACCGTTGACGATCGCTAACCCCTACACCGCACATCCTGATATGCGTCGGTTCAATCCCACAAATGCTTCCAAGTGCGTGGATACGCATTCGAAAACCGACTCTTATGCACAATAAGGCGGTCAGGCGGCAAAGAGGCGATAACAATGCCTTGCCCGTCGCTGCATCTTATCCTCCGACCCTCTCTCCCTTCCCTCCCTTCCCTCCGCCCGCCGCTCAAGCATTCTTGCACGAGCGTCAGCTCTAAGCAGGAACCTTGGGGGTCCTGGAGCCTGCCTGTGCCAAGTTTCGATCGCCCGAAAGTGCCGGCTGCTGAGTGCGGGTAGGACTTGGGCCATCCCCAGAGCCTGCATGGCCATGCAGGGACTGGCCTGCTGCTATTTCAAAGTGACGGTCGAGACGACCACTGGGTATGCTGCCTACTGCACATGTCTGGGCCAAACACCATCAAGCCGCCTGTCGTGGACGCTCCGTGCCTTTTCCCTTCTCCAATGCAAGTACCATCAAAGAGCTCGTGGAGTAGCAAAGTCGAGATACGAGTGTTCTCCCGCCTGGTCGGTGCCGGTGCCTGTGCCTGGCCTGGGCACGTTTGCTGACTACTGGTCTCTGCTCCTACTTTCTCATCAGATTGGCAGGCACCGAAACCCTTCAGGATACTGTGACAGACAGCACGATGTACTTTACGCGCTCCGAGAGACACGGCGTGCCAGCCACGTGTCAGGCATTCCTTCAACGCTTCTGTGGCTGATATGGCCACAGACGTTGCCCACATGTGGCCTGCACGGGCTGGTGGGCTGAACTTTTGTTCAATCCATCCCGTAATTTTAAGCCAGAGTCAAATCGCACTGGCTCTGGGCTTCAGCTGGCCAGGGGTTCAGCTGACCTCTTGGGATGCTGATATTGGCCAAGATCCGGAATCCGATCGGTTGCGACAACCTCAACCGTATTACGTCTTCGACCGAGCAGAGCGTTGAACCTGAGTTCACGAGACTTTCCCTTACATTCAGTGATTGAAAAACTGAGGACATGTGCCTTGTCACAGACATTTGAACTCGATACGTCGCTTCACTTTCTTTGCACATGCAAGGTCCAGAATCCCGGCTATTATCGGCGCGGGCTCCTCCACAACTGCATCCTTCGAGTAGTGGACTCGACGTCTATTCTCAAATCCAACGATTTCTCTGCCAACGGCGGGGTCCCTATAATGTATAAAACCGCATATGTTGCTGCTGGAAACACTCTTCGTCGCCACCCCTGGATACTCGTTGCCAGGAGTGGAATGTGCCGCTCGGAATTGGTCACTGAGGCAGACGCACTTCTCACGCACCAAACGCTCTCACAGCATCCTCGATGAACGCGACCGTCTCTCCAGGCTTACTCAGCATGGGCGAATGACCAGCGTCGCACTCCCTTGTCGTGATGTCTGCACCAAATGCGCGGCATTTCTGCACCATGTCTTCTTGCAGCTCTTTCTTGATAGCATTATCTGCGGTGCATATGAGGTACCACACGGGCACGTCTTGCCAGCCGGCATAGACTGAATCCCGCGCGGATCGCATTGCAGCAGAGAACTTGATGAGCTTGGAAACCCATTTTTCGGCGTCTTCGCGAGGCATGTCGTTGTAGAAATACTCGGCAGGCTCGCCCTGCACCTCGGACCAGCCTTCATCGTCGATCTTCGTTTTCATCCGAACCATCGATATCTGGGGATGTCTGCGCGCAAAGTCGTCGCCAATGTCGGCCAGAGAAGTTTCGTGGGCGCCTGGTGTCCACGCCGTAACCTGGACTAACCCGCAAATGTGGCCCGCCTTCTCACTTTTGCGTTTTGATGGGTCTTTTCTCGTGAAACCCCTGACAGCGCTGCAACCTGCGATGCCGGCCATAGAGTGGTTGACCAAGACTACATCATTGCCCAGCCCGGTCTCGTCGGCAATGACCTCTTGCAGAGCCGCCACAACCGATGTCATTGACTGGACAGGCGTTTCTCCCCCGTTGTAGATCAATGCTGGGGCTATGCACTTATACCCCCTGTTTTGGAGGTCGTTCATAACTGTGTCCCAATATTCCGAGGTGTGCCAGGCGCCATGGCAAAGGATCAAGGTAGGAAAGGAGGACATCGTCTCCTACTGACAGATTGAGTTGGGCTGGAATGTCTGATGCCTGTCCAGGAGCAATGTGGAACGAACTTCTGCAGAGTCACAATTGTTCCACCCTGCTCTCTCTCTCTCTCTCTCTCTTTTCCCAGAACGCGAGGAATGACCCTGCTTTTGTTTTCAAGTAGACAAGGAGCGGGATAAGACGTTATATTGGTCATGCCGTCCCCCGCCTCCACACACTTCTGTCTCACGCTCGTGGGGTTTGCTGATAACACATCCACAAGAGAACAAGACGGCATTGACTATCGGGTCTTATCCGCGGTTGGGGATGACAGAACAGTGCTCAGCACCAATAATGAAACAAATCGACTAGCGTCTCGATCCCGGGCCACCATGTCTCCGGTAGAGGCGAGAGGAGGTTGGAGGAAACCCCGAACACCTCGTCTGCCGTTGTTTGCCCTGACGTTGGGATCTGACGGCAGATGCGCCGCAGCCCCCGCGTTGCTTACTCGTACGTCCTATCACGTCGGGTGGCCCAGACAGGTGCTTGCCAGTCCTGGTAAGCTATGTCGTCCCTGGTTGAGGGGAATCCGCAGTCGGACTGAGGGTGGCTAGAGGCTTACAGCCACTGATCCTTTGCGTGGATTTAGCTGTACACAGTTAGCCGAGTGCATGCCATTCTTCCCTCCAATGTTTGCCTAGTTCACTGACGACGCTCCTTGCCAACGAGAATGACTCCCTCTTCGGTTTGCCTTCATCGAATTCGTCCAAGTTCGAGTGTCGCGATGAATATCACTCGCAGTGAGGGAGTTTCGTTCAGCCTCATCAGCCACATTGCGCCACCTCCGCCACCTGCGCCACCCTTGGCACCTTGGCGCTGTTCTTCGTTCTTCGCGAACGAACTGATCTGTATCAGCAGAAGACGACGAAGAAGCCGTGGCCAGGAATGCAAGATGCCTTTGAAAATAGCAGCGCAGTACAGCACGCGAAGCGCAGCCCAGCTGGGGCAAAATGTTAACACTTCCGTGTAGATTCAAGCATTGAGGCGAGCGTCCGCCAACTCAAGGCGCTCCCGCGCCAGAACACCACCTAGATTTACGTCAGAAGTCTCTTCTTTTTGCAAGCCTGGGCATCTTCATGAAGTAGGATACTATCTCGGGTGTCTACTTGGGAAGATTCAAGGTCGAGATGTCTCTCAGCAGCCAGCTGGGACCACCAATTGTGGCGGGAGTCGCTGAGCAAGATCACCCGCGTTTGGGACATTCAATGAAAATGCTCATTCTGCGAGGAGCTCAAATCGAAATGATGCAGTACAAACAAAGAGCGGGTCGTGCGTGCGAACGAGTCGACAGTGTCGAGATTTAGTCCATTTGCAGGTGGCCAGCACAACGAGAGAACCCACGGTGCTTGAGCACGTCCCCTTGGAGCACGGCCTGGTGTTAACCCCCGCCGTTCAGTCCAGGTCCACGGGATCTCAATCGTATAGATTTCACCGTGGGAGCCGCGTCGCAAGGTGGCAGAGGAGCTTGGAGAAAAAACAAGCACGCACATGGGCTAAATATCTCCCGGACATCTACCCCTGGAATTAGTCTGCGAGCATGGTCAACAGCACGGTCGAGCCAGTCGGCCTGGGACCCTTGGTTTCCACGTTGAAGCGGACCAGCGAGTAATGCGTCACACCATGAATGCCGAAGGCGAATTAGAATATGGTCGCCGTGCGCGAATCCGAGGTTGGGAACAACAATGCTCCCTTGTTAGGAGAGATCTTGCACCGTCGTTCATTCCAGGACCGGTGTTGCGCAATTCCATCCTGAGAAAAGAGTTTGAGAAAATAATGACAGCAAAAAAATGCCCTGGGACTTGAGTGATATGGAACAACCCACACCACCCTGTACATCTGCAGTTACAGGTAGGTAATGACAACCTGGGATTGGAGTCTGGCTACTCGGTAGCGAGCACAGTACTGCTTGCCCACGTGGAGGTTGTCTGTGATAGCAACCCAGAAAATGCCTCATACTGCAGTCTGCATTTTCCTTTGTCTTCCCGCGAGTCTCTTCTGCAGTTGCAGTAAGTGTGGGCATGATCCTCCTCGGCAAACGCCCAAAATCAGACTTTTTTTTTCTCTCTCCTTGGACTCTGGAACCCATCATCTTGTGGATCTTCAGGGCAAGTCTGGTGCAACGGCAGGAAAGGGATATTGGACGCGGCAAGTGGCCAGGGCCAGAAGATCAAACGAGGAGCTGGAAGTGGAAGCATTCTCGTATTGCAAAATCCCGCTCTACACGGGACTTTGGCTGCTCGACAATCTCCTTACCGCCAAATCCCCAGTTTTTCCCACTGTCCGCAAAGGCTAAATCGTCGAGCCGGATCGTGGGTTTGCTCAAAAAGTGCATCCACAGTCCTCCCATTTGTATGGAGATGAGCGAGGAAGCTGACAGGCCTGAAACCAATGGTTCGCGTCGCACGGAGCATAGCCACGCCATACACGCTAGGACTTGTTAAGAGCTTGACATTGCCGAATATTGGTCTTTCGCAAGCTGAGTTTGGCTGGCTCTGACTGCCAGATGCGCTCAGACCACAAGCATGTGTGGCAGTCTGCCGGCAAGACGGAGCAGAAGTATCTGTGGCATCTAGGCAACTTCTGGAAATGAGGCCCACGAATGCTCCTCTTGCGTCTGAATCCCTCTATTCCATCTCCCCTCGCACCGCATCGTCCAGCCTTGGACTTACCATTTCTCGTTAAATTTGAGGCATTTTGTCCAGCGTCTTGCATGATAATACCCAGAACCTGTTTGGGGTTCTCCATATTTCCCCTGGTCATCACCGTGGGCTATGTGGCCCGTGCGCCTCTGCTCCCTTTATCGTTCCTGGGTGCGTCGAACCACTCCATGGGCTTTGTTGACCTCGCCAAAGTCATGCAGCCACCGTGCCCATCTGCACAGATCACCCAGGGGAGCTGTAGGAGCTATGCATGTGCTCCCAGCTTGGGTGCCAACTCATATATCAAGGTAGGTCAGGGCAGGTCTTGCTCTCCCACACATCTGGATTTCTTCTCTACTCCCCCCTCCTTCTCCTCCTCCTCCTGTGTCTGGCGTTTCCCTCCCTCCTTCTTTGTTCGCGCTCCCTGCGGCAAAACCTTGTCCCCTGCATCTTGTCAATATGGCGATCACAGACGAGATTGGTGGCGGCTCCGAAAAGGCCACCGTGATCGTGGAGTCACCTAACCACAACGACGAGGATCTCAACCCTGCGGTCGCAGCTAGACGCCGTATCCGATACATCGACGATGACGAGGAAAACGGTGGCCCATCTGCTGCCACCGACATTGGTCATCCGCTGAAGAGGCGAGGCTCGACCTACTCTGTACATTCACTCTCCAGCGTCCGCAGTGGACAACGTGTCGTCGATCCATCTGTTATCCTGCCAGTTCAATACCGCACCCTCAGTTATGATATCACCAACGTCAAGGCCATTGAGAGCGCAAAGAACGCTCGTGAGAAAGCCGCCGTCGGTGAGTTACACGTATATTCTTGAATACATGGAAATATGCTAACCACTCGCTCTCAGACGTGGGAGGCCTCGAGTGGCATCTACTCACCCCTCAAGAGATTTGCATTCGGTTAAATACTTCGACAGACACTGGTCTCTCGCCTGCCGCCGTGAAAGAAAAGATTGCAGAATATGGCCGCAATGTCCCCTCCCCTCCACCCTCGAGGTTGGCTCAGAAGCTGTTCGGCTACTTCTTCGGAGGGTTTGGCTCGATCTTGCTGGGCGGCAGCGTCCTCGTCTTCGTCTCTTGGAAGCCATTGGGCGAACCGCCCGCCGTGGCCAATCTCGCCCTGGGCATCGTTCTCGCCGCGGTCTTTGTCATCCAGGCTGCGTTCAACGCCTGGCAGGACTTTTCGTCTTCCAGGGTCATGAACAGTATCACCGGCATGCTGCCTGAGGCTTGCCGTGTTTTACGTGACGGAAGCAAGCACACAGTTCAAGCCCCCGATGTTGTACCTGGTGACATCCTCTACTTCAAAGCGGGCGATAAACTGCCGGCCGATATCCGATTCATTGATGTCTCGACGGACGCCAAATTTGACCGGAGCATCTTGACTGGAGAATCACTTCCGTTGGCTGCTGTCACCGAGTCTCATGAGCCCAACTATCTCGAGACACGATGTATCGGCATGCAGGGCACTCACTGTACCTCCGGGAGTGGTGTGGGCATTGTTGTGTCTACTGGCGACGACACCGTCTTTGGCCACATCGCCAAATTGACCAGCCAACCCTCCACCGGAAGGACCAACCTGCAGAAAGAGGTGCTGCGCTTCGTCTTCATCATTGTCGGTCTGATGGTCTTTATGAACATCATCGTCATTGCAGTTTGGGCAGGGTACATTCGACACGCACACCACAGTTATATCAACGTCCCCACTCTCATTGTCGACATTGTCAGTGTGGCCATTGCGTTTGTCCCCGAGGGCTTGCCCATTGCTCTCACAGCATCGCTCACAATCACGGCCAACATCATGAAGAAGAACAATATCCTCTGCAAGTCGCTGAAGACTGTCGAGACTCTCGGCTCTGTCTCCGTCCTCTTGTCCGATAAAACCGGAACGTTGACCAAAAATCAAATGGTGGTGACTGATTGTCTGATTGGGTTTAGTACCATGACCGCGGAAGAAGCAGCTCAGGACATGGTGACAGAAGACAGCAGTGCCAAATCAAAAAAAGCGGCATTGCAACAATTGCGCGTACTCTCTGCGGTATGCAATGCTGGGGAGTTTGATCCAACCACGATTCATCTGCCCCTGTCCCAGAGAAAAATCATTGCAGATGCAACCGATCAAGCAATCTTGCGACTCTCGGAGAGTCTTGGCCCTGTCACGCAGTCCCGCGACATGTGGCGGAAGAGATTCGACCTGGCCTTCAACTCCAAGAACAAATTTGCAATGAGAGTCGTTTCTCCCGACAATGCGGCAGCGGTTGCAGCGACCATGAGTGCCGTTGAAACAAATTCTTTCAGCGTTGAGAACGACCTGCTGTTGATGATCAAGGGTGCCCCAGACATTCTTCTCCCCAGATGCACGAGATATGTCGGAGAAGATGGGGGCGTCCATCCTCTCGACGAGGGCGTCCGATCGTCCATGGAAGCAATCAAAGATGCATGGTCGAGTCAGGGCAAACGAGTTCTTCTACTGGCCCGCAAACCTCTTCCGGCAAGTATGGTGCAATCCGCGCCCAACGACAATACATTTGAGGCCGAAGCACTACGACATGCCGGAGCTGGGCTCACTCTGATATCAATGGTGGGCATTGTTGATCCTCCCAGAGATGAGGTGCCGAGTGTGATCCAGACTCTTCGCCGTGCAGGGATCCGCACAATGATGGTCACTGGCGACTTCAAGCTGACAGCCCAAGCCATCGCCCGCTCATGCGGGATTATTACCGTCGGCGACAGGGAAATCCACACGGTGGAAAACCTCCCTCGGTTTCCTCCCCAAGACGCCGTGGAGAAGAAACAGCAGAAAAAGTCGAATCGGATGCCCTCGGAGAACAAGGCAATCGTATTGACAGGTCCCGACCTGATGACACTCCTCCCACACCAATGGACCACCCTGACGACTCAGTACAGCGAGATTGTCTTTTCCCGCACCACACCAGACCAGAAGCTGCGCATCGTCAGGGAATTCCAGTCCCAAGCTTTTGTTGTGGCCATGACTGGCGATGGTGTCAACGACGCACCCAGTCTCAAACAAGCAGATATCGGCATCTCGCCGGCCTCTGGATCCGACATTGCGATCGAAGCATCCGATATGGTGCTTCTGGGTTCGTTCTCGGCAATTCCGGAGGCTGTCTTGTACGGACGTGTGGTTTTCGACAACCTCAAGAAGACCATCGCCTATCTCCTACCTGCAGGCTCGTTCTCGGAGTTCTGGCCCGTCATGACCAGCGTCGTCTTCGGTCTCCCTCAGGTCCTGTCCAGCTTTCTCATGATCATAATCTGTTGTTTTACCGACTGCGTCGCTGCGACAATGCTGGCGTACGAAAAGCCTGAAGCCAACGTCATGCTGCGCCCTCCGCGGGATATCCACAAAGATCGTCTCGTGGATTGGCGCCTGTTGCTCCAAGCTTATGGCTTCGTTGGAATACTGGAGTCGGTGTGCTCGTTCTCCATGAGCTTCTGGTACCTCCAACGTCATGGCCTTCCCTTCGGCACGCTGTGGTTCTCCTTCGGCAACATTCCCGTTCCAGCGGGCCAGACCGAAGACGATGTGTCGTATCACTTGACCGTGGCGAGCTCGATCTACTTCGTTACGCTCGTGGTGATGCAGTGGTTCAATGTCATGGCCCTGCGGACCCGCCACCTTTCCATCTTCTCGCATCCTCCCATTTTCAACCGCAAGACACAGAACCTGCTGCTCTTCCCGGCTATTCTCTTTGCGCTCGTCATCGCACTGATATTCACTCTTGTGCCCGGTATAGACTATCTCGGATGCGATAAAGTCCCCGTCGAACACTGGTTTATCCCCATGACATTCGGCATCGGACTGTTGAGTTTGGATGAATTGAGGAAGATGATGGTGAGAAAATATCCCAATGGCTTCCTAGCGAAGATAGCATGGTAAGAATCGGACTTGGAGGAAGGCCGTCGGTCTGCCCTGTGATGGTGGGCGTGAGAACATATTCAGATACCAGTTAGCAGTCGGTGTACAGTCCGTATCCATTACAAATCATGCGGTAGGAAATAGAAGATACCTTTCCGCTTTCATGAGTGCTAGTGGGATATTGGCCCGTCTATACAGAACATTATGGCACAATTCTGCTGATGATGCCCCAAGCCAACGCTGAACGATCAAAGTGGTTGCGCGATATGGATCTAATGCCGCGCCGGAGTTCTTCAGCCGAGCAAACAACGTCAACTGTGCATTTCGCATCTTTCGTCTTCTTGATTCCCTTCCCCAGGTATGGGCATATCGCGACCGCTACCGTCCCGAGAGTCGTTCTAGATGGTGGCTGCTGTCTTTGAGGGCACGCATTCGAAGCCCAATCGCAACCATGTCTCTACATATGACCAAAATATGCGACACATGTGGCGATTTCATTCGTCAGGAACAAACATTCTATCACTGCTCGGTCTGCCGCCAGGGCAACTTCGACATCTGTGAGAAATGCCATTCGGGGGATAAGCGGTGCGATGACGAGCACCATGTTCTTCTCCACTACAGAATACGGGGCGATGCTGTGGTTGACGCCGACACTGGCAATCTGATCCATTACTTCACCTTTGGCAACTGCCCCGGGTGTACGTGGGAGAAGGATGGGAAGCCTCGGGACGACGACAGCTCTTTTCACTACGAGCCTTTCCCGAACGACTCGTACATCAGGGTCATTGACCTCTTCCCGGGACCGGACGACGAGCCTCTGCGGTACTCCCTGCACTACACCCGGCTAGATTCCCTTTCGAGGGCTCAGTATATTGCCAGTGGGTCCAGTCCAGCCCTCCCATCTCATCGTCCATTCAGTCGTGCTGCAAGCTTCTTTGAGCTGACATAGGGTCGTTCGTCAAGTCAGCTACGTTTGTGGCGATGTGAATATTAAAGTACCGTCCTACTGCAATGGGAAGAGACTCGACATCTATGCAACCCTGGACAAGGCTCTGCGCAAATGGAGGCGCCTCGAAAAGCAGAATTGGCTTCGGATATGGGCGGATGCTATTTCCATCCAACAGGATGACAATGAAGAGAAGTCTGCCCAGGTAGGTACGAGTAACTTCTACCAGTTGAGGCGTTTAGGGACGGACGTCGGCATTTATTTTACCTGACTGTGAAAATAGGTTGCTAATATGCACGAAATCTACCGCCACGCGAATCAGGTGTTTGTCGATTTGGGTGATCCGCCAGATGGACTTGATGTCGCTGTGGATCTGATCCGAGGTGCATCGAAGAGCTTCCGAGTCGAGAACAGGACTCACCCAAAGCCCGACAATGTCGAGTCCGGTCCGATCCATGCACAGCGACTCCCAAAGACTGAAGTCACCGTGGAACAGGCTCTCGCATTGACTCGGTTCTCGGAATTGGCTTGGTTCAGGCGGCTGTGGGTCATTCAAGAAGTCTGCCTGTGGGACGTATACAAGGCTTTCCCGCCCGTATTTCTCTGCGGTGAGCACAAAATCGAATGGCTTGATCTCATCAATTCCTCGACGCAGTTCGGCTTGGCTCCGCTGCAAATCATCGATGATCCTGAAGTTGTGACCCCCGAACTCCGAGGCGCCTTTATCGAGGGCACAGGCTGGAACCCCGTTGCGGCTGCAATCTTCCTGGAGTACTATAAAATCCAATCCAAACAAGGCCCTGCCCAGAATCTACACTGGTTTCTTCATAGAGCGTGGAAGCAGGAATCAACCCATCCTGCCGACAAAGTCTTTGGACTTCTCGGTCTCGTCAACAATCAATATGTCATCAAACATTCGAGGGTAGCTGCCACGAACGTGCAACAGAATGGACATTTGCAGATTCTGGATGGTAAAAGGGTGATTCAAGTTGATTACGACCTGCAGGTGCCAGAGATCTACGAGGAGATAGCACGGCTTACATTGGCAGAGGAGAAGTCCCTCGATATGCTTGCTGACGCCGGTTGCAGTAAGTCAAGGAGACAACCTCATTTGCCGTCCTGGGTGCCGGACTGGAGCAGCTACCCCAAAGAGCCAGCATTGATATTATCGTCCGGATTGACGTCAACGGCGAACTATCGCGCTTCTCTGAATACGAGACTTGAACTGCCTACGAAATTTGCTTCTGGATTGCTCGAGGTTGATGCATATCTCGTGGACACAGTGCTCATAGAAGCTGCTCGGTGTGGCGGAGAGGCCGAAGTGATTGAGGTGTCTGGGAGGGCTGGTTTGCCCGAACATCGCATCATCGGCGTAAAGCAATACCTCTTGAGTCTTTGGTGGTGTTTTGGAGCCAAGTTCAACTCCTACCCAACGGGACAACGACCGTTTGATGCCTTCTGGCGCACGCTGATTGCAAATAGAGCCATATCAGGGAAGCAGTTGGTTATACCACCAGCAGAATTTGCGGAAAGCTTCCTCCTGGCATATCCGGAGATTCTCGAGGTTGAGATCGAGGACGAAAAGCCTGCGTGCATCTGTCCTCAATGGGCCATTGCAGCTAACCAAGAGCGAGTCAACTCGGGCCAGTCAGACAACAACAACGACGCTGGTCTCAAAGAAGGAAAGCCTCTTTCCATCCAGGACAGATATCCCCGTCCAGGTGAATTCTTTGGAAACGAGCAACCAGCTTACGGTGAACATTATAACGCAGCTCTTCGGCAATCAGCAATCGGCCGACGATTTTTCAGGACGACGAAGGGCTACATGGGCATGGGACCAAAGAATCTTACCAAAGGTGACCATATCGTCATTCTAAAAGGAGGTTCGCTACCCTTTGTACTCCGGAAAGCGGATGCTGGTGACGTTGATGGCATGCCGGTCTTCACCCTACTTGGAGAAGCGTATGTGCACGGCCTCTCTGAAGGAGAGATACTACAAGATTGCAAGGATCCCGACAATGACCCCAACTGGACAAGGGTCATACTGAGCTGAGGTGAGCTGTCTCGGGGTGGTTGGCTCTCCAGGATCCGGTTTCGTGCTCAGCCTTGTCAGTCCATCCGCTGGTCACGTGGCAACGCAACCCTTCCCCTTAATTGCCAGATCGGGTCTAGCGCTGCCTCGGAGGGACACATTCTGAGACGCGAAGCTCAACCTCCTCGAGTCTCAGACCAACTTCTGCAGCAACAACAGTCTCAAACCACCCCCCGCATCGCGATATTGCCGGGCCGGCGCCTCACCTCTGGCTGTTTTCTCAACAGACTCTCGATCCATCTGCGGCACTACTTGTCTGGGTCCCCGCGCGCGATCGATGCCAAGTCGTCCGCTTGACCCAATTCATCCCCTCCAACTGCCGCCATGTGCTACAGGAGTTGCGCACGGCCCAGAAAGCCGTGATCGGGATCTCCTGAGCGGCAGATATCATGCTATTCTATGGTCAAGACCCCAAGCCAAACTCCATATCGTCACGTTATGAGAGTTTGGACATGCCTGATCTGGCACCCCTCCGACACGATCCTGATCTGATCTACCCGCCGAGCATGGGGTCTGCGGCTCATCGACCAGGAGCTCTCACGGATGCCCTGTCGTCCGGGCACCCGTATCTGACTTGGACTCTATCCCTCTTCCTTGTTTTCGGTTGCCTTCTTCGCCAATCTCTCGTTTGCTCTTTTGTCTCCAGCTCCCCAGGCGGGTAGACCTGTCCTTTCCTTCTTTTATACTCTCGTTTACATATACAAGGTCGACTGACCCAGATCCATTCCTTTTGTCCTTCTGGGTTTCGACTCTCGTTTCCTTTCGAAGGCGCTGGCGCTGAGCGCTGGACGCTACTAGACACCCTTTCCATTCTTTCCGTCAGCTTGATCCCGCTTCATTCGGTCATTCACTCAGGGATTTCGATTTCTCCGTTCGCGGTGCAGGACGCTGCTCGTCCTACTTCCTACAGTGGACATTTTTCATTCTTCTTAAAAGTCATCCGAGTCGACCAGACCCAGCACAACGTCGGTGCCAAAGATGCAGACTCGAGCCGTCCAAGTGATTTTGCTCATATGTTCCTTGATCTTGGCCATCATCATTCTCATTGCCTCGTCGAAATATGGGGCGTGGGCACACGAAATGGTTCCGGGAGCAAGCAGATGGCTGTGAGTTTTTCTTTCCGATAACGATAATGCGTCTTCCAACACTAGTCTTGCATTTTCGTCAGTGGTTGAAAAATGTGTGTTCATGGCTGACCCTAATCCCACGCAGACCCCTGGTATTCTACGTCGGAACCATTCCCTTCATCTCGCTACTGTACACGGTCTCTCATTTGGCCGCCTTGCAATTCAACGGCCTGCCCTGCCCGCCATATCCCGACGGCCGCGGCGGGGCGTCGACATCTCCGAGACAGTCCCGAAATCCGCAGCCATACGACGCCAACTACACGGTGACGACGACGTTTTTCGTTTTCTGCGTCTCCATCGTGCACACGCTGATGTGGTTCGCCCAGTCGGTGCTGTGCACGTCCTGCGAACTCGCGCCCATCCTGGCGGGCCACCAGGGCCAGGTGCCGCGGTGGTGTCCGCAGTCGCGATTCCACGACACGGGCAACCCGGGCCTGGCCAACATGCTGGGCACGCTCGCGACGGTCAAGGATTTCCTGCAGTGGGCGATGGTCGCGCTGGCGGCGGGGCTGGTCGAGTGCGCGCGCCGCGAGTGGATGCGGGCCGAGCACGTGCGCGGCCTGCACGTGCGGACCATGGGGGCCGGGGTGGACTTTGGCGGCTACGGCGGCGGCGAAGGAGAGAACTTTCCTAAGAAGACGACGCTCGGAGGAGCAGCCGGGGCTGTCGAGCTCAGCAACATCTCCGGGCCGAGGCTCGTGTTTCGCGCCGAGGAGGAGGCAGCAGCGAGGCAGCGGGAGCGGGAACAGGAGGAGACGCGGCGCCGGCAGGAGGAGGAGGAGAGGAAGAGGCAGTGGGCCAGTGGGAACGGGCCGCTGCCGACGACGACGAGGACGACGGGGAACGGCGTGGTGGCAGCGGTGCCCCCTCCGAACAAAAAGGACAATTACTACGGCAACGGCATGGGGTTGAAGCGAAGCGGGACGCTCAACCACATGTACGAGTCGAGGGTATGATTTGGTTGGCTGGCTGATTGCAAGCAAGACTCTGTGCCTCGCGGCTCGAGATCTCCCTGACGTTGGGATCTTTTTAGAAAAGGCCAAGGGAAGGGATACGCGCGTGCAGTCAGAAAGGAAGCTGAGAGGACGTCGTGCGTGTTGCGTGTACGTGTACGTGTGCAGAATATACCGTGTCTTGGATATGGATATGGATATGGATGTGTGAGCAACAGATTGTCTCCTGGACTGGACGATATACGCGAGAGAGGAGAGACTGTGTACAAGTACGGAATACGGAATACCGGGTCCAGAAAGCAGAGAGTATCATGCGGCCCTCAGAGGTTGCTTTATACAATCCTCGTCGCACCACGTTTCGCCAACCCATCCGGGTCCTGTCCTGTCCTGTACATCTCACCTACCTTAAGGTACCTACCTACCTAGCTACCCACCTAGCTACGCACCGAGCTACCGCGTACTTGTATACTCTATACTCTACACTCTACATCCTGCAATGGACGACGAGCATACCAAAGATATCGATTGAATTGTATCGTCCAGTGGCGGTGATCATGGTACACAAATATCCATGGGACCGATACATTGTCTCGCTGTTCTGTTCTGTTTGTCTGTCTGACTGACTGTACTAGTACATTACATTATACGCACCTCCCTTCTCTCCTGGTCTTTGTGGAGCGGGAATTCCTACTGCTGCTGCGCTGGTGTTGCACTGCCGCCGCCGCCGCTCATTTTCCCACCCCCTCTATTTGAGGCGGTGGATAAACTAATGTTTAATAATAACAGGGTGATCAATATCGGAAAATTTTGGGTCAAGGATGGGCCTCATCTCTAAAATGAGTCCACCTGACGGACAGGTCAGCAGTCGAACTGTGTCTAAGAAAATACCCACCACCGGTGTGGTCGACGTTTATCCGTGTGTCTCTGGTGTTCGAGGTGTGGGCTTGATCGTGAGCTTAGGAACTGTGGACCAAAACATTAGCAGGCTCGTCAACGAGGATAACAACACCGTAAACACTTACTGCTCATCCCATATCCCTCCGTCCTCCCTTCTGGGTCTCGGTTGTTGATCTCGACCCTTATCGCGACGTTCAAGCCTCCCCTCAGCGGCGGGCCGACGGCCTCTGAACTGATCCCATCTGCGGCTAAATGTGTTGTTCCCGCCCCCTCCTCACCGAGGTGTAGATATCCGTGTCCGTCGCGTGCACCCTTGTTCGTGTGAGGACGAGATTTGCCCGTCTTGCCCGTTGTATTCACGGCACTTGACGTCGATTGCGAGTCGGCAGAGCCATTGAGGATGCCATTTGCTGGTCGCGAGTCCTCGTCATCGGGAACCTCGGTGATACACGCAAAATTTCTGCTTGGCATCGTGCATTGATTCCAGTCCGCACCTTTCATCACGCCCCCTGGTTGTTTGTTGAACATCTTGAGGAGTGTCTCGTCGGTATTCCCATCCCTCAGATGGTGGATTTTGTTTCTCCGCGCTAGTAAGTTTGCCACAGCTCGGGGAGGCGGCTTGTTGGTGATGGCGCTGGAGATGATGTTGGCCATGTATCGTGGATCGTGAATCGGGTCCATGTCATCTGCAGGACTTGAGTAGAAGCGGCCTAAAGCTGCGAGATGCACGTCTCCGCCGAGGATGGTGATTCGAACGGAAAACTGGGTTGAGAGTTTCTGTAATCGAAGCACCAATTCGCGTCGTTCAGTTTTGTGGTGGCGTGCCGTGTAGTGGTCGTCCAAGTCGTCTAGGAGATCAACAGAGCCGTCGAAGGAGTTGAAAAAGCCGCCGGCGAAGCCGAACCTCTTATTCAGCAAGCGGACGGGGGCTATCAGGGGCGACGTCAGGATGTTTTCTAGCCATGCCAGTCGGGGATATGCGATGGGCACGCCGAGGAGGAGAATCAAGTGTGTGATTTCTCCCCGCGCAGCCGTGAACTCCTTCTCCAGTCTTTCAAAGATCAGGTCGTACGTGTCTGGATAATTGACTTGCTTTCTCGTCCGTTCCGTTCTGGCGTCAATACCGCAGAAAGCGATATGGCGACCCAAGCGCATGTACAGGTTTCTCGACCGCTCCTCAACGTACGGACCGGGACGCTTGCCAACAATCCAACTGGGGTCGTCTGCCGTCCTCTTATACACATACGTGTTCCTCAGTTGCCGCGGATCGGCCCCTGCCGTGCCATTGGCATCAGCACCCATGGTCTTCGGCGCGTCCGTGGTGAATGTGGAAACTGGAGGGGCGGTGTGGTGCTGGAATAAGCAATAGTACTTGAAACTGACGCCACCAAGCCCCCGGAACACAGCACATCTCATGAAATGGTCGGTATACGAACCGAACCCGTCAATGATGTCGTGGTCGTCCCAGATATTGATCTGGGGAATCTGAGAATTGGCCGAGGCGAAAGGTTCGGTGGAGTACCATCGTATGTAGTTCTCAAAGTAGTACTTGTCGCATCGATCCCTCAGATCCTCGCCGAACAGGTATTCTCGTCTCTTTTTGGGATTGGCAATCGAAGTCCACTCCTTCAATGGTCCCTTGACTCGGATCGAATCGTTGTAAATCTGATCGCCTCCACCGATCATGACATGGAACGGGCGCTGTTCGTGAGTGCGCAGGACGTCATGCCACAACGCAGGCCCTAGATGACTACACGTCAGCGTACTCGTCCATTCGTCTCAGGTTCCGACCGAAAGACACCCACCTGACCAAAAGTCCTCGTCCGTTCCGACCGAAAACCCATTGCACGAGTGGAACATGATGCGCATGGATTGCGTGATGGAAGGCACCACAAACTGCCTCGACGGCTCCTTACTAACATTGGTGAGGAATCGCATGTTTGGTATCGAGTACTGCCATTTTGCTTCCGCCTCAACCAAAGGGACCTTGAGAGTGAACCGCCAAAATGTCTTGTCCGGGTCCGAGTACAGCTTCAACCCTTGCACCAACTGCGGCGGAGAAGACTTGATCTTTGCGCCGGATTCCCATGCCCCAAGGGTCTTTAGTTCCAGACTGGGAGTATTGACATTGGGTGTCGTGACGAGAAGGACGGAGCCGTGCCAGAAGATATTCGAGGGGCTTTCATCGCTCATACGCTGGTAGTTCAGTAGAGGGCCACACAGGACTTCGAAGTCAGAGCTGGAGTTTGTGATTTCGGGGCCTGTCCCATAGCCTTCCTGCGACTCTGCGACGCGCTGGTACTGGCCCTCGGCCGTGTTTCCGTCTGTTTGGCCTAGTATTTCCTGTCAGCGGATTGCACAGGTCGACTGAGTCTGAGTGCTGCCAAGCCCACCTTCCATTGACTGTAACGGTCTGCCGACCAGCTCTCACAAAAGTGTTGCTGCGGGCAATCACAGTCGCGCTCCTTCAATCCGTCCGACGGGAAGCTCGAGTCCCAACGGTCAGCGTGAAGACGAAACTCAAAGTGTAAGGCGTAGTAGTAGCAACACAAGGAAGAAGAATGTGGCTTGGAAAGAGGAAAGAAAAGCAAGGAGAGGGAGAATTGTTTACAGCGACCACCGCTCGAGCAAATTATGGATCGAGAGAGTAGATTCACAAGGACACTGGCAGCTGATAGTAGTTCATGGGGCCAGATGTGCTAGCGAGGCAATCTGATGCCGTCGTGGTCCGTCCCTCGTGGGTTTCGCAGCGCAGTCGATCGGTTTCCAGGTGGTGAGAGGCTGGTGAGACGCATTCTTGTTGTATTACTCGGTACTCTGGTCTGCTTTCGGCTGCCCATGTATGATGACGCCAAGGGTCACGCCTAAGCAGCAGCCGGACGGCCCCCCCCTAAGCGTGGGCCTCTGCCCCAGGCGGATTGGAGAATGGGCTCCCTCGGCCTCACTAGGCCTCACTAACCAGCCACGGGCAATCACCCACAGCAGCGCCAGCCACCCGCCAGCGGGTCACGAATGGGAACCACTGCAGCTGGCTCGCCGCTGCCCCTTTCTTAACTCGTACTCGTACAATTAATTGCCTTTCCATATACTCCGTGCCTACCTGGCATTATGGACTGTGAACAATATTCGGGGTATAGGCGTAGGCTTCGGATGCGCTCCTCTACCGAATCTCTCGGGGCAGGCCGTCCCTACAGCGCCACCAGCACGATTCTTCTCCGTCGATCCCCTACCACCTTGGCTCGCCACAGACGGGCTCCGACAGGTAACATTCCTCCCAAAACCTGAAATTTCACGGCTCATTAGCTGGCATCCATCGCACAAGGCCCCTCTCTCATTTGCCCGAGCCACCGTGATAGCCATCAGCCACAATGCTTAACTTTCATCCTTATGCACGCCTGCTGCTTCATAGTTACCCGGGACTCGTTCTTGACATTCTTTAGCTTCGCCTTTCAGCTGGGTGTTGCATTCTGGGGGAATTCGGCGCTTGTGCCCAGTTTGCCAATAACCATTGTGCGCCTCTTGACCCCTTTCGATGCTCGCTCTATGGCTAGCGATACTTAGACATTAAACGACTTCCCTTGCGCCGCTGCTGATAGCTGTACATCATACCACCTGCTCATATGCATGAATTTTCAATCGTGGACATAAACCTTGCCCTTCTTATTCCTTGTCGTCCTTGGGTTGAGGATCGCCAATTCCACTGTCATAAATGGCAAACAGCGTGTCGCTCTCAGGCAAACATGGACTGTCGTAGATCTTGCAGATCCGAGTCTCGCCTCGACCTTTCTTCAAGCTTAGTCTGGTGGTGCTGGCATGTGCAATAATGTTGCCGCCGATGGGCTTCTTCGGGTCTGGGTTGAACATGGCGCTGGGTCCGCCGTCCACTTGTGCAACTACTTGGTTGGTGATGACCACGGCGATGCCAAACTCGTCCGCGAGTCTCTGGAGCGTGCGCAGGAACTTGGCCATGTGTGACTGTCGTGATGAGAGTTCTCCTCTGCCGTTGTAATCTGTTCGGTACAACGAAGTCGCTGAATCAACAATCAGCAAGGAAAACCGGGTTTCACACATCATCTGCGACGCTTGCTGGAGCAGTTGTAGCTGATGCTCAGAATTGTACGCCCGAGCATAGGCGACATTGTCAAGCACCTCTTCGCCTTCGAGGCCATATCGCTGTGCTACTGACAGCAAACGTATGGGTCGAAAGGTGCCTTCGGTGTCGATGTACAAACATTTCCCTTCTCCACCACCCATATCGAAAGGCAACTGGCATGTAACCGCCATTGTGTGACAAATCTGACTCTTGCCTGTGCGGAACTCGCCAAAGATCTCGGTGATGGAGCCCGTCTCAATGCCACCGCCTAACAGTCGGTCCAGGTTCTTCGAGCCGGTGGTTATCGAGATCAGGTCGCTCCTTCGGGCATGCATCTCGGTGGCGGTCGTGAAGCCCATGGGCACCAGTTTCATTGCTGCCACAAGATCAGCTTAGGTTCCAAGAGCAGCCAGTGTTGCCAAACCTTCGTTCAATAGTTTGGAAGCCTTTGCCTCCGATATGCCTTTGATCTGTTCTAATTGCCTGCGCGGCCTGTATCGACTGGTGAGCTTGGTTGCACCGGATGCGAGTGTTGATACCTACGTGTATGCAATAGACTCGACTGTATGGTAACCGCCCTCTGTCACCAATTTGATGTCTCGTTCAGTCAATCCTGCAACGCCCTGGGAGCGGCTCAGCTGTCTGCGATGCGCGTGGAAAATCTACTGGGAAGCTTACCACCAACTGAGAAATTGGGATGGGTGCTCCAGGACCCCCAGGCATGTCCTCGTAGTCAGTTTGAGTGGTGTCATTGCTCTCAATTTGAGTCATGATGATCTTCTGAACTGCGGCGAGGAGGCGACCTTAATGAGCCCTGTACGAAGAAGATGGAGCAGCTGAGTCTACTGGCAGAGGCAGTGGGTGCTCGGAAAGTAGTGCACAGTGAGAAGTAGTGCGCAGTGGCCAAATAGCAACGGCGCGTTGTCGTGGGGGAAAATTGCCTCGACGCGTTCTGATGAGTTTACGTGCCACCAAACGCTGCAAGAGAACTAAGGAACATTGTTTTACCGAAACGCGATAGCACGTGATATGTATTGCCCCACGACACCGATGTCGCCTTCAGCAACTTCCCCCTTTTCACATGGACTCGGTACGTTCGAGACACTTCCGTTCATCTCTGCAGGTCAAGACTCGATGAAATATTGAAATCAAGTCTCTGATCGTATCAAAAAAACTTCGTTAAACCTCCAGCCAGAAACGGTCTTGGTCATCCTAGATCATATCGTTGCCCTCAGTCCCATCAGCTAGTTCCTCACTTGCCGGTCGATGTTCGATGCGTCCCACGCTTGAGAGTAATTGTACATTTCTCGCATTCCGTTCTTTGCCCTCCATTATGTGATTTTCCAGCCTTTCCAGCCCGCCAAGTAAGTGGTGATGTCCTTCCAGATTTTCCCTGCTCAAGAAACTGTCATCACCCCCCAAGATGCTTTTCGAGTCCCCCGAGCCCCCAGGTCGCCAACATACTTCGTGACTCCACGATCTCCTTTTAGTCCCTTGCGCCATAACGAAAACGAGTTGCTGACATCCAGCCATATCATTCAATCCATCTGGTCACATATCCCATAAAGTCTGCGTCTTCCAGCAATCGGGCCATGTCCGCTTCTGCCATCTGTATGACGGCCTCCAGGTAGTCCTTTCGGTCGTCGTACGGCAAGATGATGCATGAGCCAGGATCCTTACTCCAGGGCTTCCGCACCCAATCTGGCCGACCGAGGCCCATCTCAAACGTCGACTCGTAAATGTTCAACTTCTCCCAGCTCGTGATGTACATATCTGCGCCGTCGGTTCGGTCCATGTTGCTCGCTTGCAAATCTCGGACGTCGATTTTCGGATTGGGATATGTTGCCAAGGCAATCGCTTGTCGGATGTAAGGCTCGTCAACGCAGTTGATGGCCTTGCGGACTGCCAGTGCCGTCTCGGTCATAGAAGCGATACTGTGATCCGCCAAGTGGCAAAGAGGCATTTGCACCGAGGCGAAATCGACCGCAGCCCCAAAGTAGGACTCTGACAGAGGCTTCTTGAGCTTCTTGCGAATGTCGACGGGAATAAGAAGCTTCGAGGTAGTCACCTCCGGCACAGAAGGGATCCTCGCCTTCGTCATTCCATGCCAGATCAAGGTCAGCAAAGCGTCATGTCGAGTCATGAAGGCGCCACTAGCATGAGCCTGGAGCCCTTGCTTCAGATCTTCCAGCTTACTCGAGGGAAAAGCAAACACGCAGCCACGACCCCGAGGTTTGATGGCTTCCTGTTCTGTAGGCATCGGCTGGGCTGTCTTCCACTTCAACTCACGATTGGTGATCTGGTTGGCAAAAGGGTAAGATAGCTCTCTTCTGACGATACTCTTGCGAGTGGCGAACGCGTCCAGTCTCATTGAGAGGCTGGGTATATCATGACCACGAGTGTCCAAGTGACGGTCAAAAGTGAAGTCATCATTCAGAACGCTGCCCGAAGCGAGCAAGCCAAAGCCCGTGCCATCGGAGATGCAATGGTGGAGGTAGACGGACACGATGATACCTCCCTCCACGACATTTGCCTGGACTCTGAAAACCGGGGCCCGGTGCTCATCAGCAGATTCCCCTAGCGCCGAGACAAGCTCAGGCTTGATGACGCTGGGTGGGAGACCGCGTTCGCAGATCTCGTCATAGGTGTACGGGAACTCTTCGCGGCTGAATTCACGCACACTAACGTTGGGATATTCAAGGAAATCCGTATCAGAAAATCGGATCTCAACTGCACCCAGACGATTTCCTGGATTGTCCACTGCTACCACAAAGCCACTCAAATATGGCTTCGCATCCACAGTCTTCCGGACGAAGTGATTCAACTTCTCCACCACCTCCGGGAGCACTTCTGGGCTCGGTAGGCGATACGCAAAACAGATGCGAATGTACGACCGAGGCATGCAGTGCTCAATGCTGGACAGTTGAATAACATGATCGGAGCCTGGGTGGTCATAGGGTTCGAGGGCGGCATCGACTTCTGGAGAGATAGACTGAGCAATGCCGTTCGGGGCGAGGACAGATCCATTCGTATGAAGGTCGTCGGCTGGGTCAAGATCTGTATTGTTCTCGGAAGGGTTGGAGGTTGCGGCTGATGAGGGAAACGGACTGTCCGGACTGGAGCCGTTGGCGAAGTCCGACATTGTGTCGTTGTTGAAGGGATCGGGTTCTTGATTGAAATCAGTCATGATGGAGCTATTTCTTGAGAATGATGTTTACCAGGGCCAGCGCGAGGTGAGAAAAGAGGACTGATGTTGGCTGAGAAAGAGTTCTTGTTGCTTATTGGGTTTCGCCAAGCTGGTGTGATGGCATTATGCTGGAGAACGAGCATGGCTGGCGGATCTTTATGCAGGTCCCTCGAGGCGTCACTGCCTGGAGGTGAATACCGTGACGAGGGACAAGAACCAGGGGCGTCGTTTGAGGCAGGGGCAGTCACCATCCGACAGTGAATTGATATATACCTGGACGTGACGGGGAAATGAGACGTTGCTGTGCTAACAAACAGGGAGAGAAAGCAGCCCCAGTCACCACCAACTCCTCGACAGCTCAAGTTCAGATGACGTTCAGGTGAAGTCGGAAAGACAGCACACTACTCTGGAAGGCTCCCTGTTCATATAAACCGGTAGCAAACCTGTTCAGTCGGTCAGAGTGATGGACAGGCCAATCATATGCCGGCAGGCTGATGGTTGCGCAAACGTAAGAATCCAACCCCAGAGTGAGAGACAGAGAGTCATTGAACGGCCATACTGCAATTGACTAGCCCAGCCGGAGAGAGACAGAGACGAAGGGAACTAAATAGACGAAGACATCCTAGGAGAACCAGAGCAGAGGTAAGAGGATAGCCCGGTGTAGATGAAGGATGAGGAATTGGTTGCCTTTCTGCGCAAAGGCCCGGCATGCTCTGTGATCGCGGTGGGGAATGGCATGGTTAAAACTTACGTGCCCGCTTTGCGTCTCTGCAGCTCGACCCATGTGGCTTTGTCTATTTCTTTCCCCTAATTATCGGGCTAGCGCTGCCCGTTTGAGAGAGGTGCGTGGTGTCTGGGCTCGCCAGAGGGCGGAACTGCCCAAACTTCCCTGGGCCGATGGACCTTGACGAGACCGCACTCACCAAAAGGCAGGGATGGCATGCAGGCAGGCAGGCAGGCACAGTACAGAAGAGACAGCCAGACTCGGGGCATGCATCGAGCAAGCTGGCATGCTGGATATCTCAAGGTGCGGTGGACTAGTTAGCAGCAGGTCTGCAAGGCGAGCGATTGACAGAGATGAGCGACGACCAGGGCAAGGGCAGGGCGTCGGTCCCCTGGCGCTGTGTCACCTCGCCACTCTGCCGACGCGAAGGCAGTCAGCCTCGCTCGTCAATGTCCCGTTGGCCTTTGGAGAGTCATCCCAGGGTCCACCAATGCAGTCGATACAGTTTGGAACACATTATTGATGCATCGAATGCGGCGAGTGGACTCGCACGGTGGGCTCGCACCGGCTCTCCCAACTCGTCCAGGAGCAGTAAGGAAAGCAGGGGCAGAGGCAGAGGACGACTCGAGAGGTGCAGCACGATCTTGGGTCAGCTGAGCGACACAGGCGGTGGAGGTCCGGCTTGCAGATCGGCGGCGCGGTGCTGGTGCAGGCACGGAGAAGGGGAGGTGTGTGTGAGCAGTCGCTCGAAGGCAAGGACGAACAGGCGATGCGGCCAATGGTGAAGGGCAGCAGGCCGCAAGCGAGCCGGCTGCTTGACATCGAGCACTACTGCGGCATGCATGATGAAAAAGGGTGTGTGGATTTTGTGGGAGGAGAAGGGACGAGTGGTCTTGGATAAGAACCAGATAGCAACAGTAGTGGTCAGAGAGTGGGATAGTCGCGACCGGGGTCTCGAGAAGGCATGGGCCATGCCATGGGGGGGGCAGATGGCTCAGGATCATCCGCCCTAGCTTTGCACGGAAAGGCTCATCGTTGACCGTTTGGTCACATTTCCCAGACGAGTGATTCCGTGATGGGCGGCAAGGCATGATGATAAAATGATCTATTAGCCGAGAGTGGCAGCGCGGGAGCATTTCTCCGCAAGCCTTGGGGGGAGCGGGATGCCGCAGTTCTCGTCGAATTCTATGTCCATTTTGCACATCCAGGCGGGAGAGGGGCCGGCGACGGCAAGGAGAGGGGGAGTTTGAGATTTCGAAAGGATGGGTTTGAGTCCACGGCCCCAGTGAGACAAGCCCCGAAAGGTTCTTTCGTCCACGACCTTCAGGCATCGAAGGTGGTTCAAGTTCGGTTGCACCGCCTAACTCAGGCAAGACTAGCCCCGTCCAAAGATTTCATGCCCGAGGAAGAGCACATGGGGCAGGAGGGAGTGCGGAACGCGAACGGGCTTGACCAGGGACACCTCATCCCAAAATCAAGTTGCTCTGGCTTCGGTGATGGGGCCCGCTCAGAGGGCAGAGTCGGAACGGTAGGAGGAAGAGAACCACCTTCCCAAAACTCGCTTCTCAACCCCCATGCTCTTGGGAGGTAAACGAACGTCGAAGCTGTCGTGTTACTTTGCACGGCCCATGAGCATGTTGCCAGCCGTCCATGGTTGGATCTTTTGGGGGGAGGGGGCAATCAAAGCTGGGGGGGCTGTTTGCACCGTTCGACGGGGAACCTGGATTCCCCGGAAGGGGCAGCCTGCAGTTCCGCGTTTCCAGGGTGGTTTGCTCTGACCAGGGGCGTGCTGGCATCCTACGAGTAGGGTTCCTTAGGCATGAGGCTAAAAGCTGTTCAGCCCAACCCTTGTCCCGCATGGGAACCCATAAGGCACAATTCCGACTGTTGGTGTGTGGGCGTGGGCCCGTCCCTTCGTTTTCAATCAAATCTTTTGCAAACTTTCAGACATGTAGAGATTGAAAGCTGGATGAATTCTCAAAGGATCGCCTGTTTTTGGAGGGTTGCAGTCTCTGATCAACCCTCCCCCTTGCGAGTCGAAGCCGAAAGCGGGACGCACGGCTGCTGGAGGGTGGAAGAGTCGCTATGGTCTTTGTACGTCTCCACAAATGACAGATGCCGCAATCCTTGGGGTTGGTGCTTTGCTGTCCTACCAGGTGGACCAAATGCCACAACACGGAGTAAGCCGTCGCAACATTGTATAAAACCACAGCCTGTTTGGAAACATTTCCTGCATTTGACGGGTGCCGTTAGGGTCGAGAACCTTTCGGCATGGAGCCATGGTGCGCCGACTTCGCACGCAGAAGCGAAAAGAGCTATTGAAGGATCCGCTCCGTTCTCCTCAAAGTGTTCTCTTTCTGCTGGATAGACCCTCTAGTACGAGTAATGTCATAGAGTTGGATGCTGTGGCTGGCAACACCAGTGTGTCATACTTCCTTTTTGCTCGCGTGTCGATGTGTCGACCCACCTGTTTCGCCCAGCAGCCATGTCATCCTTTTAGTGGCGCTAGGTTGTAGTTTCTACTACGTACAGCGTACGGAGTACAGGAAAGAAAAGTCCCATTGAGGCGGGTAAAGTGAGTTTGGCTGGCATAGCACTCAGACCCGCGGAGCCTGGATGACTGGGATGTACGCCCCCCGTTCCCGCCAATAAATTGTGGGTGGACGTTCACCGCTCTGACGATGGCACTTGCATACTCGAGAAATTTGTCCAGACCTTGTTCGTAGGGAAACGCCCGGAAGGCAATCAACGGGAAGTCTCACACAGGCGGTCATGGGTAAGCGACGGCTTGCGGGCAAGAGAGATTTTGGTTCCAAGGGCCTCAGCATGTTTGGATGGTCGCCTTGAATTGCCCCAATGGGAATCTATGCATCTGGAGTATGCCGGCAGGGCCTCAGAATCATTTTCGGCGCACGCATCCCCTAGACCGTAGGGGGCGGCCGGGTCAAGTGTCAATGACGAGGACATGGCCAGGGAGAGGGACGAGTCCGCGCCACCAGATAATGCCTGTGCCACGGAGACTGAATCCGAAGTTGTGATGAAGTCTGAACAGCCATTAAGCTTCAAGGTCGACAAATGTTCCGTCCACCCACGCGGAGCGAGACCTACTTTGAAAGGACGACTTATCCGCTCTCTGCCGCTTCGTAAGTCGCCTCAAATCGCAGGAAGCAGCGAGCCAGAAGCAATGCCACGGGTGGGAGGACGGATGGAGGGGACTCTGTGGCGTCCACCCCCCGTACCTAAATTGGTTGCTTCTGGACCGTGTGGCGGTGCCTAGCGTGGTGTGGATACTATCGATCTGGAGGATTTAGGCGCTGTGTCCACCACTCGTTGCTCCCGATCGGTCCTGTACCTCCCGTGTCACTGACCTCGTGAACAGCGCCTTTGTGCAACCATGAATCTTGTTTTGCAATCTGTCACGGCTCCGAAACGGCGTGCATGCGAGGTCTATCAGCGGCGCCTTGCTTGGGCCATCCCTATTCCAAGCTGTCGAGCTGTCGAGCTGTCGGCCGCGCGTACTCGGGTGGTGGTTATTCGACCTTATGCCTCATTTGTAGAATCGACAATGCTTCATGTGGGGACTATCCGGTGTCTGCAAGGCAACCAGAACACGGTGGATGTAGAAAATATCCCGATCTGTTGTGCTACTGTACAATATCCCTTGCTCGGCTGAGCAGATTCGCAGCCCTGCCTAGAGGTACCGAATGATGGAAGCTGAAAAAAAAAGAGGACGGCGCCCAATGTGTGCAATACGAGGGAGGACCTTCGTGAACAATTAGCGGTGACCATCCAAGGTCTTGTTTCTGCAGCCGGCTGCTGCCCAGGGTAGGGGGATGGCCGTCCAGAAGGGGAGCTCGCCCACACACCATCATCACCAGCATCAGGTTGCCGTGGACTTTGTGGTCTGGCTCAATCACTCGTGCAGCTCTTCGAAATCATGCTTGTCTAATGCATCCCCTTGGTCCTTGCAAGTGCAGGTGAGCAGACTGACAGCGGGATGGAGGGCATTGGATGAAACTCTCCACAGTTGACAGCCCATGCCAGCATCTTTGGGATTGGTGGTTCTGCCTGAGGCCCTTCAGGGATCTTTGACAAACAACAGCGCGCTGGGGCAGGTGACACTCATTGTGGGTTCAGAACTCGGTGCCAGGGCGCGAAGGGCGGATCAGCAAGCTCAAGATGTGCCCCAGGGGCAATTGATGGTAAGAGTAAGCGAGTGCTGGGAGAAGTTGGGGGCTGCGAGGGAGCAGAATTCTTGGATCTCGGAACCCATCCGTCGCGGAAGGAATGAAGCATGGCTCCGTGCAGATTCTGGTTGGTGCCCACCACCTTTGCATGCCGCAGAAGCAATAACAGAAAAGCCTTTGACTCACCACAGACTCCTAGCAACGAGAAACTGGTCCCAAGAAACCGACGGGCGTGGGAGGGCAACCAGTAGAAAAGACAGCAAGAGGCAGATCATGCATTAGGCGGGATGGATGCTGCAGGAGGTGCACGGTGCTGGCCGCAGGTGACCGCCCCGTTTGGGAAGGTGTGACGATCGAGATTCCACCCTCCCAGCGCAGGCTGCGCCCATCTGCGCCAGTTGGGCACTTGCTACAACCACCATCCATGTCATACCTCGTATATTGATTGTTTCTTGCCGTGTCGGTCAAGGGACTGCTCTGGCCTGCTCCTCAGGCTGTTGAATGCTCGCCACGGCTTGATCTCTGCCACCAGACTATCCTCGTCATGTCCTCTCCGTTCCCCACCTCCCGCTTGACCCGTGCGATGGTGTAGATGTCAGGTTGCCGTCCTCCTCCCCACCGGGCTGGCTGCGCAGCCACACCGATCCCTCAAACATGAGTTGCTCTCAAGATCAAGAATGAACCTCTCCCAAAGACATGTCTTGTCTGCCGCCATTGCAGCGTTCATCGCTTGGGGCTTTGCAGTCCGCGCCATTCCCGTCTTGCGCTTCCTGGGATACGCTTTCACGCTTGGCTGTCTGATCACTCTGATGACTTTGCTGGCAGCCACCTTGAGAGTCTCTAGGTCGCGCGCGACATACCAGGCGCTGTCCTCGCCTCCGAATGCCTCCCCTGTCTTCCTTCTCCCCCAGAAGTGGGACTCCGAAGTGTCAGTCCTCCGGGTATCCCAACAATACCAACCCTTACATCTCTACGACCAATCCTTTGTCGTCTCCCAAGCCCTCGAGACTCTGATTGGTCTTGCGCTGCGCGATTTCGTTTCCTCCTGGTACCAGAATATTTCCAAGAGTCCGGTTTTTGTCAATGAAGTGGACAGGAACATTCGCGCTGTGTTGGTGGAGATCAGAGACCGGATTCTCGCCGAGGACATGGTCAATGTTGTCGTGTCCAGGATTGTACCCTTGATCACAGCACATTTGCGTGACTTTGATCAGGCTGAACGGGTTGTGAGAGGCCGCAGTTTGAACCGTAACGTCACCGAATCGGAGGAGCTGGAATTGGCCATTGCAGCCAAGTACAAGGATGGGAAGCTGCATCCTGCTGCCGCCCTTGCCTATTCGGATACAAAGACAGTACAGCAAGACCACCTTCGGAAAACCCTGGTCCGCATTTTACCGGACCTTTTATCCTCGACCATGATGGGAAGTCGCGCCACTCTGGTGCTCGTGAAGGAAATTGTCGCCGGTGCCGTCCTGTTTCCAATCATGCAGTTGCTATCTGATCCGGACACATGGAATCAAATAATCGAAGCTTATGGCCGCACCACGTTACAAGACAGAAAGACCGTGCGCAGAATGAGAGCGGCTTTGGATCAGCATGCGTCTCCGATCCCCAGAAGCAAGACCGGCCAAGAGCTGCCCCGTCTAGCACCCAATGACAGCGAACGTGCTTTTGAGCGATTTGTTAGAGCCATACGCAAAACCAAGAACCTGTCGGATGCTCGGCGATTTCGGAGCTCCGTCGCCAGCCAGATTCAGCGCGAGAGCCTGGTTGAAGGTCAGGATCCCGTTTATTTGCGAAGGTTGGAAATGGCCAAACGCGTACTGGACCAAAAGATTGCGAAACTCACTCAGACTGGACCCGTTCCGCAGGCGGTGACACCGCCGCTCGACTCGCGGCCCATTCCTGCTTCGAAGCCGCGCGAATGGACCATGGTGGAGATCATGCACACTGCTTCGGGGCTGTCGTATTTCATGGAATATATGGATCGTCAGAATCGTATGTCTCTGGTCCAGTTTTGGGTGGTGGTCGACGGCTTCCGCAATCCCCTCGAGGATGATTTTGGGGACGAGTTGAATCCAGGTATTCAACAAAGTTGGACCGATGCAGATCGTATGGACATCGCTCAAATTAGTGAAAAATACATGCTAAAGGAAGAACTGAACATCCCACAAGAGTCCAAGGACGCCATCAAAGCGTTCTTGGCCGCCGGCCGGAAAGCAACTCCTCAACAATACCGAGCTGCTAGAACTGCCGTCCTGGCCGCTCAGTCCGCAGTCTTGGAAGAGTTGGAAACACGACATCTACCAAACTTTAGGAAATCCGATCTCTACTACAAATTTCTAGCTTCCGCCGACGCAGCCGCCGCGCGCCCGCGCCAGCAGAGCACGGGTAATCTTGCCGAGGCGAACGGGCAGGTTGGGGCTGATACTACGAGAACCCTAACCCAGACTCCTTCTATGACGAGAACCAGCTCACAACTTGCGACGCGGAACAAAGATCTGAGGCGAGCTGCGGTGTCCTCGTCGGATGTTCGAAGCCTGGCCTCTACCAAGCTATTTGACGATGGAGATTTTGCCAAACGGTCTAGCGGTTCCACCCCATTGTTCGACGACGGTTATGACACTGACCCATTGGCACATTCCACCCACAGCCTTGGACACGAGTCATTGAATGGTGATTCCCTAGACCAGCGTCAGGTCATTGAGAACATGGAGGCAGCTATGAACAATATCATGACGGACAGCCCGATGGACGAGACCATGGGCTACGATGACGATACACTTTTTGGTTCCCCAGTGTCGGCGACCAAATCTTCCAAGATCGACTCGCCCCGCAGCTCCCTCGATATCCCCGGCGCTGAGCAGGCCAACAGACCCAAACCTAGCTTGGCAACTCTCGGCCTTGTCAATACTTCCTCCCGTATCGGCGTATTCACCGACAATGATCTCTTTCCCGACGAGGAAAAGTTCATTGAGGATGAATATGTCGACAATGACGACAGTAAGGGGGACAATGGAGACGAAGATGAGATCCACGAGGCAGCACCAGGAGATCTCGGCCTCGCCGAAGCGATCTCAGCTCTTAATAACGATATAGAGCGCCTGGTAGCCCAGGAATCGGTGGTGGACACCTTGACTCGCAAGGCTGAGCTAACAAACAATGTCGCAGAGCTGCGGATTTTGAACAAATCCAAATCAAGTCTCCAGAGGGAAATCCGTCGGAAGGAGCTCCAGCGCCAGCAATATATAGTCCAAGAAAGCGACAACAGTTTGTATGGTCGATCCAGCATCTCTATCAAGTCTGTTGTAGTGGGAAAAGAAGACGACGGGCGAGAATTCGCGTTGTATGTTATCGAAGTGCAGAGGCAGGCTGGCGACCAAATGCCGGCCGCAGTGTGGGCGATTCCTCGACGATATTCCGAATTCCATGAATTACATCAACGGCTACGACGCAGATACCCTTCGACGAGGAATCTCGAGTTTCCGAGAAGGAGGGTTGTAATGAAGCTTCAAAAGCAATTCCTGCAGAACCGGCGGCTCGCACTTGAGCATTACTTGCAGCAACTCCTCCAAATGCCAGACGTGTGTCGAAGCAGAGAACTGCGCTCATTTCTCTCACAGTCAAGCATCAAATCACAGCAGGACACGAGTAAAGAGTCCAACGCACAAGATATCGTGACTCGGATTTACAACTCTGTCACCGAGGGCATGGATGAGTTCTTGGGTAATGTGTCGGTCCTGGATCAGCTGTCGGTAGCCGGGCAGAACCTGATCTCGGCTGCCACGAATCAGCTGGGAATGAATCAGGCCGACATTGTCCCTCTGGAACCTGGCCCGGTGGCGGAAGCTGAGGCCGAGTTGGCAGCTTTTGAGGATAAGGAACTGGAACCCTTTGTGAAGCCAATCTGTGACATTTTTCTCGAGACCTTTGAGCTGAATCGAGGGAACAACTGGCTTCGTGGCCGTGCCGTGATAGTGGTCCTCCATCAGCTACTCGGAGGGACCATTGAACGCAAGATTCGCGAAATCTTCAATGGTTTTGTACAAGAGGAATCACTCCTCAAGTACATTGACATGATCAAGGAAACAATGTGGCCGGGAGGTGGCAAACTAAGAGAGGCGAAGCCACGAACAGCCGTGGAGAAGAAGAAAACAAAGTCAGAGGCGGCGCTGATGTTGGCCACTCTGATTCCCGACCTAGCTGGCAACGTGGTGGGCAGAGCCAATGCACAAGCTGCCGCCAGAAGAATCACGGCCACCATGAACAACGCACGACTCAATCAGCACCTTGCCTTTACGATTCTCGACGAGATCGTCGGGGTGCTGTTTGATCCTGCAAAGAAAGGGGGCTTCTCCTGATACATGATCTCGTGAGTGAGAATGTTGCAAGGTGTCCGAGCACGGAAAACGCGTTGGAGCCTGGGTGAGTTCCCGACTGTATTATCTTCTTGTCCACGAAGGTCTGGTATGCGCAAAAAAGGGGTTGGTTGTACATAGAGATAGAGAAAAGGGCGTATTGCACGGGTGATAACCATTGCTACGCCTGAAGCATGAAATAATGATATGTGAATAGAGCGCATCGTCGGACGAAACTGATTTTAATTTTCCCGCAGTCGAACAGGGGGCTCTGGCCTCCGCGTTGTCGCCTTGCATCCATGGAATATCGAAAGAATAGCAGAATGACTCCCGTGTGATTAGACCGACAAATGCACCTCATATCTAGCCCCTTACATCTAATTTTCCATGGTGATCTCCATGTATACCGGCCAGGGGACATCCGTAACCCCCGCCTAGGACGCCAACTATCTGCTCCTCAGCAACACACCCCGGATCCCCTCCAGCCCGTTCCTGAGCAGCTCGCGGAGGAGGTCCTTGGATCTCTGCAGGCCGTGCTTCCTCGTGAAGACGATGGCCCAGACCAGGCCGACGAGGCCGAGGGCGCGGAGGGCGCGGGAGGCGGCGAGCTTGAAGCGGCCCTTTGTGGTGTACTTGAGGTCCCAGTGGCGCCAGACGGGGAACATGCAGCGGAGGGTGAAGTCGACCTGGGTGCGTGGGTAGACGGTGGCGTTCCACCCTTTGGCGGCGTCGGTGTACCAGTTGACGCAGCCGCCGGACATGAAGACGCTCTGGCGCAGCTCGCGCTGCAGGTCGGCGGTCCACTGGCGCTCGGCGCTCTCCTTGACCTCGGCGGTGTCGACGTCGCCGCGCAGGATGGGCCCGATAAACTTCAGCGCGTAGTTGACCATGTTCTCGCTCGCGAGGATCACCGAGCTGTGGCCCGTCGCCGTGTTGGGGCCGAAGATCATGAAGAAGTTGGGGAACCCGTCCATCGCGGTGCCCAGGTACGCCTGCGCGCCGCCTCGCTCGTCCCACGTCTTGTACAGAGACCGCCCGTGGCGGCCCGTCACGTCCAGCGGGTGCAGCCACTGGTTGGTCTCGTAGCCGTTGGCCATGATGATGACGTCCGCGGGAACCGTGCGCTGCTCAGTGGGCGCCTTGGAGTCGGTCTTGGACATGGGCGGATAGAGACGACCCGGTCCCAGGGTCACCGACCGCGGCTGGATGGACGTGATGGGGAGCGTGGTGATCTCCACGTTCGGCAGGGCGAGGGATTGGTACCACCCTTCATCCACAACTCGTCGCTTGCAGAACACTTCGTAGTCTGGCGTCATGATCTCGTGGTACTCCTCCGGCACCGTCTTGTGGAGGTACGCCAGGAGCTCGGCGGCCTTCTTCTTCCGGCGCTGCCTCGCGGCCTCACTGGGCGTGAACAGCTCGACGAACTCGAGCTCGCTCATGGCGAACATCAACTTGCGCAGCCCGTTCTGGAAGCCCGGCACATACGTGGAGAACAAGGGGATCCATTTCTTCCAGAACTCCTTGGCTGCGGGAGGGAGGAATTGCACGGCCCAAGGCGGCGAGCGCATCAGCTGCGTGAGGTGTTTGGCGCCGTATTCGGGCTTCACAAGCTGAGGCACGACCTGCCCTGCCGAGCAGCCCGTACCGATGACAATGACATCTTTGCCCCGGACATTGAGGTCGGGGTTCCAGCGCGCCGTGTGGACGATTTCGCCTTCAAAGGTATCAAACCCGGGGACGTCTAGAGGTGGTTTCGGCTCGACCAGGCCGCCCACCGCGCTGCAGACGACCTTCGCTCGCACGATCTCTGTGCGCAGTACTGTCTTGGAGTTGGGGCCGTTCTCTTTCTCCAGCGCCTGCCTTTCCCGGGTGGACAGATCACCTATCCCCGGGGCGAGGTGGTCCAGCTCGACCTCCCACTCTTCGACATCGTCGAGCCAGCGCATGCCCTTGACCGAGGTGTCGAACTGGATCTTGTCCAGGATCTCGAACTTCTCGCACACATCGTAGAGGTACTGGATGATCTCGGGCCCGGAGGGGAACAGGGACGTCCAGTGAGGGTTTTGGGCGAAGGAGAACGAGTACATGATGGCCGGGCTGTTTTCCCTCTCCGGGGACGTCGTTAGATTTGAATGGGCCAATCCATAGAGAAACAGACACAGGGCAAGAGCAACTTACACATCGCAAGCAATACCGGGATACTGATTGGTGTGCCATGTGCCTCCCAATGCAGACCTCCGCTCAAAGATGCGGAATTGATCGAAGCCCAGGACCTGACGCAGTCGGCAGCCCATGGCAATGCCAGACTCGCCGGCGCCGATGATTAGGACCGGATAGAAGGTGTAGCCAGGCTTGTTGGCCGGGCCGCCATGGCGGATGCGGTCGACGCGAGCACCAGTCATGGTTGCAGGACAGTAGAATAATCAGTGAGACGCGGAGGGTATCAATGCTGTAGAATCCGAGGGGTAGTGTCTCGAGGCCACTGGAGAGAGGGTGTGTATGTGTAAAGAAGAAAGCAGAGGAATCGCAGGAGATGCCGACAGGCTTCTCGACTGTCTACTGCTCAGCAGCAAATGAGTGAGAAACGATGCACTGTTATACTGTCATTAGGTATTATTGGTGGTGGAGGGGGAGTGACAGATCAGGCAACCCGCAGTTTATTGTGTCGCTCGTGTCGCTCGTGTCGCGCCATCTCACGCCGAATGAGCTGCGCCCGCCGAGGTTCTTGGTTCTCACCCTGACGAGTTCCATCCACCTCCCTTTTTCAACCTACACGAGCAAGAATACGAGGAAGAATACGAAATCCGAGCTGGTGTCCGTAGAGACCATCAGATGCCATGGCTCGCCCTCCGGACAAGGGCCTGTTCAGCTCTTAGACGACCCCCGCCCACCGTTGCCTCATCCTCTTCACTGCTGCCCGTGCCTCGTCGTCGATTCGGGTCCTCCATCGCGAGCCACGCCAAGGGCACCATACGGGAGGTCCCTATCCTCCCCTCGCGGGATACGGGGGTGTTCGAACAGGCGTACAAGCGGAATCTGCCAGTCCGGCTCCCTCGCTCAAGAACGCATCTCCCTCCGGCCTGCTCGAAATGGTTCATCCACGACGGCAACCCGGACTTTGATCTTTTCGGTTCCCCCTCCGTCATCACGGACGGGGATGTCGAAGAAGGTCGACCCGGCGATTGGATCAACGTGCCTCGCTCGTCTGAGCTGCGGACCTCATTCTGGTCAGAGCATGAATCCACATTTGTGCCGTTGGAGATAACCACCAGAGACGCTTTATCAGTTCTCCCGCCCGGCAGCATTGACGCGGAGAACGAGGGATTCGAGCGCATCACCGCCCCCTTGAAGATCCTGATCGCGTATCTTGCCAGACCACCGACAACAAACCCCACCAACACTTCCCAACTTGACCGTGATATGTCAATCTACCTCGCGCAATGCGACCTCTCCTCTCTCCCGGAATCAATGCAATCCGACGTCCCCATCCCCAAGCTGCTTCGCCCCCCCTCGTCTTCCCGTGGCACCATAAAAGGCGACATCTACGCATCGTCCCTCTGGCTCGGTCGTCCGCCAACCTACACCCCATTACACCGCGATCCGAACCCGAACTTGTTCATCCAACTGGCGGGCCAAAAGACTATTCGTCTCTTGCCTCCAGAGATCGGCGACGCTTTGTATCACGAGGTCATCACGAAGTTATCTCCGACCTCGACTTCGTTCTCCACCGCCATCAGGGGCGAGGAGATGATGGTCGGGCCACAGAAAGCGGCGCTGCACGATGCCATCTGGGATCCTTCCAGCATTTACAGCGACCTTGTCGGGGTCCATGGCATACAGACGACGCTCAGACTCGGTGAGGCACTCTTTACCCCCAAAGGGTGGTGGCACAGTGTCAAAGGGGTTGGCGATGGTGTCACAGCCAGCGTCAATTGGTGGTTCCGATGAGCCTGAAGCCGGCAGTATGAAAATGTGAGAGTGTCAATCAAATTATGCTATCTACTGGCTTCTGAACTGAAAATTTTCAGTCCTACACCCTCGTTCAGACAAGAAGAAACTCTTCTTGGGGGCGACTGTAATCCCTTTGGTGCATAGACAATAGAGGCCGAATATATTGATATCCTTGGACAGGGTTATATCGGCTTAATCCCTGTGTCAGAAATTCTCCCCTCCAGAAAGTCGTGGGCTCGAAGACAATCGCGGGCCCCAGGAGGGCGAATCGTCCATCGGTGGTTTCCCGCATCACAAAGAAGCAATCGGAGTCGTCTAACTGCACCAAAACATCTCCATCATTCGTCAAGCTCGACACAAAAGCATAAAGAGGTTCCTGACAACGCGGAGACGACTTTACGTCTGCCTCTAGAGACAGTTGCCGCCGTGTGTATTTGCAATCCTTTTGGATACGATCAATGTGTTTTGAGAACTTGAAAGTGGCGCAGCAGGAATACGAACGGTCTCCGAGCGCTTTGGAGCCTCGAGGACGTCTTGCAGGACCGGAGAAAGGTCTCCATTATGTTCCCTTCTCACCACAGTAAGATTGTCGCTGTCGAAACTGTCGCGAGACTGCGGAACTGAGGGACTGCCGTCTGCGCTGATCGAAACAATGCTGGCGAATCGCGAGCCACGGCACACGAGAATGCCATGATCATTGAAGTCCTGGCTCAGCTTCGTATATCGCTTGAAGCTGGCCGGGACCGGGGCTTTCATACGGTATCGGGGAACGTCGACGCGTAGGTCGATAGCCCATGAGGGCAGATCCGCGGCATGGATACTTCTGTCCTGAAGAATGCAGAGACAATCTAGCGTGCGCTCCTGGTTGATAGTCTGCTTCAAGAAGTCTTGAAACACGAGAGAAACAGGCTTGTTATAGTCGATTGCAGGAAAATCCCTGCCGCAGCCCGTTTGGCGGATGTGGAATGATGTATGCTGGTCCTCGGATGCGATGCTCAGTGTTGAAAAGACCTTGTCTTGTGGAAGTGTCGTCGACTCAACTTATATATTACCCGCAGTAAAGATAACCCGTAGTAAAACCGGCCGAGAAAAACCAACCCCTTCGGGGGCGAGTTTCGCTTATCACGAACCAGAGTTGAGCTGCTTCGTGCTTAAGTTTTTGCTCCCCGGGGGGTTTGGCCTTTTCTTTTTGTGCGTGTGTGTGTGATCAAAAGCGGATTGTGGGAAGCAACGCAAAGACAGATCAACACCAAGGATAGAGCAGAAGTGAAGAAGCGAAGCAGATGGGATGTGTAGGAGGGTAGATGCCAGATACTGCCCTTGTCCACTATGTGTAATAACAACACGTCTGCCTCCTGCCAGAATTCAATATCCCAAATCAACCAGCGCTGTCTCGTCCGCTTGCTCCCCGTCATCGATCCTGGATGTCAATTCATCTCCCATTACTCCTCCTGTGCTGCTGTCTGCCTGTCGTTGGCCGTGGTTGTTCCATGATTTCTAGCACGCCGGTCTCCATACCAGTTCTGCCGTTGGCTGCGGCTGTTGCCGGCCGCAGATCCTTCCTCCTATTGCACTGATCTCGAGCGAGCTTTGAGCTTGCGTGTGATGAACAGGTGGTGAATCGAGCAAAGAACGTGAAACCTTGGACCTGTATCCCCCTATTCAGATGCCCCCGCATACTCGCAATGATCCTCAAGGGCGGCCTGGGAACTCCATGCTGCTGGGTAAGGCCGTCCGCGAGGGAACCACTAGAATTGTCAGAGTAGATGCTTTGCTGGGCTGCTAGTCAAAGACACACTTCTTTCCATATTCATTTCATCGACAACGTCGGTTGGTATGCTCACTCTTGCGCCGTCCGGCTTTGGAGGGGGCACCCCTTCTCATTCAATCTTGTTTTCGTCGTCTGCATCGTCGTCCGTCACCTTCGTTTGCTGCCATGATCATATCCAATTTCCCTCTCCCGTTTGTTGCACGGAGACGTCGACTCCCTGACCCCTTGTCCCTGGCTTTCGCCGAGACTTGCCTCGACTACCGCCTTGACTTTGACTGGCCATCAGTGCGTCTCCATCGGCATCAGGTTCTCGTTTTGACTTGGCCCGTTGGCTGGTTTGAGTGAGGGGTGCTTGATTCTGCCCCTGGGTGGCCATAATCGCATCTCCGTCCTGGTCAGCGACTTCTCCACCGCCACCTTCGCCTTCCTCTTCCTCCCCCTCCTCCTCTTCCTCTTCATCATCGTCTTCGTTGTCCTGTATCCCTCCTGGCACACGCCGCATTTCCTCATCGGGATCACCATCCACGGTGCCGCCATATCGTTCGTGCCATAGTCTTGCTTCGTCAAGCTCATTGATGTCCAGAGGTTTAGACCGAAGCCAGCGCATCCGCGGGCCGCTCTTCGCTCGTTCCGATACTTTGAAGCCGTAAATTCTGGGCTCATAGATTTTGCCCTTGCCTAAACCTGGTGCAAGGTTGTGCGTGGCGATTCCATTGATAGTTGCTGGTTGTGGAGGTAGCGCGTTTTGAGCAACTGCGGATGCAGATGTCTTCTCGTCCTTCGCTGATGTGATGCCAGGAATCGGTGGGGCTTGAGGTAATGTTAAGCTTGAGCTTCGACTGGCCGTTATTCCTCCTCGCGTGGCATTCACTTCGTTGGGACTTAATGTGCCTTCGAGGTCATCATTTCCCTGGCCACCGGGATCTCGAGGGTTTCGTTTCTTGACTGGAGCAACGTCCAGATCTGGATAGGACATGAAGAAGAGGCATGGAAACGTCGTGCCGAAAAAGGCACCGTCGACCGCCTGAAACCTAGAATTCGGCGGGGTGTAGACGTCCAGACAGCTTGGACAAAAGAGTTTGACCGTCTGCTGCCCTGGGGTGTCCGTTAGACCGACCGGTAACACTTTTGCTCCAGCACAATATACCCGAGGGCAGAAGCCAAAATGCGACAGTTCGTATTTCTCCATCATTTGTTGAATCCCAGGTCTTGAGGTGATGTATCGAGCATGTATCAGACCATACAGGAGTTCCGCGGACGACTCAATGACAGAAGTATCAGATGAGGTCCGACCATGTCTTCTGCCGCCAGCCGGGCCGCCAGATTGTCGCCTCGACGCCCCGTTTTGATTCGCAGCTGGCTCGTCCAATTCGTCCCCCAGAAGGCCATCATCTTCCTCCTCCTCTTCCTCTTCCTCCTCTTCTGACAGAGCAGACGAGTTGGTCTCTGACGGCTCCACGTCAAGTATCATTTCCAGTGCATCCTTGTACATGGGCACCTGAGCTTGCAATCCCGTCAGGTTGAAATCGTCCTCGATGAAATCTTCACTGACTTCTGCAAAATATTCATGGCCGACCAGGTTGCAGAAGGTGCCGATCCAGCTATCTGGACTCTGAGAAGAGGATTGAGACATTGCGTTGGAGAGCGTGGCGGAGGAGCTGGTAAACTGCTGGTAGTAAAGGGATTCAGAGTACTCAGAAGCAATTTCGAGCCTGTCCAGGCCAGCGGCCAGGGCGGAGGCTTGTTCGGCAGACAGATTGGGATAAGAGTTGCGTTCAATAGAGAATCTTCTGTCTGTGAGGACTTAGCTTCCTGGTGGAAGGTAAGATGACGAGAAGATGAAGGAGTATTCTGGCGCGGGGTGGGAGGGGTCAGGAGAGGAGAGAGATGGAAATCGTGGGCGACATGGAGGAGGATTGCACTATTTCCGTCGATTCTCGGCACCAGACGTCGCTCAATTGTTTTCGCTGTCGGCGTCCTAGGAGTTTCAGGGGTTGATATGGACGGTAGAGGGGCAGATCAACTCAGAGGGTCGCTCGGTGGGCTGTGTTGACTCAGGAGCAAGGATAGGCAGGCGGTGAATTCATACAAAGAGCAACCGGGGCTGCCTTTGATGTGGCAACGTGCACAAATCCGCGTGCTCGAGGTGGAAGTTGGTCCCAAGTCTTGTCTGTGGACTCACAAAGGAGTGATAGGTGGAGGATAGCTGGATATGAATTCCACGGCCGCACTTTTGACATGCGCCCGAGAGCGAAGTGGACGTCGCAGTGAAGTCCAATCATGACCAATCAGTCGCGACACCAGCGGGCTTGGCGCACGGTCATGTGATTAAAGAGCAAGCCCAATGTCCCTGATGGTCCAGTGCTTGAGGACAACTTGATAGAATAGCATGTAATTTCTTGCTTGTCCATTCATCATGATATCCTAGGATTGTTTCATTGACACTAGACTCTTCTGCTAGTGTCACCAGACTGCTAACTCTCAAAACAACTCGTTCATAATCCTGGCAAATTCCGGCTCATTCCCAAGAGCATTGAATCCTTCCGCCATGCTGATTTCCCCGTTCGCGCCCACAAAGTTGAACGTGTCCGGCCCTGGCGTCGTCGCTCCGTAACCACCTGCCAGTTCAAACAGACTGGACAACTCATTCGTGATCTGCAGTGCATCGTCCGGGCTAACTCCTAACTCTTGCTGATTTTGGCCTCCATTCGCCTGGTTCGAATTCGAATTGCCATACGGCTGTTGGTAATCAACCTTATGACCGGCAAGCCCAGCCATTGCCATTGCGGCATCTGAGTGAGCGTCCTGTTCAGCATCACTCATGCCGTTGCCGCCGCGAGCCAGGAGACCGATCTTGTCTCCCATATCCTTCAACCCCCGAATGGTCCGCCATAGTCGTTTGGACACGTGGGATTTAGTGCTGAAGCCCTTTACTATCTCAATCGCGGCGTAAAACTCCTGTCTGGTCTGGGAACAAAAGACAGCCGGAGCGTGGGCCACGGACAGGAACAGCACAGCGAGAGCCTGGACTAGGAAGTAGTTGTACAGCACTTGCTGGGTCTTGTAAATATCAGACATCTGGTTGACTGCCGTCAAGGTGTTGATAGTGTCCTTAGCCACGTCAATCACATTCTGAGCGTAATGTCGGTTCTCCATAATGCTAGTGGCGGAATGAAGGATGGGACGGTAGATGGAGATTCGTGCCTGGTTCTTACGCAAATACATCAGGAGTCGGAGGCGGCGCACCCCGCGGCCGGGTATTTCATTCTCTCTGGCAAGGTCTCGATTGTTGAATTGCAATGATTCTGGTAACTGGGCGTACCACTGCAGGATCTGGTAATCCAAAAACCCAATCTCGTCTTTCTTCGTGTTCTGCCCAGCTTCGTACGCAAGGTTGTGGTACCAGACCTTGGTAGCAATTTGGTTGTACTTGGTAATGTGTTTCAAATATGGATGACTCTCGTCCTACTGCGGGTCAATAAGGATCTTGGAAATGGGCTGAGATAACTTACCGGTTCAGGTAGTGCGGGATCAATGTCTGCATCTTGCAGTGCAAATGGCATCCCTGTGCCAAAGCTCCAACGCCGATCGAGCGCATAGACCGTCCAGAAGATACGGATGGCTTGCTGATACTCGGCTTCATTCGTAAAGGATTTGAGCAAAGAGTCCTTTCGGTGGAGACCCATTTCTATGCACATGCGAGCTGCGATGCCAATGAATCGCCAGGCCTGTGCCTCTTCATCCTTTTGGAAGTAGAAGGTGGCCTGTTGATGGGAGTCAGATTGCGTGGCATGAGTAGCACAACGGGTTTCTTCTTACCGTCAACACCGTCAAAACGACGGACTTGATATCCAGTGCGGTAACCAACTTCAGATCCGTCGCCGGTTTCGCCGCGTCAAAGAATCTCTGGCCCAACTCGCTGCGACCGTGTCCTTCGACCGTCAACGTTATAGCAAGAACCATCTTCAAAACGGTGGTCTCCTCATCGTCGAATGTGTCTGCGCCTGGGAGCCCGGGTTGGCCCAACCCAGTTCTCAGGGATGCCGCAATGAACTTGTACAATGAGTTTGCTTGCTTCAGTACCTTGTCGATGTCCACCACCGGGTACATTATGCCAATTTCTTCCTCATAAACTCGACACAGACGAACCACTTCGGAATGGTCAATTAGCCAGAGTGGGTCTTTGCTAGGATGAGGTGGGAGCATCATGATAGGTGATGCTGCCCGGCTTCGATCGCGAGACATCATTCCGTCATCCGCGGCACTGTGTGTAATCCCCATGGTCTGAAGGGAAGATTTTGCCACATCCAATCCATACACTGTGCTTGTCGGGCCGTGAAATTGAGGCAAAGCCTTGGGCTGAGCTCTTTTCGGCGAGATGAGGGGCGGTAGCGTACGCGACGCCGACATGGACATGGATCGGTTTGAGCCATCGTGGGAGAATTGCGGGTCGATGGCAGCCGAATACGCGATGTCGGATCTGCTTCGTAGTTCGTTCAGGCTGGCGTACAGGTCATTGACCTGCTCTTGGAGTGCAGCGATGTGGTCGCGCATCTGGTTGAACTCCCTGCTCCGAAGGTCAGTAGAGAAAAAAAGTGATGGCGCCTTCAGCTGATCTAAAGGGAAAACACCCACACAGAGTCCTTGAGCGAGTTCGTGCAACAGTTCGGCGCATAGATGCACTCGAGATTCAAATTGCCGCATCTCTGGCACGGGGTGTTCCCATTACATTTTATTTTGCGCCTGCAGTTGCCAAAGCGTCAGCTTCTATTTCGATGATGGAAAAGGCGGACGACAGAGAGAGCCACTCACCGCTTGCACTCATTGCTGTTTCATCGACAGAACCCAATGTCAGCATACTCAGTCATCTCATATCTCTTTGGTATTGTTTCCCCTGGGGTCCTACCACGCGATCGAGATATATCTGTTCCTTTTTGACCTCGTGTGTGATTGTTTCTCCGGTGTTGGGTCAGCTTCGGCTTTGCGTTTTTCGCCATGTCCATTGGTTTGGGGAGGGGAGGCATCGGAAGCGGTACCAGTGCCAGTAGCGACACTGGAAGAGACCATGATATTTTTGAGTTCTTCCCCTACAACAGAGCTTCGTGAGAGGGTTGACAGGGCAGTGGATAGGCGTGGAGATATTTCCGCGATGGACCGTGAGGCGAGGCTGGTGTACTGATGAGATTGCGGAAATAAGAGAGAAAAGAGAGGGGGAGGTTGCAGCGCAGGCTGGAGGATGGAGAATCTGGAGGGAAGAGGCCGGGACGGATTATCTCCGCCGGAAAAACTCACTAGTTGTTGCGGAGAGAAGGCGGGGAAACCTGTCGAGCTGTTCCTCTCCTGCTCCCTCCTGCGCCATCGTTATTGCTTGAACACAGTATATTTTACCTACAGAGCACGCAGTTGATCTCCCAGGAACTGTCGAAGCTGACCCTGTTGTATCTCTCACTGGAATTCCATGGCCAACTATCTCTCCAGTCGTCCGCCTACAACACTCTTGTCCCTGAGAGGCCGGCAGAAGTCAAGCTGTCCATGGTTCGCTATCCCTCACAGTAGGGGGCACTTTGTTGTTTCTTTTTCCGCACCGCGATTACCGTCGCGGTATCCTTGCTTGCCCTAGTCTCGCAGAACAGAGCGAGGCAGCAATGCATTGGCCTATTTGCCACGACACCTCTTGCTTGTCTTCTGCTCCCTTCCTTGCTCCATTATGTTTCGCACATGCAGATGTTGTATCAAGGCAGCCCGGCCACGGCCTCCCCCTGCGGCCCTAGGTATTGTTATGTCTCGGCCTTGCTTTTGGGATTGCCCTCGAAAGACTGTTGCGATTAGGCCTTAGTGCGATTGTGGTCTCTATCCAAAGCCAGTGACGACAGGCCACACAGCCTTCAGGCGTTCCACGGAGACTTTTATGACGACGTTGGTAACCTGCCGGACAATGGAATACTCCGAACATATCTTGGAAAATATCCATATTCTTCAGGATCTTGCGACAACTGCGTTTAGGTTGCCTGCCAAAGAAGGCCTGAAAACAAGAAAACACAAATATTAGTGGTCTTTCCATCCGACCATGTGGACGGCAACGCATCGAGAGAGAGGGTTGAGGGTGTGGGGGAGAGACAGAAACTTGGACTGATTGCCTTCAGGCTCTACCTACTGGGTGTCAGTCTCGCAACACTATACCCCCTATCCACACAATCTCCATGCAATGTCCTGTAGCGGAAGTGTTGAGGAAGATAGTTTGCTGGGATACCGCCTTGGGTGTATTCCCTCGTTCTTTCAATCCACCGAGACGAAGAGAGTTCAAGGCGATGGCCTAATACCCCCTTTTCCATGATGGTCGAACGACGAAGCCCGTTGCGCAGGACTTCTGCCAAGGAGCCGTTCGCAATCCGCACGAACGATAGATGGAAAGTCGCTGGACCATGTGAAAGTCAGTTCCACTGGGTCAGTCGCAGGGCGATTGTCAACTTCACTCCTTTGCGAAGGCAGCCTCAGGCACGTATGCAGCCGGCATACGCGCCTTCTGCGCGACCTATACCACGCTCGAATTAGGTAAGGAGTACTAGGTTCCGTTATCAGTCGTTGGGTTTCAATAGGCGGTTACTTTTCTCGTGGGAAATCATCACTCACTTGGCACCAAATCCCCCTTTGCCGGAGCGGTTTCGGAACTGCAGAAGGTTGGGAGTGAAGGGAAGTGTGTGCAGGAGGGCCAATGAAGATGGCTAGACTGGAGATCGGGCCAATTGTGTTGCAAGAAACCGGCAAAGAACTACTGCCGAGTGGAAGCCCACGGGTCCTGTGTCTTTCGAGGGAAGCTCAATGTCTCTTCCCACCCCCTTTTCACTGCATGCACATATCAACATGGAAGACATGTGGCACAGCGTATCGCCCAGGTGGAAGTGTTGATGCAGTCGAAGTGTTCTCGCTTCCCACAGTCTCGCGTGCTTGGAAGGATTCACTTTAGGCACGAGACTGGGTTCTGGACCACCAAAACCAAATTGACCTACAAGGGGCAGGTTGAGAAATCTGGACCTGATGCACGACGAGAATGTTTCTGGCCGGTGGCAAAACCAACCATTTCATCAAAGTAATTGACCCTTTGCGGCAATCACTCAAACGCCTGGCGCATGTGTGCCAGGCAGACATGCTGCAATCAACAACTTTCTCTGCCGTCCAGTTCGTGACAACCGGCACATCCCATTGTTCAAATCTCTCGATCGTCGGAATCCGGGACACTGATCCCCATCGCATTGGCGTGTTTGGAATGCTGCAGGTCCTGTATCGGTTGCAAACCAGCCCATCCATGGCGTTCAGGGAGCCCAGAAGCTTTGCGTCTAGGAAGGATCGTCGAGAACATTCGAAGACTCCCTTTCGTTCTCCCCCGTCCATGCATCAGAGGGAAGCGAATGCGTTTCTCCGTCCAAGGAGCTGGGGAGCCAACCAAAGCGCGCACCAGTGGTGTCCGCCCGCCCTGCATGCAGACGGACATGTGCAATGGAGGGGGGGATCCTTGGAGGACGAGCAGGCAGGATGCCTGCAACGGCCGCACCCAAACTGTTGGAGTCCTTGGAGACAGCACCACCAGTACATTCCCGACGGGCTGACATAAGGCCGGAACGAGGATGGAAAGGACTTTTGCTGATCACTAATTTGCTTGCCCTTGGGCAGGGCTAAAGGGTTGGGATTTTCCTTGGAGAGCGATCAACCGCGCATTGCGTTTCGAAGGATCATTTCAGATATGACACGGGAGTTTGGGGCCCGAGTCAACCAGCGTGCGCGCCCCAGACCCGTTCTAGCCCTACGACGAGCTCCCCCCTTTTACCTTTCTCGATTGACACGGTTCCATTCACCCAGGATGACAACGGTGCCTTTCGAACGCCTAGGTCTTGGGGGGTTATTGCCTCTTTAACACAAGGGGGGGAGGGGTTCTGCTCACTGGTCATACCCGTTCTTTCAACCGAGCCCTTTTTGCGTGGAGGATTATGTCAGAGAGTCTCCCAATCAAAGGGAGTGTGTCCATTACGCCCGTAGGGCAGACTCTCAAGGGGCCAAAAGCGGTGATTGGCCCCTCGTCATGGCAATTGATCACTCACATTGATTGACAGAGAGGGATAGGTAATCCTGTCCCAAGTGGCAACCAGCTTGGATCAGAAGAGAAGGGGGGGCGAAGGGTATGTCGCAGATGCCTTTGTGGCAGATCTACAGTGCCGACACGAGACGTGAAAGGCGCAAGTGGTTGGGGTAGGGTGAGGAGTTTACACACACACCTCTTCAAGCTAGACAGATAGTTGAGGGAGGGGTGGAACACTCCTTCGAGACCAACATCCACCGCGTATAGAGCTGATCGGGCGATATTGGAGGGAAAATGGAGGACACGTAACTTTTCAGCCTCTGGGGGCGGCTTTGCCTGAGGATTTGCCTTGGCCACAGTGGTGATGAGTCGACAGAAACCAGGGAAGCCAAATGGCGATTATCGTAGGGGAACATGTACGCCAGTACGCAGTTGATGGACTGAGAGGTTTACTGCCCGTATTCCAAATGCCGGCGATTGTCGCCACCTCCGCCCCTCCGCCCACCGACGTCGCCGACCTAAAGCTCGGGGATGAACAGCAGGGAGGATACCGAGACCCGGGGGAGGAAGGGGGAGAGGTTGGTTTCAATTCGGTGTCTAGGAAAGCACGGCAAGGCAGGGCAAGGAAAGGGGGTCGCTGGGGACAATTGCTGAACAACAACTGCCGCCCATCTCGATTTCTTTTGCAGGACGAGAGAGCATCAAATTTCGGCGATCACCAGAAAAGCCGCCGGGCCCCCTTAATTATATTGCAAATAATTTTGGGGGGGAGTTTCCCTTAGGACCCAGGTACGTACCAGGGCCGTTTATCTGAGCCATGTTTCGTAGCGCGCATCCGGGGAAGAAAAACGCAAGCAAGCAAGCAAGGGGCGTGGAAAAAGACTGATCCCAGACAGGTCTTGTATCGGGGAAGGAAGGGGGACGGGGCTTCTGGAAGCAATTAACGACGATACAGAACAAACAACAACAACAACAACAACAACAACAAACATCAAATCTGTAACAAGGGCAGGGTTCCCGTCGGTAAACAGGGCCCGGGGGAGCAACGAGGACTAGGTTGAGGCGGCATCGACGACTACGCCTGCCCACTTCCGAGTCCTTCGCACGACATGCTCTGTGCAAGGTTCCTGGCCACAGTAGTAGGAGCTGTGTATGTAGCTAATCCGTTGCCCTACGGCCGTGGTGAAACACTCCTGGATTCCTTCAGCCTGGTTACAGACAGCGCGTAGTGCAGGAAACAACAAAAGAAGGGTAAACCTTGGGGCAGCTGTACTACTACGAGGTACTAACTCACGGCGACCACTGGATGTTTGCTACTCGTAGGCACTACGGACACTACGAGGGAACCTTAGCTGTTGAAACCCCCAAGACGTTGATTCGGGCGGAGGAAAAAAGCACCTATCGCAGGGAACGAAGCGAATTGTGCCAAAAACGCCATGGAAACGATCCCTACCACTACTACCGACCCGGCCTTCGCGACAGGGTGCGTACTTTAGTGCGAGACGCGGGAAACCAGAGCTGGGATTGGTGGATGGGCTACCCAAAACAGCCACAACGGCAAGCCCCAAACGGCCCTATCCAGGAAGTGCGTGAGAAGGGGAGGGGGGGGGAATAAAGGGCCTAAGGCCGTAACGAACGCGCAAGACGAGGAGAGGGAGGGCAGGGGCGGACCCGTGGACGAATGACACCAGGGCCCTGGGCAAATACACCAAGTGGTAAGCGAAGCAAGTCATATCCTGATGGGTCCAAATCATAGCAAAGGCCCTGCCTTGGTGGTGGATGTGGATCTGGAGGCTGCTAGGGCGGGGTGCCCAGGATCGAAGTCTCCAATGACTTCGGCACTTCTGCCGGGAAATCTTGTATTTGTCGACCTGCACCGGGACTAACTTGGGGGCCGGTAAAGATTGGTAGTGACAGCGATAGATGTGGGGCGGATGGGGCACGCTTATGAACGAGCCAATGACAATATCCACGCCTGCTACCAAAAAGGGTTTGGCGCAGTCTGTAGAAGGTCTGACGCTAGGGTGATCTCCTCGACCAGTCGAGGTACTAGCCAAAGAACGGTTGTTGTGTATTGGTACCGTACCAAGCTTCTTCGTTCTGCTTCTGGAAAGTCGCCAAAGCGCCTGCGGTGTTACAAGGACCTCCCCTCGAACTCTATACCTCGAGCGATGCGTTTCGGACACACTCAACGAGCAATTTTCGCCCTCGCGACTACACGATTAGGGATATACGAGGGACTGTGGCCGTGCAAATCGCTCGCTATAAAGGGTACCTCCAGGGTATGGTGTGGAAAGCTGGGCCACCGCTTTGCTCCATGATTGGTGGCTCAGCCCAACGGCTGTTGACCTGATCGCTGGGGGTGCCACCAAAGGATCGACACGACACCTACCTTGGAGGTCCTTTATTTTTGGTTTCCTTTGTCAGCCATTCGTGAAGGCGATGCAGGGTGGGCGATCGTTGCGTTGGCGCTGGCACTAGGTCAATTGCTAATCGCTGCGGGAGCCCCGTGGCGCTGGTCCGCTGGTTGACCGCTGGCTACAGCTGGCACGCTTCAGACGCTTGAGGCGTACTTAGACTCGCCCCCGAATACCGCAAAGGGTTTGGCGGCCTGGTCAGGACAGGGTCAAACGGTAATGATCCTTCGAGCTGTTTTCGGTACTGGGTCCTCCCCTTAAGGCTGACGGGATATTCATCTTCTGATTGGCGGAAAACCGCAATATTACCGACGGGGTCTCGTTGCTCAATCTGGAAGTCGGGAGGTGGGGGGTGGGTACAGGGCCATGTTCCTGCTTAATTAATTATGCGTTTCCTATGGCCAATGGCTTCCTGTCTCTGGAACATTGGTCTGACGCCGTTTCTCATACCTCCTGAGACCTGTAGCTTGATTGACTGCGCTGGACGTTGCATGGAAACAGCGTCAAGCTACGTTCAAGCACCCTTATTAATGTCGTGCATGAACGGCCGACAGAACAACCCCAGCGTGCCAGTTGTAATTTCGCAGTTTCGTTTCAAGACAGATGACCACATCTCGTTCGGGTGGACGCCGCTCTTAACCTGGTTGCCAACCCATTGCTGCTTTGAATCAAAGCATAGACATCTGAAATGCTGGAGTCATGTCCCAACCACTGGCCACCTGCCCATACCCATGGTGGATGACACAGCACCTTTTCGAGGGTCCACACCTCTGACCACCTCATTCTGAAGATTGAAGGCTCCGGTTTTTACCTTATTCCAGCCGCACAGCCATGTAACGTTGAGGAATCTGGAGAATGTCCTTTTGATAAGGCCATACCACCTTGTCCCCACATCTGAGCAGCTACAGAACGGTCCCGGTACCACCTCCCTGGAAACCAATGATCGTGGAGCTAGCGGCAGAGCGTGAATTTCTGAATCCGGCAGGTCGATATTTTAGGGCTGAGATGGATTCGTTGACCTATCTTATTGGCGCCCCATCACGGTCATCCGAGTGTCGCCATGGCCCAATAGAGCAGGAACGACTGGTCATGAAGGTGCGGTTCCGGCTGAGCAACTCGGTATTTGGTACCCTGGACGGTGGCTTATTGAACATACCCTGTGAACTGGTCACGTCTCTCCCAAGTCAGGACCACGACAACCAGAAGACCGCCGGCAATCTAATTCAAAGCTGGCGTTTTTCGTGCCCAGGGGGATATGATCCGGTGTACCGGGTACTAAAGTTGAACAGCCCCAGCTGGAAAGTCTCGAGGCCGAACATTAGAGTATTTGAAATAACCGCCTTTAGTAGCGGGGGCGCAGTCACCCATTCGCCGCAGCCACGCTCTAAATGGCAACCACGGCCATAGGTTGAATGCCGGGGAATATCGATCCAAAGAAAGGATGAAACTGTGGTGGCTGGGGAATGGCGACTGGCGGTCCAGAACTAGTCGGCACCTTTCGACATGGCTGGGGCCCGCGGGAAATTAGGAGGCCACTTACCTAATGATGCATGGATCTTCGTTCTCAGATATCAAAAACTATGCTGTGAGGTCATGCCACCGACACTCATGGTGACTCTCGGGTAGCCTGAAAATGGAGCTTTCGAGTCAAAGAGGAAGTCTGTAGAAGCAGAGGAGGTAGTGGCGAGGCGGGCCCGCCAGCCAATTGTTGGGAGTATCGCAAGTCGATGCCTTTAACATGAGGGGTGAATAGGACGCCCGAGTCTTGGATCTAGATGCTCCCTCCTGTAATGTGTCGAGGCTGACATAGGTGGACGTCTGGTGGCAACGGTTTTGCTGAATGATCAAATAATGGACAGAGACAAGCACCAGACAAGTGACACGACGACTCCTCGGGACTACGCCATTAATCATCAGGCCAGGCAACCCTGGGGAAAGCCTATTTGGCAACAATGTCTCGTCGACTGAGGCAATTATGTCATTGCCAATGTTTTCAGGCAGCTGCTACTGTACGAGTAGATTGTAGTTTCCGTAAACTGCGTGCACGAGAGAGGATTTGTGGACGGCCGTTGTAGCAATTCGAGAATTGTGCATTGGAGATCCGGGATCGCCCTCGGAGGCGGTTTGGAGCATCAATTTCATTTCGGAGCGTCGAATCCAATACCCCAAATGTCATCGTCACGCCGACACACAAGGGTGCGCCCGGGATTGCGGCTTTTCCCGGCAAATACTGGACACCGCGCACATCTGCGTTGCGTATTGCGGATTGCGAGGTGGCCGCTCGAAGCAGCAGGCGCCCTAGAAAGAACTGCTGTCTATCCGCACGTCGGGTAATTAGATGATGCTCGGAGTATTGTCAATTACAGTAGTAGAGTCCTCGTACCATAGGAATGCCAACCGCGGCTAGGGCTAGCAGCAATTGAGTCAGCAAGCCAGATAGCTCCTGCAAAGCTTCAGGTATGCTTCGCGGTATCCTGCGTGGTTCGGTATGGTATCTCGTTCATTGGGGGAATAATATGTCGTGGGGGCCATAGGGCCAGGCACATGTACAGTAACAGTACAGAAAAAGGCAGGAGGTAGCAAAACAGAGGCTGATTTCTGGAATAGACATGGGTATGGACCATGAGCCAGGGGCCCTTTTCCCCCTAGTTGTTGTCGTTCTGAAGCCGAAATGGACTGCCAGATTGGCAGGGCGGTTACAACCCCCGGTACGTATCAAGAGGGATATTGCTCAATTCGTCAACAATGCGGCCGCCAAGCTCGTTCTTTAGTATGTTCAGCGGGGCCCTCGTGGGCGTAGGCGACTGGGGGAGAGACTAAACAGGTAAGGGCTTCAAGGGCTTGGATTCGCTTCTCGTTGGATACGTACGGGAGGTAGGGGGGGGGCAGGTTGTTTTGGTAACCGACCGCGGCACAACCAGAGGGCAGGGCCCAGGCAGGGCAGGATGAAACGAGAAGAGGGAACGAGAGGCGAGGGAAATCACAGGGCGGAATATGAGCGGGAGGATTAGAGGAGGTTATGTCGAGAGTATCAGTGTGTGTTGGTGTGGTGGAGGGGTTGGTGAGAAGGGGTGGGAGATTGAGGACGAGGACCGTGAAGGGGAGCGCAGTTTGGCGGTCACGGGTGGAGGAGGAAGAGCAGGTTTTTGGTTCCGGGTGCCCCAAAGTGCTCGTGCGTCGAGAGAATGACCACGAAAGGCAGGTCACGAAGTACGGTGGGCAGGTGGACAGTGGATAGGTACCGAGTACGGGAGTCCGGGTCATCAGAGAGCATGCACCCGCATGCTCGTAAAATTGTGAGCTTGAGAGCTCTCGGGGGCAGGCTGTCGTACCCAGGGAGCTAGGCTGTGGTGCTGGGTGCTTGGGTTTCCTTAGGGCTCCGCGATGCCGGAGGGCCCTTTTGGTGATTACCTACCTACTCGGGGGCCCTTGGGCACTTGGAAGGGGGGGGAGAGAGACGGGGGCCCAGCTAAGTGCCCAGCGAACTCAATGCCCAGTACCCAGTGGCCAGTGGCCACCCAAACAAAGGCGGGCGGACAGTGTCGGGAGCAACGAAGTGGCCGCTCGCTGCCTGAGTGCAGACCGACTTTCGCTATTCAGAGCAGCAAGGGCCTAAGCTGTTTCGGGCTAGGTGGGTTGCAGGGGCGCAGCACCACGACGTTGCACTTCTGCTGTCTCTTCCCAAAATTCATCCTTCGATCACTATTTCCGTCTCCTCCCGCCTCCTCGTTCGTCCGCAGCCCTATCCACCTCGTCCACTTCTCGCTCTTCCTCTCCTCTTCCACCAGCGTGGGCCGCGCTATCCACACCCTGGTCAGGACCGCCGCAGCACCCCTGCCACTGCCCGGGGCGGTCAAACATCCCTGGCTCTCTGCTCGCTCCTCCATCTCCTCCCACCACGCCCCCCCTGTCGTCCCGCGTCGCCGCCTCGCAGGGCCAGGGCTTGGTGGGCTGGCCTGGAATTGTCATGGGTTGGACACCACCAGGTTGGCACCAGGAAAAGAGCAGGGCATTTGATCGCGCTCTAACCTGGACAGCAGCGCAGCAACATGTGGCTCCAACGCCTTCGCGAGTGGAGTTGAACGCACGCACCCCCCGGTTGAACTTTTGCGTCCTGAGCAGCCCTTGTGCCTCCGATCCCCTGCTGCCACCCACTATCCTCCATTCAGGCAAAGCGGTAATTTTTGTTATATATCAAGGGACCTGCGTTTTGGGGCGTCCCATGCAGCCCAGCGTCCTGGCCATACATATGATGGACTAGCTTCCCTCATCACAACGAAACTATTAAGACTGTGAACACACCCTCACCTTTCATCCAGATCTTCCTTCTCTCCTGCCCAATATCAATCTCAGCGAGACCTGATCTCAGTCACTTTTTGCTTCATCCAACATCTATCCGTCCTTCCTTGCCCAGACCCAATACACCCCATCTCCCACCATGCATCGGAATCAAAGCTACGGCTACACCTCCGCCATGATCGGTCAGTCCAGATATGCGTCCACCCACGCCAGCAGCTCTGCCTTCAGCGCATCTGCGAACCCGAATGAGGACTGGACCAAGATCTCGGACCTGGCTGAGAGACGACGCATCCAAAACCGGATTGCTCAGGTAAATAATCCTCGTTGCTGGTGGTCGTCATTGTGCCCGATCCTGACACGCGGAAACAGCGAAACTATCGTAAGAAGCTCAAGCGAAGACTCGAAGATCTAGAGCGCCGTGCTGGGTCGTCTTCTGCCTCGCCAGAACAACAGCATTCGGAACTAGCTACCACTCCCGCCAAAGAGACTTCCCAGAAACAAACTCAATCCATGGCCCGCCAGCCTTCGAGATCAAGTGTGTCACACGAGGTGCCCAGAGCATCGCCAGAGATTTTTACCTTTGGATGACCACTCCTCACTCTTTGACGCTCCGGCTGGACGCCGTCTTTCAATCCATTCTCAGCCGGCATTTACCTTTTCGTCATACCCGCCGACCACAGCATATCTCCACTATGAGCACCAACAACACCCCGCGTATGACAACACGACCAGCCACTACTCGAGCTACCGATATCCCGTAGAGGTGACATCGTCGAGTCTGCCGCCGACGTTACCTGCCATGGTGTCCTCAGCATACGGAAAGCAGGACCACCTGTTTGGAGATGACGACATGTTAAGTCCATTCAGCATGAACTATGCCTCGCTGGCCGGTCTGCAAATGCCCTCGGACTAAGCATATTCAGGGGCCAATTCTCATGTAAATCCCACCGCTTTCCTCTCCCATTCATATTCCAGCCCACCCCGATTGAGTAGCAAAAAGAAACCCTCTCTCTGGCGGCTCAGTGCCCAACACCGGCTTCCAAGTTACCAAATTGCCCCGCTCAAATGCTGACTTCCTCTGGCTAGACACCACCGTTGACTGATCCATACTCGATGGATTCGGCCCACAACTCACCCAACTACTTTGATGTCCCGCTCACGCCCGTGTCGAGGACGGCGAGCCCCAACATTCACTTGTTCGACATCAGCTGCAATTGAGGGCCTTTCGCTTTTCTGGTTTGGTTTGGCAAGCAACTTCCGCTCATTGCCGTCATTACGGGCACCCTAACAACGGCGCCAAATAATTGGCACGACGGCTTCTACGACGGGCTGCTATTTGCTTTTGCTTTCGAAAAGGCGTACGGGTCATGGGAGGAGAGCGACCATTTGCATTTTGCTACGGATTGTGTTATGATTCACCTGGCTCAACGCCCAATTTACCGAAAAATGGTTTTTAGACTCGTACGGAAGCCCTTCGATGGGCAGGAAAGGATGGGGAGGCGGTTTGGGGGATGGGGAGGGCAAGGGAGGATGTGACACCATGGAAGCTGTCCAAAGCCAGCTCTTGGGAACCGGGGGGAGGGGTGTTCTGGATACCACATTGTAGTCCTCCACGGCAGAGGTACAAGGGCAAACAGCGGTGGACTGGTGTGTGTGTTGGAGCAGCATCAGTCCCCGATACCGACAGGGGCTCAGCAGCCCGCTCGGGAATTCCAATGAGATTTAGTTGTGAAATGTATCGGTGACCATCACACACATGTCGGCCTCTGGTTTGATTGATTGATTTTGCTGTTCGCGTGAATGTGACTCTGTGACTTTCTGGGCGGTTGGATCGAGACGCTGGACGCTGGAGACCCCGAGATGCCACGCGGGAATACGGAGCCAGGCAAAGGCAACGGGCCTTGCATTCAGCCCTAGCAGCTGAAATATCGCGACTGAATCGGGCAGCCTGTTAGGTTACAGCTATGGACAGCCGAACGCGAGAAGGAAGCCACAGGAAGCAGCAGGAACGGCGACCAGAAGCTGCGAGTCTGGGACAAGACGAAACTACCAGCCGCATCGCTGTGCGCCATTTCTCCATGAGGTTTAGCGACATCCGCCTGGACCCCCTCGGGCATTGAAGCACGAAGCAAACAAAGACAGCGTCGGGGCTTGAGGACGAGCAGGAGAAAGCAAAGCACCGCAGTCGCCGAACCAGAACCCCTTCAGCACAACCGCCTTCCAGAGCTGGCTCGGCACAATCTAGGTTGGTGTATCATCATCCGTGCGTCGTTGCGTCTTCTCGCGCCCCTCAAACAGGGAGTTTGATTGCCCTACCAACTACGAGTACGGTCGAATCCTAATGCCCCTCCTCTGCCGTGGGAAGCAGCATCCTCCCAGCCCCTGAGACGGCAGAAAAGAAAAACCACGCGCGCCGTTGAGAAAGGTCTAGAATTGAGATTGTGGCCAGGGGAGCAAAGGACCCTGGGAATCCTTCGCATCCCATGTGTTGGATTGCCATCTGCCATCTGGACAGCAAATCGCCCTCCATGGAACCGCTAAGCCCGCGTCGAGTGCTTTGGGGGTGCAATATGTAAGCAGATGTTATTTTCGACCACCAGCGAGCAGTGCCACTTTTCCCCCTTGGTAATATCATTTTGCCCTGTGGCGTGGCGCCATCCCATGCACCGATTAGGAAACGGCGACCTGCTAATTCTATGGCCGTTTGGGGCGCTTCGCGGCTTAGGGGCTGGCGTCTCAATCAATGGACCTCTAGCGACGATAGGGTTCGCGGCGGTAAATCACAGGTAAGTGTGTACCCATGGTCCGTTCGCCTTCTTCGTCCTGGGGCGGTGGTGACAGATCGCCGCGGCCCTTTCTGCTTGGTGTCGTCCATGGCCTACGAGGACGTGTGTTGAGGTGGCCGGCAGGGGAGGCGTCGGGAATATGTCCGCAAAACTCATTTGGGTAATAATAATTCTTCTGACAGTCCTATTTGGATAGCCGTGGCACGGCCGCCTGTTTCCATGGCACTCTCGATATCACTACCCTGGGCGGGGCGGGCTTTGCCTCTCAGCGGACGGCTGGCGACCATCTACACTGGGACCTGAGTTCCTTTGCGGGCGTCGAGGTCTCGATCGATCCATCCCAGTCCGACGACAAGGTCTACACGCTGATCCTTAAGGACGAGATACTTCCTCCCAACGCGTCCAACGGCCGTGAACAGGCCACGACATCGTGGGAGTATGATTTCTCAACATCCAACTGCCGCCCCAAGATCGACAGCCCTATTCCGTCGTCGTGCCAGTCTGTCTTCATCCCATGGGACCACTTTAAACCCACATACCGTGGCAAACTGGCCAGCACACCTCAGGGCCTGGACTTGAGCAACATCAGGAGGGTCAGCATCATGATTAGGAGGTTTGATGGTTGGTCCGCTTGAATTATTCGTAAGAGCTGACAGATTGCCCAGCTTCTTTGGATCGCAGCACGGGGATTTCCACTTGCACGTCCTGTCCATCGTCGCGGCCTCGACCGCTAAACCCGCAAAGATGCCGCCAACGGTGGCGAGCAACGGCCAGCAAGATGCCCAGGTCGCCACCGAAGCTGCTGTATCAGGAAACGGGACAAGAGATGGATGCTAATGTCCCTGTGGAGGCCATTCTGGGGGGGGGGGGGGGGGCAAACGAGATGGAGAGAGAGGGAGGGAGGGAGAGAGAGAGAGACAGGCAACTCGTGCTCGTCTCGCCCCAAAGGTCGTGGAACGTTTGCCCAGGGGGATCAGAGTTGGCCATCGGTCGATTTCCCACAGAGCAAGCAACATGCACACCTACCTGGTCAGAGACAACAGTATCGCCATGATCGCCCACCCCACCGGGTGACCACCACCACCACCACCAGCAGTACCAACTCCTGCGACCCTTGCAGCAACCGCGGGATTGTCATTCTGTCTTGTCATGGCCCAAGCGGTGTTGTCAGTTTCCACCTGCCAATGGGGAAGTGCTGAAGCTGTTTCCCCTCGTCGTTGTCAAGTGCGGCTCCGTGGCTGAGTAAGGTCATCATCTCCACTGCTTTGCAAGCTGCGAAGCAAAAGGACATAACCGCATTGAGATTGTCGGGAGTATGGGCAAGAGCCTCGTGTGTGCCATTGCAGCAACTCCAAATGGCTTTGAAATATCGCCGAAGCAGGCAAAGACAAAAGGGCACTATCCGGCTTGACGTTACATGCGCCCTTCAACGTTGGTGCCATAGCCACGGACACCTCGCTCGTCGTTACCGAGACGGGTAATTCTCACTCCCAGTTCATAGGCCGCCATAGCCCGCCTGGCGCTGGCCCTACCGTATACGCGGTAGATGCGCACGACTGACATTCTGCGGACTTTGCGCAAAAAGCGCGACGCTTGCACGCGTAACGTTTGGTTCTGGTGGACATGACGCACTAGGCGGCTACACGATGCAGTGTCGCAACATCCACAAGGGGCAGTCTGCTAGCACTTGGTAGCCAAAGGTTCGTTTCCCTATCTCCGCGCAGTGGCCGTGGACCAGGAGATTACTAGTTGCGGGTTCGCAGCGTGAGAAAGCATATGCAGGGACGCATGTAAATGCCTCATAAGGCTCTCGGCAGGATCGATACGGTGTGGTCAACTAGCCATGGCCTGCACGAGGCTTCGTCCTCGACCAGTGATGGCTGGAGAAGACGACGAATCCACTCGAGAAAGCCGGTGAAGCCAACTTGATCACACACGTTCGCCAAACCCGCCCTGACTAAACCTGTGCAGCAAGCATAATCACGAGGCTTTGGGCATGAGACAAATCGAAGTCGTTGGATAGACATTTCGGGGGGTCGGAGTCGCAGAGGTGAGCAAGGCTAGGCTATATTCCGGGGAGCGTCTGCTCGTAACTATGCTTAGGCGACAATCAAGCACCAGAAATACTCGAAAAAAGGCACCGCCTGTACCACGCTTGCAGGCCAGTATCATTACCAGACGATACAGTACCAGGTCGACAGGGGTTCCAGCCACACATCTGGTCGAATTTACGGTAACGCTTGTTTGTGCGAAGATTGGGGGCCGTTTCTGGATGACGGATACTGAGGAACCTCGGCACCCACGCTGCCCTGCTGTCACCTGTTGCCAGGCTGCCAGCGAAGAGGATGAAAGAGCTTCCGTTCGGGGTATTCATTAAGTCCATGAGACGGACACGGTGCATTTGATGCTGCCGAAGACCAAGCCCCCGAGGCTCCTGACCTGCTGTCCCGACGACACCGAAGAGATGCGTCAACCACTTTGCGAAGAGCATAACTGGGGATTTGCATAATCTCCATAGCCAACTTGCTGCCGAGACCTGATGATGCGTTGCGCACATTTTCCAAGAAACGCCCCCGGTCAACCCATATGCTGCCCTGATTGTTCATCAGGGACAAGAAAGAACGCACGTACACTCGGCAACGCAACGCAACACGCGCCCTTTACGCCCTTCTCGTGTTGGAATTTGGAAACGAACCGTCCCGTGTGTGGAGATGGGGACCAACGTCATAGAAACGGGAGGCCGCATACCACTCGCACTCGTACTCGCCCTCGCAACGCACTGACTCGACTGCGCCGCCACGCCTCCCCAGACCACTAAACTCTGCAGGGCAAATATTGCTACCCTTGGGATGCTTGGAAAGAGACCATCAATACGGGAGCCTAGAATTGCCCGTTACCCATCCATTGCCCACAGCGTCACGGACGAAGGAAAAACGAGGGTTTGGGCAAAGTGGCCTAGGTTGCATTCTCGCTCAAGCAGCATTTGTCACCAAGCGTAGAGGCTACTGAGGCTACTTTAGGCCCTGCAGCCCCTCTCTGGGAGCTCTCATGACGCCCAGGCCCCAGGCGAAACGGCGGCTGCGGCGCGAACAAAGAGCCACCAAGAGCCACCGTGAGCCCACCCACCGTCCAAGGCCCCGAGAGCCCAAGACCCGCCATCCATCTTCCCTTTTCGAGCAGCATCGGGAAAGTCACGTGCAGGGGCAGCTGAAGGGGTGAGGTGGCGCTGGTAATCAAAGGCCCCAAGGGCAAAGCTGAATCTCGGAGAGGCGCCTGAGGACATGGATGGGCTCATCCACTGACACCTCGTCAGCCCACTTCCTCTTCTGAACGACCGTCTTGCGGGTTTCCTGGAGGGCCCCACGCGTGATCAGTGTCTTTTGGGATTCGCTTCAACCCACTGCAAATCTCCTCTTTTGGAATGCGCCCTAGGTACGGAGGAAATGGGAAAAACTGTCACTGGTGTGGAAGCGTGGTGGGATCCCCGAGAGACGAACATTCAGGCACAACTCGACTCCAAGCTCCCCCTTTTCTCCCGCTATAGACCTAGAACGGACATGTGCTCGAGAAGCCAACAAGAACGAGGAAGTTCTGGTACCGGTACCCAAGCACACCAAAAAGCAAAGCCGGACACGAACAACTTGGTCTGGATATCCAATCAAGAAGGTGGAACCATCCAGTGCTAGGCCATCAGGGAGCAAGAAGTGACCACGGGCGTTTAATGGCGTATGCACTTGTGTCGCAATCACCCTCCCCCAGGCGAAAACTCTCCACCAGCCCATCCAGCCCATCCAGCCCATCCACCGAGACACGACTCCATCTTCCTTCGACACCAGCCGCCAATGAAGCACTGACTTGGCCGGGTGTGCTGCTGGCCATCCCAACCAGCTTGGCCGGGCTGCTCAAGCATCTGACGTGTGCACTGTGAATGGACGTCTGCTCACACAGTGTCGGCCAAACATATAGGCAAAGTCTCCCCAACAGGTACCAGATACGTTTGAGTCAGCAGAAACTCTGAGATTACCTCGTCTTCTTTAAACTCTAGAAAACAATTCTACAATATCCTTTTCTCGACAAGAATGCCATGCACCACAATTGCCTCGAAAGGGATCTGCTCAATTCTTCTTCCTTTTTTTTTTGCAAGTGCCGAACCTTGAAACGAGGGATCCTCCCTTCCCCCCCTTGCGCACGGACGCTCCTCCTCCCGGAATCCACGGCTTTACCGGTGCTGGGCACGCAGAGCAAATAAAACCGCATGGGAATCCCCGAGCAAGGAGAATGGCTGAGGCGTGCCGCCTGATCCCTAGGCCAACCAATCAATGGCCGTCCACCAAGACCTTGGCCCAGTTCACGGTACGTCTACACGTCATTCAGAAGGGGAAAAGAGGGAAAAAGGGAATGTTGGCTCCTCGTAAGTCGATCGTATTGTGCACAAGCGTGGGCAGGAGATTCTCCAGGTTCGCAACTCGCGCCTTGACCGGCACGAAACTGTCACAAGAGGCGATTCCGAAGCCCCGAGCCCGAAGAGACCGACGAGACCCCCATCTGCATCTGCATCTGCATCTGGGGGCTGCCTGGACTGGGTGACTGGGTCTCGCACAATTGGACTGCTGCTTCCGTCGTAAAGCAGCAATGGACCAGCATGAAAAAGAGGTCAAGCTGCGATGCATACCCCCCAGGATGCCCCGGCTCCTCAAGGTTAGGGGAAGCCAGAGCCTAGAGCCTAGTGCCTAGAGCCTAAGGCTGGTGAGGCCAAGGGCTAGGGAGGCCCCTTCACAACTCTGTGGTGATTTTGGGGATCAATGAATGCCTCGGACCATCAGTACTGTGCGTATTCCACTACTACCCCTTCCAGGCTCCCGCGGTCTTCCATGCCCTAAATCAACTTGTCCTGCATAAATGGCTCGTCGAGAGGTGTTGGTCCGGTGGCTTCGGCTCGAGCATTGTGCATCCATCCCGAATCACACATGGCACAGGACACTGCTTGGAAATAGAAAAACAACGAAAGAGTCACTTGCACAGCAGAACCCAGAGTCATTGGCTGTCCATGGCCTCGACGCGTTCTTTGCACTCGTACCGAAGCCTTGGTGTGCCCTCTAGCCCCTGCCCGTTCCGGCTGTCAGTGGACGGCCAAGGCCAACCCTTTTGTGTGAGCCGTGGGCATCTTCTCTTCTTCCCAGCCCCAGCATCCGAAGCCCTTGGTCGTCGCAGTTTCCCCGCGGCGGGCGAACCAGATCGCGGTGTGTGGTCGTGCAGATCCCCTCGTTGCTTTTCTCTAGAAGCAGCTGAAAAAAAAAAGGCCAACATCGTTTATGCACCAGCTGTGGCCCAATAGTCCGAAGTCTATGCCCAAACCAGCATGTTCAAGCCATGGAAGTGCCACGGCATCGCCTGATCCGACATGGATTCCCCCGCCAGAAGCCTTTCAGCTCCTCGCGCGGCTGTGACGTCGCCAACAAGGTGGAAGCATTAGTCACAAGGCGGAATTACTGCTTGCATTACATGGCAGCACCTGTGTCGCTGGATGGACTCCGTTGCGACCGCGAGTAACCTGCAAAAGGCATTACGCCCGACTTGAGAGTAAATTACTGGCATGCCCGGCGACTTTGCGATCGAGGCATGCAACTAATCCGTTTTAGAAGAGCTTCTGAATGGTTCTACGGACCTTGACCCCAACTCGAAATCTCAAAGGTAAGGCGAGCTAGAAGACAAAGAGCAAAAGGGGCATGTGGAGGGCATGCATCTTGGATTGAGTCGTCAGCGAGCATCCAGGGCAGGACGGGACAGCTGTGACTGAGCAGCACGTCCGGATGATCTGCTTTGGGATTTCCGACGTTTACTGATCCTTCCGCTTGCAGGCCATGCGAACCTTGGGGGCTGCTGTAGAGCGAGTTGGTATCGAAACATAAGCCGCGATCGTGTTGGCGCTGAACAACCACTTGCCCAATCCTCCCAGCGGTTCCGAGATCGAATCCCAAAGCAGCATTTCGACCCATGGGCCGAAATCTGGCTGTGGTGCCCCTGCAAGTGAGCCGGCTGGCGTTACATCCTGAAATCATTCAGTCACCTGTTTCGCGTGACTGTTGCTAAACATCTTGCCTTGCATTGTCACAGTATCCGTATGGGACACGACACGACTTTTCCTCCGTCAATGCTCCAGGGGTCGAAGTCGGCGTCATCTACGGAAAAGCATGTCATCGAACCAAGGGAAGTATCTTGCGGCCCTAAAGGTCGATCCTTGCGTCTACTTCCCCAACCGGTGTCTTGACTACCCAGGAGGTCTGTTCCCTGCGATGTCGAGGACTTAGTCGCATTCTGTGCGCTCAAGAACCTGAGCATGTTTGCTGATGATCTCATTCAGTCGACAGACACGGACCCTGCGCTTACTCCTCGGGGATACGCAGTCGATACGCAATCGCCTGTCAGCGCTGCAGTCCCTGCTGTTTTCGAGCCAAAGGAGACATTTTGGGAAGGTGGACAGGTTCAACCTTTGCATGAACCCAACACGGCGCTGACGGGGCCTGACCGAGAGCAACTTGCTGGGAGGTTGGAAGGTCGATGTCAGAACGCCGAGGAGCCGCATACGGGCCCCAGCAGACCGAGTCACTAGCTAACGTCCCGCGCATCTCCTATGCTGATGGTCTCCCTTTTGCCCAGGTATCGGCCAGGACAATGGAACCCAAGGGCTAAGGGCTGACGGCAAGATGGAGGACCACGTCAAGAGTGTGGCTTTTTCTCTGACCACGATCGACAGAGACGCAGTCCAGTCCTTGGTCTGTTGCGAATAGAGTTGGGTTTCTGGTGGAGAGAAGACTTCGCCCAAAGGCCAAGTGAAGGTGATGAGGTAGGTGAGCAGGTGAGTCGCAATGGAGCCCCGGTCCTGGATGAACAGGATCGATTCTACCGCGAGTTGTCGGTCCTGTGAGTCCAGGGGTTGTGTTGGCTCGCTTGCAATTCCTACCACTTTGCTCTCTGTACCTGTCCTTTGCTGTGATTCATTTGGTCTACCGACCAAGACCACGCAACGGCCAGAGATTGTATGGTTATGGTTGCTTTGAGAACCCCGACCCCTTGAACCACGTATCAATCCTCTAAGTCTGCTGTTGTCCCGCATAGCACCTCCCGGTCAACGCATGAAGCCAATCCGCAAACAGGTCTGAGATGTCGAATGCAGGATACATCCTTTCTTTCTTCCCGTTCTCTCCTGAAGCGTGAAGAGCCACTCCTCCTAAACCAGCGAGCGTGAAAGTTGCGGGAGAGATAATGGGGAGCGGAAACGAAAGGCCATTCTGTTCGACAATACACACACCACCCTAAGGGGGCAAGTTGTGGCAGGTGCAGGTATTATAGAACGAGACGGGTGAGAGGCGAGAGACCCTTGAAATAAGGACCTCGATTTTACCATCTCTCATATATACAAAGCGAGAGACTGCGAGGGAGCGCCTCACCGAGGGAGGTGGAGATATACAGAGGTGCATGAACATAGGCCGAGGATCGATTAATATATGATATACAGTATAGGATATCGTATAGGATATGAGATATGGGATATGGGATATCAGTGCCTTTTCAAATATCCGTACATCCACCTACTTTTGACTTCCTTCGTGGACTAGAATATACTGTGTCCTGCCTCTCTCTTTTTTTTCTTCTCTCTCTCTCTCCCCCTCTCTCCATCCACCGTATCTCATCCCCATTTACATATAAGCTGTTCTTACGTATAAGTCTCTACCGTAGGCACACTACGTGGCCGTAGAGACGGAGGTCTCGTCGTTCTCCCGGGTTCAGCATCTTCCAATAGTCCCTGATTGACTCCGTATCCGCAGCTCTGTCCCGACCTGAACATCTTCCAGCCTGCTCCTCTCTTTGGCGTCCGCCCTCCCCCCTTTCCTGATAAACCTTGATCCTTCACTCATCCCCCCGACACGCACCCTCGTGCACGACCCTGTGGCCCGGCACGACAGGGGCCGCCGCAGCCGCCGACCCCGACCCCGACCCCGACCCCGACTCCCGGAACGGGACCTGCAGCGCCACGCTCTCCCCGTCGCCCGGGTAGAAGGTCAAGTGGCCGCGGGCGCGCGGGTCCGTGTCCGCGGCGACGAGGAGCTGGTTGGGCGAGCCTGGCGTGATGGTGATGGTGTCCCATCTGGGGTCGTCCGGGCGGGGTTGCGGATGTGGTTCGTGGAGTGGGAGTTGATGTCGGTGCTGTTGAAGTCGAGCTTGACCAGGATGGGAGGAGGGGGATGAGGAGGATGAGGCTGGATTCACTGCGTAGTTGATATCATCGCCCTCGCCATACCCATAGCCATCGCCATCGTCGTCATAGCCATGGGAGAGCATGGTGGCAGACTCGCCGTCACGACGCGGGACGTACACCTGCGCCAGCCCGCTCAGCAGCACGAAGAACATGGCGTGCGGGGGCCGGTGCCACCCCTCGGCGCTGCGCGGCGGGAGCACCACGTACGTGGCATTGTCGACGGCGCCGAGCGCCAGCGCGCGCCCGACCGTGGGGTAGACGGTGAAGGGGGCCGCCAGGGCCCAGCACTGTGCGCGGGCCAGGTACGGCGGGTCCCGGTGGTTCGTGAGGGCGGTGATGTACAGCGTCGTCGCATCCGACTCAGATATTGACGCTGACGATGACCCTGACGGTGACGATGATGATAACCCTGACGAGGTGGGTGATGCGCGAGAGCTCGGTGCAGAGGCACAGTCGGGGTCGGGATTGGAGGCGGAGGCGGAGATGGGTGTTGTTGCGGACCAAAAGAGCGAAAGGGTCGAGAGGACGGAGAGGAGAAGTGCTGAGAGGGGATTCATCTGTACGTCTGTATAGATGTATGTTGCCCCTTTCTGCACCGCCGGGAGAATGAATCCAGAGACGCCACGGGTAGCTTTGCAGAGATCCGAGATAGCCAGGCAGAGTTTGAGCCGAAGAAGAGTGTCAGGCAAGAAACGAGGACGCGGGCATGCACAAGGCTGAATATCTAGGGCCCCTTGGTGAGGAGTGTCGGTATAGAGAAGAGAGTCTGGACTTGACTGGGACATGCGGACGGTGTCTGGCGAAGAGAACAGAGCAGCTAGGTACACGTTGAAGCTGGGATTGAGTTTGAATACCAAGTATCGGCGACCAGTCGATTGTCGGTTGTCCTCTCAATCACCGTCCATCAAGCCAGCCTACGACACAGTCCAAGAGATTGTCATCTGGACACATATTGCTCTATCATTCAATCTCCTATCTTCACAGGCAGCACATCACCAGGTCGAGCCACTGCTTGCCTTCTTTACAACACCGAATACCTCCCTCCTGTTCTCTCGGCCGCATCAGCCGCGCTCATGGTGCCCTCCTTCAACAGCCGCATCAACTCTCTCATGGCGTCGTGCACCACTACCTCGGTGTCACCCTCCACAAGGATGTATAACTTGGGATTCTCGCCCGGCCCAGGCTCTTTGCCCGTAGGATAGAAGGATCCTTTGGTAGTAATAGACGTGCCAGTCGCTTCAAGGATCTTAGCCACGTTCGTCCGGTTCGTGACCGCCCACCGTGCTTTTTCTGTAGAATGACGGTTAGCACAATCTGCTCAGATGACACGAGGGGATGGGAACACTTACGAGGAAAGTCATTGATCTCCAGCGTTGCATGGAATGCACCAGCATCAGGACCCTTGTTGTCAATGGGCACACCAGACCGCATGACGCCTGCTTTGGAGAGTTTCTCATTGATCGCACCCACAGCTGCCGCGACCTTGTCCATTTGGTTCTGCGCCCCGCCAGATTTGGATCCGGCAGGTTCACGCTCGGTCCTGTGGACGGTGATCTTGCCGTCCAGGTCGATCCCCTTGGGCACGCCGACTAGACTGGCACCTCCTTCGAACGGCTTGACGCTTGAGGCGGCTTTGGCGAACAGATCATCCCCAACCTTGACGTCTTTGCCGTCTTCTTTCTCCTCCTGCTCCTCACCTTCTTCGCCGGTCTTGAACGTCTTGCGTTCTCGCGCCTTGGCGGCGTCACGCTCTTGATCGAGGCGTTCAAGCCCTTTGCCACCGAATCCGGAGGCTCCGGCTTTCTCTTTGCCAGCTTTGACCTTCTCCATAAAGAAGTCGACAAGTTTTTGGACATCCTCCGGAATCGGCTGCCCACTTTGCTTCAAAGCCTTGGCAATATCAACAGCATACCTGTCTTGCTCGGGAGTGATGAAGGTCACCGCTGTCCCTGTGTTGCCGGCTCTGCCCGTGCGTCCAGCACGATGTACGTAGTCTTCCAGATGATTAGGCGCGTCGTAGTTGACCACCAGTTTCAACTGTTTCACGTCAAGACCCCGGGCAGCAACAGAGGTCGCAATGAGGATGGGCACGACACCCGCCTTGAAATCATCGATTGTCGAATCCCGATCGATTTGATCTTTCCCGCCATGTATCGACATGCAGGGGTAACCTTTTTTCATCAAATCTCGGAGGAGACCATCAGCTGCCTCTTGTCGATCAACGAAAATGAGTACCCGATCGTCTTCGTTCTTCTCGTCTTCGTATAGCTTGCCCAGAAGCTCAAGCAACCGGATAAACTTGGTGCTCTCTTCGCGAACTTCGACAATTTGAGTAATCTCCGGCGCCACAACACTGCGGCCACCAACAACAATCTCGACAGGCTTGGTCAGGGTTTTCCTTGCCAGCGCTTCCATCTGGCGCGGGAAAGTCGCGGAGAAGAGAACGGTCTGGCGGTCCGGTCGGATGTTGGAGAGAATTTTCATCACTTGGGGCTCGAATCCCATGTCGAACATCCGATCGGCTTCATCAAGGACCACATATGTGACACGTTTCAGATTCGTCACTCGCCCACTGTTGGCTGCAAGAAGATCAATCATTCTGCCAGGAGTGCAGACAACGATTTCCGCTCCACGCTTCAAGTCGGCGATTTGGTCCTTGATCGGTGCTCCCCCGTAGGCGCAGACTGCTCTCAGACCAAGAGCCTTGAGGAAAGGCTTGCACTCTTTGTGGATCTGTGTAGCAAGCTCTCTGGTAGGACTTAGGATTAGGCCGATCGGTCCATCCAGAGGCTCCAAAGGAGGCTGATCCTTGATATGTCGGAACATGGGGAGGAGAAAAGCAATGGTCTTCCCTGACCCTGTTTTCGCCACGCCGATAACATCGCGGCCGGACATGATAGCTGGGATGGCTTGAGCTTGAATGCTGGTCGGTGCTTCGTAGCCGAGTTTCTGAATGACCTCTAGAACTTGGACTCCCAGCCCACATTGCGCCCACTTTTGGACCGGCTTCGGAACATCCACCCCTCGGACTTTGATGTTGTCCAGTTCCATTCGCAAATTTGCTACGTCCTCTTCCGTCCAATCAGCCATCTCCACGGGCTCCGAGTAGAAGTTGCGCCTGAACGGCTGGTACTGTATTTTGGCATGGTTGACAGTCGGGATGTCCTTCTTCTTCTTCTTCGCAGTGGCACTCGCCAGTGACAAGATATTGTCAGGATGTTCGTCGTCGACCGCTGTCATGTCAACTTCGTCATCTCCAAAAAGAGCCTCGGGTTCTTGTTGGCGTGACTTGGATGTTGTCTTCTGATTGAAGAACCGGGCAGTTGAGACAGGCTGCAAATCTTGCATGAACGCATCCAAGGGATCAACTTCTTCCTCTTCTTCGTTTGTCATAGTGGTGGGCAGTGGAGCAGATACGTCGGCCATGGCGGTGTCTTCTCCTCGCTCTGCTTGACTCCGTTGCTCTGCAGCAGCTCGTGCGGCGGCCATGGCTTGCGCTTCTTCCTCTCCATCTTCTTCCTGCATATCGACATCATTATCGCCATCGTCGGCTCCATCCGGCTGAGCATCATCAACACTTGTGTCTTGTTCCAAGACCATGTTGGGAAGCTTCTCCAGTTTCTTCTTGGTGTCCTCATCGTCGGCAAAATCCAGACCTTTCTTGGCCACTTCGTTGTCCAGGGTCGTTCTGCTACCCAGTCCGAATTTTCCGACAGTGCCTGTCGCTTTTAGCGCGTTTGAAGAAGGGAAGCCATTTGCCGCTGGTTTCGGAGAAGGCTGCGAGGCCTTGACATGGCCATTAGTCAACGTCGGGGGAGCGACATCGCCCCCGAGGATCTTGGTGGCGGCCGACGCATGCTGGGCCTTCTTCACGATGGCTTTAGGATCGAATTTGCCAGCGTACGGCGTCGAAACTGGTGATGGCGAACTGGGGGCTGCAGGGGACTGCGGAGAACTCACTGCGGGCAACATGCCTGCTTTTCTGTCAATCTCCTGCAATATACTCCGTGCTCCTCCGGCCGCCTCGAGCTCTTTTTGTTTTCTGGCTTGTTCTTCAGCTTGTTTCTTTTTCCACTGTTCTAGTTTTGCGAGACGTGCCGCTTTCTGGTCTTCCGCCGTCTGTGGATTGGGAGTGGATGGCTTCGACGCCTGTCGAACGCTGATAAGCTCTATGAGATTCCTAAGGTTCGGGGCAGTACTCACATCTTTTGAAACATTGCCCGATTCTCGCCTCGACCCACGATCCCAGCTATCGTCACGCTTCCGTTTTCTAGATTCAGTAGACTCCTCTCTCAGGCGGCGATCCTTGTCGCGGGAGTCGTCACGCCTCGAGCGACCATCTCGGTCTCGGCTCCGGCGACGATCGTCCCTATCTCGTGAGCGTCGTCGTTCACGCTCTCGTGACCTTTCCCTGTCTCTGTCTCTTTTAGAATAGTAGTAGTCGTCGTCCTTTCGGCCATCATAGCGTCGGTCTAAGGAACGGTCTCGGCGACGGTAGGCATCACGATCTCGCTCACGATCTCTGTCGCGATCACGGTGGCGTCGCTGTTTCCAGAAATGGTAAGATTGGGTTGTTAGGGAGTAGGACGGGGAGCGGTGACATACATCAGGACTCCGAGATCTGGAGTGTCTCCTCCGATGGCCTCGATCGCGGTCGCGGTCACGATCATCATCTCTTCGACTTCTCTCGTGGCGATCCTCATCTCTTCGGCTGCGTTTTGACGAGGAATAAGAACTGCCTGCAGGTGATGGTGAGCGAGTGTCCCCGTGCCTAGCCATCCTGTGGCTGCAGATAAGTGAGCTTTACTGCTTGAACTGCAAATCAGGAACCAGGCTCGAGATGGACTATCGGAGAGTGGCAAAAGAGTGAACTCTGGGCTAGCGAGAGTATGGGGCTGGATGACACCAGTGTTCTATATCGCGTCGTTTGTCATTGCAATATCTTTGCGAGAAGATCGTTGTCTCAAGGCTGCTGCAGTCAAAAACTCGAAACCTCCCGCAGGCGAGAGATGTCCCGCATTTCTTGGTACCGCACTTACATAAGCACAGCTCATACACGTGATCGTCTCCCCCGAGACTCCCAAGCCACAAGCTCGGCTTGCATTGGGCCAGGCACGCGTGGATCATTCGAGGGAGCCTCTCCCCAGCCACCGAATACACCAAGTCAATCCAGAACCATACATTTTTGGATGGCCGCCTCCTTGCATTGAATAGTTTGTCAATCTCTCAAGGGCCGCCATGACGGTCGCGCTCCCTCTCTCCCGGCCGCTGACCAAGCAGCTGCTGGTCAGGTCTGCACGATCCCTCACGCGACCTGTATCTGCCAACCCTCTTCTACGCGTAACCTGTCATTGCAGCTCAAACAACGACCCCTCAGGCTCTCATCCTCAGGTTGGGAAGTTCGCATCACTCTGTCAGAGAGCTAGAACATACGCGACAGCGTCCGCAAAGCCTGCCAGCCGCCCAAAACAACATACAGGCCGCACTCCCGCGAAAAGCACCAAATCAACCACCAAAAAGGCCACGCCAAAGAAGAAGCGGCCTGCCAGGAAAGCCAAAAAGACTGTGGCCACCAAGGCAAAGCCAAAAGTCAAAAAACCTCTTAGCAAAACCGCTCTCCTGAAGAAAGCACGTAAAGTGCAAGCAGATCTCCGAGCTGCGGCTCTATTGGAAGAGCCTAAGCCACTTCCTTCAACGCCGTGGCGCCTTGTATTTGCGGAAGAGACCAAAAAGGGTGGAGGGCAGGTTAAGGCCGCGGCCACAGCGGCAGCTCAGAAGTTTCGAAATCTGTCACTAGAAGAGCGTGAGGTATGAGACTTTCGACCGCTGTCCCCGTATACTTTGGTCATGATTAACACTTCTCTTGTAGCGATACAACCACGAAGCGACCGAGAACAAAGCCAAAAATGACCGCGCCTACAAACAATGGGTCCAGACCCATTCGCCACTAGAAATCAAATTGGCCAACAATGCTCGACGCCAATTGACCAAAAAGGCAAAGGCAGCTGGAAAGAAGAAACAGTACAAGTCCATTCAAGATGACCGCAGTGTCCATCGCCCTAGGAACGCTTATGCGTTCTTCTTTAAAGAGAGGAATGACTCAGGCGACCTTCAGGGCATGACTGTGGGTGAGCGCGGCAAATTGATAGGACAAGAATGGAAGAAACTGTCTGCAGCGGAAAAGAAGGTATGTGCCCCGTGAATCCACCGAAATGAAAGAACGTGCTGACCCATGCTGTTCGACATAGACTTATGAGGATCAAGCTCAAGTCGACAAGGATCGATACTTGGAGGAATATAAGACAGTCTACGGCGAGGATCCTCCTTTTACCAAGAAGAAGAGTGGTTAGGTTTTGGCTTTAACAGCCACCAGACCCCAGTCTTGTGATACCATCTCATCGAAAGATGAATCACTGGCACGGACCCTATCACGCCCACGCCGCCTCACTTCGGTAGGAGCGGATCCACGATCACCCTGTACAGTATGGGTCTCCGGAATCCTGGTTTGATCTTGCACTCTTGTCTGAAGCTCTTTTGTGAAGAAGGAATTGGTCTTGGTCATGTCTGGGCGCATGAATCTCCACTACCCCGTGTTTTGGGCAATTGTCGTTTCTACGCATTGTGAATAGGACGGGGCGGCTGGCGGTCTGGGATATCAAAGACCTGGCAAGGTCACCCGTCTGGATGGTGTTCATCGTGGTTTCGTGGATGTGACTCGGGGGAAACTGGACCATACCGTCAACGGTCGCGTGGGGCGCACAAGATACCCTGAATAGTTGCTATGCGAGAGTAGTCTGAATGCATTTGCACGCATCAAGCCAACCAAGGATAAATGCTTTCCACTTTGGCTTGATCTCTCAGCCTTACAACAAGACAGGGCCTATGTCGAAATCTGCTGTTGTTACACATCGGACCACTTTTCCCGTACATGATATACTCCTCGGCCCGCTGTGGCTAATAGACCACAACATGCCAACTCAGTCCTTCTTGTCCTCCTCGGGCTTTGGCTTCTCGTCCTCCTCCAACATCCTCCGCCGGCCCTCCATTGTGAACCAGAGACTTCTCGACCCACTCTCCAAGGTCTGCACCATCGCGGCCCCAAAGCCTTGCAACATGCCCACCAGTTGTGCGCGCAGCCCGTCAATCCCGCCGTCTATACTGCCCACCCACCTCGTGCCGTCCATGTCGAAGAGCTGGCCGTCGATCCGCGCGCCCAGCAGCATCAGCTTCTTCAGCCCGTCCTGGACCGACGGCTCGTAGTACTGGGGCAGCGCGCGCCTGGTCGGGGCCGGGAACAGGGGCGGCTGCGGGGACAGGATGGAGAAGGCCGTCTTGAGGTAGGTCGGCGAGACGGCGGGGAAGGTCAGGATGGCCACGGAGCCCGCCAGCACGGGCGTCAGCGGGTGTTCATTCCGGTGCCGCTGCGCCGCCTCGTACGCGGCCACCGACAGCACATGCGTCAGGGAGGGATCCTCCTTTTCCGCCGCGATGCCGCCGGTCGGCTCGAGAGGTGGTAGCGGCGTGAAGTACTCGGCGATCCGGAGCGCGGGCTCGAACATGTTGGTCTTGATGACCTGCAACTTGACGTATTCTCCGATCCGCTCCTGTGCAGGCTTGCCCTGGGCGGCGAGTTGGGCGTCGACTTTGCGGAGCGCCGACGCCAGCTCGCGCCGGATGCTCACCCACTCTGTGGCCTTCAGATTGTTGTGCTGGAAGAAAATGATCAGCGGCGTCGTCTGGAGGAGCGAGACGTAGGAGCGCAACAGCTGAGACTTTCGATACGCCGGGTTGCGGTGCGAGGGAGGTTGGACCGCCGGGTAGCGGGAGAGTGTTGGTATCGAGGCTCGCATTTGCGCATCTGAAGGGGCCGGGGTTGTCGCTATTGACGCCCCCGGTGCTGCTGTCGCGTATAGTCGCGAGCAACGACCGCAGGTGTAGGTGGAAGTAGCAGGTTCGACTTGAAGCTCCGCGAGCTGCGCGAGGGTGCGCAGGCGGATCCGTGGAGGCATATTCTTGGGATTCTAAATGCACACAAGGTAAAGGTGCGGTCCCTTGAAGGTTGTTTGGAGATATGAGGGTTAGTTGGCGGAGTGTATGAATCTCAGTCCTCGATGAAACCATCGGCCGCAGTTTTGAACAATTCAATGGCTCAAAATGCACATTTCCAAAAACAGTTAGACCGGAATCCCCACACTAATATTGCTCTGTTTCCAGCCTCGAAAGTTAGAAAATCATTCTTGTGCTCGTACCTCCAACTCATACAGACCTCAAGAATGGGTCCGACAAAAGAAATATCGGGTCTACACTATCCGGTGCATCCTGGCACAGTTAATCAGAACTGAAGTCTTTACAGCGTCTGTCTCGCTCTTCCAACCGCTGGTTCGAGATGTTTAGTTTGGCTTTCGAAAGACACCCTAGCAACGGACTTGTCGCAATTTGCATTTATGGTAATAGCTGCAAGTTGAACGATGATCCCTATGTCGTCTCTAAGTCGTCTCTATGTCTATGGTTTATGGGGGAATAATCGGTAACAGCAATCTGCTCAACATCATATTCGTGACCGTGAATGGTTGGATGGATCTCATACAATCCTTTCTCATGCCGACCTTTTCCTCCCCCTCATATCCCCAACAACCTCCGTGAACAGCATGACAAAGAACCTCCTAGTCTCCCAGATGGGCAAGGCCACACTAATCAAGGCGGAGCTGAAGACCCAGATGAAGCTGATGACGACCCAGGCGGTGAAAAACCCGACCGAGAAGACGTAATGGCTCAGGAACATGGGGATGGGGATCAAAAAGTCCATAATGAAGGGCAAGACGAACGAGGCGATGCAGGCGAGTTTGAAGGCCGAGCGCAGCCGCGACGGATGCTCCTCGATGGCCGCGTCTAGGGACATCTGGCGCTCTTCGTCGGCGCGGATGGGATCAGCGTCGTGGTTCATGGTTGTCGCTATATGCTTTTCATCGGGTGCCGATGTAGGTGCGAGCACGGGCGAGATAGGTGCCGGGGATGGTGATTCGCTGACAGATTTGATGTCCTTTGTCTTTGCGCCGCCGCTACTCTGCGTCGTGCTTGGCCGGGAAGAATCCGCCGCCGGAGGAGTAGTTCCCTCCAGAGCACCATGGGAGCCCGCTGCGTTGATGGCCCGCGTCGTGCTCCAGTCATAATTATCAGGCTTGAGCAAAGACACCACAACCGAGACAATCAGCCCTGTCATGATGGCGGCTAGATTGCCTGCCAGCGTGGCGTAGTTCGATCCCGTAGTCGTCAGGGTGAGCTCCCCGTAGTAGACCTTTGCCTCAACAAGCCAGGCAGTGAGCCCGGCTGCGAGACCACTCAAAGCTCCAGCGATGGCACCCGCTCGACTCTGCCCTTTCCACGTTATGGCAAATGCGACAGGGAAAACAGCACCACCAATCAAGAGGCCCATGACCAGGAACAACCAGCCCAGATCAATGCCGATGACGTTCCAGATGATGGCGAAGATGGCCATGGTTAAGCCGAAGACGGCGACGTTGACGTGGGCCATGAAGATCAAATTGCTGGGCGTGGCATTGGGCTTGATATACGCCTTGTAGATGTCAAAGGTAAGGATCGAGGAGACGGCGATCAATTCCGCAGACGCGCAAGATGTCACCGCCATGAAGAGCGTGATCAACAAGGCCACGGCCCCGCCTTTGCCGAGCAGGGTGCTTGCTGCGAAGGCAGATGCGAGGCCGGCGGAGATCTGACTCGACGAAGGCGCGTTTGGATATGTAGGGTAGGCTGGGTTGTCGGTCAGTGCGACTGAGGCCAATCCTAGCGTCGTTGCGAAGCCGAATGGGATAGCGAACCAGGCCAGCCCGCCTAGAATGTATGCCCGGACGGCGGTGGTAGGACGAGATGCGATGGCTCTCTGCCAGTACGCCTGGTCCAAGAAGACAGTGCCACTGCCGGAACAGAGCTGAATGACGCCGAAGATCAGGGCGTTGTTGGACTTCAAAGTCATGTAGCTGCCGTCCTGGTTGCCCGTCACAGGTCGAAGCGTCGCTGCTTTCTTCAGCAGCTCAAACATGCGAGATGGAGAGCCAATGAGGTCGTCCGTGCAGTAGACCTGGAACATGAAGTAGAGGATAATCACCATCAGGATCAGCGTGTGAGAGTAATCACAAAGGAACGTCGCGCGAAGCCCGCCCATCAGGACATATGCCACCACGCCCAGGGGGATCAGGAAGATGGCTGCGTAGACGTTCATGCCTGTAAGACTGGTGACCACGGCTGAGCCACCCAGTAGGAGCTGAGATCCGACCAGAATGTTTGTGACGAGGGCAAAGAAGATGAAGACAAGGTGGGCCACAGTGCCGTAGCGGACTTGGATGATTTCCAAGTACGTGTGGCATCGAGGAGCATTCATCTTGGTCTTGCAGGCAAGGATTGAGAACATCAGGATCTGAACGGTGGCTCCTGCGGCGTACTTCGCAACTGTTAGCGTGCACGTTGTCGTGATAAAAAGTGATTGAAATGCTTTACCCAGAATGGTCCAGCTACGCCATAAGTATAAGCGACCGTGCTGCTCTGAAGAAGTGTCGCTGCCCAGGTCCAGGCTGAGACAATACCAGCAGCAATGAGACCAGGTTTCACATTTCTGCTCGCCGTGTTGAACTCTTCACTCGTTCTTGTAGAGAAGTTTGTGTATCGGTTCTGCACCAAGGGTTAGCATCGGTGATGTCGATTAGAGATAGACTGTCGGTACCTGAAGCATGGAAATGCCGGCCATGACAACTGTAAAGAAGAATCCAATGCCCACGACGACCCCATATCCCACGCCTTGGGATAGCACTGCTGACTGAGACTCCGACATGATGGCGACGATTATTCCAAGATGGGAACAGCAGAGTGGAAAGGTTGGTGCGTGAGGAAAGCGACAAAGCAATATCGGGCGCGCACAAAGAGAACATTCATATACTTTCCTCGTTATACATACCTTCGGCCATAAGCCCGACGCCACGTGTTGCAGATATCAACTGCGAGAAAGGTTTGTTCAACGTCCCGACTGCAATGCCGGTCACTTTCCTGCGAGGAGAAATGGTTCTGAAGCATGTACCGACCATGATAACGCGTTTGACGATGTTGGATACTTTGGAATCCCTGTCCAGGATGCGATAAATCATGTACCTTATCTCATTTGAGGAACGCTATCCCTGCAGCGCTGATCAGCCGCTCCGTAGGACGATGACACCATTTGATTGACGCTGTCAGATAGAACAAGGCCCCCGCCTAGACGTGGAAATCCGACGGCAAGGTGCATCATGAAACGAAGATCTCTTGGGAGTCAGAAATTGTTGGCTGTGGTGGAGAAGGCGTTGACGAAACGTGTCCGCGGTGATCTGCGAGGCTGTCATCAGTTATCAATCGTCGATAGGAAATGCATAAGGCTATGTCAAATGAGGAAGCTGCCAGGGGCCATCTCACGTGCCTGGGTCATGGATATGCACCTGGATGGATGAAGGATTTCCCAGTAACTGATACTGGACAGAAATAATAGTATGTAAATATGGTCGGTCAATTAGGCCCGAAGGATGGCCGCAAGACGGATGGTGTGGCATCGACGTAACTTTTCCCAGATTCTCCAAGACAACCACGATGAATGTGGCTCGTCCCTCCCGGAGATACTCGTTAGCAGCTCTTGGGCTCTTTACCAACCGTCAACTTTTCGTGCTCGGAGCAACAAACCGCCCTCTGGCTTGGAGACGATGCCGAAGTTCATCTTGATGTCTTCACCCATCTTCTTGTCTGGGCTGACAAGGGACCACTCAAACTGGCCAACTAAGCCAGCCAGCAGCGTTGCAAACTCTCCGCGTGCGTACCTTTCGCCTATGCAACTTCGAGGCCCGGCACCAAAGGGCAAATAACGGTAGGTTGCATCTTCCCCTTGGAAGCCGGCATGAGGGTCAAGCCTCATTCTTCCATCCTCATCATATTGGAGAAAGCGCTCGGGCTTGAATTCTTTCGCGTCGGGGCCCCAGATGCTCTTTGTGCGGTGTGTGCCCCAGATAGAAGTCATAACCACCGTCCCCACAGGCAGTTGCTGGTCAAGGACGACTGTTCCTGGCTTGACAACATATCTGCGTAAGATAGGAGCAGGTGGAAACAGTCTCAGGGTCTCGTTGCAAACCGCAGCTAAATATGGGAGAGACTCAATGAGTGGTGCGTCGACCGGCTCGTCACCAGAGCTCGGCGAGGGCAGATGGCTCTGAACTTCGACCCGTAAAACTGATTGAACTTGTGGGTTGTGAGCAAGGAGATATAGTGCCCAGGTAGTAGCGACGGATGTCGTATCTTGTCCAGCCGCTAGTATCGTTGCAGATTGAGCCATCAATTCCTTGTCCGTGAAAGGCTCCTTAAATTGCAACAGGGTCGAAAGGATATCTGTGTCGGCAAACTTTTGCGGACCGGAGCCGGACTTTTCTTCCAGTGAGTCAGGATCGAGACTCTCTTGACCTGCAAAGGCCTTCCGCCTTGATTTGATCATTGGCAAGGTGGCATCGTCCAAGGCTTTGATGATCTCGTCAATCTCATAACGCCTCGACATTGGCAGCCGGACATAAAGCCAGTAAGGCAGCAGAAAGGCCAGTAGTCTATAGAATGTCGCTTCCGGGCTGGTTGAGTTTGACAAGGGCAGAAGCCTAGCGAGATCGCTTCCTGGGTTCTGGATTGCGTCTACCTCAACTCCGAAGCCTGTCGCTGCCACAATATCGAGTGTGGCACGCATCATCCAGCTTTCCACGTTCACAACCGCACTTGAATCCTGACCAGGATGATCGATCTCCTTCTCCAGTGCGGCAATTAGCTGCTTTGTATGCGTCCAGAATCGAGGGAAGAGGTTTTTGATGTATTTGTACTTGAATGCTGGTAGTAATGACTTCCGCTGGCGCTGTGGAGCATTCGTGAGCAAAACAAGAACGAGAACAGGGTGGGAATTTTCTATACCTTGTGCTCATCCTGAGCAGCAACCAGCAATCCTAGACCCGTAAGTTGACCAATGAGCTTCGTCGCAATGGGAATCTTATCGAAGTTGTAGGCTTGGAGAAGCATCATCTGCTTGGTGCCTTGAGATTTGGTGATTAAGAGCCTTTCCCCGTGGAATACACCAAAATATCGGATAAGACCATCGTTGGGAGTCTCGCTCATAAAACGCTCGAGATCTTCTGGTCCCGGCTCGAGAAGGAACGTTTTCCACCACGGTTCTTGAGATGCTAGAGGCAGTTTCCGGAGAGGACTGAGTCGCGGTGCCAGGTAAACCACCCAACCGAGCAAGGAAACGAGCTGCAACAGAGCTGTGAGCCACAGGAAAACGAAGGGGCTCCCTCCAAAAGAAATGCCTAATCCGAATCTCACGATGGAGGCTCCCCCCAAGAGCGTGAGTAATAAAGCAGACAACATTGTGACGCGTTAGAGACCAAGGTGTAAAGAATCCTCGCAACAACAGAGAGCTTGATGTTGGTGCCGAGCCATAGCATACAAAGCGGCTTCGGGCGCAATATATACTCGTGCATATCGGTATGGCCCACGTGGCGTTCCGAGGTGGTTTCCTTCTTGGTTCTCATGCCGTTCGTGGGTATGTTGCATTTCGATTTCGGGCGAGACAGATTGATCGCCTGAGTCAGCTGACAGGGGAGGGCGGCGAAGGATCACTTCAAAGGTGACATACATAGCTCGTACTTGTCAAGCACATAAGTCGCAGAGAGACTTTCGACCTCCTCAATCGCTCATGACGTGGAGGATCAACAACAAGCCTTTTGACAGTCCTCTGGAGAGACAAAAGGCGGCGAAGACTTCCGAGGTACCTGAGGCCTCAAGACCGAGCAGCGGTCATTGAAGTCGGTAAAGCAAGCCCGAGAGAAGTCAGTTTGGAAACCACGACATAATCGGAAAAGATACCCTCCATATTCCATTGCCATAGTCGTCACAATTGAGCACAACTCTGGAAACCCTACATAAAATAAAAGTGGCCCACGAGCAATCTGCTGGAAAGTAGGCGTAAGCAAGACCAAGGCCTGGAAGTGGAGGACAATAATAAGACGTGATAAGACATGTAGAAAGGGGAGAGCGGCCGCTGGGGCCAAAAGCCTTACTCGTACAGCAATCTGCGGCTTTTCCGCGTCGTGGCCCCCAAGGCTGTCGCCTGTTCAGTAATCATCTTTTGCATGGTCACCAGGCGGACGACGTGACAATACCTACCGCTTCCTGAAAGCGAGTGGCTCCTGACCATTGTACAGAAGTAGTGATTCTGAGAAATCACGGCGACGGGCGAGCCCAATTGCGAGAGTGGGCAAATCCACGACAGAGGTGACGGCACGTTCCAAGATTATCGGTGCAGGCATTTTCATGATAGCCAAAAGGCTACGGAATGAGACGACGCAGATAGATGCGTCATTGAAAGTATCGCTGGCACAGTGGCCGTCGAAACCAGGAATCGAGGTTGGAGGATAGCCTCGAAAGTGGAACCACGAATGTGGTACTCCGTAGCAGGATGGACAGTGTATTTCGTGCCGAAGTCTGAAGTGGCGCAGAGATATCAACTCTTCTTAGCCAGAATCCACAAAAAAGGGACCAGTCTGCCGTCCTCGTCATCCTGTAGCACTTCGCTTTGAGTGATAGTGAACCCAGCATCTTTCAATATCCCAAGGCTAGTCTCGGCATCGAAACCGCTCCAATACATGCGCGATCCTAACCAATCTGCCGTTGACCCAGGATTATCTGCAACCCCCAAGTTGCACAACAGATAGCCTGCAGGGGAGAGCCATTCCCAGATTTGTCGGATGAGGGTACGTTGCTCGTCTCGCGGGAGATGAATGATGGAATAGAAGGCCACCACTGCCTGTAACGCCGAACGATCAAACTTGAGCTTTGTCATGTCTCCCTGGATAAACTGCACATTCTCTTCTGGCACATTCGTCTTGGCGAGGTCGATTTGCGCCTGGGAGATGTCGTTGGCGAAGACGTGACCGCATCGCTGTGCTAGAAATCGGGTACCGGGCACCCCTGCGCCGCAGCCGAGCTCAAGGACATTCGCTTCTGAGGGGCTTTGCAGCTGCGAGAGCAACTTCTCCACGTAGTTGAGACGGGCTGTTGGTCTCCCACTGATCCAGTCGAGGTAGGTCTGTGCGATCTTGTCATAACCATTCTGGACTTGGAGCTTGTGATCTTCCATGGTTGGTGTTTTCTGTGAGGGAGAAGTCAGCTCTCTGAGGGTTGAATTCACTCATGAAAGGTTTGTTGAATGAGGCCATCTTTCAAACCTTGGATGAGTCACAGTTCGCATGGCACTGGAGACGTCCAAGCCAAGTCCAGACGATGCTTGGGGCTTGCCTGGTGGATGCCTGATGGAGGCTGATCTGCAGAGTCATGTTGGAGTGGTGAGTGGTTGGGAGCAATGGCGAGGAGCGTCACGTGGTCATCCCCAAGTCAAACGTCATCTTGGACGCTGCTTCATCTTCCTCCTTCTCCCTACACCACATGTTGCACCTTTTCTTTCCATCGGGAAGCGCTCACATCTTCAGCATTGTTTGAACAACCTCCCTCACCCATTCTGAAAGAGAAGATGCGGTCAGCAATCCTGCTTCGGCCAAGTCACTACCTGCGGGTTGCGGATCTCCCATATCTCCAGTCCGTTATCGGCAAACACGGCATGCCGCCCGCAATCCAACTCTCTCACGCTGTGGGACCGTCCCCTCCAACCCGTCGGAAGGTGCAATAATAAGAATAACTTGCGCTGGCACACCCAACAAAAGAATTCGCACAATGTATGGCAACAGGGATACAGCCAAGGACTGATGGTTTCTTCATGTCCGGCTCTGAACAGTCCCACATCTATCGACATCTTCTTCTAGCTCTTGGTGAACTCTTGTCTGGAGTTTATGGCCTTGAACCGACGATCTCCGAAAACTAGCGAGCGAACGCACTTTGTTTCCCGTGCCCAAGGCCAGACTCCGAGAACAGGTCCTCAGCGTCCACCGCATTTTTATGCTGTTGTCTAGCCCCGACTTTGGATTTTCTCCTCTTCCCTCTCTAGACTTGGTGGGAAATCGATTATTATCCGGGCATGGTGGAAAGAAATACACGCGACGAGCCCCAGGCATGGCCAAATGCTCCTCGCGAGAAGGTCGTCGAATCCGTCGAGGCTGCGTATGACGACCACAAATCCGAGGTCGTGAAACCAGGATCGAAATGGCAGAGATTCATCGATGTACTAACGTGGACGCCACCATGGTGTCGATGGGATCCAGAAAAACCGCCCAAATTCTCAGTCTGGCATAATGTTCTGTTCGCGTTTGCAGGTGCCTTTACTGTGGGCAACTTGTACTACAACCATCCCATCTTGAATATTCTGGCTCGAGACTTCAACGTCCATTATGTGACGGTATCACGAATTCCGACTCTGATGCAAGCTGGTTATGCCACTGGTTTGCTGTTCGTATGTCCGCTGGGCGACTTGCTGAAGAGGAGACCGTTGACGTTGGTGCTCATTGCGTTCACAGCCACCATGTGGTAAGTCACGCCTATTCCAGGGACAGAGCCCTGTACCACCAAATGGAAACCAGGCCTGTACAATGCTAACCACTTCAACTAGGATCGGATTGTGCGTGACCCCTTCCTTCACGGCTTTCTGCGCAATCTCCTACATATGTGCTGTCACAACGGTCATCCCTCAAGTAATGCTGCCGTTGGTCTCGGAGTTGGCACCCCCTAATCGACGCGCTTTGGCCTTGAGCATCACCACTTCTGGTAACCTTCTTGGCATCGTGATTGCCCGTCTTCTCTCGGGAGTTGTCACACAATTTACGTCGTGGCGAAACGTCTACTGGGTCGCCCTTGCGTTGCAATACCTCATCCTTATTACGCTCTGGCTTTTTATGCCCGACTATCCCTCTTCGAACCCTCAGGGATTGAACTACTTCAAAATGATCGGCGGAATCATTTTTTTGTACAAAAAGCATGCCGTCCTCGTTCAAGCCGGATTGATCAGCTTCTGTATCTCGGCCGCATTCACAAATTACTGGACTACACTCACATTCCTCCTGGCCGATTCACCGTACAACTACTCGCCAGTCGTCATTGGGTTGTTCGCACTGATCGGTGTGGCTGGTATCGTAATGGGCCCGCTCTACGCGAAATACCTCATTCAACCCTTCGCGCCTCTCTTTTCTTGCTTGATGGGCTGTGCCGCCAATCTGATTGGGATTACCGTCGGGACATATACGGGAAAGCTCTCTGTCGCAGGACCGATAATACAGGCTTTCACGCTGGACATGGGCCTTCAAATTACCCAAGTGGCAAATCGCGCTGCCATCCACGCGATTGAGCCAAACGGGCGGAATCGAGTAAACACGGCCTTCATGTTGTGTACATTCACGGGTCAACTGACGGGCACCTCGGCGGGCGCAAAACTGTACGAGCGGGGCGGATGGATTGCGAGTGGGAGTCTCAGCGTCGCTCTGCTGGGATTGACATTTGTGATCTGTGCTTTGAGGGGGCCGTATGAGGAGGGTTGGATAGGCTGGCATGGCGGGTGGGATGTAAGGAAGAAGAACTTGGCCGAGGCGACGAGCGGACCTATACCAATTGCGGTGGAAGCGTCGAGCACGACTGATGAAGAGAAGGGACCACGGAGATGAGAGGTCCTGATGGCTACAGCGTCTACTATTCAACGAAACAACGGGATTGCAACCCTTGATCTTCGCTTTCTTTTTCAAGCCCTTCCAATCCCCGCATTTCAATCAGAGCTATGCCAACAAGATATGGACGTGTCCGGTGCATCTGGTTTCTTTCAGGCCAATGAAGATGGGATCTGCCGGATGCCCACAGATGCTGCCTGGTGCTGCCTTCACTGTGCGTAACCGACATCTCTCACCGATGGTTCTGTCCACACCATTGCCTAGTGGTGCCTATGAGGTATATGCAGCCCAAGTATCACATTGTTTGCTATGCAAAACCACTGACTCTCCTCCCCGTGCATAAATAGGCCCAACGGATGCCCATCAGTAACTCTCTCCACGAAGCAACAACCACAACTTTCATTCTTCACCATGACAACCTCTGCAGGAAAAGGCCCCCAGAATAAAGTGCCGTCTCTGGCTGAGCAGGCTGAACAAAAAGTCTTCGAAGAACTGGCCAAGCATGTTCACAATGAGACCAAGCAGTCAGTCTTTGCGGTTGGCGGTTCGGTCCCAATCACTTCCTTTGATAACCACTTGATTTGCGAGTCTGACGACGCCGGCTCGGATTGGGGAAACGAGAAGAAAGCTTCCAAGGAGTCCGGCACGGGCCATGGCGTCAATGCTCTCGACTCCAGTGGGAAAGAAGGGGGTCATCCAGAAGCACCACAGCCAGCGGCAGGCGGGCCTGGATTTGGAGGCGCTGCAGTCCACAAAATGCGTTGCGACCCGGTTACGATCAGATGGGACTCAGCTGCAGCTATTGGATCCTCCCACAAAGTGACCTTGCCATGTACCGACAGCCAGAGACCCTTGTTCGAGCAGCTTCTCAAGGACTGCCAGCCAGCTAGCTTTGGGCGCGCGGGCAAGGACGTTATGGACGAGACATATCGCAAGGCTGGGAAGCTGGACGAGGCTGACTTCTGCACAAACTTCAATCCCTACGCGCTGGGAATCATCGACGCCGCCGCACAAGTTCTTGCTCCAAACAACTGCAAACCCACAAATGAGACGCATGGTGTCCGCGCGGAGTTGTACAAGCTGAATGTAAAGCGACCCTTCCTCTCGTACGCCCCCTCGTTTCACTGATCTTTGGGGCTTAGGTGTATGCAGCGCCTTCGGGCAAGTTCAAAGCGCACGTCGACACTCCGCGCTCCAAACACCAGATCGGATCGCTGGTCGTCTGTCTTCCGAGCGTCCACGACGGCGGCCAACTGGTGCTCCGCCACCAAGGTCGGGAGACGGTCTTCGACTGGTCTGACGAGAAGGCCAGCAATGCCATTCAATGGGCCGCCTTCTACAGCGACTGCGAACACGAGGTACTCGAAGTCACGGCCGGTGAACGGGTCACGCTGACGTACAATCTGTACGCCACCTGCTCGGCAAATACGGCTTGGATGGATCCCGAACAGATCGAGCTATACCGCACGCTGAAGATGCTGCTTGAGCAGCCGGGCTTCTGCAAGACAGGTAAGATGTTGCGACTTGAAAGGCTCCGAGATGAATGATGGCTGAATCGCTTTCCTTTTTTTTCGTTTCCTTTCCTAGGCCTCACACTCGGTTACCATTGTGCGCACGCCTACGCCCATACATCAGGAGACACGATCGCCACGCTCCCGGCCACTCTCAAGGGGGTCGACAAAGTCGTCCACACATGCTTCACCGCGACCAACCTCTCCGTGCGTCTCCGCCACCTACTCGCGCTCGACGGGAGCGACCGCGACTACTACTTCGACAGTCTCCTGGACGAATACTGGACCGAGGACCCGGCCCGGGTCGAAGACCTGAAGAAGCTGTATCAGCGCGAGGACACGGAGGGGTCGGAGGACCTCGACGATGACGACGAGGTTGGGGAAGAGGACGTCGACGTCCTGGCCGACGGCCTGGTGCCGTGGAAGTACACCCGGGCGGGCATGTACGAGGGGGTCAGCTGCTCGCACATTGTCAAGGCTTGGTCCCGCCACTTCAGCGTCAAGCAGGTCAAGTGGCTGAACAAGCCGAGCCATCGGGAGATGGCGTTGGTCCATGGTGCGGTAAGTTGTGCTTTGTCTGTTCTACACACACCTTGAATTTCCCTCTTTTTTCACTCCTGGAATTTTTGTATGGGAGTGTAAGCCGTGGTTGTTGTTTTTCTGACCCTTTTCACAATCTAGTATGGCAACGAGCCTAGCATTGACACCAAGTACGCCCGGTTGGTCATCACCATGGACATTCCCCCATTTCAAGATCGGTAACTTTGGCGTCGGCAATGTACTCGTGTTGTTGTCGCACCGAATCTAGTACTCAGACGGTATCGAGCTCGCAGGCGAGCAAGCAAGCAAGCAGGGGATATTATGCTACATTTCTCAACGAAGAATCTTTCTCTCTCTCTCTCTCTCTCAGTTGGACTTTCCTTTCTAATGCTTTCTCTTTTCACTATCCCGAGCGCTTCGGGGGCAGCAGGGCAGTATTTGCGGTTTCACACTCGCTTTCAGAAAGAAGAAAAAGAGGAGGGGCTTAAGAGCCAGTGGCACCACTGTGTTACATGTCCCTTTATGGCCGCGTCTGATCTTGACCTAACAACGCAATGTCCCTCCCCGTTCCGTCTAAAGTGTCCAGCTCCACTTTCAAAGATTCTTCAGGTTGACGTGCCGTTTGTGCCCTCGTGCATCTTCGGACTGTTATGGCCCCAGTCCATGCCCTGCCATTCAAACAGTTCGTCGTCAGCTCGTGAGTTCCCTGACAGTGCCAATGGCCTGAGATCGCCGGCTGCGGAACCGGTGCATGGGACACAACGAATAACCGAAGAGCGAGTGGGTAGGGGAGGAGGCTGGGTCGTTCTGGGCTTGGAAGACGAAGGGCGGGCAAATGACAAAAGAAGAAGGGAAAAAACAAACGTACCAAGCCCAAGATGACCTGCCCCTCGGCCAGATCGCGCGAGTTCTTCTCGCCCAACCACACGGGCTCGGTCTTTTTGATGCCCTCCTCAATGTCCACGGCCTTGCCGCCTGTCACGAAGAGGGCCTTGCCGTGCGTGCTGGGCTCGGCGCTGACTTGGATGATATACTTGGCCACGTCGAGGGGCTGGTTCATCGGCATCGAGTGCTTGACCCATTCGGCGCGCACGCCGGCCAGGAGTTGTGTGTCGGTTGCCCACGGACCTGTATTGTTGAGTAGAGGGAGGAAGAGTTAGTCAGTAAGTGGATAAATGAACAGGGGTAGGGGAGAGGTTCTTCGTAAAATGGAGGAAAGGGGAGCAAAGGAGACATACAAACGGCGTTTATTCTCAAGCCGTACAACGGCGCCGTGAACGGGCGGAGAGCTCTCATGAGACCCAGCACGCCGTGCTTTGCCGCCGAGTAGGCGAATAGACCGGGCGACTCCTTGAACCCGGCGACCGAGGAGACCAGCGTGATGCATTTTGGCGATGTGATGGATTTGGCCGTCGTCGAGGACTTGTCGAAGGTGTGCTTCTCCTTGAGATACGCCACGGCGAGGCGGGCAAAGTATAACGTGCCGTTGAGGTTGATGTCGACCACTTCGGTGATGCCTGTGGGCGTCTATATCTCATGGTGAGCGCGACCTCGTGAAACCCTCACGGCATGGGCATAGCTGCCTGGGCTGCTCTGCCATCCGATTGCCTGCACGCACCTCTCTCACGCTCTCGAGATTCAGCTTCTCCGGCTCCCAGTATCCCGGCCGTTCTGTCACGGCCGCGCAACAGATCGCGGTATCAATCTGTCCGTGCTTGTTGTAGGCGGCGTCGAACAAAGAGAGGATGGACTGATAATCCCGAACGTTGACCTTGAGATACGTCACACTCCCTTCCGAAGGCGAAGCTCGTAGGCCATCTGCCAATTTCGAGCCCTTGGTGTCATCCCAATCGCCAAAGAAGACATGAGCGCCCGATTGATACAGCTGTGTCACAGTCGCTGCGCCGATCCCTTGAGCACCGCCTGGTATGAAGGTGAGTTATAGGAACCAAACAGTGTGCGATGGTCAGGGTGCCCCGACCTGCAATGACCACCACTTTGCCCTTCACCGAGTCCAGGGTTGTTTGGTCGATATTCACTTCTGCCATTGTGGTTCGATGAAGGAGACTATTCAGCCCTTTTTTCCCCTTGTGCTCGGCAGAGAAGTCGACCCGTTGTTGTTTGCTTCCAATCAGTGACAAGACACCGGGGTCGCGAGAGCGAATATCAACCTATTTCCACACGAGGAAGATGCCTGGCTAGCGAGAACACAGCATAGATTTCAACCTCCGCCCACATTGACACTTGACTGACCCAGCTTTCAGACGCACATGGGTCCGTATCCGATGAGGGGATTCCCCCGTTGGACTCAATCTCGTTCTCGGCAATTGACTCGACTGGGAGCATCAATCAGAATCGGGGTAAAGAGGCTTCGAGGCTGCGGTGCCCCACATGGGGGAGTCGCTGGCATTTCGTGGGGCAATTCCGTCCATGGGCGAGCATTGGGCTGTGACAAGGGAGAATTCGCTGGTTATTTCAGAGGTTGGTGGTCCTGCAGTGTCTGTTGGTCTGTGGAATGAGTGAAAGTGCCTCCCCGAATCCGAACAAGTCGATTCTATACCACGGCGATACCAACGCGAGATCACATCCTGTCACTAAGAACTGCTGGCTAAGGGGTCAACCTACAGAACGCAAATGGCTGGTAAGAAGAGCGTCGTGGTCACAGGTGAGTGCTTCTTCTGCAGCCAAACACCCCCCATCCCATGTGACAGACTTCCCTGACATCGACCAATTTCATACAGGAGGCGCCTCAGGAATCGGGTTGGGGATCACCCGTTCATTTGCTGAACAGGGAGCACATGTCTCTGTGCTTGATGTGAACCCAGATGGCGCCCAGATTGTCAAAGGGTTGTCGTCACAGTATCCCAGTGCTAGTTTCTCGTTCATGAAAGCCGACATCTCCAACTGGGACGAGCTGGCAGCAGTGTTTGAGCAGATCTATCGAGAACAAGGCCGGGTCGACGTGGTGATGGCCAACGCGGGGATCTCTAGAGAACCGAAATTGATCGTGGACGAGGACACGCCTTCAAAGCCACCTCTGCATACCTTGGAAGTTAATCTGATTGGAACCATATATAGTGAGTTCGAAACCGTCCCCCAAGTGAAAGGATGACCAATGACTCTCGCATAGCCGTGAAGTTGGCCATTCACTACATCAGGAAGAATCCTGTCGTGAACGGGGCCACGGTTCCTTCCAAAGGTTCCATCATTTGCACAGCATCGAACGCCGGGTTATATCCGTTCGCTGTTGCACCCCTTTATGCCGCATCCAAGTTCGGCGTCGTCGGGTTGGTGAGGTCACTCGCACGCCAACTTGAGAGGGAGGCAATTCAGATCAATGCTTTGGCCCCAGCTGTTCTCGGTAGGTTGCGTGGTGGGATCTTGTGAAGCCGAAATTGACCTCTATACCCTAGAAACAAATATCGCTCCGGACAAAGCATTGTTCAAGACGATGATTCTCACGCCCATGTCCACGCTGACACGAGGAGTCCAACAGCTTGTAGCAGATCCGTCCCTGACAGGACAGGTTGCCGAGATCCACGGGGAAAACGTATCACTGAGAGAACCGACCCCATACGTTGACGAGGACAGCGCCACGAACATTGAGACGTTCTGGTCCTTGGGATATGCTTGATGGCGCTGCGAGGGGTACGGGGAAGCTTCTGCTCACTTGGCTATCCCGGGCATCCAGTGTGAAGGCAAACCCTTGGGGGACCACGGCATTCAGTTCCTCTCAGACGAACCGTCGAAGCAGAGCCAAAGCTTTCCGATAGTACTTGCCGTTCGAGGTGGCTCTGAAATTGGACCGCGGTATACAATTTGCCAGACGCGTCTAAGCATATGATATCGTTTCATCTGCTGGTAGGAGACAGCAGCAGAGACGAATAGATTCCGCCTCCCCCAATCAAAACCCTCCCAACCCTGACTGAGCTACTTGGCAGGTAGAGAGAGAGAGCCAGACATTCTTCCACGCCGTAGTGATCGAGGCTCTCACGGCGCGGGTTTTGCTCGGGGGCCAAAGGGACGGTGCAAACAGTTGCTTGTGTCGCGGCCAGGCTGAGATTTTCCGAGAGTCGACCGGGAATCTCGAAGTCCGGGTTCGGAAACCTTTCCATGGCCTGAGACGCTGACGAACCAACCAGAGACCAAGCAGCCTCGTGGTTCCGCCCGACCGACGTATCAGGGGGCGCCAGGCACCCGGATCCGGGTCTAGCGAGCCTGTGATAGGGCCCCCAGCTGGAGACTCGGGGGCTTCTTGGGGCCTTTGGGGGTTCCACTTGCACCCATGAGGCCATCCACTACCCCGGACTTGGGACATTCAGCTCCTCGAGTGCCTCGGACCTTTGCAACACGCTTGTCTCTGGTGGGTGGCATGAGCTTCAGATCTGCGAATCCAACTCGAGAAACAGACTTATAGACCACCTCCTTCCCGTTTTGATCCCAACAGTTCTGGCAGTACATCTCCTGTACCGTCGCTCACTATCACCATGTCGTAGCTGATTGCCGTACATACGTCAGGAACAAGCAAAGCCCCCTCCCCCCAGAGTGCCCACCATGTCCTCCGCCAAATCGCGTCTGTCCAGTTTGGCAGCGCAACTCTTCCCCCCCAGCGCTCAGCTTCCGACCAGCAAGTCCATCGACAATCTCAGCATCGACAACCACACCGTGGGCACACTGTCATGGTACAACGTCCATACTCTCTCGCCGGCATTCTTTCTACCCCGCGCAGCATCCATCGAGCCTAATGCCCCGGCCATCTATCACCGCACTGCCAACAACAAGATCCTGAGAAGGTCGTATATCGAGTTCGCCGACAGAGCTCGAGGCTTCGCATATTACATCAAGAAGAAAGGATACAAGAGAATCGGGATATTGTCCACGAACACTCCGGCCTTCCTCGAGGCCATCTTCGGCATCGGGGGCGCGGGCGCAATCAACATTGCCATCAATTATCGGTTAAAAAAGGACGACATTGCCTATATCTTCGATCATGCTGATGCCGATGCGATCGTGGTCGACGCCGAGTTCGTGGACCTGCTCGATGACTACAGGCAAACCCATCCCGACGTGCCCATTATCATCGACACAGACACCGACGCCGTTGAGGGTCAGCTATGTGGACCCTTTGATGAAGCCGTGCTTGAAGGCCTCCGGTACGATACCTCACTAGGCTCTCGTGGCTGGGATGGTCTCGAGGCCATGGCCCCCGACGAACTTGCCGTTAATGCCCTGGCATACACAAGTGGCACGACCGCCCGGCCCAAGGGTGTCGAGTACACCCACCGAGGTTGCTATTTGGGAGCTCTGGGCAATGTCATCGAATCCGGTCTTGCATATCATGATGGTGACCGGTGCAGGTATCTCTGGACCCTGCCCATGTTTCACGCGATGGGTTGGACTTTCCCCTGGGCCGTGACCGCTGCGCGAGGTACACATTACTGTCTCCGCAAAATCGACTATCCAGAGATTTGGCGCCTGCTAAAGGACGAAGGCATCACTCATTACTGTGCCGCCCCGACCGTCAACACTCTTCTGTGCGCTGATGCCAATGCCCAAAAGTTGCCCATCCCTGTGCGAGTCACGGTGGCGGCCAGCCCTCCCACCGCACATCTATTTGAGCAAATGACAAACCTGAATTTGCATCCGGTACATGTTTATGGAATGACTGAGACATATGGCCCCATCACAAAAGGTTATATGCTGCCGGAATGGCACAAGTTTCCAAATGTCAAGGACAAATATGCCAAAATGGCTCGTCAAGGTCACGGCTTTATCACATCACTACCCGCTAGAGTGATCAAGACCGAGGTGCCCGACGGCACGATCATTGATGTCGAGAGGGATGGCAAGGAGATAGGAGAGATCGTGTTCAATGGCAACATTTGCGCTAGAGGGTACTACAAGGACGAAGCAGCGACAAGAAAGCTCTTCCTCGGAGGGGTGTTGCACTCCGGAGATTTGGCAGTGTGGCATGAAGATGGAGCCATCCAGATTTTGGACCGGGCAAAGGACATCATCATTTCCGGTAGGTCTTTGGCAGTAAACACGCCGTGATGCTCAAATCGCTGACTATTGTGATCAGGTGGTGAGAACATATCTTCCGTCGCCTTGGAATCGATGCTTGTCACGCACCCGGACATTCTCGAATGCGGCGTGGCTGCCGTCAGCGACAGTCATTGGGGCGAACGGCCTAAGGCCTTTATAACCGTCAAACCGAATGTTAAGGTGACGGGCGAAGATGTGATCAAATGGGCGCGTGACCACCCAGGAATCAGTCGTTTCATGGTGCCCCGAGAGGTCGAAATTGTCCCCGAGCTGCCCAAAACCAGCACGGGCAAGATCAGGAAAAATATTCTTCGGGAATGGGCCAAAGGCGCAAAGAGAGAAAAGGAGTAAGGGCATGACTCAGTGTGATCCGCGAGGCTGATGCCCAAGGATGTATGAGATCATTCTAACGTGGGGACAGCGGGCCATGGTTTCCCTACCATTCTTATCAGTGACATGCCGTATTTTTGAGCATGGTTGCAGAGTTCCATTGTTGATGTAATTCCAAGTCGTCTTATCCTTCGGAGCCTCTTTCCTCGGGTGTGAGAGCCTTTGTGGACAGAAGATCCGTTGGCAGGTTATCTTGCACGCACACGGGCCGTGTTTTTCGTCAACTGCCAAAGTTCGGATTGCAACTGCTCCTAGGTGACGGGCTGGTCGATCGACATGAAGCAGTCGCCTTGTCTTTCTGCAGGAGAGGTTCGGCTCAAGCCGGACCATCGGGATCGGCAAGATTCACAGGACACGAACTTGTCCTCGTACCTACCTATACTCGAAGCATGTGGATAGTGGACAGCCCTCGAAAGTGCGGAGCCTACTAGACGTAGTTCGGCAGTGTTTGAGCCTGTTTGCCTTTGCATCCCACAGCAACAGCCGATCCTTCAGAAGCACTGTCAATTCACTGATGTGGTCGCAGAGCCCACTCTTTCTCTTACCGAACGGCGAGTCTAATATGCAATCGACGTCGTAAGCATGCCTCTTCTGGGCCTTTCTTTAAAGAATGTAGATCTTTTTTGAACACGGAATCAAACTTCTGGCTCGGAGGATTGGGGGGACATCGGCGGGTTGGTAAACAATAGCTGCAGCCGACAGCCCTAGGCATGCATATTTCATCGGCGTCACGGAGCTTCGAATCGCCGCCCCGGTAGCCTTTCCCGTCGTATGCAGAGCACGTCATGCGGGAGAACAGGGTGGATCGTAGTTTGGTGTGAATAATGGTCAAGTGGTCTTTGCAGTATAGATGACGGGCGTGATCGGTTCGCACGAATTCCATCTGTACGAGAAGGAAAGCTCAGCAGTTGAAGGCCGATCACGGGTCTTCAGAGGAGACCCTGGTCGGGCTCGGGGAATAAGACGATCAGGGGGCACATAGTGGTCGTGTTGTGAGACTGGCATCGAGAGTACTCGTCGAGTCGTACTGCCAATAATGCTGTTTGCGAGAGCGAGGATGGGTCGAGATTCTCCAGCTGGGTCGCGGGCATCCAAGAGATAAACTGGGTCTCTTTGGGGCGTTGTTGGGTCGAGAATCAAGATCTGCTGTGCCCACTCATGGTCAGTCATTGCAATAATAGTCTGCAGTAGATTGATAGCGCATCCGGTGTATGATGTAAAAAGCGTTGTGAGTTGCAGCAAGCAAAGCCGCCATGTGGAATCTCCGGCATTGTATTTGACAGCAAGTGGCAAGGGAGTTCCTCAGAGATGCCAATAACAATGTGATGGCCCATTGCTTCGGGGGCCCTGTGGATGGGGTTGGATCTGGTCGTGGTCAAGTAACAGTGCCCAGCTTGGCTTCTTTTCGCTGGTTGAGCCTCCCTGGGGTCCTTAGCCACAGTCCGTGACGCAACTGGATGACTGGGTGAGAGGAAGTCACTGGCCCTCCCAAGTAGGGACCTCCCTAGGTAGGTAGGTAGGTAGGTAGGTAAACATCGACTACTGGTACTTGGAAGGGCCCAAACCCGGCAGCAGGAAAGCAGTATCACCAGCCAACCTTGGCAGCTGAGCTTTGTTATCACGCAGTCTGCATCCCACGTACTGCAGGTAGGGACCGGGTACAGGATAATGGAGAAGTCGTTGCTGCCCACTGCTGATCTCCCGTTAGCCAAAAGCAAGAGCTCTTGGGGGGTTTCGAGGTCCTTGTACTCCGTACTCCGTACATACCTAGCAGTTGAAAGCTATGGGTTTTGTAGTCTGGCACTTGGGTACACCAAAGCGTCCCATAGCGAAAACATTAGGTGCCTCTTTGGGGGCCCTCTGGGGAATAAAGTTGATTTGTCAGTGCCACTCCTCAGCCGGGTGAGGGTACGAAGGGGGGCGAGGTGCCCCGGGCGCGTGAACTATAGCCAGACTTGCTGCGGCTGGTCGGCCATTCAACCATTGCCCAACCCAGCGGCACTAGCCACTCTGCCACCACGACCACCGAACGCCTCCTTTCTCTCACTCCCTGACTCCTCCATCATCCGTCCGGCCCTGCATCCTTCGACCACCCGTTCTTCAACAACTCTCTGCGCCCGACACAAGCCCATTCCCGCACCACCTCTCCTAACCCCCTTCCATACCCTCATCATCCCTTTACAGCCCTCGGCGAACACTGCATGTTATATTGTCACGTTCTGCTCGAGGCTTAATGCATATGCCTAGTCTGTTTACGTCGTGACCTTTCACCGCCGCAACCGGATGCGCCGAACCCTCTACCCCCTCGAAAACCAAGCATACCGACGGCATCACCACCGAGCAATGACTCCTTACTCACGAAGTTACCTCTGAAGGCACTTTTGAGGAGTTGGTCTATGCTGCTACAGACGCACAGATCCGTGGGACTCTAGGATACTCCGTACACTCTGCTACAGTCCCAGATCTCTGCTCATTGCCGCCCACGCAGCCTGATTCCGCAAACATGACGGACGAACCGCGGTCTCGCCTTACCCCCATCCATACACGAAATCTGAGTACTGTCACCGCCGATTCGGACAGCTCAGACAGTTCTCCATGTCCAGGCGATGATGAAGACACCGATTACTTCATGGCACATGCCAATGATTCGCAGTCCTCCCTCGGCGCCATCACGACTATTCGAGAGTGCGACAACGATGTTGACCTTGAACAGGTCCATCGCCTCTCCCCCATATCCAAATTGCCTCCCGAAATCCTCATCGCTATCCTGGCAAAACTGACCACAACATCCGACCTGCGGAATTGTATGATGGTCTCCTATCACTGGGCCTTGTACACCGTGGGCATTCTATGGCATCGCCCCTTGTGCAACAAGTGGTCAAACCTGCTGAACGTTGTGGCCGCTCTGGGAAAGGGTGACAAGAGTTATTTTCCATATCATGAGATGGTCAAGAGATTGAACCTATCCGCAATTGCAGACAAGATCAACGACGGCACAGTCCAGCCATTTATGAACTGCAAGGGTGTCGAGCGCCTAACGCTGACCAACTGCTCGAACCTAACCGATTTTGGTGTTGCAGGCCTGGTGGATGGCTGCAGGAAGCTCCAAGCACTTGATGTTACCGAATTGGACGCTCTAACAGACCGCACCTTACATGTTGTGGCCCAGAATTGCGCAAAATTGCAGGGCCTCAACATCACCAATTGCTCCAACATCACCGACGAGTCTTTGATGGAGATCGCAGAGAACTGCAGGCAACTCAAAAGACTGAAACTTAATGGCGTGGTGCGAGCAACAGATCTGTCCATTACGGCGGTTGCCAGAAATTGCCGATCAATTCTAGAAATTGACCTCGCTGGCTGTCATTCCATCACTTCGGAATCGGTCACCGCACTCCTCTCCAATCTGTCTCATCTGAGAGAGCTGCGCTTGGCTCATTGCATCGATATCAACGATTCGGCCTTTACCAATCTCCCTCCCCGACTCTCCTTTGACGCGTTGCGGATTTTGGATCTGACAGCCTGCGAACAAGTCCGAGACGACGCTATTGCAAGGATCATTCCCGCCGCACCTCGTCTGAGGAATCTGGTGTTGGCCAAGTGCAGACACATTACAGATCGCGCCGTTGCCTCCATCTGCAAGCTGACCAAGAATCTGCATTACATCCATTTAGGGCATTGTATCAATCTGACGGACAATGCTGTCATTCAGCTGGTGAAGGCGTGCAATCGGATTCGATATATTGACCTGGCATGTTGCTCCCGGCTGACGGACGCCAGTGTCCGCCATTTGGCGCAACTCCCGAAGCTTCGCAGAATTGGTCTGGTCAAGTGTCAGAACTTGACAGATCAAAGTATCATAGCGCTGGCTAGAGGCCAACTTATGTTCGGCCCGGGTGGGAAGATCGGGGTGCCTTCACAATTCGTATCGCTTGAAAGAGTCCATCTCAGCTACTGCGTGAATTTGACGCTCAAGGTATGGGTAACCCAGTCGACTTGTCACTCTGTCTAATAAATGAATAGGGAATCACGGCACTTCTTCACCATTGCCCTCGGCTGACTCATCTGTCGTTGACGGGCGTGCAAGCATTTCTCCGCGATGATTTGACCTGCTTCTGCCGCGATGCTCCGGCCGAGTTTACACATCCCCAACGAGACGTATTTTGCGTCTTTTCGGGAGATGGTGTCCAACGGCTTCGTGACCACCTCTTGCGTCTTGCTGAGGATGAGGCGCAGCGAGAAAATCGTGATGCAATTGACGAGAGTCTGCTTGACGAAGCGGACAGCCCGGGCGCCGACACGATGTCGGATGATGGTACTATTGATGGCAACGAGCACTTGATCGATCCCGTGCTGAACTCCCATCGACACGGTTTGCATTTAGCGAATGCACATCTGTCACGACCCCGGACACGAAGTTTACACGATTATCCCAGCAGCTTTCACGTTGAGATGCCACTGCTGCCGTTCGATCAGGTGCAACCAATGGGCCCATGGACGCCAGGTGCATCCTTACCTCCTGAGTCTCGCACATCCCAAGCTTCGCCACACCTAAATCTCACCAATCCTAATAACCTCTATCAACCAGAGCCATACGAGCGCCGATCGCGGAGCCCTGGCTATCCCAACGCATTTGATGTATCGGCGGAATATGGCGAGCGGGCAAGGAGCACATCTCGCACACCCTCACGGAGACATACCTTGGAGTCAACTTCGAGTCTCTACGCTCCTTCTGCTCCAGTGCACGGCTCTAGCGAAGGCAGTTCTCGGCCTCTCGAAATAGGCCACTATTCCCAGGATCCTAGAGCAGGATACTTTGGGCTGGACGATCCGAGGAGATTTCCCGGCTGGTCAAATCCGCATTTGTTCTCCTCAGAACCCCCTCGAAGACATGTTCCAGGAGCATCATTCAGAAACCCTGCCGACGTCCGGCAGTCTTTTTTGCGACCTGCGCCAGGTTTCAGCGCCTTTGATGCCAACCACGAGGCAATCATGTCCACCATTCCAGGTAGTCGGCCGGGTAGTCGGCATCCATCACGATCCAACAGCCCTCACTTATCTAGGGTGAACAGCCGGTCAAGATTGAGTAATCTTCTGGCGCCTCCACGAAGTTACTCGTCAACCCCACTCAGTCAAGGAGAAGGTCCCAGGCGCAGTAGTCGGGAGCGGCGAAGCCGAGAAAGGTCCCTTTTGGAAGAAGAAGCACAACGCGAAGCAATGCTGCGAGCACTTGCAGAAGCTGACGCTGCCGACCAACTGAGACCAGACCTGCCTCGAAGTGAATCCGATCGGCAAATCGAACTGCCGTTGTTACCACCGGATTTAATAGAGCGGGTGACGAGGACACCTTTCGCGCGGCCAGAACCAACACCAGATATTCGTTTCGAAGTGGAGGATGCCGAGACTCCTGCTGATCCAGACCAGGATGTTACGATGACACAATAAGGACAGAATACATTTTCGGAAATAAGTGAAGCACACGTTTATTGAGTACATGCGGAACGCATCGAAATGACCTCAGTGAAGACGATTTTTCTACAGAGGACAGCTGGTCAGGCATCATGCTCTGTTACCAACGACGCCCATTCTAGACTATTACAATACAAGATCATGCCGTGATACGGCAACGGACAAAATCCATTTCAAGCGAGCAAGCAGAGTGTTCTGGCTTCAGAAGTGCATGTCTTTTCTCAGCAATTCAACAAAGATGAGGCATCCTAGTTGTTTTGACCGGAGTCGGCCTTGAGACACATAAAGAAAGCGTTGCATGATTACATCGAGTGTGAGCGCGGAATGCCTGTATGGAAGGCTGGAACGGGAAGCTGTGACAACATTTTTTGTCTACTTTTAGCATAGCATTTGTAACTCTGTTCAATTCATGCATGTGGTGCACCACAGATCACGTTGACTCTTTCGCGAGGGGCAAGACATTTGCGTTCTGTTATCACACTTCTAGGCTTCTGATCTCCAGCCTGCGGAAGATCTCGCCTCTCCTTGATTGCCTACGCAGTACTGAGTAGAAGCACTACGACAGTGTCCATAGTCTCCGCCAACCTAGTCACTCAGTGACGATCACAGTGATCTCCATCATTACCGACGTGAGCGTACTGACAGGGTATCCTTGATACATAACTTGTATTTGAAGACAACCGTGGGGTTATGCAAGTGCTTGATGTCGCTTCAGGGATATTCAGCCTTGCTCGAGATCGACGCAATGCATTATGTCAGCACAGCCTTACCTACATCAGCCTGTGCGTCGCGTGCCTCGTAGTGCCCCTGATGATCCTCTCCAAGAGCATGGCCGACGAGCGCGTTTCCCTTTGGCTGAATACTGTATACTCTGCAATGGAAGAAAAGCGGCAAACGAACTGAGCGATCGACTTTGCGGCAAGCCACTCCTGGTTGGGCGCTTTGTAGATGGCATTGTACTTTTGAGATGGCGAACTTAATCAAAGAGGGGCAAAGACTGCAGGAAGTGCTACAGCATTTCCCATTGGTGATTCGGAGATGTCGCCGCCAACCGCAACACTCCAGAAGGTTTGTCTTCGATGTCTAATCGTCGAGGCCAGGCCAGGTGGAATCGCCTCAAAGGGACAAGCGTGATGGAGCAATGACTTGACTGCCCAGTCCGGGCCAAGCTCGACGAATATAGCAACATTAAGCGCTCAGAACGGGCTGGCTAGCCAATAAACAGCGCCGATTTGAGATCCACTGGATAATAATGTCAGCCAATAGCATACCGTCGTCCGCCAGTGTCCTTAGATAACTGACTACAAGTAAAGGTAAGCGCTGACCCGGCCCACAAATCAATCTGCATTGCTAATTATGGATTTTCTTCGGGACTGCTGGCGTTTGGATTCTGTATTCTTCCCGAACCGCTCGCATGAGGAGGTGTTTCATGTTGGCGGGATGCATATGACACGCATACAAGTGGAAACTCAATGTAAAGGTAAGTTCACGCAGGCAAAAAATAAGGCCCAAAGAACGAGGTTCATAACATGCGATGGAACCGCCCTCTTTGCTTGACCGTTTGTTTGTCCACATCGTCTTGGAAGAGATTATGGCCTTCTGTTCGACCTCATCTCTGTCCTTGGTTCGCTGTCGTTTCTCGTGAACATGTCTCTTGCCCACGACCGAAGAGGAGGACCTGTGGCCCGCGGCAACATATGGGCCCTTGCGATATGCTTATCGCTCCTCCTCCAGCAAACCTATTCCCAGCTGGTTGGCTGCGACGTCCTGGACTGCAATGGTGGGGCCAACAACGAATGTACAATCGGCAACACGACCAGTTCATTCATCGGCACAGCCTCCTTCAACACCAGTCTGTCCCCGAACAATGAGCCGCTCACCTGGACCGTCGGGGCCTCGTCGTCGAACTCGAGCGACGTCACCTTCACGAAGAATTTCTACCTCGGCTCCCCTCCGTCGATGAACCTTGCGAACCCGACCGGATTTGCAGGCTGTGCGTTGTTCTTTGAAGGGATTGCAAGAAGTCTACCGCTCAACAGTGTCACGGAATATGGACCAGTCACATGTGGGCAGACGCTGCAGGATGCCTGTGTCAATGATATCCTGTCTCAGGCCAAGCAGCAGGTACAGACTCTTGGGTCCACAAACAATCTCGACAACCGCTCTGTGTGCACCGCTTTGCAGACTACGATGGAAGCAAACCCTCCGCAATCGTGCCAGACGATAGCAACCGTTACATGGGGAACTATTGTCCCTAAAGGTGAGTTTCAAACATATGACACCTCCAACCTCAATGGCATTACCTGCTGACATGTTCCTTCCAGAGATTACCGGTCCTCAATCCCCGGTTGACGCTCCCATCGCCCAAACTACCTGCCACCCATCGTCCAGCGTTTCGAGTGGCACAAAGTATAACATTGCCCTAATTGAGACTCAAACGGTCACTTCGGAAGATGTCTCGAGTGACATCGCGCCATTCTTCTACAGCATAACGCCAGTGCTGACCGTCTTTTACAACCCAGCTGCTTCTTCGAACGCTCAGAGTCAGGCCTTGCCGGAAGCCCATCTGACATGCGTGAAGGTGGTCGAGGACTCGAGTCTGGTGCAGCAGGTGGGCAACGGGGCAGGAGTGGTGAGCTTGCCAAGGTCCATGATGGCTTTGGTCTTGGCCATGAGCATACTCGCCCTGGTTTAAAGCCTGCTCGTCTGTGAGGAAGAAAGAGAGACTATCACATTATCTGGTCCTTATCTCCCTAAATTTTCAAAGACGAAAGGAAAAAATGTGTCGAGAAGCTCAAACGCCCTTGAACGTTCGATTACTTTACTCATCGCCACTGTCAGCGTTGATGACGGGGCACAAAAACATAAGCGGCCGCCTCCTCCGTGCACTGGTGAGACGTCCAGATGACAAACTGCTCCCGACCACGGGCCAAGGGTTTAGATTCCAGAGCGAATCGCCAAGCGAGAGAGGAGCCTACGGGCTGGTGGTCACTCGTTAGAAATATCAGCTCCAGGTCGTTGAGGAGACCTAGCACACTTAGGATCGTCGGATTCTTTGGGCGTTACAAGATTCTACAAAAAGAGGGGCTGTCGTGCATTTACGAGAAGGAATCTCTTGGTACAATCTCCATCGATTCAGGAGGCAGGCCTGACTTAACTTGACGCTTCACGCGGCAAAATATTCCACACATACCATAAATCATAGTGTCTATAGACCTTATTGCTCCCTGAGCAGGAAACAACTTCCACAACAAAATCGACTTTCTGTTCCAGGTCATGCGAGTCCTGTGTCCCCTTTGACTTCCAGAACGGTCATACTTGGGGGAAGACACTTCCTGTATTCGAGTTTGTGCCCCGTGTCAGCTTCGAATGAGGAGTGGCAAGGAATTCAGTTAACACTTCAAGCTCGCATCGCTAGTGCTGACGATTGGGAATCTTTGATGCTAGAGATAAGCTCCTCAGGCACAGCAATCGAAGTTCAGGAACATTTACCGGCCCATGAAGCTCTCGGCGCCCAAGCGGTGGGGTGGCCTGGATCTGGAAATTCGAGCGCGGAACCTGTCGCCGTTCCGTCCCCGTGGTAAACACATGAAGACCTCTCTCGGGCAGCATTCGGTGCGTGTGGCACCAATACCGGAGCCGTTGACAGTGAATACTGACCAATATTCATGACAGAAGGACTACCTCTCAATGACAAGGCATGTTGGGCATCGAAATTGAGAGAAGTTTCTGACGAGCTGTGAGGCGTAGATCTGGTTGGTGAGGAGCAGCCCGCATCAGTTGCGGAAAGTCGCAACCCCATGGCAGCAGGGAGTCATGGAGTTGGTATCCCCATGGAGAATGCTTGAGAGCCTGTCACGGGTCGTTATTGTAAATTGTGAATAGGAAGTGCCTGAAAGGTCGTGGGAGCAAAGGCAGAGGGACAGCCTTCTTGTCACATGGAGACCATGGACCACCGTATAATCTGCGCTTGAGCGCTAATGCTCCGTCGAGACCGACAACTCCTCAGTTAATGCGGAGATGGGACAGACATCGCCGTTGCAGCTCACGTCCACAATACAACCTCCTAAGCGTAGAGGCATTCCTCACCTCGTTCTCGACGGCCCTCGCGCCGATTGGGCATCACTGACTATCATGGCATTCTCCAAACTTGCCGTGCCGTCTTCCCGCCGGAGCTCGAGAGGCTCTCGGTATATCATTCGAACCCACGATTTCTTCTACTCAAGACCTCCGCGGCCGAGGTTTTTCACGCACAAGCCTTCGTTGTTAGTGGTGGCTCGACCTATTCTACGCCCGCAGCTGCCTTTCTTGTACCCTTTCCCCCGTGGCAACACCCTCCAAACACACGTCGGACGATTCATCTCAACCGAACGCAAACAGCGCTGGAAGGAACAATTCTGGCGCTATGTACGAATCAATGCCTACCTTTGGCCCACGGCTCTCCTGCTCACCATCCTTTCGATGGGCATGGTGCACACCAAGCTTGAACGAGATTATCCCACGCCCGGGGATTGGTCATTCTGGAGTCGGTGGTGGATGCGCGAGGCAAAATTCACAGAGCTTGCGGACGGCGCCAAAGTGAATCAGATCCTGACGGATTGGGCAAAGGCTGGTCGGCTATACCTGAGCGTCCTCGAAAGGCTGGAAAATGAAAAGGTGGACGGCCAGTTTCTCATCAAGCACGCGGAGACGGAGGCGTCCTCTGCGGACACGACTGAAGGGTTCGACGTGAGTGCCAAAAGTGACCAATGGCGACGAGGGTATCACGAAGCTCTTATGGGTGCTGCGCGTGTGGCTGAACATCTGGAGGGTATGTGCAAGTTGAAAGGGGACGCCAGAGGAGGCCGCGTGTATCCTTGGGAGAGTATCCCTTCACCAACCAATCCACGACCGAAGCCGCTCCCATACGATAAGAAACACGGTCATAACAGTCCACCCACATCGGAGGAAGTGGAAGACGCCTTTCTGCCCCCCTCTGTTTTTTACGAGAAGATATTGGCCACTACTGGCTTTGATACGCGGCAACGACTCGACGCGGCTCTGGCATATGCCGATTGGTGTGATTTCAAGGGGGAAAATAGCACAGCTGAAGGTCTTTACGTCAAAGCCGCAGAGATCGCTCAATCCGGTTTGCCAACGGGGACTGCAGATGTGATTGATGTTCAGACGGGGATGATTCTCAAGGGCCGAGAAGATGCCGTAAGCGACAACATTTTACGAGTCTGCACTGCATTTGGAGTTCACCATGTCAGAGACGGAAACGTGAAGAAAGCTCTTCCAGTATTTCTAAGCGTTCTGAGAGCTAGGAAGACTCTGCCTGCATCTCCCCTTGGCCCAGCCATTGGGGCATCAAAAGTCAAAGTGGAGAAGGATGAAGGCTGGTTGTCCTATGTATATGCTTTGAAAGATCTATTGGTTGAGAGGCCATATCCTCCACCTCCGCCTACTGGCAATGAAAGGCCATATCACACATTGAAGGAAGCCTGTGAAGAGGTAGGGCTCATGACATACATTGGGGAGATCCTTTTTGCCACAAGTGACAGCGAACGGGCAAAAGGCCTTAGCTGGACGAGAGACAGTGTTGAAGCTGCCGAAGCTATCATGTGGGTGATGGACGAACAAAAGGAGCAGGACGGAAGGGACCGATGCCGCGAATGTTTGGAAACCGGTCTCCAAAACTGGAAAGCTATGTCTCAACAGATGGCGCGACTTGCGGCGAAAAAGGAACAGGAAATTGAGAGCGGCAAGGGGCTTTTCGGACTCGGTCTCGGCAGAACACAACAGCTTGAAAAGGCTCGAACTGAGAGAAGGAGATGGGATGAGGAGAATCTACAGGTTGAACTGCGGAGACAGAAGACTCTACCGCTCCTGCAAGAGCCGCTGCAGGCTATCGCTGGAGGCTGGTTGTCAACTCGCGTGTGAGTGAGCTCATTGAGTGGTGACAATGAATGAATGAAGCGTTTTGTGCACAATAGAGATCTCAGCCTTCTCTTGTTGACAGGGGGCGTTCCGGACGCAAAGGTGTCAACCAGCAACTGTTGAAAATGTGCGCCCAAGCGTTGACGTGCGATCGATGCAGTATTGGACTGAGGATGTCGTCATGAGGATTGGACTGATGGTGGAGTCTGTGACTGGGCAGGCAGCGTTGTTCAAGGTTGACATTGACTACGACATGTGTTGTGACAGCACTCTGGCGACAACGGTGAAGATCATGAGAAGACGTGGTGTGTGCCTCACCCTCAAAGTCAGCCTTCCAAATCCATCTATATAATCTCCCGGGATGACGTTTCTCCGTTCCGAAAGTCCACCACAACAACATGAGGTGAGTGAACGCCATTCCACACATTGTTGAACTCGTTGTCGACCGCCTGGCACAGCCTGATACTGATCGGCGGATAGTTCTTCCGCCCCAGCAACCTTGCGGCGTCGTTGCCGCCCTGACAGCATCACCGGCACCACTCCTCCGCCCTCTCCCAACGTCGATGATCTCGAAGCCGGCGAGGTCAGGATGGAGTTTCGTCCAGTCCCGCTGCGCGTGTTGCTGAAGCGCCGCTTCATCCAGCTTCTCCTGCTCCTTTTCGTGGTGTGGTTCTTCATGTGCAAATTGACTCACTACGGCGTGTTGGTACGTATATCTGTCTCAACATCCAGGCTGCAGAGGCTGCTGCATTATCGGTGCAAACTGACACTTAGACTTGAAGTCTGGCCGTTACCTTGGGCTCTCCGCTTGCATCAACGTCGAATTCGGCTACAATCCATCCACTGCCTCCATTCCCGCATTTGAACCTCCAGAAAACTCGACCTATCGGGCACCAGACACGATCGACACCTTCCAAAACTACGCCTGGCGAAATCACAGCGAATGCCAAATCTCCTCGCTTGACTTGCACTCTGCCTTTTCTCCGTTGTGTGCTACGCGAGAGGACTTCCTACGAGCCTTCTCTGGAGGCGGGCGAATTGGGTTCGACCAGCCTTTCATTCCACTCGGGTGCGACATGCGCTGGTTCACTACAGAGGAGGTCTGCGAGATTTTCTCACGGTTTGAAAAAGTCATTGTCGTGGGTGACAGTATGATGAGACATGTGGTGGGGGCGTTGAACGTGCTTCTGCGCAAAGATCTCGGATACGGAGCAGTGACGAACTGGAACTTCGATGACCAGGAATTGTATGTCCAGGCTTGCCTGACTGAACTCTACTCTTGCTGACCGGTGACCCACAAACCAGGCGCGACTGCTTCTGCAACCACCAGATGGACGTCAAATCCTGCTCTGTACAAGGCATCTTCTCCACCTCCTCGGTCCTGGAACACGACCCGTCGAGCTTGTCGTGCTCGCGCGAAAGCCCCATCGACCTAGTCATCGAGATGATGCTCCGCTTCCCGCTCGACAACGAGGAGGTAAACCGCTACAAGGCCCTGCTGTCCCCGACCAAACCCGGCAAACCGTACGCTTTCATCTTCGGCCATGGCCTGTGGAACGACCTCGACCTCCAAGCCACGCTGAACTGGCTGGACGGCATCCTGACGCACACGCTCGTCCAAGCCCCCTACCTCCTGTCCTCCGCCGCGGCCGCGGAGACCAAGCAACGCGCCCACTCCCACTCCCTCTGGCCGCGCCTGTTCATCACGCCAAACGCCGCGGGCGTGAGGAAGCCGGACGAGTGGCTCGTCAGCCAGGGCGACAAGGCGCTCATGATCTTCGAGGAGAGCGTGCGCGCCGAGGCCGCCCACAGAGGCGTCGAGACCATGGGCACCTGGAACATGAGCGTGCAGGCCTCCAAGTACGACGGCGTGCACTTGGACTTGAAGGGCAATCTGGTCAAGGCCATGGGGGTGGTCAATTGGCTGAATCTGGTCGATGTGCACGCCTGGTGAAAATGAACGGGAGGGGGTAACCGCCAAACATACACAAATGTCAAATGAAGAATGAAATGAACTGAGATGGAAATGGAGATCAGCAATGTGTCAAAACGCCACAACAGGCGTAGACGGAGCCCGTCTGTAGAATGAACCTGTGCTCTCCGTGGACTCATATTCTCCCATTGTCTCCACGACTCCTTCCCTCTGCCGTGTCCACAACTTGACTTGCACGAGACTCCAATGTGCTTACAGTATAGCGTTCGTCATTCTCACACCCGCCTCGTCTCTCTTGTCCATTCATTCACTTCATCGGGTCGCTGTGCGCAGACGCATCTGCGGCATCTGCGGCATCTGCGGCATCTGCGGCATCTGCTGCGGGTATATAATATTCAAGTGCGACCACCACCCCTCTCTTATTTCGCAGGTGCATCCATCCGCTTGAGAACGCAATGCTGCGTCGTTTCCAAGTAGATAGACAGACCGAGGCATCCAAGACGGGGCCACGCCTATCGAAGCTTCAGATGTGTTTCTGAAGCGGACTAAAACGTCCACGTCGTGCGTGCGAGGGAATGTGTCTTGCAAGACAGCGTCGTGGCACCTGAGCGGATGTGGTGTCCTCCTGGCTATCTAGATAGATTGATAGCTGACCAGGTGTAGTGAGGCCCTTTGCCCTCACTGCCAAAAGGGGCTGCTATCATCCCCAATGGTTGGGCCTAGCTGCGAGAGGGATCCTCGGGGAACTCTTTTCTTCAGGCGCGCTTCAAGGGTTGCCAGCCGGCGACGACGACGCGGGCCCAGAGCAGCAAGGAGCCGGTGACGAGGATGGCGGCACCGCTCCAGAGCTGCACGCCCCACCACTGGCCGGTGCTCTTGAGGATGGCGCCGGAGACGGGGGTGCCGACCAGCAGGCCAAAGGCGCTGATGAAGAAGCACTGGCCCATGCGGGTGCCGATCTTGCTCATGTCGCGGGTCAGGGTGACGACGGCGACCGGGGGCAGCGAGACGAAGCCGCCGCTGAAGAAGCCGTAGACGAGGGCAAAGGCCAGCAGGCCGCCGAGGCTCTTGATGCCGATCCACACGAGGGCCAGCACGGCCGCGATGATGGCGCAGGGGACCAGCACGTTCAAGGGCCCGACCTTGTCGGCGATGCTGTTCGGGATGATCCGCCCGGGGATGCTGGCCGCGTTGATGATGGGGAGCAGGTAGAAGGCCAGGTTCTCGCCCGTGATGCCGTTCTGGATCGCGTAGGGCCCGATGTAGTACAGCGGGCCGTACAGGCCGACGAAGCCGAAGAACATGCTGACGCAGAAGAGGGTGTAGGGCAGCTCGCGGAACGCGGCGAGGTCGGTCAGGGGCCGGCGCGCCTTGGGCAGCACGCGCGGCTTCATGACCAGCACCGAGAACCACACGGTCACGAAGGAGATGAAGCCGATGGTGCGCGTCGCCCACGCGAACCCGACCTCCTGCTGCATGCGCCGGAACACGATCGGGTAGATCAGCCCGCCCAGGCTCGAGCCGGACGCGGCCAGCCCGTTGGCGAGCGCCTTGCGCGACGAGAAGTACTGCGGCAGGATGGCGACCGAGGGCACGAACACGCAGCCGTTGCCCACCCCGACGCAGAACGCCTGCGCCAGCATCGTCTGCCAATACTCCTTGGCCAGCGACGTCATCATGAACCCGAGCGGGACGAGCACGGCGCCGATGGTGATCAGCTCTCGAAAGTAGCCCGAGTCGTACAAGGGGCCCGAGACCAGCCCGACGAGCAGCAGCAGGAAGGCCTGGATGGACCCGATCCACGAGATGTCGCTTGGTGAGGCGTGCCAGAGCGGGTTGGTCTCGTAGTAAGTCTGGAAGACGCCAAAGGCGTTGACGGTACCCCTGGGCTTTGGTCAGTCGAGGAGCACTCCTCAGGTCGGGGTCAAGGGCCTACCAGGAATTGAAGAAGAGGAAGAAGGAACCGACAACTTGCATCCAGGCACGCGTGCCGCCATTGGGAGGGGGGCCCGGGTCGTCGCGGTCTTCCTCTCCCAGACCTCCATGGTCCGAGGCGGGGGTGATGTTGATATTTGCCTCTGCGTCGATAGCCTTGTCCAGGTTCGACTCGACCCGGATCATGTCTGGCCTTGAGGCCGCTGATAGATGTTTCTCGTCGAGTTCATCTTCGAGGATGGTGGAAGAGCTCATGATTGGCAGAGGCGGTAGCCGAGGGGTCGAGAGGGCTTGCACGAGCTCGGGAAAGGGCTAGGAACGGCACAGCAGTTCGAGAGGGATGTTGAGATCTCATACGGATCGAGCCGCACAACGGGGTTTTGACGAGACTCGCAAACGCATGGCAGAACTTCCCGATGTAGCAAAGAAGCAGGACATGGGAAACGATTTAAAAGCAAAAACGGTACTTTTTTTTTGCGACGCCAGGGACAGGAAAAAGTGGAACAAGGGCCTCTCTCTCCCACCTGGCAATTCATGGATCGAGGCAACCGACATTGTGGAAGAGAGCGGGGATGGACGAGTTGCAATCTGTGGCATCTGCAGAGCACCGAGGCCCAGCTGTGTGGACGGAGAAGATCTGCTGTTTGGGGGGTTCGAGGGAGCAGGGAGCAAAAAGACGGTGGATGAATAATGGGACGAGGAGTCATAGACATTGACACCCACTGGGAGGCACTCCATGGCGCCTGGAGATGGGGCACGTCGTCGATGCAATGATGAGAAAATGGGCAAAAGGGAGCAAAAGGGATGCCGAACATCCGTGTGCCCGCCGCGAGATTCTGTGCCTCTGTGCCTCTCTGGTCCTTGCGGTGTGCGGTCCGCAGTGTAGTACTATGCGTATTCGTGAGCGTATGCCGGCTGTTGTGGCCATGGCTTAGGCTAACAAGGAGTCAAAAGGCCCTGGGAGACGGTAGCCGACAGTAGTGGGCAGCGTGCCGAGTATGAGTACAAGGCATTGCCGGGGTCTGTACCGACACACATTCCACCGGATCAGGATGGCCATAATGGGTCGGTGAGGTGGTCTTGGGGGATGGGAGATTTTGTTGTCCATCACACACATATATTCACAATATATATATCCATCAGCCATGTGAGATGTGGTCGATGGGGGAGATTCTGATTCGCCGCCAGCCGGTAAGACGAACAACAAGGTGGCCTGAAGGTTGGAGATGAGATGCCAGGAATCCTTCCACGATGGTTATTGACACGCACCTGGTCTTTGCATCCAGTAGAAGAAGACATGGCCATCGATGCCCTGTGCATACCATTGTCATCATCGCTCACAAGGCTGATTACAGATAGGAATGGGGATTCGATTGCTCCTAAACGAGGACTTTACGAAGACCGTTCGACCCTGGTGGAAGGCCTCTTCCTCGGCAACGTTCCTCTGTGACACGATCTGGGGCTGTGGGGATGGAGCACTGGGCAGTCCTAGGTACATCCCACTTCCCAGCATCAACAAGGCTCCCGTTGGTAATCAGCAAAGGCGAGGCTCCGAGTACGAGCAGAACCAATCGTCCCCTCCTTTTCGTCATCTCTCAAAAGACTCTTTGTTAGTAACTGTAACGTGAGATTGAGCTTGCTTCACTGGCGAATTCCTTCGACCACCTAATCTGCTGCTGTTCAACCTCCCAACACCAATGGAGCTCGCCGACTGCTACTGTGGCTTTCCTCTAGCTCCGCCGATCCTCGACACAGGCTGCCACAACCGGTCTGGCGCCGGTGCTGCGTTGCTTCCTGCCTTATCGTTTGTATGCGAACTATCCGTGCATCTCAACCACGTGCGCCTCCACTGGACTGCTGCTGGTTATCTCTGCAGGAACGAGGACGGCAGAAGCAAGGAAGTTTGGGCTGTATTCCCGTGCTCATGGAGGGTATAAAGCCTTCGCTTGAGCCATGGCGGGTGAGGCTGTTCTTGCTGGACCTTGGCAAAGCTTGACACAGTCGTTCTTTTGGCCCAAGCCATCAGTCGACATGAAGACCAGAGTCGCCGGTGCAGCTCTGTGCTGCTTGTTGGCCGCCCTCGCCGAAGCTGCGCCCGTGGTCGATACCACCTACGCCTACACAGGCCCGGCCATCCCCGTGGGAGACTGGGTTGACCCGACGGTGAATGGAAATGGCAAAGGATTTCCTCGACTGGTAGAGCCACCAGCAGTCGCTCCGTCAACCAAGAACCCGACGAACAATGTCAACGTGATCCAGCTGTCCTACCTCCCAAATGGCATCAACATTCATTATCAGACTCCTTTCGGCCTGGGAGAGCTTCCGACAATCATGTGGGGGACTACAGCTGGCAAGCTGGACAATGCAACCCACGGCTATACGCACACGTTAGTACTTGACCCCCTGCGCTCCGAGACAAATGCTAAGACCAGCTTCAGATATGATCGAACGCCACCTTGCTCTCTCGTGGCCGTGACTCAATGCAGCCAGTTCTTCCACGACGTTCAGGTCACCGGTCTCAAACCAGGCACGACGTACTACTACCAGATCCCCGGGGCCAATGGCACGACAACGTCCCCGGTCATGAAGTTCACCACAGCCCTTGCAGCTGGTGACGAAACTCCATTCTCCATGGCTGTCCTCAATGATATGGGATACACCAATGCAGCAGGTACGTTCCAGCATCTCACCCAAGCTGTCGACGAAGGTGTCGCCTTCGCCTGGCACGGAGGAGATCTCAGCTACGCCGATGACTGGTACTCGGGCATTCTTCCCTGTGAAAGTGATTGGCCCGTTTGCTACAACGGCACGTCGACACAGCTGCCTCCCGGGGACTTCCCCTCAGCCTACAACGACCCGCTGCCAGAAGGAGAAGTCCCTAACCAAGGAGGCCCACTGGGTGGCGACATGAGCGTCCTGTACGAGTCAAACTGGGACCTGTGGCAACAGTGGATAGGCAAAGTTACCAACAAGGTCCCATATATGGTGATACCAGGGAACCACGAGGCCGCATGTGCAGAATTCGACGGGCCCGGGAATCCACTCACGGCCTACCTCGACGGCGATCAGTCCAATGCAACAGCAGCGAATAGCAGTCTGACATACTACAGCTGCCCCCCATCACAGAGGTGAGTTCAACCACATCCGCACTTACTCGATACTAAATAATGCCAGAAACTTTACCACATACCAACACAGGTTCTACATGCCCGGCGACGAGACAGGAGGCGTTGGTAACTTCTGGTACTCATTCGACTACGGCATGGTCCATTTCATCGCCATTAACGGAGAGACCGACTTCCCCAACAGCCCTGAATACCCATTCGAAGCCGACCTGAAGGGCAACGAAACGCACCCGACCGAATCGCAGACCTACGTCACCGACTCCGGACCCTTTGGTGCCGTCAACGGAAGCTACAGCAAAGTCCAATCGTATCAACAATACCAATGGCTGGTCAAGGATCTCGCCAACGTCGACCGATCCAAGACACCATGGGTGATCGCCATGAGCCATCGTCCCATGTACAGTTCCGAAACGTCCAGTTATCAGACATATGTCCGTAACGCGTTCGAGGCCTTGCTCCTCGAGAACAACGTCGACATGTACTTGTCAGGGTAAGTTGTTATCTTCCCTTGGCCCTGCATTCATCCCTCGCAACCTATCTCCCTTGCTCTGTAGCCTGTAGGAGATGCTAAATCTTACTGTCCCAGCCATATCCACTGGTACGAACGCCTCTGGCCGCTCGGCGCCAACGGCACCATCGACTCGACATCCATTGTCAACAACAATACGTATCTAACCAACCCCGGCAAATCCGTAAGTTTCTATTCCCAATTCTACTCGTGCTTCGCGGCATTTGAGAGCTGGAAGCGTAGGACTGACCACGTACCAAACCCAGATGACGCACATCATCAACGGAATGGCAGGCAACATCGAGTCTCACAGCTTTTTGGACGCCGACGAGCCGATCAAGAACATCACAAATGTTCTGGACCAAGAACACTACGGGTTCAGCAAATTGACCGTCCTCAACGCTACCGCCTTGAAATGGGACTTCATCCGCGGCGACGGAGCCGGTATAGGAGATTCCTTGACCTTGTTGAAGAAGGGATGCTACAACTTCTAAAGCGGCCGAGGGTATAGGACAAGCGCACATACTCCCTCTGATGGCTTTTGACGCGCGCGGACCCATCGGCAAGCAGTTTGTACATAGAGCCACCGACCTGCAGGTAGCATGCATTGTCGAAAAGAAGTCCCAGCATGAGACACCCAAGATAGAGCGCGTAGTAATCACTGGGTAATATCTAATCCAAGCCTTTGCTACGGGAAGAAGCGACTACCAGTAACTCTTCAGAAGACAACCAGCCCCGACGGGAAAGAGGTGATTTATTGAGGGGTTTCTGGCGTTGTTCGGTCTTGCACGATCTTTTCAGTCATGCCATTGAATATGCAGATAGTCCTGTGAAAAGGACATTATACCGCTCCCTCTTTAATCGTTTGCGGTCACGATCATTCTTGGACGAGATCTGGGTGCCCGCGATCATGGTCAATTCGACATCGACTTAGGTCAGCACTTCACTTTTCAAGCACCAGTCGAATGCTGGACGGGTTGCGCCCTCTCGCTCCTCGACAGGATGGAATGATGGCAGCAATCGAGATGGACCTAAGCAAGAATAATGGGAAGCGAAGAAGAACAACAGCCGAAGCGACAACCTTCCGAGTCTTGCTTAGCATGGGGGCTGACGATCGCTTGGGCGGCAAATGACTGCGGCTTTCCCACCTGAAACGACCCTTTTCATCTGTCGCCCTCTGATGCCAAACATGAAACACCCCCTCAAGACCCCCCTTGATCTCTGCCACAATTAGAACGCCATCCGCCCATCCAGAAGGGCCAGAGGTCGATGACGCGATCCCTGTCGAGCCTTCCACGCCCGCACCCGCGTCCATTGGCTATCATGGCTCCTCGCCCGACGCCCCGGCCTGAGGCTCTGATTTTACCCGCGTGCGTTGGGACAAGAATAGTTTGCGCGGCCGCGAACAAACCTCGACCCGACCGTATCGACCAACCCGCCAAACCGCGATCCTCAACCTGCGCATTGCCATGTCCATGCACTGGTCGAGGTTCTGCCTTGTGCCTTGTGCGCCTCGCCTTACACGGCCACCCTAGAGAGCCGTGCAATCAGCCAGCATGGCACAGAGTTACTTGCTTGGTTGGCCAGCCCCAGCCCCATGATGTCTGTGGCATCTGCCGCTGACCACTGTCGAGGACGTGTTGTTTGCGGCAAAACCAAACGAGTCGAAACCCCCAGGTAGGGCGTGCCCAAAAGGAACATAGATATCAATGGGCTTCTTTGCCTCGTGTTACTCCTCAGGATTGTTTCTTTTTGAGCTCTGCATCTATCTCCCTTCGATCCTTTCTGTTTTTTGATATTGTTTCCATTTCAGCGGTGCTGACACTGTTGGTCTCTTTCCCGGGCTACGTCTGTCCTTACCACTCGGGCCTTTTGCTTATTGCGCTGGACGCTGGACACTCGTCGTTACTAAAAAGACAATCATAATCTCTAATCTCAGACATGGCAATGGATCCTCGTCGGAAGAGCACAGGCAACGGAGCCTTCCTCATCTCCAATGCTCGCTCTCAATCTACCACAAAGACGGACACCGCACTTCCGCCTCGACCTCGCAACCGAGTCTTATACCGACTACACAAATTCCGGACCGTCCTGCTGCCAATCCTCCTGGTCTTGACCTTCAGCACGTTGATCCTGGCGGCCATCTACGCCTATTGCGTCGCGAAGCCCTACACGGATATCGCAGACCGTCTGGCGACGGACGTCGACGCCGAAGCCAATTCTTCCATCTTCGGCAAACGGGACACGGCACCCTATGCCTCCAACTCGGTATCGAGCCCGGCGCCCTCGACGACCAACACGTCCATCTATGCCGCTGAAACCCAGCCCGAAACCGCCCTCCTGTTCTATGCTCTTACCGCTCCGGGTCTTTCTCTGATCCACCTCGTCCTGGAGCTCACCATGCACCACAACACCCCTCGGCTCCTTTCCCTTCGCAAGGCCTACATCGCCTTGCTCGCGACTTCCTCCCTCCTCGTCTGTGGCTGGATCACCTCCCTCTCCCTGTGGATGCACTGCGAACTCCCCATCTTCAACCAAAGCATCCCCGGCCAGGCCGTGTGCCCCGTGCAAGTCAGGGGCCACTTCATGTATGGCATTCACGAAGTCAGCATTGCAAGAATCGTCGTGGGTTGGCTTGCCGTCATCATGTACGCAGGTCACATGGTGGTGACGGTGATGGGTTACCGGGCACAAAGGAGGATCTGGAGGATCATTGGTCCTCAAAAGGGCGATGGTGATGTGGAAATGGCACATGGGGAGGCGAGGGTTACTGTGGTCAAATTCGGGGACAATGTGAAAGCCCGTGACGGAGCGTTGGCGAAGGAGACGGCCGTGGTATGACGTTGTCGCGGACCCATGAAATTATGAAACTTGCTATCCACGGCGTAATGTAAATATAACCGGCTACTGGGATAGCCATTTTGTTGAAAAAGGGATGGGATACATCGTGATCTTACCTTGATCACCACACATTGGCGACGCACCATCGCAAAGCAATAGGTACGCATAAGTCAGAAGCTGTGAATGATAATGTCCCGACCCTGACTGTAGTCCAGGTCAAGAGATTGATGGTTGCATCAGTGAGGATCGGAAGCTACTTGAGCCTCATCGTATTTTATTGAAGAACTCTCTGTTGTGCAACGGATATCTTCCACCACCATCACCAGGACATCGCTGCTGAGCCCCGTTTTTTTTTCTTTGGTTCTCCCCAGATCTATTTTTATGTTGGTCGGTCAATGCAGTGCGGGTGATTGTTTTGCATAGCTTTTCAGTGCGACAGGACCGCGTGTTGGGCGTGTACGTTAATTGGCAGGTGGCGTTGAGTTGCTCCGAACGGGAGAAGAAAGGATAATTGGAGAGCGACGAAGCAGCAAACAACGAGTGGATGGCCATGTGGGCGCCAGGTTGCATGATTGGTGACAGATTGCATTGTTGACGAGGCGGGCGGAATGATGGGGGGGAGAGAGGTTCTTGGCACGCCAATCGCCAGCCTTGCCAGAAGTTATATATCCAGCCTTGCCCCCCGGCAAACCAAAGACCTCACCCTCAGTTCCAGATATTCACTCCCTCACAGCCAGACCTTCCCTACTTGTTTTCCCATGTCACATGCCCCTGCCCCGTTATTATTATGATATTAATTACTCCGACTCAATTCATGTCAACAATTGTCGGATCAGGACTGCATCACAACAGCTTTTCCACCACTTCGAATTTGATGACTGCAATCTGCGTTGTTAACACCAACCAAACAACAGGCCTCATAGTGAGAGAAGTGCAAGGGAGAAATTGGGGTTGAGCGCTCAAGGAGGAAGAAAGAGATGGAGGTCGAGCAGGAGGGGTCCGCGTCGAGAGGGGAGAAGGTCCGCAAGGTCCGGGATTCGAATCACAAAAAAAACCAAAAAACACTTAATAAAACCCCTCCGGGGTTTTCCCTGAATCTCAGGTTTTTTGCCAATTTTTTTGTTTGTGTGGGTGTGTGTGTGTGTGTGGAATGGTGTCCTCCCTTCACATATCGAGGGCCACTCCCACCGGCTAACCTTGGCGTGAGTCTCTACCAAACTTGCCAAACACACCAAACAAAACTCTTTTTGCCTGCCTACCGCTGGGCCAGCTCGAGGCGAGCTTTGGGCAGTTCTCGTTTCAGTGGATCAGTCTACCCCGTCCCACTTGTCCGAACCTGCTCGCTTGCTCGCTTCCTAATACACAGTCCAGAAGTGGTTTGCTTTCACGATTTTATTGACGATACTCCAGAGTTCCAAGAGTCAAAGGTATACATTTACGGGGATTTCTGCTTTCTTTTGGACATTCGTGGGAATCGGCAGAGCAGGCACGTCCGGTAGGTTGTTCGTGAGAGTGACGCTTCGACTTGTCCTTTTCTCATGAGGCCACGAGGGAGGTCTAATATGAGACAAAATCTCGACTGCAATTACTGGGACTTGACTGAAGAGTTCGGAACGTGGAATAGATCCTTGCGCTGGATCATATCGACGGGCGACCCTCGATTGTTGTTGGCGCGGCTGAGCTTCTGGCAGGTGCCCCCATGCTTGATGGGTAATGCCCAAGACGAAGCATCATCGACCGATTGATTTCATGCCCATCCGCAAGGCAATTACTTCCACCCTTGTCCAACTTCAACTGGGTCCCCAGGAGACGAGCTAGGTGAACCTACCACGTCACGGTGCTCTTGCATCAATTCTGAGCTATAAAGGCGGTGGTCGCAAACAGTCGAGCCCCAGATTTTTGTTGGCAGTAATCAGGTATCCCTACTACTGCGCGAGTCGTAATATGTGCTTGTTACGGAGCAAGTCAATAAAATCATCTCGTTGAATGTCGTTCCAGACGCCCAATCACCGTTCAGTGTAATGCATGACGAGGCTGTGGGACGCGGGCTTTCAATTTAACCGAGAGCTTCCCGCGCCCGCGAATTTCAATAGAAGGCCACAACTTTTCCATTCGCCAAATCTAGTCGAATTGATCGGGATCATGGCGACGATATTCCCGCGTCGGGCCAGCTTCGTATGTCGCTCATGCCAGAAGCTCTCTGCGGTGAAATCCAACCGACGACAATTCATCTCGCAAGCCGCCAGCCCCCCGAAGCAGGAACCCATCGTCCTCCCCAAGCCGCGCAGACGCATAACAGTGCCGTTAACAAGAAAGGCTGGCCCTGTGACAGCGGAGTCATCCTCAGACAGCAACAGCTCTCCGTCAAGACGAAGCTCCCCTGCAGCGATCAATAGGACTTCAGCCGAAGTTTCTTCACACAGCCGCGATCCGGCCCGCAGACTCAACGAGTTCCACAAATTCGTCGCGCAGATCCAGTCGAGCAATGCTGCGGCCGACAAGGACGATGTGCTTGAAGCGCTGATGGACATGTACGAGTTCGCGGGCGTGCTGGTGCACGGGACGGGCAAGATGCCGCAAGAGACAGCCGCGAGGACAACAACCACACAAGGCAGGGAAATGGGAGACGCACTCCTTCAAGATCTGGCCGAGGACAAGTCGTCGTCACGACTGCAAAGCGTCGGCGTGGCGATCGACTCGATATCGGTGCCCGGCACAGAGCAGATGTCTCTCTCCTTCCGCGAAGACGCGGCCAAGCGTGTCTCGCAGCTCGCCTACGACCTCCTCCGCGACCCCAAGGTCTACATCACCGAAGACATGCTCCAGATGTACGTGCGCGTCCAGTGTCTGCTGGGGCGACCCGAATACCTCCCGGAGATCTTCCACCTCTACGCCACCAAGAAAATCCCCGCCGCGGACAGCAAGCCGGTCCAGTACTCGAATCCGTGGCCGAAGCTGCCCAAGTACGCCGTCCCGCTCGACCTCGCGGAAGCGGCCCTCGAATCCGCCATCCTCAAGAAGAACCTCTCCCTCGCCCTGGCCGTCATCGACACGACGGTGGGGGCGCCGGCGTTCCGCACGAACAAGGCCCTCCGCCGCGGGAGCGTGCCTGGGCTCGTCGTCGGCGCGACACCCTTGATCGCGTACGCGGGCGCCGACTGGGTCTCGCACTGGCAAAACACCATGGACGTGGAGATGGCCAAGTACACCGCCATCGCCGGCGCCGTGGCGTACATCGGCACGCTCACGACCATCGGGTTCGTCGCGGTCACGACCTACAACGACCAGATGCAGCGCGTCGTGTGGCGGCCCGGCACGCATCTGAGCAGCCGGTGGCTCAGGGAGGACGAGCGGAGGTTCTTCGACCGGTTGGCCCTCGCCTGGGGCTTTCAGGAGCAGAGTCGCTGGGGCGAGGAGCACGGCGCCGAGTGGCAGAGGTTGAGGGATGAGTGTGGGCTGAGGGACATGATCCTCGACAAGACGGATCTGATGGAGGGCATGAAGTGAGTGGCGTCTCTAGATAGAACGGTGTCTTTAAAAAAGACAAAGCTACACCTCTGGGTCTCTCTCCTGAATCACGATTATTTCTCATCATCTGACTCTGCTTTGCGGTTTGCTAAGGAAGAGGTTCTTCGGGGGATTTTGTTCTACCCTGAATCTTTGCATTTGCTACTTTCGTTGGCAATTCATATGGCCTTGTATGAGATGACTGCAAGCTCTAGGCAGTTTTCTCTTCCTCCTTCGCCACTACGTATGAGGATCGTACAGCAATATCTCGACTGACGATTGGCGCCGCACCTCATGCGGTGGTTCAAAGAGGACGAATGCCGACCAATAACCCGCCGAGCAAACCGAATGAGACGAGTCGTCTAGTACAGTCTCTTGGGCGGGCTCATGCTGGCCTTGATGGTCAAGCTGCCCACGTTCTGCCATCCCTTCTTCAACAAGCTGACCAGGTAGTTGATGGCCAACATGATGTTGCTGATCAGCTCATCCTCGGTCATGCCGACGTTGCCGACCGCGACGCCCATGCACAGAACCTTCTTCAGCTGGAACTTGATGGTCGACTTGACCTCGACAATCTTGGCCGACAGGTCTTCGTTGTGGGAGATGGGCGTGGGGAATTTGCCGGCCTTGGAGAGACCGGGCCCCAGGAGACGGGGGATCTGCTTGATCAGCGAGTCCGAGGCCAGGAAGGCGTCGTATTTGCGGGCCAGCTTCTTGATCAGCTTCTTGTTCTTGTTCAGCTTCTTCAAGTCGTCGGACGACATGGCGTCCACGCCCAAATGTTTCGCTCGGTCGATGTCGTGTTGGTCACCCAGGACGCTGTGCGGTTGTCTCTCGTCAGTATTATGTTTCTCTTCAAAACTTTCCCCACTCCCAGTCTGTCGTCTGTTCTTCTTTCCCGCAGAGGTGGTCTCGGACATACCAGATTGACATGTTCGGTCTGGGGACCGTGGGCAGCTTGATGGTCCCCGAGAAACGCTTGTCACGCTGGGGGTCATAGTTCTTGAGGCCGATCTGGAGTTCGACGGTCTCGAGGAAGTTTCGCTTCTTCTCGTTGAGCGAGTAGTCGAGAAGCTGTTGGACGTTCACGCGCACTCCGGCTGTAGAGGGGCAAAATTCCGTCAGCGAAAAGTCCAATTCGACAGCGGGTGGCTGTTTCGACGCAGTGTTTGCGCAGATAGCAGGGATGACTTACCGACTGTAATTTTCGACATGATGAAGACAGTCTTCCAGAAGAATTGGTCAAATTCTTATGGTGAGGCACTGCGCAAGAAACGGGTTGAGGAATGAGGACCAAGTAGCCGGAGAATTGCGAGTCAAGGGTAGAAAATCGATTGTGAGCGATGCCAAGACTCGCACGGCCTAGACCATATCAGGAGTAGTCGATCAATTCTCACGAGATACTATCAGTTGATTGGCTGTGGTACGAATGAGCGGCTCAAGCCTTGCTATGTATGCTCTTTTTCCCATTGCTTCAATATTCGGTAGGACCAACAATGTTGCTTATCGTGCTTCGGGATCTGTCGTGCTGCAGAAACTGTGGTGGCCGTTGCGTTTTTCGTCACTAGACGAGACCGACTGCTAGAATGATACTGTTTGCGAAAAGTCCAGATGACTCCATTGTCACAGTGAGTCATTCCAGCATCAGCTGAAAATATCAGGGCTTTCCCCAGATATCTGTGTATCCCGAGACAAATCTTTCTGCAATCGGAACTAGGTCATGATATCTCATCTGCCTCACACAAAGCTTTGTCAGCATCTCTCCGTCTGTCCTCATGGCTTCCTTTTCTGTCCACACTCTACCCAATCCCGCCCCAGACCATGACACTCTTCTGGAGTATTCATCGCGGCTAAAGGCCCTCAGACTTAGAAGTCTGAAAGAGGATGCGAAGAGCTTCATCTCAAGATATGACAGCGAGGTCAGCCAGTCAGAAGAATTCTGGCTGAACAGACTTCGAGACGATCAGGCCACCCACCTTATACTCGTTCGCCATGACGCACTGTCGCAGAAATGGAACCTGTTGGAGCATCAATGGATTGGATTTGTGGTCATTGTCGCACCAAATCCCAAGAATGTCGATGATGCAGGTCGACCGTCACCAACCGAGTGGTATATGGCAGCACTCTATGTCGAGCCTGAGGTGCGTGGGCAAGGGTTGGGAAAGCGCCTTGTTCAGGCGACCATCGAGCATGTCAGGGACAACTCTGCGATGGAACATGAGGAATCCCCATGCCTCCTCACAAGTGTGGTACACGGCAATGAAAATGCTCTGGATCTATATCAAAAACGCGGATTTCGGGTCATCGAGCCGAACAAGGAGGTTGAGAAGGAAGGAAGAAAGTATCTTTCAACGACACTGAGGATGGAGGTGTAGAAAGACAAACGGACACTCTGGTTTCCCATGGCGAGACATATGAAGTCAATCATTTTGTTGCTCACGTGCTGTGGTGTAGTATGGTGTGATGGTAAAAACCGAGCCCGTTTCCTGTTGCAACGGGCAGCCCGATGATGGGTGTCAACGGTCAAATTTGATCGCGGCAGAAGAACATAAATAGACTTCCTCTCGCCTCACGAAAGCCAGGCTTGCTTCCATATCACAAAGTGTACAATAGTCCTAATATTAATTTTAATAAAGAGGCCCGATATCAGCAGCCTCGAGTTCACAGCCTGCACCGCGGCTAGCACCAAGAGTTTTTGTCTGCAGAAGGGCTTGGCAGCCATCGGCTACGAGTCCAACTTCGCCAGTCAAACTATCCACCGGGGCGTCCTGAGAACTTGTCCACTTTCAGACTTACTTCGCCCATTGTCCATCTTTAATCCTGACAATCAACGTCCACCTAGCATCTTGACACTCTTTTGCCTGCCTCTACGCCAGGAATAGAGTCACTTGGCCTTTCTGGTAAGCCAAAGAATTCCAGCTGCCTGCTCCCAAAATCCATCGTGCCAGGTCCTCAAGGACAAAGTGGCCACACATGTGCCTCTGGGTCGCGCAACGGTGACAGGGCGACCCTATGATTTCCTTTATATCGCAGGACGTCTATGACCCTCAGACCTTCTGACCCTATTCTCTACTTCATTATACCCCATTATTTCGCATACGTCTGCGCGTCTCCGGATTGTCCCTAGCTGACCCTTTTTCCCAGACCGCCTTACCCACAATCTCCCTTGCCACGCCCTCCCTCAGCTGAATCGCAAACATGGGTCTCGCATTCTCAAAACTGTTTGACCGACTATGGGGAAAGAAAGAGATGAGAATTTTGATGGTTGGTCTTGACGCCGCTGGAAAGACAACCATTCTGTACAAGCTCAAGCTTGGTGAAATTGTGTATGTGATAGCAGCTGCTGCCTGCAGAGTCCGTTGAAGTCTCTGGAAACCCGCACTAACGTTGTGCAGCACCACGATTCCCACTATCGGTACGATGAGAAATCAACTACCCCCTAGATTGGCTCGTGATTAACCTGCGCTGCCAGGATTCAACGTCGAAACCGTCGAATACAAGAACATCCAATTCACAGTTTGGGATGTTGGTGGGCAAGATAAGATTCGGCCTTTGTGGAGGCATTACTTCCAAAACACCCAAGGCATCATCTTCGTGGTTGACTCCAACGATCGAGATCGTATCGTTGAGGCACGTGAGGAACTTCAGCGCATGCTCAATGAGGATGAGCTGCGTGATGCCTTGCTCTTGGTCTTCGCCAACAAACAGGATCTACCCGTGAGTGCAGCAGCGCGTTATCTTTCTGATTGTTGGCTCTGACTCTACTCCAGAACGCCATGAACGCTGCCGAAATCACTGATAAGCTTGGCCTGCACAGTCTCCGACAACGTGCCTGGGTAAGGAGAAACATAGTAGTCTGCAAGTGTGCAAGTTGCTAATGCGTGATACAGTATATCCAATCCACCTGCGCTACCTCTGGTGATGGTCTCTACGAAGGACTTGAATGGTTGAGCAACTCTCTCCGCAAAGCCGGTCACTCCTGAACATCGACCCCTCGGATAAGTGCGTCTGCTGGCCCCGACAATGGACCAGTCGTCTCGAACGCGAGATTGCTACCAAACAATTTACTCTCAAAACGGTCTTTGCAAGACCTGCAGTCATTCATAGTCCCCTCCACAATTCAAAATTATGGTGACTGCAGCCAGCTTGTCATGGTGATAGGACGAACAAGGTGAAAGTGAAAGGCTTCCATTCCATCCCGCATATTCATGATCTGCTTGTCTCTGGTCTGTCACGATCTTCATATGGTTCACGGGGAGTTGAGTCTCATAGGTAGTTCCGAGTTTTTGTGCGAATTGCTGGCATACCTTGGCTTCGGGCGGCAGGATCCGGTACCTGTAACTTGAACTCTGCAGAAAAACGAAGGCAAGGTTGTAAGCAATGAATAGAATTGGTTCTGAGAAAACAGCCTTGAAAGGTGGAATAACTGTGTTGCCTGAAACTGAAGCTGTAGTTATATTTGTGATGCGCGATGCAGTGTGGAGCAGTGCCATAAGGACGCCGAAAGTTGCCTCCTGCTCGCAAGTGCTAAATCGACTCCGCCGCGTTCGTATGACGAGTTGCCAATTGCCAACAACCAACCACGCCTGCTCAAGTAACATCACAACGCCCAGGCAGAGGGCCATTATTGATATATGTTCATTCACAGAGGCATGACTTGATTCTAGTCTAGAAGACTCCCCTTTGTCACCAACACACAACTCCAGCATTTTACAAGGCACACGAGCCTCACGGTCCTCGGCCTGTCGCGGCCCAACCTCCTCTCCTCAACGAACTACAACATCGCGCTGGGAAAGGAGTGACGAGAAGAACAGAATCCCAACGTTCAAGAACCTGGCAGCAAGATGCCTGCTCCTCCACCACCTCCGCCCCCCCCTCCTCCTCCCCCAAGCATGGGAGGTCCTCCACCTCCGCCGCCTCTTCCTGGAGGCTCACTACCTCCAGCACCTCCCAAGTCAGTTGCGAAAGGACGGGTATGTTATACGAGCTCTTGTATTTTTGTGCTGTTGGAGGACACGGTGGACGGAACCTGAGAGCGCAATGAACGCACTATACCGCTGCTGACTTACTGTGCAGGACGCTTTGTTATCAGACATCACCAAAGGCACAAGGTTGAAGAAGGCTGTCACGAACGACCGTTCGGCTCCACAAGTAGGCAAGACCTCTGGAGGCGGAGGAGGCCCTATAGCAGGCGCACCGCCGGTCCCTGGAGGAATAAAAGCACCCAGTGGTCTTGCACCTCCAGTCCCAAGTGGTGGAAATCGAGCCCGGAGTCATAGTGACGCGGGAGGCGATTCCAGCCTCGATGGGCCACCGCAATTGGCAGGACTATTTGCTGGAGGAATGCCGAAGTTAAAAAAGACACGAGGAGGAATTGATACCGGAGCTAGTTTGGACGGTGCTCATTCAGACTCGGAAACATCTACACCAGCCGTCCCTCGGCCTCCCCTATCTACGGCTCCGCGTCCGCCGTCAATGCCTGCTCCTGCCATCCCAGGCTTCAGACCTCCTCTACCCCAGTCGACAGACTCTGCACCAGCAGTTCCAAGTCCATTGGCTCATCTCAAGAAACCTCCTCCAAAGCCATTGTCCAAGCCTTCGTCTGTGGCCAATCTAATAGCTGGGAAGCCACCTCCACCTCCGCCAGCTGCGCGAAAAGTCAGCGCTGCCGCTCCTCCTCCTCCCGCTCCTCCACCACCTCCGCCCTCGTCGTTAGGCTCCGTCCCTCTTGCACCACCTCCCCCGCCGCCCTCGATAAGCCCAGCTCCTCCGGCGCCGCCTCCTCCTCCACCGCCACCACCCCCAGCAGCAAGCCCTGCACCTCCAGCACCCCCTCCTCCTCCCCCTCAAGCACCATCAGCAAGCCCGGCTCCCCCAGCTCCCCCGCCGCCTCCTCCAAGCTCGGCACCTTCATTAGCACCACCACCTCCGCCTTTACCGCCTTCTACTTCTCCAGGACCACCATCTAGGTCAACACCGCCTCCACCACCCAGTCAACCACCAACAACAAATGGTGCAGGTTCGTCTCTAGCACAAAGGGCGGCGGCGGCGGCGTTTGGCAGACAGTCATCTTATTCGATGCCTGAAGCTCCGCCCTCACCATCATCTCCAGTTTCACCACCTGCTTCTCGACGAGTATCACAAATGCCATCTCGATCAACGCTAGATCCAAGTTCATACACCCTGACCAATGGGAGCTTGTTTGGCGTCTCAAGCGGATCGGGTTCGATTAGAGTTGATGATAGCCGATGGAAGTTTCAGGACGAAAGCCAGTTACCTGTTCCACGCCCATTCACAGGCGTGCCAAAAAGATATCGTGCAGGGAGGGGGAGTAGTGTTCCGCTCGATCTTGCGAGTTTAGAATGATATTGTCGGTGCCTCAGGGGATATCCGGACTTCACAAAGGCCAAGCGGAGGTTCAAACCCTTCGCAAAACGCCAATCGCGTCGATGTCTCGCACACAGCCAGCACCCATCCATATTAGAGACTCGGCGAGACACGAATGGATCATTCCCTATCAAGTTTTCCATCTCCATCCGAGCCCGGTACTATAGAGGCCCCTCTAATATAGTGGAATACGAATGGGTCGGTGGAAAACGGTATCTGGACGTCACAGTATGGAAGTCTTCTGGAAAACAGTCGGGTTCAAGGCTCTCTTGGGTACAAAAGGGTGGCAGCGGTGAGTATACAAGTTGAGAGATGAAAGATGCTCAAGTATCGGCGAACTCGGTAACATAGTTTAGGGTCAGCAAGCGTCAATTGAGAGCAAGAAGTCTAAGCAAAGCGTGTCAAGGCGTCGTCTTCGGCTTCAAAAGGACGATTGAAAAGATTGAAAGCGTCAGTGGAAATGATACAAACATGGTTGAAGTCATCGGTCAACTTCTGGGCTGGTCTATATCAGTGTACAGCCTGATCGTCTACTATCCCGTCCTTTCACTTTCCCCTTCAACCAGACTTCATTTGGCCTATCGTGCCTATTCAGCAATTCAGAATCTTCTCAGTTTTCTCTCTTTTGTCAAGGCCGGGCTCCTATCTCAGATTCACTTCCCAAATCACTCGATTTTTTTTTTCGTTCCCCGTCCCAGCCCGTCTATAAGTATCTGCTTCACTACCCTCCCTTTCCCAATTTACTTTCACCTATCCACAACATCATCTCGACCGTCTCTCTCAAACGACTCCTCTTCCTTCGTCTATTCAATCATCATCATCATACTCAACACGGTACCTTGTCCATTAACCCTGGCCTCTTTTGCTGAACTCGAAAGTGGGCAATATCGGCTGACCGACATAACAGACGATTTCACTTCGAACTTCCTTTTCTCACAAAGAGTTCCACCACCAAGCGAGCATCCAAGAACACCCCCAGTACTGTCAAGATGCCTATGACTTGGGATGCTGATGCTGATGCCCGGGTATGTATCTATCCCTCGGATGTTCATGCTGAGTCTTCGACACCCAGCACATTCTACGCTGAGGACCCATATCAGTTCACTTCTTTTGAGCGGGAAGAGGAATTCCTCAAAGAATTGACATGACTGACTCTGATCTCTCGCAGCTCTTTGCCGCGGTACTCGCCACTTCGGAAATCAAGATCGACTATACCGCTGTCGCGGCCAGAATGGGAAATGGTAAGTCTCCATATGTCTGCTCCATACTGAATATCCCCTCTCATTTTCACCGCAATGTCTCTGAGGAATACCTTGTCTGTCCCATTTACCCTCCAGCCCCTGGTGTTGTCCTTCACTTGGATCCAACCCGCACCCTTTCCCACCCTTTCCCTTCCAAGTTAGCTTGTAATCAACACTTTTCGCTAACCATGTCCACCACACAGGCTGTACTGCTAAGGCCGTCACCCATCGCGTTACAAACATCAAAAACAAAGCAAAGTCACTCGAGGCCGATGGCGACGCCGCACCCGCTGCACCGCCTGCCGCCAACGGATCCCGCAAACGCGGACCGAAGGCAAAGACTAAGCCAGAGAAGGCCAACGATTCGGAGGATGAAGCCAAACCAGCGGCCAAGAAACGCAAGACCGAGAATGGCGTCAAGGCTGTAGCTGCCGGCAGGGCCAGTGCGAAGAAAGCTGCTCCGCCCCCCGCTCCGAAGGTCAAGAAAGAAGAGGAGGAGGACAGCGAGTCAGGAGACGACAAGCTCGACGAGAAGGAAGAAGACTCGGCTTAAGTCGCTCCTTGGCTATTTCTCGCGCGCTGTCATCTTCTCACACACACCCCCAAAAAAAAGCTTTTATCGCGGCGATAGGGAAAACGGAAACGTCGTCGTTCACCGTCCAGAATACTTTTTTTGCAAACCAAGCCCGGAGCTGGGGATCATCAGGGCGACATACACACCGGGAGCCAGGATACACATACTACCCCGGCAAGGCTAAGGGCCGGAACAGACAAGTCTGGGCCGGGAAACATCGGTCGAGGACAAGAACCTGCTCAACGATTTTGGAACGCTGAGGAGAGTGGGAACCTTGGGGGCTCTGGGAGTCATCGCGCTGGAATACGACTGTGCTATGCCATACTGTGCTGCGCTGTGCTGTGTTACCAAAAGTGACAATAATGGCCCCAAAAAAATAGCTAACCTATGCTGGAAGTGTGGAATCTGATGGGGGGAGAGGGAGGACGGGCTGGCCTGAATCACTCTCCTGTGCCTTCAGACCTTGGGGATCTCAGCTGGATAGGATTGGGGCCACAGAGGACTTTCAGGATATGGAGGGCGGAAACCAAACGCATGCCCAAGGAAGAGAATGTCACCTCAGCAGTTGCAGCCATTCCAAGTAAATAGCTTGGGGAGAGCGAAAGAGCACCCCCCCAAAAAAAGGGGAAATCGATTCCATCTAGTTAATTCCTCCCGCCTTTTCGCCTTGTTAATTTAATGCGTAGTATGCTGGATACGATTACAACAGCCCGCCTTCCGGTGGGAGGACATGGAAACCGCCAACCAGGAAGCCAGCCAGCTGCCCAGTGTCGCTCAAGAAGCCAGTGGAATAAAAAAACCTGCAAGAATACAGGGGGCCGTTAAAACATGCGGAAGTCAACAGGCTGTATGTACATGCCAGCCCAGAGAGAGTAGAAGAGTGCCACCGTTCCAACCAATCCCTCAGCTGCGCAATGCAATTATTCCCCCCCCGGCGAGATATACATGTATGGTCTGGCCCATTAGCTGGTTCCCCTTCCCCCCAGACCTGTGTCATTGTTCTCTGGCTATAGTGTCAAGGGTACTTTCCCCTGGATCGCCAGCAGCGGAATGCCCTTTGGCTCTATAGAACCAGAACGCATCGCATTCGTCACAGCATGAAGATGCCTTCATCAACAACGCCAGCGCCGTGTTCTTCAGCAGTCAGAGTCCCGGCCTCCCCAGTCGACGCTTTCAGAGGTCGAGGAACGTAAAGCCCATGCTGTTGATTATCGACCCCGTGTTGGCCGAAGAGGCCCAGCCAGAACCGTTCCATATAGTGACCTTCCTCCGGATTGACGTCTGCCAGGGAGTGGAAGTAGCTGTAGGCTCGCTCATAGACTGCTCTGGGAAGCCGTTGGATGGTTTGTCTGGTCACTGCGAACAAGGCTCCTTGTGTCCATCTGATCTCGGCGGGCGGGGTGACCCATCTGGGATCCTTCTCGTCCGTAGTCCCGTTGAAGATGTAGTTCCAAAATTGCTCCGGCGAGTATTGGCTACATCGAAGTCCTTTGCCGCGTCGCTCGATCCAGCCGGGCAGGTATCTGACACCGTCCCAGTCGACGAAGGTGTGTATTTTGCCGAGCGGTAGCACACCACCTCGAGGTTGGTTCTGGGCGTAAATACCTGCACCGAGGAAGTCAGGTAGATCTGTCAACCGTTTGGCCATCCCGACGATCTCATGCAAGGTGAGGTCTGTGTGCGCCGGTGTGCCATCGTTCGTGTCGTGGATGTTGCCCTGCAGAAACAACGTGACATCCGCAAGGTCATCGTAGTTGTGGACGATGTGGTGGAGATAGGTATGGGACTCTCGTCCCCAGTTGGGCAGAGTCTTGACTTCTCGGAAGATTGACAGATCAGGAGGCAGTTTACCCTTGCTGTAGACTGTCGCGAGGCTAGAATAGGTTGAGAGCCATGTCAAGCACTCGTTGTAGTTGGCTATGACAAGATCCAGCGGACGCGGGTCTGGTGTTGGCGGTAAAGAAGGGGACGAGGCAACAGACTGAGAGGGCGTGAGCTCTGGCGTGAGCATCGTCGGCGAAGATGAGGCCATCAGCGGCTCCAAGGGATTGCGATGAGCGAGGTAGAGAGATACTTCGCTGATACTGCGATCTTAGGGAGGAGGGTATATAAGCCGTGTGCGGTCGTCCACCAAGCTGACCTCAGCTAGAAGGAAGCAATGAATGTTATCCGAATACAGAGAGAAAGAGTGATGGCTTGGGGTGAAGTGCGTGGAAGAAGGCAAGGGCCGACTTCCTTCGAGACTAATACTGTAAGTCAAAGAGTACCTGGTGGAGACGCTGACCACTATACAAAGGATACCCGCAATATACCTCGAGTGAGCAGGGGGAAGACATATAAGATGACGTAGGATCAATGTCTCGGGAGATCATGGAGATGAAATCCAGGACTGCAGCAATATCAACCCCTCCCAGGGCTCCAGGACCCATGGTCCTGGTGAGTGCCACATGCCAACCCTGGACCTAAGGTGATGTTCTGGGGTTTGACTAGACTGTCAAGTTAGCAATTCCCCCCGCTGTCACTAACGAGTAGATAGGCTGATATTCTTCCGAGGGAAGTTGTCGCTTATGCCTCCAGTTCTGGCGTGGCGCCCACCATACGGACAGCCACCGGGGGCACGCCATCATCCTCGGGCATCGAGATACCCAGGCGTCGACGTACCCACCGTGATATCTGAGCATCGAGAATCTGGCCGCGATCAGAGGGTATTATCACTAGGCCGAAATGGAGCCTAGGATTGGGCTTTTGGCCCCAATCCGCCGTCCATGAACGGGATGATTCCAAAGCTGAAGTTTGTTTTAGACAGAGAGATGGTTGGGACAGCCACTGGAGACAGGGTCTTGGGCACGCAGGGAGGAAAGGGCGCCATAAATACGGACTTGGTCGTTCAGGCAGCAGTAGTAGAAGGAAGTGGTCCTCAAGGTTTGGCATGTGGCGTCGGAGAGGTTGTCTGGATCGGGACCTTGGGCGCCTGAGGGAGCATTATCTTGAGGGGACTCTTTCTCGGTCTGAGGTGATACAGGTGATACACCGTTGTTTGGCACTCCTGCAAATACTCCGCATTTTCCGGGGTCGGCAAAATTTGTGACAAATGAGCATGGCCTGGACCCGTTCAAGTGCCCGATTGTGCGCCGCCTGCGACTTTGTGCAACCATCTTGTATGCAACTGTGTGCTGCTTGGAGTGATGACCACCAACCGTCCGTTTTTGGGCAGAAGGAAACTGGTTTTCAGCTCTTCTTGCGCCAAGTAGGTCTTGATCGTGATACTGGGGGACTCTGGCACTTGGCAGCTGATGAGCAAACAAGCCACACAGCCGGAGCCGAGCGTCAACCCGGCCGCTCGATGCTCGGCCCAGCCATGAGTGAGACCTGTGGAAGAAGTCAGAGTCGTGGTAAGAGCAACGTAAATGGGACGCAATATACTTTTCGTCGCACAAAGATCAAACAGACGAGGCTGAACTCATTGCACCCGCTAAAAGCAGCCACACAACTACACGGCATGCCAAGCCTCGTCGGTCTCCACTTAGTTTTTTCGTGTACAAAATTCCTCGCGCGCAACGCTTCCTCTTCTTCTTTTCTTTTCTTCCCTCATCATCAGTAGAGGTGTTAACATTACCTTAACACCACCGGAGCTCCACCACCGTGTGGCTTGCTGAGGGTTATTCTTGTTTTCGACTATGGATCTCCTTCCGTTCCCGGCTTCGCAGAGGAATTGCACCGTCCTTTTTCCCTTACCACACTATGGTTGCGCTGCCAAAGATTCTCTTGTTTCAATGGCGCGGAGCTGTGGAGGAGATGCTACAAACCTTTTTTAGATGCTATAAAGAGATGAAAAATGGTTCCCGTTGCATGATGATGTTTGATTTCGAGCACGGCGATTGAGGACACTGGCAAGAGAAGGGCATTGCAGACATGCACTCGGGATACAACGTGCTCCTGCGCGCAGAACATTACATTGTTGTACAATCATTCTTGCCTACCCCGGAGCTGAGGTTCTCGGCTTGAGACAGTTTTTCCCACATACCAGAGCTATAAGTTTCGTTTGAAGGACTTTATACTCGCAACATATGTGCAAAACCAGACATCGCGCCTCGCTATGCCATTTGATTGATCTTTCCCCTTCGTTCCATCCACGTTCGGCCGTTTCATTCATGTAAAACTAGTCACCATTGACATTGTAAATTGTAATCTTTTTTGCGTCGTACCCATCGAGAGCATCGTTTCATCCAAATTGCCGTCGTGCCTCAACCGCGCTCCAGCCTGCCAGCCCTCCCCAGCTGAATCCTTTCCCCAGTTCCCTTCTCATCGCTTCTCAGCGTCGCCCAGCTGATAGACCCGTCCTGTTTCACCAGATTCAATTCCAGCTTTGTGCCCATGATCTTGAACTGGCTCTTCTCCGGATCAATCTGGGCGAAGAAGGGGATATTCCTCGTATATCTCTTTCCGTCCTGCGTGGGCAGATCCAAATCCACCGAAAGGCCATCGTGCTTGAAGTCGACTTTGGCCTTGCCCTTGTCGATCTTCTTCAGGTAGAAACTGACAATGACGCTGTTGGGTGTCTGGTAGAAATCGTTGCGGACGTTCTCCAGGAGTTCCTCTTCGGTGTCGGCCGACGTTCCTCCGTCAATTGTGGTGCGTTCTTTCTTCTTGGGCTTTCCTACATAGCAGTGCCTTGATTTGGTTTTACAGCCCTCGATTTTCATAAACTCGTCAAACTCTAGGACCCGTCTCTTGCAACATGTCCAGCCCTTGCTCCCTTCGTGGAAAAGAGGCACGCCTGGGTGGTATACACACTGCTCCTCGTCACGCGGAATATTCTTGTCCCATGACTCTCCACAACCTCGCCTTTTACATGTTGCCGTAGGGGGAAACTCAGCGTCCGAGTCGTCGGATTCATCTTCTGGTGGTTCCGGTTTCGGTGTCGCCGAGGGTGTGGGCTGTTGCGCGGCTGCGAGACTAGATGCTAAGGGCCGAGTAATAGGCACGGGAGCAGGTAGGGGAGAGGCAGCGACAATGTTTGACGCCTTCAAGGCTTCAGCTTTCGGGGCGGGCGCGGGGGTGTCATCGACAGTTGAGTGCTTGCCCGTCGTGCAGGGTGGGATGGAGAGGAACTCGTCGAAGGTGAGGACGCGAGGCTTGCAGCACATCCAGCCTATTGCCCCAGACTTAATGTTAGTGTAACTCGTTGCAGTCATCAGTAGATCGTAAAATTGTCTGTCACGCTAGCATGTGAAGAAAGAGGGGTTTACAATGGTCAGAGGCAAACACGAACCTTTCTGTCCTTCATGGAACTCTGGAGGGCCAGGATGATATACACATTCCTCGTCCGGGTCCGTGAACACCTTTCCGCATCCTTTGTGGACGCACTTCTGGGCTTCTGCCATCGTCACGAAGGGAGACGCTATTAATGGGCCGGAGGTGTAGACAGTTGCAGCTGGAAGAGGCTCCTCAAAGAGAGATGGTGGCTATGCTTGTTTGGCCGGAACACTCACGCTGGTAAAGGTGAGATGAGGTCTAAATGATTACGATCGCCATCGCAATCCAGCAAGGATCGGTCTTGACTGCTGAGGAAAGTCAGTCGGATCTGGGCTTGGCACTTTCCAGAAGCATCTGACGCAACTGGTGGATTATGATAGAGCCTGGTGTGCCTGAACGCTCAGCCTTGTCGACGAAACTACGTAGATTACTCGGCACTTATTCATCAGTCAGCCTGCGTAATATCGCCATCAAAGGGACCAAATATCAGAGATGAGTCTTTAGCATTGGGTCGCAAACTTGTAGTTTGCTCAACGAGTGGCTGACACCATTCAGACACCTCGAAAATATGTACACCGGCAGAATCCGTAGTAGAAGCGTGCTTTCCTCTCGGCCCGCACGCACTCCGTCTATCCAAGCCCCCTCGCTGATGCAAACACCACGTTGTCCACCGCGAGAAACAACTGCCGGTCACCCTTAAACTCCACAAATGCTGGTCGAACACGGTATCGCCAAAAGGAAAAGTCCAACTGATCCGAACTTCGTTGCCGGTCCCTAAGTCTTCCTTCTCTTTCGATCTCCACCTACACGGGGATTTGGCATGTCGCGTGCTGGACTCGGACTTACGAAACTGACGTGTTTCTCTTCCCTGTCTTCGCCATGTCGACGAATGGCCGAAGCTCGCCGAGCATGTGCCGGAGGTCTAACTGCTTGAGCGCAGCTTGGCTGGAAGTCCGGCCCACGCAGAACGCTTCGAGCGTCGTCGTCGTCGCCTTGGACTTCAAACTCGACCTCGCCATCGTCATGCTCGTCGGACGCAGAGCTACTGCTTGGGGAATGTGGCTCAAATTCGTCGTCGTCGACCAGACTCGGAGCCTGATTCGATTCACTGGTTGGAGATGGGTCCGAAGGATGGAGGTCAGACGGAGTGGCGCCGTTCATGGGTAGAGTCATTCCACGTGGCCGGTGCTGAATCGACTTGTCGTTAGCACCGTCATATTGAGGCATCACTCCTCCTCGCAAATTCGTGGTGGATCTCAACATGCTGGAGTTTAGCAAGGGAGATGACATTGGAGATTTGGTGGGTTTTGGTGGTTGTTTGGTGCCCGCAACTTGTGGGTGTCGGCCCTGAGCAGTATGTTGCGTGGGAATGTCAATGTCCAATTCGTCGTCCTCCGAGTCAGATTCCGGCAGTTCAACTTTCGTTTTCGCATCTGAGACCATTTCCTGAAGATCAAGTCCAAGCCCTCTAGCTTTAATAAGCTCGGAAAGATTGGGTGTCAAGGCCGATCCCCTGAAATCAGGGGACACCTGTGTTGGCTGGGCGCTTCTCGTCGCATCCGTTGTACCAGACGATGTTTGGGATATAGCTCGAGGTGGAGTGGGTTGTAGAAGTTTCGCTGAACGGATCAGCGGATGGACGTTACCGGCAGCGGGCGTCACAGCAGGCTCAACACCGATCATAGCTCCAGTCTCGTCGACCTCAACCGGTTCTCCGCAGGCATCTGCCGCAGCATCATGACTTGCGAAGCTTCGGCCGTGGCCGATCCGGCAATGATTGATGAAACCTTGCGCACTCCCGAAATCAAAGCGACCACAGTCTGGACAAACGAGCTTCACTGTCGCCCCGTCAGATTTCCTCTTGATGATCATAGGACCGGTTGCCTTCTCCTTCGGCTGGCCGTATCCGGCAGGCAAGGATTTCAATTTGCCACTCCGTTGCGCACGAGCTTGGCTTGATGTTTGAGGCCCTTCTGCGAACTGTCCTCTCGTTTGAGATCTGAATTTCATCGGAGATTTGCCAACAGGGGTGAAAACCACGGGCTCCGGTTCACCACCGTCAAAGCGGGGGTCAGGCAGTAACCATTTCGCATAATGTCGCGAATATGGGCCCTCTTGAACACCCCAGGGTGCGGGTGATTGAGGCAGTGGAGAGGGGAATGAGCTGCGTAGAGCTGGACCTGTGCCATTGCTGACACCAGTAGAAAGTTGTTGTGTCCCTGGGTAAGGAATCTCCTTGCATCGACGTAATTGCTCCAAGGAAGCCTGAGATTTGGCTATTTCTTGGTCGATGAGTCGGAGTTCCTTGTGCTTCAGTAGAATTTCGAGACTGATCTGTGTCTGAACGACATTCCGGATAGACTGTAACCGCGCTGCGTCTACGTCTCTCACCGGAGATTCCACCTGTCTCATTTCTGCGTCTTCCATTTTCAGTTCCGGTGGCGTTGGCAGGAAGGATGGGGATTCGTTTGTGGGCGAGGTAGCTGGCTTGGATAAGTCAGGAGGCAGGGCGCGGGTGGGATTGGGAAGCACATTGGCACAGTGTTGCTTATCAACAATCTTCGCCCGTTTCCTCTCTGACTGGCCCTGGGCGTCCGTTGATTGCTTTCGTTTGTGTGTCGATGGCAATGCGGACATGGCGAGAGGGCCAGAACCAGGGGAGTCCTGCTTCGAGACAAAGGATCTCATCTCTGGAGAATGGACCTTATCACAGCCTGTCCAGGAAAGCAGGCGCAACATATTGGGTCGCTCTGCAGAGCGATGCGATGCGACCTTGGCGTCACCCCAGTGCTCATCTGGACCATTTAGTCACCGAATATTGGAAAGTTCGCCACCAGCCATCAGTTTCTATAGCCCAACCTTCCGGAAATCCAGAGAAATGCGACAGTCTTTCCACCACGAAAAAACGGGAGACAAGAGTACCTTCCCTTTGCGCAAATCAATCCCAGATGTTTGAAGAATAGATCCTTTGCCCTGATGTCTGACGGGGGGGTATACGTAGGACAGGTGAGTCCAAACCAGCGTTGTTTGTCAGTCGCTCGAGTACAAAGGTTGGTCGTGAATTACAAGGCCTAAAAGGTGGTACAAAGCGTGCGCGCAGCGCCAGTTGATCGAAAGGAGCGAAAATTAGGGCGACGATGACACCGAGGAGGAGTCAGTGTGTCTGGTGGTGAGTGTAGAAGTCGGACGGCGCAGAGGACAGACTGGCGGCTGGTTCGAGTACAGCCGTGGAATGAATGACGCAGAAGACCCAAGACGGCCGAAGATCGGAGGAATGGATGGATTTTGAAGTCGAGCAGAAATACAGGGTTCGAAGACAGAAGTTATTAAGATGAAAAGGCAGGAAGACACAGCTAGAGAAGAGTGACTCAAGAAGCGAGGCAGTGAGAAGTGGTACGAGTCCAAGGTGGAAGAGGTGAAAAGACGCAGGCAAGCGCAGGATCGCAGCTTCGCGCAGGGGAAAGAGGCGATAAGTGGAAGGTAGGAGCAAACAAGGGAAGGAAGGGGGGAGGGCGAGGGAAGGGAAAGAGCAAGAGCGAGAGGAGAAGGAACGAGGGAGATCGCGGGCCCGGGCTCGGATCCCTCAGGCAAGGCAACGGCATCCAGAGTGGACACAGTGGATGCGCCAGAGAGGCATGAGAGGCACCAGCGAAGGGGGGGGGAAGCGCTGATGTGCTCAACGGAAGTGGTGCGAGTTGAGTTGAATGGGACCCACCTGCCTCACACTCTATTTTGAACCAGCTTCTTAACTCCGCCAATGACGCTGCGTATCGAGCGTCCCAAGACCCAGCTAGCATTGACGCTAATCTCCTTCGGTGCAATAGAGCATGCAAGGGAGCCACAGCAGGCTTCCAACGGAACGCCCTGCCGGACATCCTCACAGCCACTAGTGAGGTTTGTGGTCACCCGATAATATTGGCGATAAGTCATCATCACCGATAACAGTCACGTGATGGTATATATTGTTTCTCCTCACATTGTTCACTTGACTTCCTTTTCTATTCGATGCTGAAAGTCCTGTGCGTGAATGCAATACTTGGCCTGCGCGCCTCTCAACACAAAATGTGCCCTGTACTGCCTGTCTACTTTGGTGACAAATCTTTTGTTCTTAGTTGTCTGACCCTTATCTCCCTTGCGGGATCGTCGGGCAATATAGACTTCATTGTTTTGCTCTACCCTGCTGCGATCATCCCTTCAGACTGGGGAGCGTCAGAGTGTGTGATGACTCTAACCTGTTGTGCAATACTTGCAAGTTAACATGAGCGGCTCGTTGGGCTTTCCTCTCACCTGGACCATCATGATCTGTCAGACTGGAATTCTCATTCCGCAGCCGGATCTTGGTTCCGTCGAGAGAGAATACCAAATTCAAGGACAATAGGCCTTCGTTGAGATATCTTTTGTGCTTGAGATCCACTAATATGGTCAAAATTAGGCAGATCCAGCCTCGACGGAGCTGTCACAGTTCTCGAGGATTGAATGTTCAAATACTTGTGACACACCATCGCCGCAGTACATGCCATGAGCACTCCTCAGAAGCAGGGTCTGAGACCTGAAACATGCCAATCACCAGATAACGTACTAGATTTCGACCTCGTGAAAGGATGGGAAGCTATTTGGCTGATGAAACGAAGAGGCCATGACTGACCTCGATCCTCCCGACGACCACTTGGGCTAATATCTGGGTCACCTTGGCACCCAGCTGCTCGTGCTCCGTGATCGGCTAGGGATATCTCTATATGATATGGGCTGCCTGTTTGGGCTGGGTGATTGGCGAATGCAAGTATCTCTAAAAATATCTGCTGGTTGCTCCCAGGTGAGTGATCGTCCTGGATTTCCAACGTTCTTTGCCACCCGTACCTCTTGCTCGAGACAGTCGCCTTTTGCTGTTACTCGACGTCTACTGGCTGGGTGGCTGGACTTCTCATCTCTTGTCGGGAAGAAACGTCCTTCGACTGTTTATGTTTCACCATGAAGAGCGTTGTTCCTCCCCGCAGTCAATTTTCCGGCAGAGCATCGAGGAGCCGACATCTGGAGGGTTGTTCTTGTTTTGCCACTAGCGGCTCTTCGGGTAATATAGCACAGCCACGCAGCCACATCTTGCAACCAATCATACGAGAGCACTTGGACACCACGAACGTCCCTGCATCTGATCTTCCTGTCTACCCCCATCTAGACCTCCAGCAAGCCACCACTCACACCCTGAAGAATCTTCCATGGCTTGGACTAGTCAGGGTACTATCCAAGAGTTCCTTGGGTGTATCTGCAGTCACCAACCATCCATGTCCGAGGATCTGGATCCAGAACATAAACGAACGCACTCGACTGGCTTTCCTTGTTTTATTCCCTGTTGATATGCCTTTACGCGAGCACAACGTCCTCACCAGCCGCGCAGGCCACGCAGACCCTAGCGAGGATAAGTCTCGAGTGATGAACATCCGAGGGGAGAGAGCTGCAGCGATCATCGAATATGTATGGTGTCTGAGTGCGCTGCGGAGATGATCACCCTCTTCTCTTCCTGTGGAGGTAGTAATCGATTTCTCTTGTCTTCTCGTGCATATGTTATGTTTCCTTTGCAAATGCCTACTTTGGTGCTTTCCTGATGCAAACAAGGATTTGATCAAATCAGTTCCAGGTTCGAAGAGAGAGACATCATCAACCCGCATTGAGAACACACATGTTTCAGTAATATCTGCACAAAACGCCCGGTAATTGCTGTTGGCAATATGCAAACGTCTTTGTTTTCGCTGCTGGTAGCAGCCTTCTTCGCTCGCGCAGCAGCCCAACAGACAGTCGATCCTCTTAGCATCATTGTTTCCGAGGCCTTTTCTGTCTATACAGAAGTCAATTCACTTCTGTCCTCCGCTGCTTCGGCGGTATCAGCAGCAGCCGGGTCCGCAATCCCGGCAACGGGAAATTCCTCTCCGGACGGGGCTTCAACGACCTCCAACGTCCCATATACCCCAACCTCATATGACTCGACGTCGAGCGAAGGTCCAGGGGTTTCGGAGACGCCTTCGACTTCATCCACGCCGTTGACCTCAACGTCGATCTCTTCAGCCTCATCACCCTCCTTAGCCTTGACAACCTCAGCATCTGTTGCCGTCGGGGTCACGTCTTCGAGCACGCCCGATACCAGATCCTTGACAACTTCTTCACGAGGTCCATCTTCCACCACATCTTCTCTGACGCTGTCATCCCCGGTAATCGGTACATCGTCAGTATTAGGCGCAGCTGCCGGGAGTGGAACAAGCACGCCCTCCTTGACAAAATCCAGACATGAGTCCGATCTCCCTATTATCCTTGGCTGCGTCCTCGGAGCTCTTGCGCTCGGCCTCTCCATCCTAGCCTTGGTCATCTGCTTCAAACGCCGACGGCTCAGCTCTTCACCTCGCCATTCCGCGCTCTCACCTGGCGACGATGAAGTTGAGAGCTGGAGGGTGAGCCGACCATCAGATACAGCTGCAAGTCACGGCTCGCTACATCGTGACCTAGGCGTGGCCGGCACTGCACCATTGATGTCCGAACACCCGGCCTTTCGCAATCCTCAAGGATACGAAAATCCATTTGTTCCGGTTCCTCCGCCACCAAGACGGACAGCTCCCAATTCTCGGCCTGGCTTGACTGACGGCATGGCCCCTGGGGATGACCCTTTTGTGAAGGAGATTACTGGGCCATCCAGATCTGACAGCGTGTCGTCCACCTATAGCACGCATCACACGGGCGGAATTGCTGCAGGGATCGCCGCGGCAGCAGTTGGGGCCGATCTCATGCATCACTCGAACGAGTACCATGGCCAGAGCGCGCCGGCAGCGAACGGCCAACCCATCCCAGCGCGAATCAACCGGAAGCCCGTCCCCGTCCAGTACACCAACAACAGCGAACCGTGGCCTTACTCCCCTGTCTCCCCCATCGATCCCGTCGCAGAAACCGCCGGTCTCACCACATTCCCCACAAGAAGCAGCGGCGAGAGCGGTCGAAGTTTCAGCCGTGACCCTGCCAGAGCCAACGCAGTGTTCGATCAAGAGTATGCTCCTCACAGCGAGGCCCTCGGGCATGATGATCCTGAGCTTGGAGCTGCCGCAGCAGGACTCGGTGCTGGTCTTGCCGGCGGTGCAGCCCTGGGCTATCGCGGTACCCATGGCCAGCATCGATCACGAAGCCGGAGCAGCAGTAGCAAGCGACGCAGCCGGCCAGCAATGGCGATACCCAGTGAAGGACTCGACACCAGTGGGAGGACTTCTCGGGACGATAGAAACAATCGAGCTTATAGAGACGTCGTGCCCCAGGAATCATATGGCGCCGGCCTTGCCGAGGACCAAGACGTCTACGGAGTGCCTGCGACACTGCCTTCTCGCTCTCGGCGTAACAGCGCTCTCGGGTCTGCTCTCCCTGGTGCGGCGGCGTTCAACTACGCCAACCGCCCGACGGTTCCGTCTCCGCTGTCCAGCGAAGTGCGCCGCGACCGGAGCTCCTCGCCTCGGCGAAGCCGGTCTCGAAGTCTGAGTGGGGGCACCGCACGGTTCTCATTCTCATACGACCCCGTCGCCGACGACTACGGCGCCTACCCGCCATTCCCGATCACGTCCAGCACCTCCGGTCAGGGCAAGACAGGACGAGACGAGGCGTTCACAGACCCGAACACGAACAACCCCGCCCGTCCCGACAAGGCGATCGTCAACGACAAAAGCTACCCCCAGCTTGACATCCCACGACGCCAGAGCACCAACGAGTATGACTTGGCAGCCACATCAGGTCCGCTGGGGCCCCAGCCGCTGACCACATCACTGTTCCCCGGTCCCGGAGACGGAAATGCCACGATGGAGAGCGGCGACTCCGCCTGGCGGATGAGCGATGGGATGCCCGCCGGATGGCAGCGTGCCAGCACAGACAGTCCCCGCAGCAGCAGGGAGTACATGAGCAATCGCGATTCAGGCATGCGCATGGGAGGACCCGGACCGGGAATGGGAGGCAGGAGGGGCCGGAGGCTGCGGGCGAGTGACATAGCGGGCTCGTCGACCGCAAGGCGAGGGATGGATGGCGACGGATACGGCTACTACGCGTATGGCCAGGCGCTTTGAAGAAAGGCGATTCCTGGGCCCTTGATCCCGGAAACCCGAGGAGTGATGATGAATGAATGACACCTCCAACGAGCTCACCTTGTCTTTCTTTTTCATAGGAGTTTTGGGGCGCCACGACTTTTGCCGGCCTTGGTTGTGGCGGCAATGGTGATGCTGCCGCTTTTGTTCTTTATATGGCACGTTGAAAAGCCACTTCTGTTCGTTGCTGGCGCCATGCATGACCCCTGTACAGAGTACGGAATTCGTACATACACCCATCCATCCATACATACCTATTGAATAGCTGGCTTACCTATACACAGAGTTCCCAAACGCGCTCTATATCATTGGGCCCACGCTGACCCTGCGTGCAAGGGCGATAGTCCTTCAGCAACACTGAGTGATTCTCTGCGGTGTCACGACTTCTGATCATGATTACCCGCTCTTCTCTTACATCGTGGGAAACATGTGGGAGCGGTGGCTGGAAGGAACTTGAGAGCCGAAGAGATTGATGCATGCGAGAAGAATCCTGCGCCGGCGACAGATGAGGATCTGCCTTTTATTGATTTTTGACATATCCTCCAGGAATAGGCTTGGGAAATTAATATAGAAACAAAAACAAGACACGTGAACACACATATATACCCACACTCTTGATATTGTGAAATGCAGCACGCTGAGCAGCTCGGAGCCGATTCTTTGTGAAACTCATCGAGTCTGCTCTGTACATATTGCCTGCATTTTTGTCTTGTCCTGATGCTATGTATTCCTCTGGTATTATCTTGGTATTAGGGTAATGCCGGATCATGCAGTCAACCCTTTCCTCAGCCGCTTGTCGGCTGGAGTCATGATGCCGATGTAAATGCAAATGACAAATTTACCCTATATCCCAATGCTAGGGCTTCCGATGCCCTTCATGCCCAGCTGTTTCTGTCCTGTGAAAAGCCAGCTTGTCGAACGTTCTCCTGCGGCGTGGCGCAGTGGCATCATTCCTGACAAAAAGGAAACGTAATCCGTTTTCCGCTTTCTGTCGATGAACTCCAAAATAGACAATATACACACGTCTTCTCAACCTTGCCACATGCTGCCCATGGCCGTTAAAGTCATCATGCAAACCAAAGCGCCATAATTGAACCCTAAGCCACTGAAATGCACGACGGCAACTCAGGATAATTGATATATTCGATATTCTTCCAGATAATCTAGTTCAATAACTTGATCATATCCGATGGTATCCGCCCGGTAGGAGATACCGTTTCAACGTTTCGCCACTCTTCACGTGTCGAAGTCGAGGGAGGCGTCTCTGGCGCCGGGCTCACCTCCACGCTTGAGTACTCCGATTTGTGCACCGGAACAATTGCGTGGTTGGCATCGCGACGAGGGGACAATGGTTCAGGCAGGGACTTCTTATAGCCCGCGTTGTTGATCATAACAACCGGTTTAGTGACCTTTCCAGATAGGACTCCTTGGTTTCGAGGGTTCGTAGATGCCCTAACCTTGGTGACCCTGGGCTTTTTGTTCAGAGAAGTCTTGGATTTTGCAGGTTTGTCTGTATTCTCTTTTCCGCGAAGAAGTTCAGCAATGGACCTGCCAGAACTGGCTGCATTCTTGACCGCGAGCTGTTTGCTTCGATCTGTAACGTTGAGTTTGATTCGAATTGGCGAAGGCGTCGTAGACTTGACCCCGTTTTCAGATTTTGTTTTTGAAGGCGCGTCTCCGTTCTGACTCCGGGGAGGAGTCATCTCATGGAAATCAGGTGACGGTAGCAAATGTTGTCCCGCGCACTCATTCTTCTTGGGACTTGGAGGTACGACCACCTCAATTCCGCCCTGGCTAGACTTGATCTTCTCCAGATCGGCCTCTGTGTAATTCTCGGCCACATCTAGGCTGGGGTCATCCCATTCTTTCAAGCGTGCCAATCGCGCCACTTCGTCACTGTCGCCTCGAACGATGAGATCCCAACAATTTTCGAGGTCTTTTCCTGGGGGCACAGGATCTCGATTGATCCACACTGTGGTACCTTCCCGCCTGTCTCTGACGATTTGGCACATCTCATGGACGATGCGTCGCACAGCTGGAATCTTCATGCTGGTGCCGACGACAATAACGGCATCCGGTCTCGTTCGAAAGTCTGCCGTGGTCACTGCGCCAATCGCCTCATCATCAGGGTTATGCTCGTTATAGAGGACAATTCTAGGCCGCAATCTGCCAACGCCGTGGCTCCGCTTTCCAGCATGGGCTGTTCTTAGCGCATCTGCTGCGACGCATTGAGGGCAAAGTGGAGGGGCAGCTCCATCAAACAGATTCGGTTGAAAATCTGAAATGTGTCTACATTTCTGACACATCATTTTCTCGAGCCCTCCGTGCAGCTGAACCGTCTTCGGCCAGGGTGCTTTGTGGTTGAGAGGCACTTGGGTAGCTAGTGGCGGTAATGAGGTCTCTAGACAGTCGACATTCTGAGTATACAGTCGCAATAGTCGACCCTCAACAGCGAGCCTAGCTAAGAACCGGTGGAAGAGGGTTGGCTTGGCATTGGCAGACATCTTGGAGAGCTTGCGGACCATGTCGTGGAAGCTGGAGGTCGAATGGTCATCCTTGTAGACAGAAGCATCAAAGAGCATCTTGCCCGAGCTTTTCAATCTGTGTTCCCCTCTCAAGCTCTTGAAAAGCCCATGAGAAGATCTGAAATCAGGGATACCTGCCGAGACAGATATACCCGCCCCTGCAATCACCACGATCTTTCTCCTGTTCCGCAAGGCCTTGAGAAGAGTGTCTAGAGCTTCTGAGCGATCGTACTCTGACTGCGCAGTGTCTGAGGTGAGGTCCAAGTACTGAGTGGTCCGGGTCTTTGGCTCGATCTTTCGGCGCTTTCGTGGACGGGGCATTTCGTCGCCCGCATGCTGTGAGGGAGGTGGGGTGAGAACCTGAAAGCCAGGAGGGATTTTTGGTGAATCTGGAGGGGAGCTGAGAGGTGAACTGGGAGGCGAGCTTAAGGGGGACGAGAGATCTGAAATGTCCTCTACGTCCATGGCGGTTTGAAGTTGTGCTGCTGGTAGGGGTAAACGAGCGATTTTATCGCATGACTTCGGGAAGGAGCAACTCTTCAGTCTCGGCTGTCCCTCCACTGACGATTTCCTGTGTGTGAGAGACAAGGCAACTGGTGTCGTGGAGTCTGGAATGAGTGAAGACTCGAAAGGGCGTCTCGAAGACGGTGGAGGAACAAAGGTGAGCTGAGAGGTGGACGAGAAGGGTGCAGTTTGGGAGTTGGATAGTGAGGCTGGCCGGGGGGGGTGCAGTTGAGACGAAACTGAACCGGGAAGTGGACAGCGAACAAGCGGGAGAGACGGGGCGGAGAGACGAGAAGCAAGCGTCAGCGGCTCATGGCTGTTTGCAGCTGGACCTGACAGATGCCCGACGCCCGGGATGTGGCCCAAACTCTGTTTGACTTGCTTGCTTGCAGATGCACAACAACAAACGGGAAGGGTAAGAAAGGGTAAGGGGAATGGAGGCCCCGGGGGCTGTACAGGCCTCCAGCGATTGGTTGGCGATGGCTAGTGAGGCTTCTGGGGGGGGGGGGGCCGATCAGTGCCTGACAGATTTGCTGTGGGTGCGAGTTGTGCTTAAACCAGTGAGCAGAGAGCATCCCCGATTGTCAAAAGACGGCATTTTCACTACCTCATTGCACAGCTCCAAGAGTCTCGAGATCTGGTTCAGTGCTGCCTGGGCAACAATGGGCAGGAAACGCTTTACTTTGTGACTGGTGCCTGTTTGCATTCACTACGGAGTACCTATTCACTGTTGGTATGCTGGCGTATCAGACTGAAAACAACCCATCAACAATGTCTACCAGCCGCCGTTGAGAGAGGTCCAAACGGTCCCTGTTACCGCGGCTACCGCCCAGAGGGGACCCTAGAAGGCCCCTGTGGCTTGTGGCTGGTGGGCTCCTGCGGCTCCTGCGGCTCCTGTGGCTTGCCCCCAAACGATGCCCTCGTGCCTCCCCCCTGGTACCGCCCAGTGTCGTAGATTTCTCCATTGCTGCTGCTTTTTCCCACCATTGGCACTTCCCACTCACTATGTGCGCCGCAGACGCCAGGAGACCGGTTTCAGCCTTTCGCGTGGGAAAAAGACCCTCGCCTTCAACTCACCTCACTCGGCACAAGATCTCAGTTCAGCTCTTTTGAATCTTCTGAATTGTGTCTAATCGGGGTAACCAGACCTGACGCTCTAAGCCAGGTGTGCTTCAGTTCGTCCTCCAATCTCTGGCTCGCCAAAGAGGCGGTGACCTCTTCTGGCCAGACAATTACTTGTCAATGGAGGAGCGATGAAATGAATATGCGCAAGTGTATATCAATATCACAAAGTTGTTGAGCCAGATGGATCAAGATCAGCCAGACGATTTTGCGTCTGAATCTTTCTTCGACCAGAATTCGTTGCAGCAGCAAATTCAACAAATCGATGCGACCGCCGATCTCAACGCTATCTCAAATGTTGTCCTCCCTCCAAACCCAGCTGTCATCGACAAGCTCTCCCGCCGATGGTATTGTGGGTGTCTGGAGCGTATAGCATGGTCGAGACATGGCCACCTTGCCAGCATATCCGATGACGGGTCCACCGTATATCTGGAATGCATTCGTTACAACTACGAGACGAAATCCTGGGGTCTCCACGAAAGGCACTCCTTAACTACCCTCTTCGAAGACGCCACCAGCCTGGCTTGGAGTCCAAATGGAGGTGAACTTGCCGTGGTCGATGTCAAGGGACGGATATGGATTTATCACAACTCTCTCCTCGCCGTCAATCGGTTAATTCTTGCTCGCCAAGGTGCTCTGGACGAGGGCAATGAGTATTCCCAGCCGGTTGGAATGGCATGGCTAAATCAGGATCGACAAGAAAGACCAAGAAATGTCGTTATCAATGCATTCAAAGGTGACGCCCGGTGGCAGCACGCCAATGCAAGGGCCAAACCACTCGGTCCCTATTGGCACCGGGCCGTTGCAATCGTTCACCGCAATGGCCTCTTCACACTTTGCTTCCAAAGGGCAGATGGCCAGTATTCCAAGGTCACCATGCAGCTGTCTCCGCCAGACGATATTCTTTACAGTCACGCCAGCTTCGCCCCGACCGTCGAAGGAAAGATGTTGATCACTCTGCACTCCTTCAAAAAGGTCATCTCGGTCTACTTCCTCTCTATAGATTGGAATGAAGTCAAGCAGGCCATTGAAGGTTTGCCAGTCTTGACTCTCGAATCTATTTCAAGCAATGTCTCGTCGCAGCCCTCTGGCTCTCCTACTCTTCCTGACACCTACGACCCCGATTCATGGTTACTTAGCCATCTAGAAGTTGTGCGCACTTCGGACGTCGAGAAAGCGGTGCAGATTCCACCCACGATTCTCGCGGTCTCTTCTGGTGTCAATAGAACAGTCAACATACCAGACTCGGGCTTTCTAGTGTCGAGCATGATCAAGAGGTGGTCGGTTACTCCTGTTGAACAGAAGTTGCACCCACTTTTTGATGCCCTGCCATCGACAGGCCTTGGGGCAACAACGCCAAAGCCCTCCTATACCCTTCAGAGGCAACCAGACAAAGAGGAACAGGTCATCACGACGATCCACCATGTGGATGGTGTCCAAGCGCTTGTGGTCACAACTCAGGAAAATCGCACTGACTTCTTAAGCTCAGAGGACTTATCGCCTATGTCATACACCGCGTTAGTGCAGGAGACTACATCTATGTCTCAATCTGGATTTGCATTTCCTTACGCTCAGGTTATTCTCACGCCGGCTTTCTCCCCAAATGCGTGTGTGAGGGCAGACCTAACACCGGACGGAAAAACACAACTTATGGCCATGGAATACCAGTTAGGACAGCCTCAGTCTCTGCAGCCGCTAGATCCAAATGTTGATGTGGCCATTGCGTCCTTGAATCTCACCTTCGCACGAGCATGCTGGTCGAATGCTACCATCGACGACATCCTGATGTGCGTCTCCCAGTCCATTCCGACCGAACTCATCCCCACAGTGATTTCAACCGTCTATCGCACGCTCTTTCGCGACAATGACTTTGTAAATGAAAAGACTGAAGGCTCGGAACTCGAAAAATTTATCCACAAGACGGTGATAGGAAGAGTTCTGTCTTACCACGCAAGTCTCGCGGCGAACTGTTCTCAACTCCCCTCTATCGCCTCCACTGATCGGAGACATGGCTGTTGGTCACTCAGCGCACAGTGGGCTTGGTTGGTGAACAACATCCGACAGACGGCAACTCTACTTTTCATGGCCATGAGGGATGTGCAGAATATTCAACTCGTCATGAGTCAAGACTTGACGGATCTGCTCTGCGCCAATCTGCGGTGGGGTTTGTCGCTTATGAGATTTATCATTAGCACGATTCTGGAAGTCGGCGATCGGGAGACGAACCCTGAGATGTTTGATGAGAAAGACCCCGGCAGAGCGGGTGACTCTCTGGGCGATGGCAGCCAGGGCCTGGTCGCGCTGCTGCTGAATTGTCACCCTTCGCGCATCTTTCTAATCGCATTCGTAAGAGCTGTCAGGGCGTATGCGAAGAACACGGAACCAAAATCCAATCACCACTTCCAGGTCCTGCAATGCATTCAACAGCAGACGTCGGGGAAAGGTCTGTCTTTTCAAGCCATGGAGGCACTCCTCGAATACAGATGGTCCGCGGTCGGTGACGTGGACAGGGACATGGCCGCCACAGCTGTACGCCAGCTCGAGATGATGGCTACGGGGATTGTGCATGAATCGTACCAAGGCACGATCAAGGTGCTGCTTAACACGCTATTCAACAGCGCCCAGGGACTTCGAGCCAAGATGTTGATCGATCGAGTCAAGCTGTTCGTTGACCATGTCGATCTAGAATACATCTTCTTGAATAACGACATCCTAGGCCGGCGGGACAGTGATGGAGATCCCGGTAAGAAAGAGCTCGTCTACGATGTGCACCGAAAGAGACCGATCCTAAAGGGCGTAGCAGAGCCCAACGGGTCAGCGCAACTGATGATCAGGAAATGCTTGAGATGTGGGAGCTATAGTGAGGACGTCAATGTGCCACCTAAGGAGTGGCCTCGGCAGGTTGCTATGCTACTCATGAGATGTGTATGCGATGGAAGTTGGGTGCTAAAGCCTTGGGATTCGGTTCACAAATGAAGCGCAAAAGTTTGCAGTGCAAACTTTTGAAGAGTTGCGCGGCCCGACGTGCTCGGTCGGACACCAATGACGCCGTATCGAAGTGCTTTGTAACCGTCTTCAATAAACATTGGGTTCGTGTTTTCTCATTGTCCTCGCGGCGCCGCATGACACAGGCCATACCTGCCATTTTGTTGTGTCTTACATCCATAGACTGCTGAAGATGAAGCTCATGACCTCGAGCTTAGAAACTTCCTCCCCTTCGCAAAATCTTCGCACCACAAACCACCATCACTTACTTCCCAAGCGATTTACTTCCCCGGTGGTCATTTTCAACCCAGCGCTTGGACGCACTCTCCTCTTGCCGACGCCTTACTCCGCCTTGACAGCATACTTCCTTACAGGGAAGTGTGTCTGTTTCTTCTTCTGCTTCTCTGTGACCCGGCTGGCATCCTTTTTCGACAGCTGACGACGAATGGCGCGGGTGAGCTTTGGTCGCAGATCGAGGGGCAGGTACTTCTTCTTCGCGTAGAACAGACGGAGTTGGTGGCGCTGGTTTGCGTTGATGACGGTCAGGACGCGGGCGATGGATTTGCGGAGGTCATGTCTGTAGCCCAAATAATCAGTATTCAGTCACTTCTCGCCCAACGCACTTGTGGGTTTCGAGATCGAGGGATGATATTTGTGTTTTTTCCCATCGGTGGTTTCTTTTTTTTTTTGGGAGGCATACATTCTTGTCAATTTTGATGAAGCACCGCCGGCGATCTTCTGCACGCGCAATTGACCCAGCTCGGTCTTGAGCTCATCGAGTTGTTTCTTCAGGTCGTCCTTGGACTTGCCCCAGAGCTGGCCGGGTTTGACTTTGGCGTTGGTCGACTGTGTCATGTCTTGTCAGCATATATGTGGCTTGAGGTAGACGAATGCGGTGCATACCATCTTGGCTAGTAAGTGAAATTGTCGATGTCGAGGTTCGTGAGGAGCGTTTGTGGATTTGATGTCGTTGTCGGGTCGCAGGCTGGGAAAATTGTTGTGTGCAAGCCCCGATCTCTGCCAAGATTTATTCATCACGTGACTGGGATGCGGCAAGTCCCGCTCACGCCCCATGCTTCCGCGCGCTGCGTGGTCAGGACAAGGTGGGAACTTCGAGCGCCGACTCTCCTGCATCAACAAGGTCAACTTGTCCATTCACGTCCAAAAGTGTCCTCAACGAACAACATAGGACCATGAGTTCAGTGATGTATCCACGATTATAGTGGAAGAGCAAAACCAAGCGTTGTTCGCCATCCCTTCCGTAACCCACGACTGCAATGGCCACCGCCACGGGATGGGCACAACTACGTCAACAGATCAGGACGCTGGAAAGCCAGGTATGTTGGCTCTATTGCTTTAGGAGACTTACAATGAGGCTGAATGAAGCCGGTAGACTGAAGCTCTGTTTCACACCTATTCACAATATACCTCCACCCCCAATCTCCCTCCCAAACCGTCAGACGATGAACAGAGGAACGAAGCGGAAATACAGGAGCTGCTGGAAAAGGTGGGAGCCGGTGACCGATCACTGCGGTTGCAGAATATCCATTCTAATGGTCTAGCACATATAGCGTGAAGGATTGGTCTCGCAACTCGCGCGCCTACTCGACTCCGAAAGTGCCCTGAGCACGTCCAGCTTGAAGCAGAACAATCTCTCTCGGCACCGCGAAGTCCTCAGCGAACACCGCCAGGAACTCCGTCGCCTAAAGGGCTCCATTTCGGAAGCCCGTGACCGGCAACATCTTCTCGCGAACGTGCGCTCCGACATCGACGCATTTCGATCCTCCAACCCAGCCGAGGCCGAGGCCGAGTACATGCTACAAGAAAGGACGCGATTGGACCAAAGCCATAATGTCATTGACGGAGTGCTGTCCCAAGCATACGCTATCAATGAGAGCTTCGGTATCCAGAGAGAGACTCTAGCAAGCATCAATCGACGCATTACTAGCGCCGCTGCCCAAATCCCAGGCGTGAACGGGTTGATCCAGAGGATAGGGTCAAAAAGGCGGAGGGATGGAATCATTCTCGGGAGCTTCATCGCCTTTTGTTTCCTGATGCTGCTCTATTTCAGCTAATACCGCATAATGGAGACGGTACCACGGCAAGCAGTATTGGAGGTTATGCATTCAATGGCAGCAACCTCATTCGGATCTCGGGGCTCCATCACACATACTCACACTTCACCAATAATTCCCTGCAATTGACATTGACGCCAGAGGGTCGTCAGAGCCTCCACCTCCAGAGTAGCCCAACCTCTGAGGATATCGTTTCAAAAGATGCATCAGGGGCTAAGATTTGTGGTGGACTGAATGAAAGATGCAACAGGTCGGGCGTCGAGCGTGGAAAGCAGCTGAAGACCGGTTTTTTTTTTTGCATACACACGAAAACGAAGCGCAAACATCCCCCGGGACAGTGTGATTCTTGCTAGGGTTCCAGATTTGAGAAGAAGGCGTCCAACGTCGGTTGTGCACCTCCCAAAACCGGTTCCATCCCACGGCAGAACCCAGGTTTCAGGACTCTGCTACATCTGCGCTGACATTACAAAGCCGCATCTGGTTTGATCATGCTATTAAAGCTGAGAGGAATTCGGCGGAGGTGATTTTCATCTTTTGCTTGTAACATCATTGTCATGAAGCTGGTCGGCGAGCATAGCTAGTGACACAATTTGCAAAGGTGTCTTAAGGTCATCGGGCGCCTGGGACAGGGGTTGGGGATTCTGGTTTCGTCGCACGGTGCTTCAGGCTGTTTGACATGACCACGCAACACAGCATCATATGTCTGTCTACTGCCTGAGGCTCTTGAGTCGCAAGATCTAGTTTGCCTGTATCATATACGGCATGCATATATTAAGGCTGTAATGCAAGACCTTTTTCTGAGCTAGGCACCAGCGGGAGGCCACACAGAGGCTGTCTGAAGTAGCCGTTGCAGATGAGTGGTCCGAGTGTGGATGAAGCCCAATCGGCAAATCTCTACCACTCGCATGATGTTCCCCCAATTTGGGGGGGGGATTCTCTCTCACCCTGACATTCTCAGCCTTGGCCTTTATGGAGCCTTGTCAAACACACTTTGATCGGATAACACGGCCACCAAGGGGCCCCTTCGCCCAGCATGTCGCAAACTGCTCTGGAAGGGCACCCAAATCGGCCACCCACATCGACTTTTCGTTTTGAGGTCTGCTTTTATTTGTCCAATCTTCTCGAGCTTGCCTTTGCGACCTGTGATCGTCCCCCGGATACGACGCTGGAAGTTTGGAAAGGGGAGGGAACAGGAGACCCTTTGCTCAGAAATCCACCCCCCTTGGCCTTTTGGCTTGTTGGTGCAAAATTTCAGCTTGGATCACACAACCAAGCCTTGGGCTTTTCTTGTCTTGCGTCTTCCCCCTCCCTAAGCCCGCCCGTTTCCGTCCAACAGGCCTCTGGATAACAACAATGATGACGAGGGTTTCCCCTTCTCGATCTCGGTGGGATTTCCGTTCGGATAGGTAGGGTGGGAACCTGCCTCTCCTCACGTGAGGTCACTCCCGTTCATCAAAATGCCCCAAAGGAGCGGGAAGACGCAAAGTGGACGAGCATGGGTATTGCGGAAAGCTGGAACGGGCGACGGACGACGCGCGTCCGTGGTGCATCACCCAGTGTCAGGTTTCTAATGCCCATGTTGGGCCATCATCAAAGAGAGGTTTGCAATTCTTTCACCAGGGCACTATTATTCATGACGTTCCCACCCCGGGAGAGACATTGTGATTTACTTCGGACGGCTATCGGCTCGCAGCCCTCGCTCCTGTTTCGCTTATTCCGGCCACTTCCCGCGCGAATGAGGATACAACTGCACCCCTCTATACGAGGCCATGGATGCTAGATCGAGCGGCGTGGTTCTTTTTCCCCCCCTCTCCTTCCCGCCCTGTAATCATCCTGGGGAGGCACAGTGCGCGACGGAGGGCGGCTTTTCCCATGCTCGATCATGATGTGACCCGTTGAGCCCATGTATTTTTGACATGGCATACACAGTCTGACGAGGAAGGGGATCTGTCTTATATCTACTCCGAGATACCGGTCATTGTAAAGACATGTACTCTGTTGTTATACACAGTGATTGCCCCTCTCCTTATTGAGCGAGATCAGCCATATTTGATCTGGTTAGGGACCTCGTCGTTGTCTCGAGAGTAGGTCAGACCGTGCCAATCTGTTCTTCCAGAGGCCTTCCATGTAACGAGCACGTGCGGATTTTCATACTTCGCATCGCGACACTTGGACTCGCTGGGGGCTCACTTGTTGTCCCACATGGAAACGACCTTCCGAACGCCGTCTGGAAAATAAGGTTCGGGGTCGCTTTGTGAAAGAAGCCGTCGGGGAAAGAAAGATCAAAGTACAGCTCTCGTGAGATAATATGGCTTATACCTCTATTGGGACCCTGGGCTCCAGAAGGAACATATTGGCAGACGTCAGGGTATACCAGGGGGTTAAACATTCCGGCTGAACTGGGGACCCTGGAGACAGACCAAGCAGAGCGAGTAGAGACTCGAAGAAGAAGAAGAAGGAGGGTAAAGAGGGGGACAAGAACAAATAATGAAAGAAATTTCCCGTCAAGCTTTTCTGGATTATGTACACTCGTCGTAGGAATGACCTACACCCGCTCTTCCCCCTCCGGGAGACCGACACTCTCTCTCTGTCTGTCTCGAGGGACAACTTTTTCCACAATGTAACTGATTGGCAGTGGCATTAGCCGCGCACATACAGAGAGAGAGAGACACACACACACACACACACCACACACCCAGACCAACCCCAAGCTTGTCCCTTTCACTGGAGGGAGGGAGCTGAGGCAAAAATCCCGCTCTCCCGGTTTCCCGCCTCTGGCCTGCACCGTGTTCTGCTGGCGTGCGTCGTCGGGTCGCTTGGTCCTCATTCCCCCTTGTCCCGCTCAATGAGACCTTCTGTACCTACGTACTTGACCACCGAGTCCTGGACTAAGGCCCATGTTCCTGCAATGCAATGCACCAACCTTAACGTCCCTGCAGCCCGGGGCGATGATGGTTGAGGGAATCCTCCTGGGTGAGTCGTGGTGAGGAAGTTAAGGAAGCCGTCCTCAACCAACCCCAGGCTACCCAGGTACTTACCAGGGCTTCCTGTATGTTGCGCAATTGTGATGCGCTCTATTGTGTGTGTGTGTGTGTAGGTATGTATGCTGGCTGGAGATGGCATCATGATTCCCGCAGATAGAAGGAGAGGAAGGGGAGTAGACCAATAGTATTAGTTGTGTATGTACGTTTGCTCATCAAAACTTCTTGCCCGTTCTACCTCGTACATGGTATTGGGGACAAGCAGAATTAAAACAAGGCGAGGAGGCGAACCACGAATGGATTGGATTCTAGCTACGCTCCTCTAAGGGCAGTTTTTTTTTCTTTTCTCTCTCAATCTCTTTGCCTTTTGGATCTGTGCCCTTCCCCTTCCCTTTTCTTTTCCCTTCTGTTGTCGCCAAACCCGTCATTGACCCTTGTAGGAGTGGACTAGATTTGGCGATTGGCTACCTCTCTACAACAAAAATTCATCCACCTTCCCCGAGTCGGACGGGCGACTTTCTACCATCTCTCTCAGAATATCCCTTCCCTGGCCCTCGTCAATCTATTCATACCTTTTCTATTCCCTCCCCACCCATCTTGGCCCTGGAAATAAACGACTATCCTGCCAATCCTGCAAGACTAGAACACTCCTTGTTCGCCTGGCCGCAAAGCATCCCAATCCCCACCATATCCTGCTTGTCTCGACTTTGCGACTTTGCGCCGACACCTTGATATCACGGTATATTGATTTCTCTGTCTGTCCGCCTCTTTGTTAGGATACTCCAGGCGGAATTGCACAGACCTTCTCCATTGAGTAGCCTGTGCCGGGTCCACCGCCAGCGTCATAACAAAGGGAACAGAACAAGAAGGAACGACACCAGAACGGTTGTGTTTGTGGCCGCAAACGTCTGTGCCAGGACCCGCCACCGGAATTCTGCATTTGGATTCGTGTTGCTGTCTCCGAAGAACAACGGGCATGGGCATGGGCATACGCCAAAACCTGTGAGACAGAGTCAAAGCGAGAGGCCTGTCCGAACGGCGACAGCAAACTATCGCCTTCAAGGATATGGAATATCAATCTCCCCAGTTCTTCTCAGCAGAAGAGTCAGTCTCAGAATCGGCATTAGACTGGAAACGCACTTTTCAGACCCCCAACGACAACACTGAGCAAAACCATCTGTTGCAAGCAGATATCGAAGGCACTGGACCATAGTTGCCACAGTCCTTGTCAGCGCTCACCGGAATCTGCCTGACAAGCTCACTCTGGCAATCGACCTTTCGCCATTCTTCCAATCTTCTCACACTCTTCGCCCCGCAAAAAGTACCGAACATATCTTTAGCCATCACCCATATCACTCTCCCCAAAACTCCATTTCCGGACGGCCATCGGATGACATGTGCATATACTACACCTACCACTTTAGCTGCTGTCCCGGCACAGCCAGACCAGCACCGTATTATGTTCACTCATTGTGCGACAAAGCCTCAAGCCCCAAGAAATTCCCTCTGGGCGCTGGCGGTGTCAAACTGATGGATCTGAAGAAATGCAAAGTTCAGCATGAGATCCTCGACGGGGCGGAGGCAGATCAGCCGTGTCCGAAGTGTGGGTAAGTTTCACTCCTGTGAGCCTCTGTACAAGGGTTATACAAAAGGCGGGCGTTCCACGGCAAGATGCAATTGCTGATTCTCCCGCATGCGATCTAGGACGAGGCCTGAAAATTGTGAGCAATAACGCGTGTCTTGGGTAAATGTTGGTGATAGCATCAGGCAGCTTTTCCTTTGGCGGTCGCTTTTGGTGTTGGAATCATGTTGTGATAGTTGCGGATATCGCATTGCCCTTGTTCATGGTAGCTTTCGACCTGTCGATCTCGGGCGTTGGTACTTTTGATTGTGGAGTAGCGGACCTTGGGCGAGTTGAAATGGTTTGGGAGGATGTTTGTCCCAGATTTTGTTCTTCTTGAAGCAGTCTCCGAACTGCTGCATTCAGATTTTCCACCTCACCTTCCCATGCATGACCACTCCCTGCCCACCGAATTTTGCAGCTGGAGTCCACGAGATATACATAGCCGACCTGAGAATTGAGTAGACCAATCGCGTCGCGCACCTCATCATTGAGTCCGCGACGAATATCGCGAGGCAACTTGATCATAAAGTACTTGTTCCACCGCTCCTCTGGTATGGTCTTTCTCAGACGTCCGCTGAACATCTTCACGAGCAGAGCACGGACCCAGTCGCCTTGGAGATTGATATCCACCCGCTGCAAGCGGCCATTGCTTTCCTCGATCATTTTGCTCAGTTCCGGATTATTTTTGGCGCTGACGAAGGTGTCAACTTGTTCTTCCGCCCAATGACCAGACTGCATCGCTATGACAGAGATCTTGCCCATGAGCACCGGAGTGGTGTCTCGTCCACCTTGGGGCCCATCACCATCGGCGGCTAGAGTTCGGCCCCAGATATTGGGAAAATAAAGAGCCCTTTCGCGTTTGAATAGACGAGGATTCGAGACAAAACTCTTTCCCTTAAAATGATCAACTCGCCGCCATTCTTGGAAATATGGTCGGAAGAACGTCCGCAAGTAAACCCGCCGGCGCTCGAGAGCCTTCTCATAGCTTGTGAATTCTTCGTGTCTTTCACGGAGGGTGCGATTGTCAACAGGACTATTTTGACCGGGTCGTGGGGGATGTTCGAGACCGAGCGGGCGGGCAAGGACCGAGGGGGTGAATTTCTCGCCGGTCACTCCTCGTGGGATTGGAATCCTCGAGATGGCAGAGAGATTTTCGGGGTTTCGGTCCAGACCGACATGGAGGGGAATTGTAGGCTTCTTGATATCGACCCGGGCTTTCTCTGTCGGAGGCGAATTCGAGGTTGAGGCTCTGCGAGACAAATTCTGAAGTCGGAAAGGGCAGCGGCTGTGAGGGCGGGTTGTAAGGGAGATGAAAAGACTGAGGACGTCTCGACGACTCATGCTGCGAAGTACCGGTAATCAACCTCTAACTCCCTATTGATCACTCCTGCGCTATTCCTTGTACATTTGAGAATGGACCTATACCTGCAAGTCGGTATTGAGCTTCAACTCAACTGCAGCTCTCTACAAAAAGATGGCTTGGCATCATGTGACAGCGCGTCACTATCGTGTCCGTCCGTGAATGGGTACAAGAACAAAGGGACAACGGCTCGTCCCACTTCACCCCGCCTTGATTCACCACTGCGTCCGTTGTCACGGCTTTGATTGTGAAGTGACGTTCTCGTCACTTCCTGCGCTGCATCCGGTCATGTATATAGATATAAATATAAACATAACCCGCGTTGACGACCGACACATCCATGCCGCTGTCGACATATATCAAAGATGTTGTCCTCCGAGGAGAAGAAAGAAAAAGATCAATTCTTCAAAGATTTGTATCACTTGGATAGTCTTGACGATGGAGAAAGCGAAGCTGGACCGATTTTGTTAGGGCAGCCCCCCAAACGATCTCCCCCCGAGCACAGTGCCAGAACACCTAAAATCGATCCAAGCATGAAAATGATTGATATGGACAGACGCCAAGAGAAGAGGAAGTTGTCACAAACAGCTCCACAACCGGAGCCAAAATCAGAACTGCAACCGCCTCGCCCTAGGGCATCGTCTTCTGCACCGATTCCCACCAAGAAGAAGAAACCTCCTCGGGCAAAAAGAAACGTGACAGACCTTTCGAACATAGAGGCAAGAATGAATGGATCAGGGCTTCCCAGATTGAAACCCCTACCAAAGCGGGTCAAGATGGGGAGCATCCCTCCTGATCGACAGATTTTCAAGGGCCTCGTTTTCTGTATGTTCAAATATCCCATGGGTCCCCTTCAGCTGGCTAATGTGTCGGACAGTTTTCGTTCCCAACAATGACGATGACCCTGGAACCCGCATTCGAATTCATCAATCTATCCAATACGGCGCTCGGTGGGCACATGAGTTCTTTGAAGAGGTCACACATATCATCGTCACTCAGGACGACCTCGATATGATAGGAGCAGCCAAATCTTTCCCTTCCAAGCAAATACCGGTTCGTGACCCCATTATTTCATGATTGCAATGCTAACAATGTCCTCAGGTGGGACCGGTTTTTTTGCGCCAGAGGTGGCTCTTTGAATGCTGGAGATCCGGATTTCTTGTCGAAACGCATTGGAATCGCTTCCAGGTAACAGGCTCAGACACCATGACAGAGACAAGTCATCGGCTTGTTCCACATGCCATTGACAATAGAGCAATCTCTCATAGCTCAGGAGTTGATAGGTCGCTTCCGACTGCCAATGAGGCGAGGTTTAGCAACAACCTCCAGGGAAGGCCTAGGTCTAAGGTCAAGGACTTAAAGCCGAAACCAAGCGAGAAAATCGACGAGGATGCACTTGAAATTGCCATAAGGGATGTCCAAAATGGCGCTGGTCAGCAATTAATCATTGACTCTGATGAGGAGTCTGGGAGTGACGATGGGCCTGAATCCCGACTTCCGACGGACAACGAAAATGCCCCAAAGAAGGTCGGCACTTTTCTGTGCATGGAAAGCCATGATGAGAGAACGCGTATCGAGAATCCGAATGCCGAAACCATGGAGAAGCTACAAGAAATGGCAACCTCCTATGATCAAACAGGGGATCAATGGCGAACCAGGGCTTTTCGGCAAGCCATAGGAAAACTTCGAAGGCAGGATCAAATGATTCGAACGTCTCATCAAGCTCGTGCGGTCGGCATCGGCGAGAGCATTGCAGCTCAGATCGAGGAGATCGTCTCTACCGGCAAATATCGAAGGCTTGAGTACGCTCAGAATGACCCAAGAAATCAGATAATCAAACTCTTCATGGGAGTGTATGGCGCCGGCGAGACAACTGCGAAGACATGGATCGCGCAAGGATATCGATCCCTAGAAGATGTCTATCAGAAAGCTGAGTTGACTGCAAATCAGCGAGTGGGGATCGAGCACTATAGTGACTTCCAGCAGAGGATCCCTCGGAGCGAGGTCGAGCAACACGCCGCCATCGTGAAGAAAGCACTCAAGGCTGCAGACCCAAACTTTCAGTTGATCATTGGAGGCTCTTACAGACGAGGCAGCAAGGACTCAGGGGACATTGACTGCATCATCTTCGTAAGTACTCTTTTCCCATATCATTTTGTGCTTCAGAAGGAGACTTCGTAAGTGCAGGTGAGTCTGACAAGTATCACAGATGCCCGAGGCTGGTATTGGCCATATCCGCACCCTGATGCTGGACACTGTTATTCCTGGGTTGATGGCTCAAGGGTTTTTGAAAGTGGCACTTGCTGGGGGGCATTCTTCGAGTGATGACTCGTCAAAGTGGCATGGGGCATCCGCCTTGCCCGGATGCAACGTTTGGCGCCGGATCGACTTCCTCTTTGTGCCTTGGACGGAGCTTGGAGCAGCGTTGATCTATTTCACGGGGAACGACCTATTCAATCGGAGCATCAGGTTCCTGGCAGGTCGCAAGCAGATGAGACTGAATCAGCACGGGTTGTTCAAAGACGTCATGAGGGGACGGGGGCGACAACGAGTTAATGATGGGACTTTGCTCGAAGGGCATGACGAAAGGCGGATATTTGAGATTCTTGAAGTCCCGTACCGGCCACCCGAGGAACGGAACGTGTGAATGGTACAGCTTCAGAGACAGAATGATCATGGCAGGTTCTTATCCATTGTGATTGCCTCTCCACATATTGTAAACGGACTGCTGTCGTCAAAAGAGTGGAGAGACTCAGCAAGGAACAACATGGCACGTGCATGGTCGGCCCTCAAAAAGTCTGTGGCTTCGGAACTCGGAAAAATGCGCCCTTCAGCTTGGCGCGGGAGTAGCCGACTGCCAATAGCCGTCAGGGCTAAATCCCTCACCGCCCTGCGTTTCGCATCACCGCCTTAAGGGTCGCAATATTCTGCCAACATTTTTGTTATTCTCCTCAGACTCGTCAACTTTGTAAACACTGTCGAAACACCTTCATCACTGTCGCCGTCATTGTTGTGTGTGAACGTCCTTTACTTGTCCCAGTTCGCGTCTCCAGTGAGGCAGTGAGCTGGGTCTGGCATTGATAAATACCGCCTTGTCTTCCCCGGTTTTGCACGACATCATTGTCCACTGCTCGACCAACCCCGTCGTCCGTTTTCTGCCCACCCGCGGAGACACTCATCCATCGACCAATCTCGTGAGTCGATCTTGATACCCCGCGACATCAAACAAGCGGAGCACACTGACTATTTTCAGGCAAGGGTTGGCAGCATTCTCGATCATGGGACGCCGTCCTAACCCGCTGATGGCGGAGTTCTTTGAACGCGGTGCTAAGATTGGTGACTCCTCGAACCGTTATGAACAGACCTGCCGACGATGTGGAGAGCACTTCCCGCGAGGCCGGAGTGAGGCTATGGTCACTCATCTGACCAAAAAATGCCCGGCCGTGTCTAATGCTGAGCGCACCAAAATCATCTTGCGTTTGCACGATCTGTCCCTCCCAGATGTCCATCCATACATCGACCCTACGTTTAATCCAGAGAGAGCCGAGAATGATGAAAGAGCAGCGGAGCAAGACGAGAGCGATAACAGCGCTAGATTGCCCTATGGTCAGAGCAGACAGAATTTTGACGGCTTGAATGTTCTCGCTGAGGCTTCCCGTCGTGTTGGTGGTAATGCACGAGGCAATCCTGGTTCTACCTCTGGGGATCTAGATGGACATCACAACCAGATCTCTCAGCCACAAGATGAGGACGCAGCGCTTGATCCTCAGCTTCAGGCAGGCACCTTTGCCCACCCTCTGTTGCATGATGATGGTGCAGATGTTCAAGACAATGGTTTGTCTATCTTTGATTTTTACACTCTTCCAGAAAGCAGACACTAATCCACTCTGCTTAGCCTTCCCAACTAGTTCGCCTGAAAGCCTTCCACCACTCTACCACTATATGGGTCATCTACCTGCAGCTCCCCCAGGTCATCTAGCTGGCCTGCCTCTTGTTAGCACCCATCCTCAGGATCTTTCAACAATTGCGGCTACCGCACATGCGACAATCGACGATGATTCTGTCATGGCCACGGACCTGGACATGTCAGATGACGTCCCTTCCGCACTTCTTGGTGAGCTTCATGAGAATGGCTTTGCTTCGCAGGGTCGACAGTCATATTCTTGGCCAGCAATGCTCGGGACCCAGCCGATGGAGCCGCTGACCACCCCCGCTGCCACGCAGCCTGTTCATTCACCAGAACTGGCGTCGATTTCTTCAAGGGCAACAGATAGTCCAGCCTCACGAAATGAGGAGTCTACGAGCCAACATCTCAGACCGATTGCAATGAATCCGAATAGACAACCGGCTCAGCTCTTTGACAATACAGATTCAAACTCACAATCGCCGAGGCCGAAGGTCCGTGGCAGGTTTGCACCCGACCGCCGTAAGGAAGTGCGCGAGCTTCGCAAAGTCGGCGCGTGCATGCGATGCCGCATGCTCAAGAAGACCTGCTCTCAGGAGACACCGTGTCAAACCTGTGCTGCTGTTGAAAGTCCTCGCCTGTGGAAGCATTCCTGCGTACGTACGAGACTTAGCGAAGCCTTTCCACTCTACTTTCTTGGACTACATGGAGTTCTGGCCTATCTCGAAGTCAACACCTTGAAGACCCGAGTCTCTTTTACGCTTTTTCCAGGAAAGGTCGAAGGCTTCCATTTCCCGGACCAGAAGATCGCTCTGAAGGGACTTCGAGGCGAGCAGATAACAGAGCCGGCTCCCGCAAGAGACGACGCCGCTGGTGCTAGCAATCAACACCCTTTAGACAAGGAAGTTATTGTCGTTGCAGACCTTGACACGGACAATATCCTCCCGAAGGTTGAACGATATCTTCAGGCAATTTCGCCAAAAGTCGTGGACCAGGAACCATCTCGCGCAATACGGGCAAGTCTCCAGATTGCCCAGAGGATCAAGGATCGACAACAAAATGGCATGACCGCTGACAAGCCGGATAATCTCGTCTCAGACGTCATCGAATTATGGACAGCAACGTCAATCATCACCGATGATAAGCTGAAACCCTTATTTGCGACGGAGACTGAGCTTGAAGATGGACAAACTTTGGTTAATGAGACGACAATGGGCGCGTCTTACCGCGTGTTGACCCTGCAACTTCGAGCGGTGGTCGAAAAGCGCGCCGGCATTGTGTGCAGAAGTATCATGAACCACTTCGAACAGAGGGTCTTGTCTCGCCATAAGAGCAACAACTTCGAAACATTCTTGATTGCGTTCGTCTTGCTCAACTGTGTGGAGCGCATGTGCTGGCTGTACCGGCGTTGGGATTATTGGCGCAGTAAAGGCGTTCACTGGCCCCTGGACCAAAAACCAGCATTCTATGCAGAAAAGGCTGAGACCTTTGCGCAGATGGTTCAGATGCTCATCAACATGCGACAACTGGAGCCCAAGATTACGGTGGACTCCGACTCAGACGCGCTTGTTCCTTTCAACCCTGATGATACCGCTCTTGCTGAATGGCTCTCAGCCGCTGGAATCACTACGGCCCTCGCAGCGCAACTTGGACTTGCCATGTTCGACCCCGAAGATAGCAGATCTCTTGATGGAACTTTGGCTGCGCGCTTAACGCAGTACCAAGGTTTTATGGGTTGACAGATGTCGAAGGCCTACTTGTACCAACTGAGGTATCGAGTTTCATAATGGGCGTTGGGAGTGCGATTGGTCGAATTGTATCAACATCGGAGCAATTGGCGGTGTGGATTGGCATTGGTGAAACATGGGACTTGGTGACTTTGTTGCACATGAGAGCAAGATGCTACGAGTCCGCAACGAATGTGAACCCAGTCACAGATGGAATTTGTCATGATTATGCGAAAAAGAGCTGAGATACCCCACGTGTGCATTGTTGAAAAGAAAAGTCCCTGGAAGGTCCCCCAAAAAAATGTACAGAGTCAAAGATAGAGAGGCACATGTTTGCAGGATGAAGCCCAAGCCCCCCCCCCCAAAATGTACAGAGTCAAAGATAGAACTGAAGCCCAGCACCAATTCCTTGTCAAGGATGAATAGCTGAAAGGCTTGACAGGAACAATTCAAATTGAAATTGAAGAATGGGAGATTGATTCAGTGCCACTCATCACACAGAATTGAAGGAGACCCTCTGCGCTCTCTCCATAACTTGGAACCTTCTTGCTGAGATGCCTCGATCACTTGGTTCACCAATTTCTCCGTGTCAACCAGGTGCCAGTCGCTGAAACAGCCTTCAATAATGATGAGTCTGATTGAACACATGAAACAGACCGCAAGAGCCAGGGTCCAGAGTCGGGTATTGCGGAATATCCCTGCCGTCGTTCGCCTGCCTCCTTGTCCTCCTTGACCTGCGACGACCAAGTAATCCTTGTTTGGCCTCGGTGCCACGAACCTCAAAGCTGGGAACGCCCAACCCTGGAACCAATCGGCGTTGAGACAGAAAGATTGAACGTTGTCTATGAATACGGATCAGAACCAAGGTGTGAAGCACAAAAGACAAGAGGCGAGGTTGGAAAAGTGATACAAGGCAAATATTGAGGCGTGGCAACAGGATGGATGAGGTTCTCTGAAGAAACCACTCGCCGACAGACACGTTGGACAGCAGACGGGCACACAACCTTCGAGGGGGCCGATCTTGCATGGGCAAATGCACGTCAATCAAACGACTAGCAGCAAGGTGGCCGCTGCAAGTGCGGCTCGCATCGTCTCTTCCGCGGCGTCACCTCGCCGATGAGGCCCAGTTCCTCCCGCCCTTGTTGTAGAGGGTGTCGAAGGGGTCACACCTAAGATCCAGCATGGCGCAGTTCTAGCTAACTGGGGTCTCGGCCACCCCCGTCTTGACATCCAATCTCAACATCAGGTCCGTGTGTCAAGGCTATGAATATGCGACGAGAAGACAACCCAGGCTCGACCGTGCAAGCGTGCAGCCGTCACAGCATGTCTGCCTCAAACACGGAACGGTGGCTAAAAGCAAGCAATGAAACCAGTCTAGGCCATACTGATGGTGGGATGGTGTTTTCTGCCCAATTGCTCTTTCCAGCCCTTGGTGCCAGGCAAACCAGGGTAAATAAGGGTGAAGACTCTGGGAACAACGCACAGCGCCGATCGGACTCGCTTGTTGTACGAGTAGCTGCTGAAGGCCACACCACCACGATCAATACCACACGCATGTGCAAGCCTGGAGCGGGCCGAAGAGCGTCCCCCAGACACCGTTGATCTTGGGCGATTCCGAGGCCACTAGGGCTTGCCAGATCAACGATTACAGGGAGCTTCGACCAGACCCAGCTGCACGTTCGAAAACCAATCGCTAAATGGTGCGGCACAGACTTATTCATGCCTGGAAAGGCCATAACCACCACTACAGTTTTGTTCTCTCCATTGTGGTGTTTCTTGAGGTCGAACTAGAGTATCCGACATCTAATCATCCACAGTCCGCAGACCCTCCGCCATCTCTGGGATTCATGCCTTCGGCCATTCGTGGTATCCGTCTCCGTTAGCGTAAGAGGTCGTTCAGATATCAGGTTGGTCTGCAAATTCCCCCCACTACACGAGGCTACTCCAAGGACTGTATTCGACTAGTCTGCCTGCTCCGCTCATGTTTTCTATGTCGCCCTCGAAGGGGAGTAATCATCGATGTCTACAGAATCAGATTACCTGGAGCGCTTTGAGGCGAGCGAGTCGTGAGTTCGCATCTCGTACCAATCCCGATGCTCACACCGCCTGTCAGAAGGTTTTTGGCACATCCACCACTACCGTCACGAGGAGGAAGTATCAAGAATAGGTCGGCAGTCTTATCTCAGAGATGCGCAAAAAGAGGTCTTGCCTGGCTACTACTGTTAAACGCAATTTTTTCCCGATTACCTTCTAGCAGCGAGCTAAGGGATCCGAGTAAGAAGTTTCCACTTGCGATGGAAGACCCATTCCTGGTCTTGTCAAGAATCTCAGCCGTCTCTGCAAGGTGTCGGTTCATTTTGCCGCCGACAAAGTGTCGAATCAGGAAGTCTTGCATGATCCAAACTTATGTCGAGGTTTTGCAGAATGCGGTAGGCAACTTTCTCTTGACGATGTCCCTGGTTAGCCTGGTTAGCCTCATTGGGAAGGGGATACTTCTGCAATCGAGTCACATCTACCGACGGCCCAGGTGAGCCCTTGTCAGATGTATGTAAGGCCAAGGGCGAAGGGCCCAATGACCGGGCAGGAATTCGAGGAGAACGTCACAACGCTCGGGCCACCAGGCGCTTTGAATGATTCTGTCAGAGTTCAGCTGAGCTTCGAGGCACCGTGGCAGTTGCCTCAGACATGACAAATTTCGCGCTTGTCTCGGTGAAGGCGGCCTCTCGAGAGCATGATTCGTCAGAGAGAGGCAGCAGAGCAGGTAAGAGACCCAGAGAGTCTAGTCTAGTCCATGAGAAGACCAGTGTTCGCGAAAACGAGGCCAGGGAGAGGACAAGGAGACAACGTGAATCGGAGATACTCCACGGCTAGATCTTCGAACAGATGCCAACTACAAGCTCGGAGACTTGAACGGATGATGGAATAAAGGCCAGAGTAAGCACAAGTACGGCGGAGATGCCAGTCTGCTTGGGACGCCGGTCCTTCTCGGCTCGACAGTATTATGTCCATGCTCTTTCCTGTCCCAAAAAGAATGAGTGAAATATCAGACCTGAAGCAAAAGTCTGCTGGGCCGAGGGGTATTGGCCAGTCAGAATGGCAGCAGGATGGATTCCTGAACGAGGACTGCTTCCGTGGACCATCCGCTGGTGGGCTTACACAGTACTTGGTACGGAAGAGTCACTCAAGGACGTAGGTGTGTTTGGTGGCTTGGATGAGAAGCCGCCCTAGCCAGGGAAGTTCGCGTGGAGGCGTTGCACGAAGAGGAGGGGCGTGTGGAGATGGCGACAGGGGAGTGGGTGCGAAGTCGAGGAGCTGAGTGGCTCGAGGATGGTCATGGGAATCTTGAAGCGGTTGGCCAATGGCATCAGCTGACAGATGGTTGAAAGGTCACTCGTCGACGCGATGGCGGCCACAAATCAAGAAAGTCTCGAGTCCGAGGGCTGAAGCTTTGCGCTCTTTGGGAATCGAGGAGACCCGGAGGGAAGGGATAGCCTAGCGATGGCTCAGAGCTGCACAGGTTCGCCCGGGGCCGTATGATGAGTGGACGGCAGCCATGGAGGAGGCTAGTTGGTCGCCATGACCGAAGGAAAAGGGAGCCATGGATAGGCATTTCCGCCACGAGACAGGGGTCCGGAGGAGGTTCTGGAGGGGCAGATGACCTGAGATGCCGGAACGAGGACAGGGCGTCGCAAGCTGAATGGTGGGATGCTGCGGCAGGCTACGATGCGATGAGAGCATGAGCGAGCATGAGCGAAAAAAAGACTGGATAACTGGATCTAGCTCGCGGTATGCTCCCAGTTGGCTCATTCCGGCACAAGCCAGGGTTTAAGACCCGAAAAGACAGAACAGACAGAAAAGACAGAAAAGACAGCAGACTTGCTCGCAACAATAACGGGCGATTGAGTTTTGAGCAGCGTCGATGAATGATCAAACACACCCAATGATGGGAGCCTAGCAGAGTCAATAGAGTCATTAGAGTCATCACCTCTCCAGGCCCAAGCCCCTCGTAGAATCCACCCGAGGTCATAGCGCGCATGGCGTCCACCGTGCCCCCTCCAGCGCCCACCTGACTGCCTCCCAGCCTAACTGGGTGGACCCCGGGTCCTCGCCGGAAGACTCTCGTACCGCTGGAGCTGGGGCTGGCCGCTGCACCCGAGTCAGTTTCAGTGCCCACAAGCACCAGCTCAGGTAACCAGCAAGACATGCCCCGTTGGTCACCGGCAGAAACACACCCAGTCTGCTCTCCCTCCTTATCACCTATTGTGCCAGGGAGGGATTACTGGGTAGCTGCCCACCTACAAGTAGGCATGCAGAGATAGGTAAAACAATGCCCGAGGATTGTTAGGGACTTGCTCAGGAAGGGTTTATCTATCGCTCCCCGGCCAGAGGAAAAGCGACTACCCAGTCTGCAGAAGTTGACGTCGTATATCGACGAAAGGACAACCCCTGTTCCCTGCTTCTCTGCGCATTGCCCGGCATCTTCTCCCTTCGACTACTATTCTAAACTCCCTCGTTCCACCCCTCCCTTTCCCCCAAAGTTCTAGTTTAGTGAAAACCACCCTGGCCGCATGTGCCGCCTAAACCGTATCTTGCTCTCTGCTGCATCAATCGCACGCTGCCGTCGCCGCTGCTGCATGAAAGCATCTGCATACTGTATGCCGACCCGCTACGCACGCGCATCCATGCACGCCCGCACTTTGGCAGCCCAAGAAGCCCAGAGGTATCAATCTCCCTGATGAGCATTATTAGCATTTGATTGATACCATCAGCTTTGTCCTCTGACTCTTTTGTGACAGACTCTAATCCCCACCAGTTCCCCGACTCGACTCGACCACCGATCCAAACCTCGTGTCTCTCTGTCCCTCACTGGCCCTGGCGTAGTATTGGCTTACGGCTTCCCACTCACACACCCTCTCGCTCTCCCCGCCGCCCTTGCTCCTTATACGTCTCCCTCGTCCTTCCCACCTCTTTCGCCATCTGGCGCGCTTTCTGGCCGCACATCTCCCGCACCTCTTTGCTGCGAGGCTCTACTCCTGCCTGTCCAATCTCATCCGGTCCAGTTCAGCCCACTGCCATCGAAAACAATACTCAAATCATCGAATAGACGCTCCACCGCTTCCTCACCAGTTATTACTGTTCATTCCCAGCTCTTCGGCTCCCGCCTAGTCGCCTGGCTGCCCGGCAGTACTGCGGAAATACCTCAAAACAACTGACCCCCAAAAGTGTATCGAGTGGTTCAGTTGAGAGCTCCACAGGCTCTTCAGGCTCTTCCAAGAGTACAGGGATACCGAGATACACTAAACCTCTTTGCCTGGAACAAACCACCTGCAGCGAACGCCCGCCTTAAGCTTAGACACTCTCTCGCACCAATTCCTGCCTGGCTCAGGCCTGGCGTTTCCCTGTCGCCGCGAGCAAATGTCTAATCGGTCATCCCCCAAAGTGCCCGTTCCTACATCCAGCTAGGGTTCACTCAATCAATGATCCGGCTGCCCTTTTTCAAGCCCGCGTCGTCCCAAGACCACAACTGAACCATCAGCAATCAGATCAAGCCGTCATCTCGCCGTCCGCCTTCTTGTCCATTTCCATTTTTATCCTCCATCATCATCCTTTCTCAGTCTGATCGCAAATTCCCCAGATTTCATCTCCATCCAACCGTCATCAACCTTCCTTTCCAATCACTCCGCAGGGGCTCGGTTCAACAAACCGATTCCAAGGTGTCATCACTGGGTTATCGCCACCGCTAAACAATTGGGCTGCGCGTCCCTCAACCCGCCAAACTCGAATTTCCTCGGCAAAACGTCGTCATTTTACAAACACACTGACCATTTTGGGCGGGGGGACCACCAATCTTGACTGACGGGCCTTGCCTAGGCACAAGAGGGAAACGGGGAACCAGTCAGCGAGAAGTCGGTGCTAGGAGGCGACAGAAAAGCAAAAAAAGAGGAACAAACCATTTCTTGACTTGCATCTGCAAGCCCCGAGCGCCATCTCCCGCTCTTCTCTTGTACTTCCGCACCTTGCGACACGCAGCTCACAGATCAAAAAAACTCACCACTGGCCGACCGACTGGCGTAACCGGCCGACCAACAGCGCCTCTTTTTTGGCACTGAGGGCCACTACTGCCACACTAAAGACTCCCCCCAGTTCGAGCTGCATCCTTTGCCGTCCGCCTCCACCAATCTACCTTCCGCCGCGGTCTCTGGTTCCAGCATAACCCTCGTCATCCTCGCTAACTTTACTTTTGCTGCACGCCTGCAACCGTGCTCTGCACCTGTGCACGCCTTGCTTCCCGCGCCTGTCTCTCTGTCTTGTCGCCGTCGCCATCCTCGTTGCACTTCAATATTCCTGTTGTCGCACATTGCTGAAGCGGCGCGGAGCGGAGGCACTGATCAGACGCAGGCACCCTCCCTAGATCTTCACGTCTGGGTCACCCAGCTCTGTGCTGCCTGGCAGCTCCTGGCGTGCTGATGCGGGTGCAGAGCCTGCGCATCATCACCACCACCATCTCCTCCACCACCACCATTTCATCGCCACGGCGCTGAAATGTCCATTTATCCACCTACTCGCCAGCCTACACATGCTCTGAATGGTATCGGCAACATGAGCGATGGTGCAGGAACCATCGATCCTGCAGCTTTGAACGCTAGTGGTATGCCATTTTCTATTGGTTTCCCTAAACCTGACCACTGGGAGCATCACTCGATGTGCGTTGGTCAAGGCCGTGACCCATGGATGCATGGGGCGCATCGCGGACCTTACTGAATTCTTCTTTCATCGAATTTCTCTGTCGCGTGCCTTTGCTGACGCCCTGTGTGTAACAGGTGGATTGATACAGTCATCAGCCGAATCAGGCCCGCGCGGCATCAAACGAAGCAGATCTCCCGAACAATATGGCGAATATCATCCAGGTGACGATGATGGTGAGTCGCGCTGCAGCTCCTTGACGCGTTAGAACGCACTGACATCCCAATCACCAGGCCCGCGCAAACGTGGTCGACCGTCGAAAACCCCCAGAACGTCTGGAGACTTTACTTCCAACGTCGATGCCCTCCCAACACCCTCCAGCCAGACCTCCCCAGAGCTGAATCAGACGCCCAGAAATCAAGGAGGCCCACAACCACAGGCCTCCACGCCGGTACAAGCATCTCCGCCGCGCACCCTTCCCAAATCGACCATAAAAGCACTGCCAACGGTCAGGGACCATACCAGCGACGTGCTGCAGCCCGAAGGAGACGAGTATATGCCACGCGAGTACGACGATGCAGGCGAGAAAAAGGTGGACCAACTGGGCTACCTCCAGGGCGGACGAGAGTACAAGATCAGGACTTTCACCCTCCCCGGGAGAGGGCAAAAGCTGTTTATGTTGGCAACGGAATGCGCGCGTCAACTTCAGTACCGGGATTCCTATCTTCTCTTCAACAAAAATCGGTCGCTCTTTAAGATCATTGCGAGCGTCAAGGAGAAGGAAGAGCTCGTTAACCGCGAGATCCTGCCCTACTCGTACCGGTCACGCCAGATCGCCGTGGTAACGGCGCGCTCGATGTTTCGCCAATTCGGCAGTCGCGTCATCAAAGACGGTCGAAGAGTTCGAGACGATTACTGGGAAGCCAAAGCTATCAAGCAAGGATTCACCGAACAGGATGCTGCCGGCGAGAAGCGACCTGGAGCCGCAAGGGCCAGAGAAGCGGCCGCCCAGGACCAGTTGAATGCTCGTGCTAACGTCGCTGCGGCATATGGTGACATCGTCTACAGCAATGGCCCGGGTTATGGAGCTGTGCAACCGCCAGCTCTTCATTCCGGGATCGCATCGACCATGGCACAACTGGCTTCCTTCGACCCAACCTACGAATCCAGGTACAAAGATATTGTGCGGCCGAGGCACGAAATAACGGGCCCGCCATATCAAGATCTCACTCGACCAAGTTCCGACGTGGAATTGGCCAGTCAAGCCAGCCATGCGGCTGAATACAGCAAAACCATCAACCAACAAAATCGCTACAGGCGTGGACTTGTCGAAGACTATTGGCGCAGGCCACATGAACCGCCTGTTTCAACACCTCCTCCTGCGGAAGCTGAAGTTGCAACGACAACTCATCCCTTCTCCTCGCCCCGATTTAACACGAGCGACGTCCCTTCCACTCAGCCCAATTCCATGTCGCACCCTTCTCAGTCTCTACCGTCCTCGATGAATCCTCCTTCATTCCCCCATCAACAGCCTCCTATCCAGTCACCCGTCCGCCAACCAAATCTACAACAACCTTTCTCGCGCGAATCATCCCAGTACACCCCTCAACACCCAGGTTATCAAAGATCATCTTCAAGTCTCTCCATCTCGCAACCTGGCTCTCAACAACAACCATTACCCTTCGGCGCAGGATTCCCTCATGCTATCAACCCGCAACAGCAGCAGCAGCAGCCGCCGCAATCGCAGTCACAGCAGCAGCAACAACAACAACAGCAACAACAAAGTTGGGGAGCTCCACCACCGCAGCCTCACCAGTCACCGGCTGTTCATCGTATGACTACGCCCCAATTCTCGCCCAGCTTAGCACAAGGACAAATTCCTTCGCCTTTACCTGGTGGCACCCATGCTAGTCCGTCTCCTCACCCGCAACAAATGCAACCACCACAGATGCCGTTGCTCCACCACCAAGGGAGTTCTGGTGGAATCGGCGGGCAGCAGCTATATGGTCCTGGAGCAGGACTGCAAGCGATCAATGCTGCTGCAGGGTATGGGGCTCTCGGCATTGGCCAGAGAGGCATTTACCCCATGGGCGGACAAAGTCAATTTATGCAGCCTAATCCTCAGCATGGGCAGGGATGGCCTGGTCCTCAGAGTCAAGGCCAGGGAGGTGGACAATGGACCCAAGGGTTTCAGTAGGACTTTGACCCGCCATGAGTTTTGAGGTTCAAACACTTGCAGGAAAAGGGAAAAAAAACCAAAAAAGAAAAGACATCAAGGGTGGTAGCGGAGGAGTCCTTCTCCCTTCTCGTTTGCATCAGTTGGACGGGATCCGACACTTTTCTGAGAATTGTAAACTCGGTTCTTTGGTCGCCACCTGGATCACAGGACAGCACAGGACAATGGCAGATACAGTCAGATATCTTGTTCTTGGGGTTTGGACTCATGAAATGCATCGGAGGGGTGTTGCATAGCGAGGCAGGCATAAGAGAAATCATCTGGGGGTCTGGACTGGTGAGCAATTCATGTTGGGAGGGTGCACAGTGAAGACCATGGGATGGGAGCGGGATGCATTTGAAAGGGTGGCAATTGCGAGTACCAGTGGACTTTTTCTATGGGGGTTTAATCAGCTCGTCCCTATTGTTTTCATGGATCTTTCCTTGGTATCAGCTCTCTTTTGTCGAGGGACAGACCCAGGGAGGTGGTCGCATTCGGTGTTGACGAGTCGGGATCTCTGTTTTCATTTCTTCCTTCCGCCCGGGCTCCTGGGTGTTTTGTTCTACGGTCCTTGTTTCCTCCTGTATTATCACCATTTGCTCTTGACTCCCCCTTTGAACTTTTTGATTTCTCGGCCTGTTGCATCTCGAGGGATTCTCATGGCATTGGAATGAGGGATACGAAGGGATGGGAAACATGTTGCGAGTTCCGTGTTTTGAGTCGACCTCTCTACATAGCAGTTTTAATTTGTGAATTCAGATTACCTCGACGGTGGAAACACATGATTCTCGCGATCTTTCCAGGTAGAGGAAACTGGGAAGGCCTTCCATCTCGTTCATACTCCGTCGCAACCTACCTAGTATATAAACATCATTTCAACCAAGCTTTCTTCACTGTCACTGGAGTGAAGAACAGGATAATAGTGTTCGATAGACGCCCCAGCTCTCCACAAGACAAGGAGCATTATCCTCGTGTACCAACGGGTCTCGGGAGAGGGAGGGATGCTTTGACATTGTGCATTTATGATTGAGGTACGCACCGACGTCCTCCGAGACGAGTAATACATCTTTGTACAATCAAGCCGAAAGGCGCGAGGGACGCCAGGAACCTTTGCCCTCCGGCAGATGGAACAACACCACGAGGCCCATCGATTTTGCGTGTTTCAACCCCTTTGTGGGCTTGATCAGGCCGGACTGGTATAATACGTGCGAAGAATCATGGCCATCCGGAGCGATTCGCTGCTGAGCTTCCTCCCACCACCAGTCGCTTCTCTCTCTCGTGCCTCTCCCCTTCAAGGCCGTCTGTCTGTCTGTCTGTCTGTCTGTCTGTCTGTCTGGAGCGAACTGATGTCGTGGGGTCAAGCTGGCCCAGCTTGATCTGCCGAGCTAAACGGCCCCACGAGCGGGCAAGGGCAAGCGGGCACCCGGGGAGCGGGTGGTTGTTCGTTGCAAGCCCTCCTAATCGTACGAAGCCTCGTCGAGAGAGGGCATCGAAGCAGGCATCCCGAATGTCCCTTCTTTAATTGACCGGACTGCATGTTTTCGCCCGTGGATTCAACTTCAACATTCCAGATTGTTTCCTGGCGGGGACAGATTTGAACTTTGACATCTTGACAATCCGAGTTACGTGATAGAGCAGGACGGTTTCTCGTATTTTACCCTTAACCTCGTCTCTAAGCACTTTGTCGACGAGGCTCAGGAATCGACCATGGCACAGACGGGTGTGGCTTCGGAAGTGAACAGAGAGAAGCGGTATGCTGCAGCTAAGGTTCCTTTGAAGGTGATAATTATAGGGTATGTTCCACTCCAAGAAGGTGGTCACTCGCAGCCTATGTTCTACACAAGACAAAACCTGACGGTGTTGAACTCTCTAGAGCGGGCATTGGAGGTCTGGCGGCAGCATTGGCTCTGGGGAAACGAGGCCACAATGTCCATGTTATCGAGTTTGCTCCCGAAATCCAAGAGGTTGGCGCCGGAATCCAGTGTGCACCGAACATGCTCCGGCTCCTGGATCGCTGGGGCGTAGGCGCCAAAGTTCGACGGACCGGCGTCGCGCTCGGGGCCATCCATATCCTGCGTTGGCAGGGAGGATCTCTTCTCGGCAGCGTCCCCATCAACCAAGCCCACGGCGAGCAGTTTGTCGTGCATCGTGCGGACTTGCAGACGGCTTTGCTGGAGAAAGCCATGGCCCTGCCCAATGTGAAGCTGCAGACCAACACAAAGGTCGAGGACGTTCGGTTCAGTCCGGCCGCGGTGGAACTCCACGACGGCTCGACCATCTACGGAGATGTCGTGCTCGCTGCGGACGGCATCAAATCCATGGTCCGTGCAAAGGTCCTGGGAGACGACAAAGACGTCGCAATACCGACTGGGGACGCCGTCTTCAGGGTCGTCCTCACCAGAGAGACCTTGAGCAACTACCCGGACTTGATGCCCTATATCAAAGAGAAGAAGGCAATCCGATGGGTGGGGCCAGGAAGACACATCATTGCGTATCCCGTGCGGAACCATGAGATCTAGTAAGTCCCTCTTGGGAAGTCCTGGATGAGTTCATCAGACAGCTTTTTTTTTCATTCGGCCGAATGCAATGCTAACCACCACCCAGCAATGTGGCTCTTGCTCACCCTGATCGTGGCCGGGTGGACGAGAGCTGGACGACCGTCACATCCAAGAAGAATCTGCTGTCGGAATACGAGGGCTGGGATCCAAAACTGGTCCAGATGTTGGACCTTGTCCCAGAGGGGGATGTCTTGGAGTGGAAACTGTGCATGCACATGCCCCTTCTGCGATGGGTCAGGGGATCGTGTGCACTGTTAGGAGACGCATGCCATCCCATGTTGTAAGTCCTCCCTCTTGTATCTTGGCATTGAGGAGAAGTGGTCTAATCTTTCAACAGACCGTACGTGGCCCAAGGCGCGGCGCAAGCCGTGGAGGACGCAGCCTCGCTGGGAGTGGTCCTATCCTCGATCTCATCCAAGGACGAAATCCCCGCTGCGCTTCAAGCGTATGAGAAGGCGCAGAAGGCGCGCGCCGAGCACATCCAACAATCATGCCTGACCACAAGGGCGGCTCTTCACTTGCCCGATGGTCCCGAGCAGGAAGCTCGAGATCAGAAGTTCAAGGTCTTGTCCTCGGGCGGCTCCAACGACGACAAATGGGGGGACCCGGAGATGCAGAAGTTCCTGTGGAGCTGGGATGCCGAAGCCAAAGCGGAGGAAGCTTGGAAAGGTGAGTGTTCTGTCCTTTCGAAACGATCTCGGGTTGGTTGCATCGCTAACTTGATACCAGATATGAGACGTCAGCCGAGCACACAGAGTCGGCTGTGATCCCCAGGACCAGGCTGAGCTTAGACCAAACTAGTGCTGCATAATTTTGTTGCACCGCATATAGACGTTAGAGATATCGGGGGGTTCTTTTGGCTGACCAAGGTAATCGACAGAATACAGGTATAGTCATTCGGCGGTTTTGGATATAGGGACAAATCTCTTGTCTATAGACATATCCCATATTGCCTCCCTAAACACCTGCTTGTAAGTCGACAGTAGAACTAAAACAAAGCGGAGTTATTCCTGTCGTTTGAGACCCATGCTAGCAAGTCGGGTATAAGGAGACAGGGAATATCTTATCGCTAACCTGCATTGAAAGGCTTCAACTGTCGGTGGCATTGCCTGAATCGGCGTGGGCCTCCTAACCGCCTGTAGAGTGGAATGCATGTTCATGCAGCATTAGCTTGGGGGGACATTTTTCGGGAATGCGAACAGCGAGAGAGACATGTGGCAACCGGACGATCGGAATGCCCAAGACTGAACGAACCAGGCCCCAGCTGGTTGTGTACCTGTGTCGGACGCCCCTGGGCTCTGTGTTGCCCAGCATGCGGGTAAAGTGGCAGTTTCGCAACGACAAGGTGAGGTGTCGGAAGTTCGTATTTTGCGTACCACAGAAATCCCTTCCGATCTTCTGGCGCAGCATCCATCAAATCGACGCTACCTGGAGGTACTTTCTCCCCATGGCCTCGCCGGATCGTCAGTAGCAGCAGCAGCACGGAACCTAAACCATGCGGTCTGGCCACGGGGCTGCATCAACGACCCATCGACCAGGTGGCAATTCGCACGCGCTCAAACTCAGACCGCCAAAGGGCAGCTTGCAACGACGATCCTGGAAACCCACGTTGCTGGCAGATCCAGAATCCCTTTCCAGGCTTTTGTTCGTCCAGATCCTGGGCTCGAGTGTCGTGGTGCCGTCACCTAGCGGCCCCTTAGCATCTGCCGGGAGCCCGCTCCTGGACGGGCGAACCAGCCGGTATAGGTCAAGACGCCCAGCCCGGCTAACGAGTCAACTATCGCCATGCCCAAGACTGGCGTATTTCCGGGGCGAGAATGACTTTGTCCCCAGTGTCCCCTTGAGATGAGAGCCCCATTGCACTCTTCTGCTTGCCTTGGGCAGTGGAGACCCCGCCTCGTCGCCCCACCGATTCTCCCTCGAACGAGCCTGACGGGTACAGAGGAGGCGGAGGAGGAGAAAGAGGAGGACCCTAGCGAGTGGACAACTGGGACTGGAGAGAGGCAAGCTCAAAGAGTGGGAGATGGAGGCAACGGCCTGAACCCAGTCGCTGCTGGCCCCAGAAAAAAAAATATGGCCGGGTGGGCAGATCTGTGCTTCATTTATGAAGTCGATTGATTCCTGCCCTGCCACATGGCCTTCGCTTCCTCTGCTTGCTTCAACCACGTCCCTCTCCCAGTGTCGTCGTTGAAATTCCCGTGGTCAAGCCCAGAATATTCTCCCATCCCCTCCCAAAAAGTCGGAGCCTCTACAGACACCGCCCATCATGACGGGAGACCACGAACACGGCCACCATCCTGCCCATCTGAAGCACAGGTGAGTCACGATTCGCCCTATCCCGACCTGGTGGCCGATTGACACAGACTGACATGCCTTTGTTTTGTTTAGCCATGCTCACGAAGAGGCAATTCCTGGAACCGTCAACTTGCAAGCTCAAGGTGCGCCGCCTCCGCCCATCTACTCGGCACAGCTTTGGCCCTAGCCAAGTGGCTTGAGGCTTTGCGAAAAGCTAATCTATACGATGCTAACACTTCGTATTCAGAGGGCGATGATACCGGCTACGGACAAGCTCTGTTCCCTGTGCCAGCAGACGACCCCAACGACCCGCTACAATGGGGCAACTTCAAGAAGACAATGATTCTGTGCATCTGCGCTGCGTATTCGTTCCTGGGAAACTCGTCGTTGCTCGGTCCCTCGGTCTACATTGGCATTTACGCTGAATCATTCGGGATTGACCCCAATAAGGCTTCAAACCTGATCTCATACCCCAACCTGGCCTATGGCTTTGGCTCTTTGCTTCTGGTCCCCGCCTATCTCAAATTTGGCCGACGACCTGTTATGCTCATCTCCATTATCTTTGTAAGTCGCGGATCCTCCCTGGAGTTCGTTATCCGAACACCATAAACTAACGAAAACCGACCAGTTCGCCGCTGGCCTGATCGGCTGTTCGCAATGCGACTCATACGGCACTTTGATGGCTTGCCGTATAATCCATGCATTTGGCTCTGGAGTATGCGAGGCACTACCCGTGCAGCTAGTCAACGACATCTTTTTCCTGCACGAGCGTGGTCAACGGCTGGGCTACTACACTGTTTGCCTGTGCTTGGGTGCCACTGGACCCTTATACGCCGGCTACATGCTTGCGGGCGGCTATTCGTGGCGGCTGTTCTTCTACGTCGAGTTCGCATTCGCATGCGCTCTGTTCATCCTGGCTTTCTTCTTCGTCGAGGAGACTTGGTATAAGCGCGAGGAGATGAAGAGAATACTCGGAGCCTCCGTTGAGGCTTCTCCGACCGAGAAAGGCGTCGAGGCTGACTTGCACGAGGTCACAAGCCCTGCGCCAGTCAGGAAGTCGTTCGTTTCTACGCTCAAGCCGTGGGGCGTGTACGATCGCGATGTCTCGTTCTTCATGACTGCGGCTCGATCGTTCACATACTACGCCGTACCGTCTGTGTTCTGGGTGGTCTCGACCTATGGTATCTACATTGGTTTGGGGGCTTTGGCATTCAACTACACTTTCCCTGCCAAGATTGTTGCTCCTCCTTACAATTGGAGTCAGGTAAGCTACGACAAACCCTGGTACCCAGAGGAAAATGACCAGAAAGAAGCTGACTGATGGGAAAACATAGACTAATTCCGGCTTGATCGCTGTTGGTAATGCCGTGGGCTACATTCTCGCCATTCCCTTCACCACCTCCTCCGACCGACTAGCCGCGTATCTGACCAAGAAGAACAACGGGATCCGCGAGGCCGAAATGCGTCTGGGCGTCCTCCTCCCGGCCATGCTGATTGGGCCCGCCGGCCTGATCGTCTACGGCTACACGGCGCAGGACAACCTGCACTGGATCGGCTACTTTGCGGGCGTGGCCATGTGCAACTGGTCGGCGTACTTCTACTTCACCTTCACTCTGGCCTACGCGGTCGATAGCTACACGGTCAACCTGTCCGAGATGCTCATCGCCATGAACCTCGGCAAGCAGGCCATCTCGTTCGGCTTCGGCTTCAAGATCCTCGACTGGATCCTCGAGAGCGGCTACGTCACCATCATCGCCGGCGTCTTCTGCGGCGTCCTCATGGCCAACGACCTCATGCTCATCGTCTTCATGCTGTTCGGAAAGAAGATCCGCATCGCCACCAGCAAGACCTGGCTGGCCCAGATGCATCGCCAGACCCATGTCGTGGGAGAATCTCATTAAAGCAAAGAAAACACCAAAACTAAGAGGGTATTGGAAGGGGGAGGGAAAACGAGAACCATTCGAACATCAGCTGCATGCTACAACTACTCTCATGCGGCGCGCCGGGCTCTTTGTGTTCGCCCGATCTTTAGCCTGCTCGCTGTCTTGTCTCCATATTGACATGTCTTCTATACAGGGCATCTTTGTCGAACATTCCCGGCAATGCTTCCTTATTCTGTTGGATGTTATAGCAACGGACCCCAGGACGAGGCCAGTGAATTTGATGTGATTTCCTTGGCTATAATGTGCCGGTCCGGCAGTGAAGAAGGTAGTGTTCACACACTGAGAAATGGGATTTTCTCTTCCATCTTGAAGCTCTACATCTCTTTATCCTCGCTCTTACACACGTTGTGCTTCGATCAAATCCATCAATCATTCACCGTTTCCCACATCCCCTTGGTTCGACCTTTCGTTCATTCATCGTCCCGTTCGTTCTTTGTCCACACCGCGAACATGGGCGTCAACACCTTCACCATGTCTGCGAAATTCGTCCTGGCCCTGTCCTTGTCCTTCCTTGTCCTTTCTTCTCCTCAGGTGTTGGCGTCGGTCTTGGCCAGTGCTGCGTCCAACGTCTGCGCCTGGGACGGTGCGATGCCGGTGCTGTACCACGTGTACGGCACCGACGTGTGCCCGCCCAAGTTTGTGCTCAAGAACGGCGTTGATTGTGAGGATTCTCCCATCGATGCTTACAAATGCGCCAGCTTCTGTCAGATGAAGACCACCTTCTACTATGGGCCAGAGCAACCCTATTCGGCGATGCCCATGTGCACTGGCGGTAAGGAGCTCGCAAAAAGAGCAGTCCCCCTTACCACAAGCCCCGTCGATTGGAGCCCACAAGCTGACGACGCCTGTAATGTGGGCATATAGGAATCTCTTGCACGTTGACCGAGTCCAGGCATGTCGGCTACAATATCAAGGGTAAACTGAACGGCAATTTCAAGAAGGGAGCTATGACACTTGGGTCAGTAATGAGTTCAACCCAGTGCTTCTGGCCATAAGACTGACTTGATTGTTTGTTCTCGGCCCCTTTTAGCATCGCCGGCGGCCTCAATTACAAAAGTGGCCAAAGTGAGAGCTTCAAGTTTACCAAGATCCTCAAGCACAATGAATGTGGATATTTCACCTTCATCCCAATTCAGCGGGACGTCTGTGGAACTTACTCGGAAGGAACTTATCCAGAAAGTGGCCGGCCCTGTATCGACACCACCACAGTCGGCAATGCTTGCGCCGTCGACATGGTGACAGTCGAGGATCATTTTTATTGGTTCAAGCGTGTCATCCGTGGTGTCGCGGTCTTTGTCTATCTCGACTGCGCGACTCTCGAGCCTCTGCCGGACGAGAATCAAGAAGCTCCCTTCAACAAGCCTGGTGTTCGTCTGCCTCGGGGCTTAGCCCTGGCAAATGCTTACAAGAACATGTGGAATGCTTCGCGCTATGGCCCCGTGGCCGCACAGTCCGATACGGCTGTCTGCGACACCGACCAAGTCGCCAATGCGACTGACTGTGCTGAAGTCTTGGCTGATGTCTCTGAACGTGGAGCCGAGATGGTTCCGGCGGGCAGCGCATTCCAGAATAAAGAAGTCACAATTTCGGTGAGTCGTGTTGTGCTCTTTTTGGTCCTTTTTCTTCCTCTGCCTACCTGGAACTTTGCGCCGAGCTTGGTTGATACCACTTCATGTCGCTTTTCTGTGTCCGTCTCAGATGAGGAAAAAGAAGAGATGCTGATCCGAAAATCTGCAGGCCTCAGGCAACTGTGCCCTGTATCTAACCTACGATGAGGATTGGACGCATACCTTTTGTCTGGTCCCCTTGGTGGAAGTCTCGGCCGCAGCGCAGTCCCTCTACGACTCTTGTGGGGACCACAATACTGGCATGGTTGGAGGAAGTCATGTTGTGAGACACGTTGGCAATTGTGGAGCTACGGTCGCTTTTCAGCCGAATCCTGACAATTGAGAAGATCCCATGCCCCGTCGTCGGAGCATGTAGGCATATTGGTCACAACTGTCTCTCTTCAATTGCCGTGAAGGTTGGGTAAGAGCATGGTGATATGGAAAGACAGAAATTTTGTACCGAGTAACGACCACGACTGGCAGATGTGGGTTGAAACAAGTAGGGGAGGGGGCTGGCTATCTTGGGCGCAGTTACCTCAGGCCTTTGGAAGAACACTGCAACCGTCATCATGGCGAGCATAAACACAGCTTGTTCTCAGAGAGCAAGTTCCTCAATCACAGAATGATTTTGCTAGAGAGAACATACCCTTTCGAAACCATGATCTTTCCGCCTCCGTTCACAATTTCCAAGTCGACAAACTGAAGTACGGATCACTAGGCCCGCTCAGGACCCAGCATTCAGCAAGCCTCCCCAGAAAGCTCTCACAGTGCCTAAAATTTGGGCCCGGAAATGCCCCATCCTTTGCCTCGTGTGTGTTAGGGTCCTCGTCTTTTAACTCGGCGGCATCACAAGGTTAAGCGGTTAGCGAGCCCCAAAGGGGGCAGCGCCGGGTGTGCTTTGTGCTTTTCTGGTCCCAGCCCCGGAGATTCTTCTGTGGCCGAGAGATCCACCGAGTTACTGGGGTTGTGGAGGCGGGCTGCGAGGAGGGAGAGTGGAGGAGGGAAGGGGGCGGCAGACTAACGCCGTGGATGGCAACGCCATCTGATTAGAAACTTGATTGCTTGGACTGGGGAGGTTGGGGCAGCTGACCTCTTCCGATCTCCTTTGGATCGCTCTCTCTCTTTCTTGTCCCGAGCTCTTCTCTCGTTGATGGGAGTATCTGGTGCTGTCTTGGATGGCTGAGTGAGAGAACAAGTGAGCCAGGAATGAGTGAAAGACTCGATGAATGACTGCGCCATGCACGGAGTAACTGGCTTCCTCTCGGTGTTTTAGATTCTCCGGGTCCCGGACGCTGCGCTTGAAACCCCAGAAAAATCCCTTGAATCCTTGGATCCATGCATCCTTGAACCCTCCTCCACTCACCATCTTCTTCTTCCTTTTCTTTAATCCCAATTCGCTGGGAGCATTTTCATTCTTGGAGCCTCCCTCCACTTTTCTCGCTGTCAGGGCTTCCACACACAAATCAGCAGCCATAGGCCGTCTATTGCCTCTCCGCACACCCATCTCGCCCATCTGGCCCTTCCCCCTCCTCACCCGTTCTCTCTCTGACGCCTCTCTTCCGGTCTCTAACAAGACGAGTGGCCAAAACAAGACCCCGAGCTTGAAGGGCGAAACATCCAGATCTCCAGGCTATTTTGACTAGTCCTCTGCTCGACCATTACACAGTCTCGACCTCATTACCTTCTGTGCCTTCCCTCCACCGCTCCCACATTCTTTTCCCAATTCAATACCTCTCCCACATCCTCGCACAGGTCCCTCCACATATGCTCAAGTCATGGTCTTGCGACAGTGTACCGTATGTGGCCGCCGTTTCACAAAGACTGAACACTTCAAGCGCCACGAGCGCTCTCGTACGTCAAATTCAGCCTACCCCGCGCTAGCCCTTTACTCATGCATTTCCAGACACGCGTGAACGTCCCTATCCATGTACTATCTGTGACAAGGCTTTCTCTCGCAGGTTCGTGATTCCTTCAATCTGCTATTTGTAGTTCGAGCTGGTACTAACCACACTCTAGCGATGTCTTGTTCCGGCATATGAAATGCCATGCCCAAAAGAACGACAAATCAACTACTGCCAATGCTTCCTCTCGTAGGAACACCATCTCAGAGGGCGTCCCCCCTCAGCCTTCCCAGGATGATTTCAACATCAACTCTCCTGGTGCTTTGGCCAATGGACCTCATACGGGTATTCCCTTGATGCAGATTCTCTCTCCCAGTAACTACCTCTCTCAGACCGGGAATGATCCTTCTCAACCTGCCAGACAATCTTCGCTAGATGTGTCTAACCCTTTTCTTGATTCCTCGTCGAATCCTGGCAATGCTCTTAGCATGCAGCTCCCTGGCTCGGCGTGGACGATGCCCTCCCCCATCACCACCATGAACAACAAGACTTCAAGTTCTTCACACGGTCTGAAACAGTCTCCATCGCAGAACAGCGGTGAAGTGTCGACCTTTGAAACTTCAATCACTAGCCCCCACAACCCTGGACAGACTCCCAGATCCGAGATTGTGCCCAACCAATTTTCGGACAGCCATCTTGAGTGGCTTCCTCAACCGGACAATCCCAGCACCAGCAATTTTCACGATCCTTTCCAGATGTGGTTGTTTCCTTCGCTCGGTGATCTGGATCAATCTCCCGACTTCCTGCAAACCTATGGCATTCCTGACCCTCAGCAGCCGTACCAGGACTCAAAAGATTTGGTGAACGGCAGAGCCTATGACCCTGCGGACAGGACGAAAAATATCGCCAAAGTTCCACGAGAACGCTTCTCTAGGGTTCAGCGATGTTGGAACCCACGTCCAGGCCGTGCCCATCGAATCATGCCAGTTCTCTGGAGGGAAGTCGCATCATCACCAATGGATAATCTATTCTCGGAATCGCCTATCACAGATGACTTTCGGACCGCGTCGAATTGGGGTCTCGACACTGAATGTCGAGTTCGATTGAGAGACACATTCCGCACTCCCGCCCCGTCAGCATATCACTCGCCTAAACTGCAAGCAGTCGTTGATCCAGCTCTCTCCTCACAACAGCCAGCGAACGAAGAATTCCCTCCCGCCGAAATTCTCGACATCGCGCTAGGCCTTTTCTTCCGCCGATTTCACCCTACCGTCCCATTCATCCATATTGCAACGTTTTCTGTTCGGAATACTCCTGCACAAATGCTATTCGCAATATGTCTTGTTGGTTTGAGCATTCTGGGAACCACCGGTGCCACCAGATTCGTATCGAAGATGTTTCCCAGCTTTTTACAACGTGTTTGTAATGATTTATCAGCCTCTGCAGGATGTTCTGCAACACCGACACAACAAATGGTTTTGTTTGCAACGGGGTTACTGACGTTGAACTTGTCTGTTATCACTGGGGATAAAGATTGCTTTAATCAGAGTCAGATGCTTTATGTCAGTCTATTGGCTATGGTCCAGCAAAACGGGTTGTTCGCCGCCGGTGATGGACAATCCCTCGATGCGCTTCTATCCGAAATGTCGGAATCCGACGATCGTTGGAAAGCGTGGAGTCGGATAGAGTCGGCCAAACGTCTGATCCTCGGACTGCTGCTTTGCGATTCGTGGTTCTCAAATTTGTTGTCCAAGGCCCCGATTGTGAGATCGGAGTCGGTCTGCGTCGTGGCGCCTTGCGATGAAGCCCTCTTTCAAGCCAAATCCGCGACTCAATGGCAATCGCTGCTTCGTAGCGGGAAGAGCCAGAGTGCCCCAACGTTCAGGATCGAGGACCTGCACAAGCATGATATGGCACCGATAGGGAAGTTAGGGTACCTGGGGCGTTCATCACTGCTCGCATTACTCCAGATCCAGGTTCTTGAAGCTTATCAACGACTCATGCCTCCGGATCAATTGACCATTGGGTCATACATACCCTGGCACGTCTATGCTGGCGATGCACGCGCGAGCACACTTGTACCAGCGCTGCTTGCGGCCACTCACACCGCGGGCCCACTCTCGAAAGTCGACGACACGAATTGCATTGTTCTCTGGCACAGTCTATGCGTCATGCTCTTGTCAGATTTTAGGATGTTTGAGTTGGCGGCCGGTCGACACGGAGCTGCCCCTGCGACCGGTGCACTCGAGAGCATCTCCCAATGGAGCCAAACTCAAGCGGCGCGCCGGGCGTGCGTACACGCAGCGCAGAACTTCAAACTCATGTCTGAGCGCCGAGTCAGCGACAATGTGACAATCCATAGCGTAACAGCACTGTTCGCCTCCGCACTCGTGTTGGGTCTCTATCTCTTCATGGTCAACCCGAGCTCGGGTCGGCAGGGCACCGCGCCCGTGGAGCTAATGGACGCGGACCCCGACTGGGCCGAGTTGGGCGATATGGGCTTCAAAGATGAGAGTCTGGACCCGACAGCGGCCGAACGAAATCTGACCACGAACCGCGAGGACGAGCACTTCAGTTTGGTGTATCAATTCGTCAAGTACGGTGGCGCCCTGTCCTTGGGCGGAGTGGCACATAGTGGAGGATACGAGGGTGCCAGGAGGGTGTTGTTGGATTTTGCAAACCTGATGGACGGGATCAGCGGCAGGAGGCTGAGGACGTTTACCCAAGTGTTGCATATCATGAGCGACGATTTGATGAATGTGGATCCGGCATTGTAGCCATTTGGACGAGGCTGAGATATGCAAAGGGGGTTAAAACAGACGCTGTGTGTGCTGGACATCCTGAGCCGCCGATTTGATGGGCTCTCCGACGTCCATGCAACGTGCTAGAACCTATCTAGGCGTGTTGAAAATCTTAAATGATACCCTCGAGGGATGAATGTACATGTTGCATGTCTCCTTCAGCACCTTCTTCGTCTTCCCCCTGTCTTTGGTGTTCGTACTCCTTTTCCCACCACCGCCAAGCATCTCCGTCTCCCTGTTCACCACAATGTAGAAGTTCGTTCAGTCACTCGCTGGTATCCTTTCCCCTGCTTGATCGACACAGATATTTCGTCCAGAGTGTAGAGCACCGAGTATATTGGTACATACCTACCCTCCCTCCCTACGGTGTGGCTCCGCTCGGAGAAATTCCTGCGGGGCGGTCCTGGGGCGCGGCGGCACATTACTACCTCCCAGAGGTACGCTTCCACACGGCCATGCAGGTCGTTACGTACATACCGAAGTACAAGCCACAAGTACCTAGGTAGATGCTCGTAGGTACAGGACGTGCGAGTATCTCTCATGCCAAAAGCACCGAGGTGCCGAGGAAGCACGTGCGTATCACCTGGCGGCGCTTACTTGTATGTTTGCCCGTTGCTGTCGAAGCCGTGGAATTGAGACATTTTCTTTTTGGGGGCAAAAGGACTGTTTTTTTGGCTGGCTGTTGAAATTGAAACACCCTTGTTTCAATAATGCGAACAACAACCAAGCAGAAAACTCCCCGTTCGTGTATTCTCTAATTCTATAGATCCCTTCTGCCGTATCTAAGGTTCTAGGTTCTATGTGTATAGATAGGTTCTCTCTAAGGGGGCGTAACCCAGAAACACACACACATACACACAGAGACACATAAACACACATATGATATCCCGACGACAAGTGCCGTCAATCAAAAACTCCGGTCTAATGATGACGACGATGTTGATGACGATGCAAAATCAACTCCCAGCCAAACCCCCCCAAAGACCAACGCCCTTCTGTGCGATCATTTTGTCCTCTTTTTCCGAAAAAATGTCATCAAATCACTTCTGCCCGAGTTTCTTGAGCTGTTCATTGATGCCCTTGAGTTCGCCGAGCCGGACCTCCTCGCCCTGGTGCAGGACGCGGAGGTGCTCCTGCTTCAGGCGGCGGAATTCCTCGTCCAGCCGTTCGTGCCACGGGTAGAGGACGAAGACCTGGAAGCCCAGCGCCGACGTGGCGATGACGAAGTTGGTCAGGGAGACTCCTCGCGTGAATATCATGGTTGATTGTGGGGACCACAAAGCGGTTTTCCTCGTTGGCGGATGGGGAGAAGAGTAGGGAGGTTTGGTTTTGGATGTTTATACTGTTTCGTGGGTGCTTTGGTTAGAGGAGGTGGGAATATCCTTTTGAATGCGTGTGTGCTGGCGATAACGACAACGACTTACTTGGATCCCACGCTGCTTCGGGGGAGGGTTTGGGTAGAGGTAAATCAAGCGGTCAAAAAACTCTTGCGAGCGAGATCACAGGTGACATACACTCAGACGGACAGAAAAGCGATTGGAAATCCTGTGGACGAGCGTGTGAAGGATCGACAGAGTTATCTTCTTCCCCCTTCGAAGGCCTGTTGAACCTCCAGGTGCTGAGGATAAGGACAGTGGGAAAGTGAACTTCGAGAAACGAACAGAGGTGAAGAAAGAGAAGAGAAAACGAAAAATGGCGAAAGACGAGGTCTCGTTCTCGTTTTCTGCTTCGGGGAGTCACGAGACAAGATGCCCAGCCTGACGCTAGATATTGATCGGAGAGAAAGAAAAAAAAAAAGCGCCCAAAGGACTGCAGAACCTTACGAGTCAAGCTCTGGTTTCTTTCCTGCCTCTTCTGCCCGGTGAGGGGAGGTGACCTTGATTCGCCCCAGTGGCAGCGTTATCGGCGGTGGTGAAGGGTGAGAAGTGAGATGCAGTTCTTTCCGCCTGCGGTTTAGCCTTGTCGCGCCATGTGGATGTCGTGCCGAGCGAATTCTGCAGCCTTGCTCCGATCTTCGGCCGTGATTCGGAGTCAAGGCCCTGCCAGCACGTCGACTTGGAGGCAAAACAGGTACCACGAGGTACCTCAGCGCTGTATGAACTGCCCCACGGAACAATCGAGATACCCACCCACGACGACTCCCGCCCTGCGACAGAATAACAATCTCGCGGGAAATGAGGTCCTGTAGGAGGACCACTCCCCAAAAAAAGAGAGGGTTGGATAAACAATATACATCAGAGCCTCCACTTCGAAAGCCTGAGACTGCCTTTCGCCCATTTACTGTGGTGCACAGGAGACAATATCTGTTGAACAAGACGCCTGAAGTTGACAGTCTTCCAACAAGGTCCCCGATGACGCCACTGCCTGAAGCCCCTTCCGGAGTGTTCTAGCCCTGGTCTATTCCAAGGACTAAGCCTTGGGTGTCACCATCTCTGGGCGAGTTCGTGCTAGCCATGGAGGACATTCCCGGTGGCGGCGACATTTGCCGCTGCGCCTCATTGAGAGAGAGAGAGAGAGCACCGTACAATTACACAATATAGCAACATTCCCAGTGTTCCAGAATGCTGAGACCGTTCCCTGCCAGTGTCCCAGTATGTTGCTGAAGGCCGAATCCCGATGGCTGAGGCGAACGATCCGAATGAGTGGGATGCAACAGTTGTCCACCTTCGACTCCTCCGACACCCCCACGTGCCGCGTCGGATCAACATTGTTTCAATCCTTCCCACGGAGAACAGGCGGTAGACTTCGTGGGCAATCACACTAGCGATGAGGGTCCATATCTTCTCGCGTTTCGTCTCAGCCTTGCCGAGACTCCGAGGCATCTTCCGATCGGATGTCGACCCTGAAAGTGCCCATGGATGTGGTGACGCCTCGAACAAAACTCCTCTTCTAGATGGTGACCAGCAAGTTCTCAGAGAATGAACGAGAATTCAAAGCAAACAGCCCAACTCGTTGATGCAGTCATTCTGGTTCATGGTATTCATCAATCCTCCGCAGCTGCGGGGGTTCTTCACAATCTATATAAAACACCCGTCGGGTCATCGTCACAGGTCAAAGTCATCATTCCAACCCAATTTATCGTAAATATCACCCTCCTCAGCATCCTCCGTGCGCACGTCCTTCTGCTCAACAGACCATCGTCCAGGCGTCTTCGTCAAACCATCAGTGCTTTGCGACCACTGAAAGCTGTCGTCCATCATGCCGCGCCCCTTGCCGCCCATGACTCGATCCATCATGCGTCCGGCCTGCTCAGGAATCTCTGGTGCGTCCCGGAATACATGGTCCAGCGGCACTTCAGACCTTTTCACCGGCGTGAACAGAACTGGCCGGCGCGACCGAGTCATGTGCAAGTTTTGCCCGCTGTCGATCTCGTCAAAACGACCAATCTGCCCTGGTGACCCGGAAGGAGCATCGAGGTCAGACAAAAGCACGCTTTCCCTACCTAGATTTGTTCCTTTAGATGCTGGGGTCGCTGCGATCGTGAATCCGTCGACCACGTTCGCTGAAGGGGGACAAAGCCCAGGCAAGTTCAGCGGATTTGAGGTTTTCTTTTCAGTCCCGCGTGATGGCGTCTCATGGATGGCTGCAAGGACTGCTCGTTTTGTGGCTGACGACCTTGTGGTGCTGTTTGAGCTCGGTATTCCAAGACGTACAGGCCGAGGCTTGATCGTTGACGAAGGAATTACCGTCGCCGGATCTTGTCCCTGAACCGTCAATTTTGGCGGTTGCGGCAACTCTGGCTCCTGCATGGACTCTTTGATCCTCCTCGCCCTGGGGGTTGCAGATATCTGGACTGCTGCTCTTCTCTCCTTGTCCTTACTCTTCCTGTCCTCTACCTCGTCCATGAACAGACCCGCCACGGTCCTGCGATCAGGCTTCTTAAGCGCATCAATCGCGGCCTCCAATTCCTTCTTTTGCTGAGCCAACCGGTCAAGCTTGCGCCGTTTCAGCTCATGTGCTTTTTGATCTGCAGCAAGGTCGATTTCGCGATTGCTGAAAGAGAGCGACTTTGATAGATTGCCCCCGCGAGAGACCGGCCTCTCCGAGGGTTCGCGCTTTAGAGCTGGAATTATAGGGTTATGCGTCATGGAGGCTACTACGGATGAACCGCGGGACAAGGTAGTTGGCGGAGAGGTGTGGCGATTGAGTTGGTGGTCCTCACTGAGAACCCTTTCGAGAGTCCGTTTGGCCAGCGGCCGCGCTGGTTTGGACTTCATGAGTGATGATACTGAGGACGACTTATGCAGAGTCACTGCAGGTGCTGGATGAGGTTCTTTGGATCGCTTGGGCGAAATTTCGGGTCCGCCGAGCTTACGGGATACTGATTTGATTTGCTCGGGAAGTTTGGTCGAGTAGAACGGGAGGAGGACGTTCTTGCAGAAGTCCTTGAGGGCGTCATTAGGTTTCGAAGAGGCGGTGGTGCTGCCATTGTTCTGGCTTCTGTCATCTGCTGCAGCGAGGTCGTCAAGGCTGACAGTGTGCCAGATACATAGACGGTCGACAATGGTATCGATCTCACTCGACCAGTTGCGCCGCTTCTTCTCCTTTGGTGGCCTTTTTGGAGTTGTGGCCAAAATCTCGTTGTTGTCGTCCTCGATCGACTCGACTTTGACGTCTGGATCCGTTGCCTGCACTGGCTTCGCAATCTCAGAGAGCCGTGACCCTGCGAGTTCGAGCAACATGGCCTCTAAAATTAGAAGCATTTGCATCTCACTTTCTCGCATACGCAAGTCTGCGAATTCTTTCCGCATCTCCTCGGCTTGTTTAGCCGCTGTATGGCTCATCGCCTTCAAATCTCTGCCACGCCACCACTTCGCAACGAAGTCCTCCTCATCGGGCCATAGACAATCCTTACCCAGCTTCGCTTTCTTCTTCCGAGACCTTTTCTTCTTTTGAGTTGCGTCTTGTCCAATGAAATCTTCTCCTTCCTGCTCGAGGGCCCTTGATGGCAGTTCTTTGATGATTTTCGCCAAAGATTCCTTGTATTTGAGATCAATTTTCTTTGTAGGCAATATACTTTGCTCATAAAATTCGGAGAGTTCGGATATTGCTTTTGCAGGATCTCCCCCTGACCGCACATGTGCTCGCGCCCGACTCAGTGGTCCTTTGACGTAAAATGCCAGGGAGGTTTTAGAAGTATACAGGTGCTCAAAATACTGTGTGCGGAGTCGCTCGTGCCCCGTAGGGTCCATGTCAGTATAAGGGTTTTGAGATGTAGGAAGAGGCGCGGGTACAGAAGGAAGAGCCTCATTTAGTGGAACAGTGTTGTCGACTGGGTTTCGCAAGCCCATCTCCGCGCTGTGGCTGACTGTTATGGGTCTATCCGACACAAAGGAGGATGGAATAGATGGTGATTGTATAATGGCGTCGGGGATGGTGATCTGAACCATATCCTGACCAGCCAGATCATCCAAAGAAGCCGTAGTCATCGGCTGAAGGAGGCCAGGAGAGCTCGATGAAGCGACGGAGCCGTGCACGACGGCGCGCTCCTTGGTCTTCAAGATTGACATCCTGGCTAAGGCACCGCGTCGATTTGTTGGTTTCTTGGGACTCTTCGGAGTGGGCAACGCTGTCAAACTCGAGAATGATCCTGTTCTTGTATGACAAATGCGAGGACCGCCATCTCCCTCTCCCCGTAGTAATTCCTCAACTTTGACCTCTGCTACCTTTCCAATTGCGGCATCATGGCACCATGGTTCCAAAACCAAGTTGTGCAACGCACATGCAACATAGACATCTTGGCCAATCCGCTCAACGGCATAGAGACCGCCATTGGGGATTTGACGCACGAGCAGGATGCGTTGTTCCCATTCTTCCACAGAGAGAATGGCCGCTTCAAAGATCATGCCGCAAGCACCACTGGAGGTGTTGAGCCATGCTAACGGGAGACATGCTCGAGCGACAAGCGTTACCGGCGCGAATTTGAGCGTTGCATGCTTCGGAGAGAGTAGCTTCGCAGCGAAGACATCTGATTGCGAGCCATTATTGTCGGGCTCAATATCGTTGCTTTTCCTCTTCCTGCTGTGGATGAGGTTGGAGGAGTCCAACGCGACGTTCAAACTGCTGTCAGCAGCTGGAACGAGTATTGGTCGTTGGAGATCCGAAGGGGATGATGATTGCATATCGTGCCATTACGAAGGTAAGAATATTTGTCAACGTCGAACAAATCACGAAGAAAGTGGCCTCCTGGTCGGAAAAGGGTACGCGGTGAGAAATGGAGACTTTACGTCACGCGTCGAAGATGGGGCTGAAATGCAGCCTTGCCAACGCAGCCTCGCGGTCCAACATGCACGCATGGATGACAGCGATAGCAGATTACACCGCACCTGGGCCGAGTTACATCCCAGTTACCTACCCTCTAGGAAATATCTTCACTGGACAGAGCTTGTAAACCATGTAATAATTCTATCCACGACTCACGGCTGATTCGCAGCCGCCCTTATGAGCTTTATCGCTTAGTTGATGCTTCTCAAACTGAGAACAGAACTCTCTACACAATGACTATACATTCCATAGCCATCGTTATGGGGCCACGGATTTATTGAACACCAGTAACGCCAAAAGCTGCAACATCGCTCCTCATCCGAGAACAACAGCCAGAACCACAATCAACAGGACTACGGCTAAGATGACTAACAAGCAACAAGCCTTGTTTCTGGCCGATTTCTGGTACCGGCTTGCGCTTCGTAGTTCTGTGTCGGCCCCCCGAGTGTCGGTCAATGTATTCTCGACGTTGATATCGATGGCATCAATCATGTCGCCTTGGTCTCGAACCAGATGGGCGACATCTCGGAATAGCTCGTTCAATTCGCCAACCGATTGTTCGATCTGTCGGATCTCTCCTTCTCGTTCGATAATTAAATTCTCTTGGAAATCGACCTCGCTTTGTTCTGCGAGCCGAGGTTCTTCGAGCAACTGGCGTTGTTGACCACCCTCTGCTGATGGCGATTGGCCTGACTGGGCTTCCTCAAGTGCAGCTTTCGACGCTCGTTCCCTCTCTATGGCCCTTCTCTGGACCACTTGGAATTCGGACAGGGCGGAGGCAAACTCTCGTGAGAGTTTCTGATTTGTGTATCGTTGTGCAGGCTAACTGCGGTGTCAGTGTGTTTGTGGCATTAGCGAAGTAAAGCTACTGACATTCAAATCTGGCCATGTTTGCGCCCTCTTGACCCCATCTCCCACCTCTTTGAATCCCTCTCGGGTCTCCTCCAGCAAATCATGTATCCTCTCTCGACCTCTCTCGGTATCCTTTTTGGAGAGTTGATTGGAGAGCCGCGAAATATTTGAGGTCAGTTCGAAGAGTCGGGTAGAAAGCGACTCGGTGAACTTTTGAAACTCTGGATCATCTCTGTATTGCGGGTCATCCTGCCTTCGGGTGGTGGTAGGTTGCGACTCAAGTGACGATAGTCTGTCGAACGACATGGCGTTCTTCGTGGGCTAGTTGTCCCCGGGTTGTCGTCGCACTGGCCACAGGACTCACCCGAATATATGTAGAGCACGGCTGAGGGTGAATGAACTGATCACTGTGAGTGAATGGTGGAAGCCTGCAGAGCGGGAAGGAAAGCACTTGAAATGCGGCACTTGCGAAACCAGCCTCCTCCGCATCACGTGGACTGGCGTCATTCCCCGAAAACACGTTGCCTGCTGCATAATTTTGTTTACATGTTAACGACAATTTTGAAATCCGTTAGGAACTGCGCTTTCGCTCCAACTTCATTGGGCCTCACCTGTCCAGAATCCGCGATTTCGTTACCCGCAGCGCTCGCTGGTCGAAAACTGCTTTGCTATATCATGACAACATCTTTCTAGTGGTCTGCCGACAACAATGGCGAGTCCCGCTGCCGGCTCCTTGAGCCCTCCCCCTCGACCCTACCGACGGTTCCTGACCTCCGCCCTCCATAAACGATTTGTGCATGCTGCATTGATCTCACTCCTCGTCGCCCTCAATAATGCTTTTTGGCTCGGTTCGAAGAAAGACATAATCTGGTCATGGTTCCCTTTCGGACCTGCTGGAATCAAGGCGTTGCTGTTTTTCATGTCCAGCCTATTCGTCTTCATCCTCCAGATAGCCACCCTCAACATCGGCAGACAGACGGCATTTTCCCCTTTTGCGGCATTCAGAACCAACTTCCTTAGTGTATCAGCTGTGCAGACGTTGTTCTGGTACTTGGTCTCGGGATGGTGGTTCACTGAAGCTTACATTTGGTCCTCCCCAGAACTTGGCTGGATCACAAGGGGGAACCACAACACTCCCGACGTTCTGAATGAGAGACCTATATTCTTCCGTCTTTACGCCTTACTTCTCGCAATCGCATATGCAGGGTTCCATCTATATCGAGGAAACTCAACACTCATCATCCCCGTCTCGAAACTACCAAGCACACCGAACCCGGATATCAAAGCACAGGAAACCCACCCGGTCGAGCCTATTCAGACACGACTACAACGCAAGTTGCTGCCTTTACTCATGGAAAGTACCCTCATACCAGCAGCCGTGATCGTCGCGGCCCCTTTCATTTACGGCATCTTCCTACGAAATATCTTCTGGCAGCTACATCTTGCCATGGCAAAACCGTTCTTCAACCTATCAAGAGCAAACGCCCGACCGGTAGGGTATCCTCCTCTACGGCCTTTGTATCTTCTCCGATGCTTCGGTGCCGGATTTCTTCTCATTCTAACATGGGATCTAACCTCGATCCTCTTTTTGATTTACCTCAATCAGCAACCTACAAAGTCTGGGTTGCCACTTTCCGCTTCAAGCAAAGATCCCAACGGAACACTTCTCAACGGGTTAAAAGCCAAACGAGATGTCGTGAGAACTTTTGCCTTTTGGGAGCTAGCTATCATTGCCTCCAAACATAAGGAACGAAGGAAGGCTATTTTTGAAGATATTGAAAGACCCACTGGGCCAATGTGGAGCCAAATGGTACAAGCTGGTTTGAAAATCTTGCAAGAAGTGCAAACTCGCATTGTTGGACCTCCACCAGCAGCGCCACAGCCTAGCGTTGCGGACCACATCAAATCCCTACCGCGCATTGTCCCCGAAGTACCGACTCAATCGATCTTCCAAGCAAGCCCGAAACCAGGCGTGGGTGAGAGGCTGCTGGCGAGTCCGCTGCGACAAATTGGCAGTAGTCAACAGCCCTGGCACCCGCCTATCGAGCAGACGGCCAAATCGGTCGAAACAAAATTGCTCGAGTACGCGAAGCCGCCAGGTACAACTCAAACACCAACCAAAAGTCTTGCAGAGCAATGGATGACTGCTCTAAAGCAAAGTCGTGTCGGCTGGTTCTTCGCCCCTACAAATGCCGCCAGAATCAACGCCGTGGTGCTCGGGTCCCCCTATGGGAACGCGGCATTGATTGTTGATGTAATTGAGTCGGTAACCAAAATTCAGGTTGCTAGTCTCACTGAAGATACCTACGGCAAAGCTACTCCAACGGTGCCGGACACTGTTAGAACATTTACCAAAACCTTGAACATAATCGAGGACCATGTATCAAAACACAAGCAAGGTGTCACAGGTGAAATCGAAGAAGTTGAGATCATCATCGCAAGATTAAGGGCCGGGCTGAAGGAGTTGTTGTCTGCTTTTCAGGTATACTTGATTGATCAAGGCTTGGGTATCGCCGACCTCAATCAGGCAAAAAGGGCGGTCCAGGCACCAGGGCCCGACGAAGTGCAGGAAAAGCCCAAGGCCAAGGCCGTCGAGCAGCCAACGCAGAGGCGGCTCTTCCAGAAAGACGCGCAGAAAAAAGGTACAAAGGACAGGCAGCGGATATCAGAGGATCAGATCCCGAGATTAGAGCCTTCGGAATGGTCTGGATCCAATCCTCCAAATGGCCGTCTGTTCCAGAGAAGAGAAATGGAACAAGCCAGGTAGCACCAGAAAATCGAGTTAGATCAAGGACTTATTATCCACGGCGCTTGGTTTCATGAAGCCACGGGCTCCCTGGAAATCCAACCCTTCACTTCGGGCGCCTCTCTTTTTCTCTGACTTTCCTGCTGGCTATCCCAGAACACACCTTCTGCTCCAGGAGGTCTTCCTTGCCCGTCTCTATCGTACGTACTCTCTTCAACCTGGCCCTCCATTTCACCCTTTTTGGCCACCTCCCAGACGTCCTCTCTGGCTCTTTCGCAGGCCTGGCAGATTTCCTTCATGTTTTCGTCGACTTGTCTCGCTTGCTCTCGCATCCCCCGTCTGAAGAGACCCGCGAGAAGGCGACCAACTTCGTCATGGAGACCATTGACGCGGTCGATCAGTCTCCCCACACTGGCAACGAGGTATTCCTCCTCGTACACCGACCCCTTTTTGCCGCGGGCACGCTTGCGTTCTTCGCGACGTTTCGTCTTTGACGTCTTCCTGGACACGTTGGAAGCCACTGTGCCACCAAACTTGCTAGCGTTGCTGCCGTAGCGGGTGAAGAGGCTCTGGCCACCCAAGGTGCTGGCGTCCGTGGGTGCGAGGGAAACGTTGTCCGGGATGTCTCCTGCCGCGCCGTCCGCAGCGCTGGTGGGATCACCGCCAAAGAAAGCCAACGGATCCTCCTCCTTCTTCTTCCGGAGCTCGACGATGCGCGGGACCTGTGCGTTCAGTTGCGCGCGACAGTCTGCGAGAAGTTCGAGGATCTCGCCAACTTTCTCGCCCAGCCCTGCGTCTATGATCTGGTGGATCTCTGAGATGGGGTGGTTGTCGTGGGCGAGAATGCGCATTGCTTCCGCAAAATAAGATCCCCGGCACAGAAGCTTTGCTGCCTCGGGAATGCTGGAAAGATAGTCAACGTGGATCGTCGCCGCTGCTCGGAAATCGCGATTTTCATCCGTCAGCGTTGTTGCCAGGCTCTGAGCGAGCGATTTGAGTTGCGTAGCCGCCAAAGGAACGAGGGTAGCGCAGGCCAATGCCTCTTGCCACTTGTGTGCCAGTGCATACAGCTTGTACGCAGCATCGTAATCGCCCAGGGACTCGTACAGTGTAGCAGCTTGCGCGTGCTGAGATTTTTGAGCCGTCAGATATTCAGCGTACATGCGGGTTATTTCCGTGAGATGAACTTGATCATACTTGTAAAGCTCCATTGCCGTGGTGTACAGGGAATGTTTGACCGTGTAGGAAGCAGCTTGCTCGTGCTCTCCCATCGCATGTAACGAACCCAGTGCTTTGCTGTGTTTCTTGAGGTGGTCGTCAATTGCATACTTCCGCTTCAGTTCCGGCATATCCTGGAGAGATTGCAGGTAGGGCATGTATTCTCTTGGATCTCTCGAACTGTCATTCTGCGCGACGAGAAGTGCCAAGCCGAGATTGTAGAGCGAGAGAGCAGCGTCGAACAGGAGGGATGGGTTGGGCGTGAGGAAGAAGAGGTGAGAGATTGCAGTGTCCGCCTCTTCTTTGGAAGTTTGGAGAAGGGTCGAGACCAGCGTCAGGGCAGAGAATAAATCCGGAGGACGCTTGCACACATGGGCTGTTATGATGGTTTGCAAGTAAGACGAAGATTTCGAAGCCAGGCTGGAGAGGAACGCGTCGGCAATCTTGTTGATTTTGCTCCCCGGAACAACGTTGGGTGGTTTTAGATTGGAGGCAGAGGGTGGCTCAGGCTCAGGTTGGGACTGCAATGTTGTGTCCCGGTAGAGCGTCTGCGTGACATCCTCGTCCTTGAGCTTCGAGAGAAAGCCATCTACGCGGCTGGGTTTTCTAAGTTGATCGATGAATTTGGGCACGTTGGACAGGAATGTGTCTGGGTCATAGTCGTGTAGGATGTTCATATCGACCTGGTGGGTTTGACAAGCCAGAAAAGCAGCAAGATAGTCCTGTTGTTTAAGGTGCTTGCGGATTCCAGAAAGAACTAGCAGGCGAGGGTAGATCGTCTCGAGGTTCCCGCGTGGCATCTGGAGAACAACGGCGTAGATGGATGGGACAACCGTCACGATGCGTGCGCCTCTTTCGATGTTTCTGCAGCGTTCGTCGATCTCTGGCGTGTCTTTGGGTAGTTGCATGGCTGAGGGATGGGTAAGATGGACGAATTTTAAGAGATGTGAGGATGTTGTGAAGATAAGGTGTGTGCAGGTCAACATGTAGGACGTGACTTCGCGGATAAGAAGCATGTCGTTGACGTACAGGTTTCCCTTGAGCGATAAAGAGACTTTATGGTAGTTTGGGGCGTGGCCGTTCGTCTCACCGTTGCTCTGATCATATCCCGTGTAGCGAAGCGTTAAGACGGAGCTGTTGGGCTGACTACCACTTAGTTTGATGGATTCCAGACCCCTCGATCCCGTATAGTCTGAGAGCTGGACTGTTGCATTCTCAGTCGGATCGGTCGCGAAGAGAGACTCAGAGAACACGTCGGTCATCAGGCTCTCAGAACGTTCAGGCACAAGAACTTGTTCCCAAGATATGCTCGAACCCTCGTGCCACATTGACTTCCAACAAGACGCTGCCCTCGTTGCTTGCATTGGCGCGATGAGAAATATCTCGTCGTTCCTGAAGGCGATCTGAGTATAGTGGAGAGGCTCCGGTCCTGTCTGAAATGTCGGAAGTTGATGGGCACGCCGCTCGACTGTCGTCGTAAATACCAGGTCGCCTTTACCGTTTGCACGAGTCTTCCATTCACACAGTTCCACCGTTCCTGTCGTTAGGACTGCAACTCTTCGGCCATCTTGACCGACGGCGCAGTCAATGATATTGTGGTCGAAAACGGCCTCGCAGAAAGCCATTGGTGGCGGCACACCGGCTTGCTTGAAGGGTGTGAGTTTCAGTGTTCTGCCATCGACGACAGCGACGATGCCATAGTCGTGTGGAGGGACTATGCTACCTGCTGACACCGCAGAAAGGAAGGTGAGGTCCAAGAGCTTTTTGGTGTTACCCAAGGACGCTCTCAGAGGTGCTTCGGGATGCCACCTCAGTGGCCAGTTGGAGGGCGATGAATGAAACAGGACTTCTTGCTTCAGATAGTAGTGATAATTCCCCATCGTCCAAAATTGCACCCTATCCTTGAAGGCGACGGCCAGGACTGTAGAGTCTGTGTTCCAGAAAAGGGAAATGCTAGACGCCCACTCATCCATTTCTTCTTTAGTCGTTCTAAGATCAAACTGGCCATGACGGAGACCATTTCTCTCGAAGAAGACGACCTCCAACTTGTTCTCAGCTCGCCTGGCACTAGCAATGAGATTCCCTGAGGGCTTCCAGCTCAAGGCAGACTCCAAACCGTCGACCGGCTCACTAGCACTGTCCAGGGCAGCCTCACGCGTGAAAACCCGGATGACTCGGCGTTGACCAGGCACCACGCTGCTTATGGCAAGGTATTGCCCGTCTCCTCGCCAACTGACCGTAACTTTGTTATCCTCGAAACGGCTCAATCTGCCCTCATCAACCTTTTCTGGCACTGTAGGATCTCGCATAGCTTTTGCGCGTCGGCCTTGAAACTGAGTCTCCTTGTGGCCCCAGCCAACCGAGACATGTTTGGAAACTTTGAGATCTTCTGGAGATAGAGTACCTTCATTGAGCGGTTCGAAAGTCCTGCTCATCAGTACGAGCGTGTCTGCACAGGTGACAATGGCTAGTAGTTCTTCATCTGGGGCCCAAGCGGCAGCACAGATTCCGACGTCGACGGTGCCGACAATTTCGATCTTTTCTTGTTCCGGACTCGGATCGTCGCGCACAACCACAACATCTCCGCCGGCCAAGACAATGCAAGATGTTGCAGTGTCTGGGAAATATTGAAGCAGCAGAATTTCATCACATTCTAGGTGTGGGAGCGGGCATGGCGAGTCCCATGAAGTGATGGTCACGAACTCGCCTTGACCGGACGAGGTCTCAACTCTTCTTTTCAGTTCGATAATGGGCTGCGTAGGAGTTGGGCCAAATGCACAAATTATTGCATTCATCGAGGTGTCCCATGCTGTGGCTGTTAACGGCAGACCATCCGGTAGCCGGGACTCACGATATGCTATTGTCCTCAGATTTCGCATGGTGACAGTCAGTGAGTCGGCATTACATTGCACTGCCTAATCGTGGACGGGAAAGTTGAAGGTCTGTAGGAAAATAGGTATTTTGGAGAATAAAATTTACTGCAAGGTTACGCGCATTCTGATTGGACAGCATTCTGGTGCTCCCTGGGTATGATGGACGGGGCAAACCAACAGCAAAGGCCATAAGACATCTTCGCAATGAGCAATTGGAGAGATTGAGAAGCAATAGACATCCATAGTGGCTGAAGGGATTTTATTTCTGGCTCTGTACAAATTCCAGTTGCGAGGGTGCCATTCCCGCACTGGTTCCTCACGCGATTTGACATTCCATGGCAGACTCCAAACTCTCCGGATCTCTTAAGCCTTGTATGTGTGCCAGACTGTCTGTGTGTCAGTATATCTCTTAGGAAACATTCTGCGTCCAACGCTTACCGGCCAAGCCGAAAGGAATGGCGAATCCGGTGACTGTACTCTCCATTTAGTCTTGTACGCCTCCCAAGTCGAAAGGAGCCTTACACATGAACCCCCAGTATCGCAGCCAGAAGAATCTTGTCTTTGTGTTGAAAGGCAAATTGGTGTAAGGTCCTTCAGGGTAATGATAAGGGCTGAAGTTGTCTGCTCGACGGACAGTGGAGGAGAAGCCGCGGCGGGCGACAAGTTGGGTCGCCATTCTGGCGCGGAGGATAGCTTGGGCGTTCATCTAGAGGCTGCATCAGTACACTACCGAGACCAAATGTGTTAGCCATACCGTTATCTCTCGCTCGCTCCAGAAATGGTGGTGGTGGAAGAGATGTACAAAGTAAGGTGATGTCGGCCCTCAATTGATCGAAGCTGCTCCTTAGCTCTCCACTGGACTTGGCAAGGCTTTCGGCGCACCTTCCATTTACAGACTTTCACATAATTTCTTTCGTCGCCTTTCCGCTACACTGATTTTCACAGCCGACTGTCGCGACACTCTCCCTACGTGAAGAGCACAGCCTTCAACCCTCCCTGAAAATGGATGAGCTCTTCGAAGTTTTCGAAGAAAATGGCCAGGCGCCACCAGCGACATCGCTCACTAAAGCGCAAAGAAAGCGGTTGAAGCGACAGGCCAATGGCGAAGTGAAGGATGGTCCCGACGGCGAAGAAGCGACTGCTCCCTCTAGTGACAGGAGTGCCTCGGTTTCGGAAGATGCTGATAAGGAGATGGTGGATGCAGACGCTCCAGATGTCAAACGAATGCGTATGGAAGACGAACCCGAACCGGTCGTGACCGATACCTTCGAGACCGAACAATCTAGAGAAGTCGCTGCATCGGCTGGCTTGCTACCAGGCAAGGAAGAAGAGAAGGTTATCTTGTCACACCAAGTTCGTCACCAAGTTGCTTTGCCGCCAGACTATGACTACGTACCCATCTCAGAGCACAAACCACCTGCAGAACCTGCTCGGACCTGGAAGTTCCAGCTCGATCCATTTCAACAAGTCTCTATTGCCTCGATTGAACGAAATGAGAGCGTCCTCGTCTCCGCTCATACCAGTGCAGGCAAGACTGTCGTGGCCGAATATGCAATTGCTCAGTGCCTCAAAAACAACCAGCGAGTCATTTACACCAGTCCCATCAAGGCGCTCAGCAACCAGAAATATCGTGAGTTCCAAGCCGACTTCGGTGATGTTGGTCTCATGACTGGAGATGTCACCATCAACCCTACAGCCACCTGCCTAGTCATGACTACCGAAATTTTGCGCTCAATGCTTTATCGCGGGTCCGAGATCATGCGCGAAGTGGGCTGGGTGATTTTCGACGAGATTCACTACCTGCGAGACAAAGTCCGAGGCGTTGTGTGGGAAGAGACAATCATTCTACTTCCTGACAAAGTGCGCTATGTTTTCCTGTCAGCCACCATCCCCAACGCAATGCAGTTCGCTGAGTGGATCACCAAGACCCATAACCAACCCTGTCACGTTGTCTACACAGACTTCAGACCGACCCCTTTGCAACACTACTTCTTTCCCGCCGGCGCGGACGGGATTCACTTGATTGTGGACGAAAAGGGTGTGTTCAGAGAAGAGAACTTCCAGAAAGCCATGAGTTCGATTGCCAACAAACAAGGTGACGATCCTGCAAATGCCTTGGCCCGTAGGAAGGGCAAAGGAAGGGACAAGAAGTTGAATAAAGGAGGCACTAAGGGTCCCTCTGATATCTACAAGATTGTCCGGATGATCATGACCAAGAATTACAACCCAGTCATCGTATTCAGCTTCAGCAAGAGAGATTGCGAGGCTTACGCCATTCAAATGAGCAGCATGTCCTTCAATGAAGAGTCGGAGAAGGCCATGGTCTCGAAAGTTTTTGACAGCGCCTTGGAAATGCTTTCGCCAGAGGACAAGAATTTGCCGCAAATCCAACACTTATTGCCCTTGCTGAGGCGAGGTATCGGTATCCATCACTCCGGCTTGTTGCCAATTCTCAAGGAGACCATCGAAATTCTGTTCCAGGAAGGATTGATCAAGGTTCTGTTCGCAACCGAGACATTCTCCATCGGGCTCAACATGCCGGCTAAGACTGTCGTCTTTACCAGCGTGCGCAAATTTGACGGTATCTCACAACGATGGATAACGCCTTCTGAATTTATCCAAATGTCTGGTCGTGCTGGGCGTCGTGGACTTGACGAACGAGGTATTGTTATCATGATGATCGACCAGCAGATGGAACCAGGCGTTGCTAAGGACATCGTTCGTGGCGAGCAGGATAAGCTGAACTCCGCCTTTTACCTTGGTTACAATATGATTCTAAATCTGCTTCGGGTCGAAGGTATCTCCCCCGAGTTTATGCTTGAGAGATGCTTCCATCAGTTCCAAAACACTGCCAGCGTGTCTGGCCTCGAGAAAGAACTGCAGCAACTGGAAGCAGAAAAGTCGGCAATGGTTATTGAAGACGAAAGCTCAATCCGAGCCTACTACGAGCTCAGGAAACAACTTGATGTCTATGCCGAAGACATGCGTATGGTGATTATCCATCCCAACTACTGTCTGCCCTTCATGCAGCCGGGTCGTCTGGTGGAGATAAAGGATGGAGAGCATGATTTTGGCTGGGGAGCAGTCCTGAACTTTACAAAGAGAAGCCAAAGCAAATCGGGTGAAAAGTTGACACCTCAGGAGGAGTGGATTCTTGACATTGCTCTGGAGGTTGCTGAGGGACCTGCCCCAGCAACAAAGACTTTCCAGTCTCTCCCGCAAGGAATCCGTCCTCCTGAACCTGGTGAGAAGTCCAAAGTCGAAGTCGTCCCGGTCTCACTCAAATGCGTCCAAAAGATCTCTCATATTCGCATATTCCCCCCTGCCGACATGACAATCTCGGAGGAGAAAAAGAAAGTGCAGCAGGCATTGGCAGAAGTGAAGAGACGATTCCCTGACGGTCTGGCTGTGCTGGATCCGATTGAGAATATGAAGATTACAGATAACTCGTTCAAGGATCTACTTCGCAAAATCGAGATTATGGAGTCTAGGCTGGTCGCCAACCCACTACACCACTCTCCTCGCCTAGAGGGTCTTTACAACCAGTACGCGGCAAAGGTGATGCTTACCAACAAGATCCGAAATCTAAAGAAGCAAATCCAAGACGCACATGCAATCATGCAACTGGAAGAGTTGAAGTGCCGGAAGCGAGTCCTTCGCCGATTGCAGTTTATCAACGAGGATGAAGTGGTCCAACTCAAGGCTCGTGTTGCATGTGAGATCAGCACTGGCGATGAATTGATGCTTAGTGAGCTTCTCTTCAACCGATTCTTCAACGACTTGACGCCAGAGCAATGTGCAGCAGTCATGAGTTGTTTTGTCTTTGAAGAAAAGGTCAATGAGGCCCCTAACCTAAGCGAGGACCTTGCGAGGCCTTTGCGTGAGATACAGAGACAGGCCAGACACATTGCCAAGGTGTCGGTGGAGTCGAAGTTGGCCGTGAACGAGGAAGAGTACGTCCTAGGGTTCAAATGGCAGCTTATGCCAGTAATCTATGCGTGGGCAACTGGGAAATCTTTCGGCGAGATTTGGTAGGTTGCGGAAAGGCCGCTGGGAGTGGCAAATGCTGACTGTGAACACAGCAAAATGACCGATGTGTACGAAGGCAGCTTGATCCGTACTTTTCGCCGACTCGAAGAAGCACTGCGTCAAATGGCAGAAGCCTCGAAGGTCATGGGGAGTGAAGAATTGGAGAAGAAGTTCGAGGAGGCGTTGAACAAGGTAAGGCGAGATATCGTGGCAGCTCAGTCACTGTATCTCTAGACTTGACAACACAGGTGACGAGCGGACGATCGATGCCTGTCCTTCCAACCCAGCCAATGTCTGTGGGAAAAAAGTTTTTGTGATTGCATGATACCCACGGCTCTGTTCGATAGTAGACATGCATAGGTTCATGGCGCTTGATATGGGGAACCAGGTGTGATGCTGTTGCCTGAGACCACGTTGATGCCAGAAGACCGTGTGCGTTCATCGAATTTCTTGCTTGTGACACGAACCATAGTTACGGAGGAGCTCTACGTAGCTTTCCCTTGCCCTGTTCTTGAGACAATTTAATTGGATTCGAGCTGCGAACTGTGACCTGGCGTGTCCCGCTGGGTGATTGTAGAGGGACTGCACGTGTCCGCAAGCCATTCCTTTGTGCCATTCGCTCCACGGCCTCGTATTTTCATTGTCCTCGTTACTCCTTCTGCAAGTCGATGGAAGAAAAGTTAACCACCCGCATTGCATGAGCCCAGTCCTCGGTTGATCCGAGGAGTGGGTATGGATTGGGCAGCGACCAGCACTTTGTAAGTGAGGTGGGTGCCTAAAAGGCTAGCTAAGGGTCTGCTCCAGTGGCCGGCAGCAAATCAACGGCCCCAAGGCTGCCCCGACCTGCGGTTGGTAACTGCCTAAGAGCCCTGAAAGCCCTTGGTTCATTGGCACTTCGACCCGCAGCTGCCACAACGCCAACTGACAAACTGACCCTCCACTCAGACTTCAAACTTGGACTTCCCTCCCATCACATCACATCCACAGCACCACATCACTTCCCGTCTTCCAGCTCTTCACCGCTGCTCTGCCTCCCGTGGAACTATCAGAGCAGCGTCCTCTCTCCCTAACTATCATCTATCCCATCTTCGTCTTCAAGTCTGCAACAAACAACTCGTCGACTCTGCCCGCCAAATTGCAATAAACACCGCACCTGGATATCATCGGGCGTCCAAAGGCCAGAGCCAAAATGAATAGCCTGGCCACGCCCCCCGTTCCTCCTCACTTCCATGAACATTCCCGTCTCTCTCCTAACAGATCAAGTGAGTAGCGTCCATTAGATGATTCCTAGCAGCCCGCTAACCACCACATCAGTGTCTGCCTCTGGTCCCTCTCGGAAACGAAAAGCCTCCCCCTCCCCCGATCGAGATGATGAGATGTCAACATCACCTTTTCTATCAAACGCCCGCCTTCCCACTGCCTCTACACCCAGCTCACGAAAACGGGCTCGTCCAAATCTGGTCGGGAGACCGTTATCGGTGGAAAGACTCCTTGAAACACTGGACAAGGATTCTCTAACGTCTGTGCTGAAGACTCTGTGCGAGAGACACCCAAGCCTTCGAGATGAAGTTGTACAAGTCAGCCCTCGACCCAGTATCCAGAGCACTCTACAAGTCTTGCGTCAATATTATACACGATTGATGGACTCTTTCCCTCTCGGACCGAATCCTCGTTCCGACTATTCCTACGATCGAGTCCGCCCCCAATGGCACGAACTGCTTGATGCCCTCACAGACTTCACCCCTCACTTCTTACCACCAAACGAACATCAGTCATCGACGTCGCTGGAGTATCTGAACGATGTTACGCAAATCATCCATGATCTCCCGGAGTGGGACAATCCACAGCACAATCTCGCAAAACAAAACGCCTACGAGGAGATCTCGAAAGCCTGGGCTAGTGTCATCAAAGAGGCCAGCAAAAGAGGTGGAGGATTCCAACTACAGTTCAACGGATGGGAAGAGAAACTACGAGCGCATAATGAGAAGAGTGGCGGTCGGTTGAGAGAAGCATATGATGAATTGATGCAGGCACTCGGCTGGCTCAGACAAAGTAACCAACCGTCACAACAACAAAGTATCCGGCAACAACTATTTTCCAACACTTACGGCATGGAACAACCAATGATTCGAACCGGTAACTGGTAAAAAGAAGAACCGGAAACAGCCCAGCAGGCGGTCTCAAACAACGAAACCAGCACACAACTGCATCAAAGTCATGGATACACGTTACACCATCACGAATTTCCTTTGTTCTGGGCGGATGGCGGCATGGGTGCATATACCTTGGGATTAACGACTTGAAACGACCAGCGTTCGACTTCCCTGCCACTTTCGTGTTACGGCCTTTTCATTTGTCTTCATGGGACCGGATGCGTAATTCAGAACATACATGTCGGTCAAGGACAGTCTCTTACATTAACACCAGCATTCAATCGGAGGTTGAAGGACTTTGCATAAAGCATTGAGAGGAATATATGATGTACAGGATTGGTGTGGGAATGGCAACAGAGGTTGTGGCGAGGAGGGACCCCGTTGAGTTTTTCTCCGAGCCGCATCAACCAGCCCTCCATCCATACACAGGTTTGAGTGCGATTTACCTCAACCTCTTTCTTCCTACGATACCACCTCACAGGCAGGGGTCGGGGTTAGGCACAGGGTTCAGGAGGCATCATTATCCATCAATTTCATCCAGTTTGTGTAGGGATTGAGTGAATCGGAGTTGTACCTAATCAGGAGATAGACTTGAATTGACTTGAGATTTGTACACAAGCAGGGACACCTCGCCTTTGCCGAATGACTGCATACTATGCTCTATTATTATACAATGGATCACTATCTTCTTTGGTGGCGTGGGGATACCACCAGGCTTTGCTGGCTCTCCTTCGACTATGTGTCACGTCTACACCCATTCGCCTGATATCACCTCAACCCAAACAACTGTTCCGCTCTCATCCGCCATCCCTCGATGGTATTTAGCTTCGGCCGTACGTCGAGGTAAAAATTCAAAGCGTTATTTCCTTGCTTTGTGTTCTTGCCTTGGAGGGCCTTGCCCTGGTAGAAATCAATGACATACTCGACTTTGCTCCCGTCGCATCGCTGGACGACCCAGTCGTGTCGATCGAACGGCTCGGTGTAGCCCCATAGAGAGTTCCACCTCGCCTTGGGGGACTTTGCTCCGGCGCCCAGGCCCTGGAAGGAGAGCAGTCTGGGGCCACCGCAGGCGTCCGAGGTGCCCTTTTCCCACCGCTTGATCAGCACCCAGGCCTGCTCGTTGACGGCGTTATGGATCGGGATGATTGCGGATATCGACGTGGCCAGGTCGGTCGGGTTCGACGACGACAGCGTCTGCTTGCGCATCACGGCGTGGAAGAATTGGTGCTCCGACGGGTAGATCCAGTTGCCGCTCGCTGAGGCGCCGGTCTCGGACTCGGAGTTTGCTGGTATGTTTGTGCTTGTGCTTGTGTTTGTGTTTGTGTGTGTCGGTGAAGTTGTCGGCGGTGTCTGAGAGGGCTCCTGTGTGGATTGGGAAAACGCGCGGGGGATGGAGGAGACCACGCGGCCGTGTGAGAGCGGCCGGGCGGCCTGGTAACCTGAGTGAGTCTCGACGGTGGGGTCCTGCGAGATGCGGTCGGAGGAGCATTCTTGCGACGATATCGTCGTCGGCTTGGGGAGCGGAGGATGCGAGGCCGGGAGGGAGGGATGTGTCGTTTGCGCGCCTGAGCGTGCTTCTCCCTGTGACGGTGACTTCTTTATCTGCTGGGCCTGTCGGAGCCATATCTCTCGGGTCTTGGGGTCGACGGGGCAGGCCGAGGCGGGATCTGTAGAGGGTTGCTGTGGGTGGTTGAATTCGCCATGGGGAGGGATCGAGGACGCTGCGGGTGGCGCTTCGGGCTCCGGGGCGGGATCTGCTTTCCACCAGCCCATTGGGATATCTGCTTTTTTTTTACGGTGTATCAATCAATGTATAGGCGACTGTGGAAGTGCAGAAGTTCTGTTTCGTGGCGATAGGGAAAAGTGTCGATGCGAAGAGTAGCTCGTTGACTTTTGGAGAGATCTGAGGATGCGGGGAGCGCAGCCTGATCGCAGAAATATCGAGCGAGAAGGTTTAATTAGCTCGTGTTTTCGCAGGTCAGCCTGATCTCCTCTCCTGCTAGCCTTGTCTGCCTCCAATGATGTGGACACCACTTTCCTGGCCGTTTACATGTCCTAGAACCGTTCCAAACATGTCCTTGAGTGACAATCGATATCATTCGCCTTTACGCAAATATCCTAGCGAATCAGAGTTGAGTTTCAGCACAGGCCTTACCCTGCTTCTTTGGCCTGATGACCAAGAACATGCATCGAGCAGAGCCCACAAAGGTTCTACTTCCCAACCGCCGGATGACTTGCCACGTCGAGAGAGGCTGCTGGATGGTTGTAACATCGCCTAGATGCCTCATATAGCGAACCACGAGGACGTGAAGCAATCATCGCGAGCCTGACTTGCCCATCGCAAAGGGCAGTGTTGCTATGACCAGCTTGGCCGGGTAAGTGGCTGGCTCTCTGGCCGGAGGCTGTGCTGCCTCACTATGACTTGTAGTGGATGTGTTGGCGATCCAAGCGCCGGTCACTCTACAACGTGGTTCCTGCTGCTAGCCTTTTCTTTTCCTCCAACTCGACCTGACTCACGGATGTCATCCCCACCACAAGTCAAAAGAGGGAGAGCAATTGGCAGGCTCTGAATGAATATTCCAGATCTGTGGCAAGAGAAGGCAATGAGCCTCAACTCATAACGGCCATGATGAGTTCCGATACTTGCAGACAAGTATGAGCCATGTGCGGTGGCTAGATCCACGCCATTCATTCAGAAACAATTCGAGGAGAAACCACATTGAATAGACGGATAGGCTCTCTGCTCTGGGAGATTTCGGACATGTTAATGAAGCTAGAGAAACTATCTGGCGTGGCCGCAGAAGACCAATAGTAATAGTAGCGTTGCGCATATTGGGAAAGAAACCAGAAATCAATGCTACTTGTGATCAAATTGACCAGAAATGCCTTCATGCAAGGTAGCTGCTGAAACTGCCGAATGCCTCATCCATCTCTTGTCCATGTGGCTAATGGAATAGTCACAGGCCTCGAATTCGGACAGGTGGGCTCGCGTTGCAATGAAGTTGGCTGGATTGCGAGCAGCGTGTGCATGCGGCCGGATAATGCATAGTGAAAATTTATGTACCGACATGTTGTCTTGAACAAGGCATTGCCGCTTTCAGACTCACTGGACACATTTCTGAGGGATGAAGTTCTCCTGTAATGATAATAGTAATATTTGGAACCTGTTGCTCGTCGAAATGACTGCGTCCCATTAAAGTGAAAAACCGGTGAGGCTAAGAAAGGGTACTGGATTAGGTATACGCTTAACTAGATGTGGCATGACACGAAGCAGCGGCGCGGATCGATGATTGTGGGCCATATAATTTTCCAGCGTACTTGGGTACACACCGTTCAGGTGAAGCCCAAAACAATTCTTCCTGGTTTACAGCGTTACAGCCTCAGTCATGTCTAGCTCAAATACCGTGTTCCGGGCAAGTACCACTGCCCCAGTCAACATCGCTGTGATCAAGTAGGTACGCCAATGGCCCCTCACTTTGCACCCTCCCATCGCACGCCCCAGACGACGTCGAAGTTCAAGACAGATCTAACTAGCGCAACAGATACTGGGGAAAGCGAGATACGGTCCTGAATCTTCCGACGAACTCGTCTCTGTCCGTGACATTATCTCAGAAATCGCTACGAACTCATACCACTGCATCATGTTCCGAATCCTTCACGGGCCCGGACACCTTGGTGCTCAATGGAGAAAAGGAGGATATTCAGTCTTCAAAGAGAACACAAGCGTGCCTCAAAGTCCTTCGCTCGCTGCGTGAAGCTCTGGAAGCCAAGGATGCTTCCCTGCCGAAGCTCTCGAAATGGACCCTGCGCTTGGTGTCGACCAACAACTTCCCTACGGCGGCCGGTCTTGCCTCTTCAGCTGCAGGGTTTGCAGCACTAGTCAGAGCGATCGCCGACCTCTACGAGTTGCCCCAATCACCGAAGGAGCTTTCATTGATTGCTCGGCAAGGCTCTGGATCGGCCTGCAGGAGCCTGATGGGTGGCTACGTGGCCTGGCGGGCTGGCACGAAGGAGGATGGAAGTGACAGCTTAGCTGAAGAGGTGGCACCAGTTTCACATTGGCCGGAAATGAGGGCGCTGATACTGGTCGTCAGTGCCGAGAAGAAAGGTGTCCCATCAACTGCAGGTATGCAGACCACGGTCGAGACATCCACTCTGGCACCGGCAAGATTCAAGGAGATTGTTCCGAAAAGGATGAAGGAGATTGAGAAAGCAATCCAAGAGAGGGACTTTGAGACTTTTGCGCGGGTCACGATGCAGGATTCGAATTCGTTCCACGCCATCTGTCTGGATTCATGGCCACCGATTCACTACTTGAACGACGTTTCTCGTGCGGCCATGAATGCCGTGGAGACGGCCAATCGCAAAGCAGGAAAACTGATCTGCGCATATACGTTCGACGCGGGGCCGAATGCGGTAATCTACTACCTGCAAGAACACGCACACCAAGTGGCAGGAGTGTTCAGAAACATCTTGCCTCAATTGCCAGGATGGGAAGGGGAGTTCGGAGAGTCTATTCGTCCGAACGAGTATGGAGGGTTGGAACAGAAGACGCTGATGACGCTGAAGGCGGGTGTGAGTCGGGTCATCTGCACAGCAGTGGGAGGAGGGCCAGAGAAGGTGGAGAGACATCTGGTCGACGCAAGAGGGAATGCTCTGGTGGAATGATAGCATGTCAGGCGTGAGGAAAGCGTTCGCATCCAAGGACGAAATTTCGACCGGCCGCGCGAAACAAGAGTTGTTCCTCGTATTGCGTACCCTTGGGCATGTGTACGACGAGCATTTCTTGCCTTACCTGGGCGAAGTTGCCTCGGTGTTTTCCCTTGAAGTCTCCAAGCAGCAACCCAGTGTGGGTGGAACAGGCTAGACATCGGCTATAGGATCGCGAAAGGGCTTAGTTGGTCTGCGGTTGGGAAGGAGTGTGCATACCTAGGTAGGTAGTGGGCGCATAAGGTGCGAGTCGCAGGCAGGGCCTACTGCCCCTCACTGCTCGGTCCCTGGGCAGCCCCGTATAAGTAAGCACTCAAAGATACGGAGTACGGAGCACGGAGCACCCTTACCGCGCTCGGTAGGTGATGTCTGGGGGCGAGTTACCTGCAATACCTCGTACTTTTAGGCGTTCACACGATGTCTTGGGACGCCTGCCGTGCCCAGAGGTACCCAGTGTCGTGACAGAGCCATCATTCACTCCTCCCAATGATCGACTCGGGCACGTCGACGGACTGTCTTGCTTGCCGAGGTTCTCTGTCCCTAATTGTTCCATTCTTCCTGGCGAGTCTCTCCTCAGACGGAGTACTTTACTAACTTGCCAAACTATTAACTAATCCTGGGCTCTGGAACCTCGTATTTTGGTGGCCGGAGGATCGGGGGCATATAGGCCTAGTCCATTTCTCCTCGTACAAGCGAGTCACCGCCAGCCACGTCCCCCGTTTCATATATTTCTGATCTGGCCGACGCCTCCTTTTCTTTTCTTTCCACCAACACCTAGCCAAGTACTCCGTAATACACTCCGGTTCACCATGATTGCCGCCGACAACAACTTCGACGTCATTATCATTGGCGCCGGCATTAGCGGCATCAATTCTGCCTACCGTCTTCAAGAAGGTCTCCCCGACTACTCGTACGCCATTCTCGAAGGGCGAGCGGAAATCGGTGGCACCTGGAGTCTGTTCAAGTACCCTGGGATCAGGTCCGATTCTGATCTTCATACCTTCGGCTTCCCCTGGGATCCATGGAAGGAAGACCGTTCCATCGCTGACGCGGGATCGATTCTGCGATATGTTAAGACGACCGCCGCTAGACATGGCATCGACAAACACATCAAGTACCAGCACAAAGTCGAGTCGATGAATTGGTCGACGGAGAACCAGCATTGGGAAATTGATGTCACGGTCGACGGGACCGAGAAGCGAAAATACTACTCACGATTTATCCTTCTGGGCACCGGCTACTATGACTATACTCAAGGACTCAATACCAAGATTTCCGGCATTGAGAATTTCAAGGGCACCGTCGTCCATCCTCAATTCTGGCCAGAGGACCTTGATTACACAGACAAGAAAGTCGTTATCATCGGCAGTGGCGCCACTGCTGTGACCCTCCTCCCCGCCATGACCGGCAAGGCCAAATCGGTTACCATGCTTCAGCGATCACCCAGCTATTTCCTTCCCATCCCTCTGACCGAACCCATCGATGGTCTCATCAAGCGGATTTTCCCCGAAAAGTGGGCGTATCAACTCATCCGACTCAGATTTCTCATGGTCGGTTTCCTGTTCTTTCAATTTTGTCGACTCTTCCCCAAAAAGGGCCGATCTGTCCTACGTGAAGCCACCGAAAAGGAGCTACCTGCCAATATTCCTTTCGAGCCTCATTTCGTTCCTCGGTACAATCCCTGGGAACAAAGAATGTGTATCACGCCAGGTGAGTTTTGTTGACACACGAACCATACGCTAGGCAACCCGCTGACTTATCCAAGGTGGCGATTTCTTTGCGGCATTGCGCACGGGCAAAGCCGACGTTGTGACCGACACAATCCAAGACTGCAGCGCCAACGAAATCAAACTCACATCGGGGGCAACTCTCCCTGCAGACATAATCATCACCGCTACCGGCCTCAAGATTCTATTTGGTGGCGGTGCTAGTGTTTCAGTTGACGGTGAGCCCTACCAAATGAACCGGAAATTCATCTGGCGTGGTGCTTTGCTACAAGACCTACCAAACTTCACGTTCATCTTTGGGTACACCAATGCCAGCTGGACCCTTGGGGCCGATGCCACTGCACAATTGTGGGTTCGTCTCCTCAAAGAAATGAAGGCCAAGAACATGACGAGTATGATTCCACGAGTCAACGAAAAAGAACAAGTGGCGGAAGTCCCTCTTCTGAACTTGAACAGTAGCTACATCAAGGCTGCTCAGGAGGCGGACACACTCCCCAAGGGTGGTGATCGGGGGCCGTGGGTGCCTCGGAGCTCGTACCTTCGAGATATCTGGCATGCGAAGTTTGGCGATATTCGCACCGGGTTGCAATTCAATAGGATTTCGACCTAGATGTAAGGTGGCAGCCAGGTGTCCGATGGGTTCAAGGGGTTTTCAAGGGCGTTCGTTGCGTGCCGTTTCAGCCTTCTATTACTAGTTGAACAAGACTGAATTATCCCCTTCATGGTTGCGAACAAATTTATAAAATTGATGCTATGTTTGGCTGTCGGGTATAAGATCTTCCGAGCCGAAGCCCGTCGCCGCCGCTGCTCTGTCGGCCTATAATCTTCTCACGCCGCCTGGCCGTTTTTTTCCTCTGTCACAAATTTATTTCTGACCGCCCATTCCCTTTTGCCACGTTCTCAGCCTGACTCTTCTTTCCTCTTGATTTTAAACCTACCTCTGAGAATATTTTCTTCCCCTGTTCACCAGTCTACCATTTCCCACTCCGACCTTCTCTAAATTAAGAGACGCTTTGACGCCCCCACCATCACCAGCCTTGCACACGTCTCTTGACCTTTTTCCCCTGCAATTCAAGTCCGGCAAAATGGGCAACGGAGCCAAGGCCGCCCAAAAGCGGGAGCGGAATACGAAGGATGCTAAGAAGGAACCGAACAGTCAGTTGAAGAAGGTACGTCTTCAATTTTTCAATTTCTGATTAGTGTGCTTGCTTTTCGTTTCTACGGGCCACTACTCTGAACGACCCTATGTCCGAACTTGATACGGACTCATTTTGTCTGGCCATGGCTGCGACTTCGTGACGATGTGATGAACATCGGTAAGGCTGGGTCTGCCTGTGGTCGTAAGGAGGCCAGATCAATGTGAAGGAGAACACCTCCTTTCGGTGGTTCTGATCAACTCCCTTGCTGTGTTGTGGTACCAGTCTGCCATTGGAGAGGGACGTACCATTAGATCCCAGGGGACCCTGACTTCGGCAGCCCTGCTGAATCCCAGTCTTCCTGTCTCGGTGTTCGGGTAAGGAAACAAGGCCAAGAGAACAAATGTCCGTCGTGACACTCCGACGCATCATCTTCTCACTCTGATTATAGAGAGTCTTTTATTTTCTTCCTGGACGCGGCTCCACCGTCTCACAATCCATATCGACAACGAGCTCTTCCTAGTTCCCATGCCCGTATTCCGTTGACTATCTACCGCCTTGGCCAATTCTGTGTTCTTGCATTCTGTCTTCTGGCGCCGGATAAGATCGCTAATGATACTGACAACCACATAGAATGCAGCAGCCCAAACCATCAAATGCAAAATCTGCTTTGCCACATTCCAGAGCACTTCGGCACGCAAAGGCCTGGAGGATCACGCCTCAAACAAACACAGCAAGAAATACGAAGAGTGTTTCGTCTAGCTCACAGCATCAAACCAAGTCGAGATTCAAGGAGAGAGACGGACGAGGAGATATGTCAATGCATGTGGTCCACTCTGAGAATTGTCAAAACTGGCTGGTGGGCAGTGAACTCGTCGTTGGAAATGAGGACAAACCGATACGGGACGAGCTGCTACACGGCTTCTAAGTGATGGGGCCGAGCAGGGGCTGACGAGGAGTTTGACGCTGCGTTTCTTAGCGAGGGAGTTACGGGCTGGCTTTGTATCTACGTGCATTCGGCGTCAACTCTGCTGAACAGACCGTATGGAGAAGAACCCAAGAGCATTATCGCGGCCTTGTTTCTATCCCAAATCTCTCTTGATTCGCTGAAAGACTTGCTGCCTGTCCAAGTCTTCCAGACTCTGTATTTGCAGCTCTCAACTGTACACGGCTTCTTAGTGGTGGACGATGTCAGTTATGCACCACTGCACACGTATACGTGATCCAGAAAGTCCATGTCTCAATTTCGAATCGCCCAATCTCATGACCATAATTCTTGCATGTGAAGGTTGGTTCTATCGACCCCCATTTTAGCTTCGGCGGAGTTGAGCGACGTGACTCGTTCGGCTGGTCCGTTTTTATAGCCATTGCATGCATGTTACTAGTAGCATTTCAGCGCTTGTCCATCCATATCGCCAATGCGCCCTGTGACTCGAGTCGATAGATAGATAGGTAATTTTTCTTGAATTGGGCATTTTTGGGACATGTATCTTCACTAAACAAGCCCGTCATAGGTGTCAGGACTGTCAAATCCTTGCGCGCGGCGTGGAATAGTTGGTCTATGCTGCATTGCCTCCCCTTCGCATCTTTTATGCATTGAGGAGAGGGAGACCACAGAATTGCAGACGCGATCACCAGTCAGGCATTGGCGCCGGCACTCATTTCGCCCACATTCACCTGTGGCAGACTCCGGGAAATGAATGGGCTTCACCTTGACAAGCCCAATGGTGCGTCGGCATCAGGGCCAGGCCCCGAGAAAGGGGGCTTGACCCCCGCGGCCCCAGCCTTGCTCCATCGCTCGCTGCAGTCTGAACCCTACCAAGTCACCGGTGCGAAGGGTCTGTACTTGACTCTCTCCGACGGGCGGACAATCATGGATGCCTGCGGCGGCGCCGCGGTGGCGTGCTTGGGCCACGGCAACGAGGAGGTCCTGCAGGCGGTCGTCCGCCAGATGAGCTCGGGCGTCAGCTACATCCACTCCCTGACCTACACGACCGACTCGGCGGAAGAACTGGCGCACCACCTCATCGACGGACCCCAGGGCGCGGGCCGCTTCGGGCTCGAGCGCGCGTACTTTGTCAACTCGGGGAGCGAGGCCATGGACGCGGCCCTGAAGTTGGCCAGGCAGTACTTTTTCGAGCTGGGCCAGACGTCCCCGACGACGACGGGGGCCAGATCCCACTTTGTGAGCAGGAAGCAGAGCTACCACGGCACCACCGTCGGCGCCATGAACGTGAGCAGCAACCTCCCTCGGAAGGTACCTTATGCGTGTTTCCAGCTGGACAATGTCAGCTGGGTCACCCCCGCGTACGCGTACCAGTACTCGGACTGGCGACGGGGGGAAACCGAAGAGGAATTCGCGCAGAGGCTGGTGGACGAGCTGGACGCGCATTTCGTCGAGATCGGACCGGAGAAGGTCGTCGCGTTTATCGCGGAGCCGCTCGTCGGCGCCACCAGCGGATGCACACCCGCCCCCAAGGGCTACTTCAAGGGAGTCCGGCAGGTTTGCGACAAGTACGGCATCCTGCTGATCCTGGACGAAGTCATGAGCGGCATGGGCCGGACGGGGACCCTGTTCGCTTTCGAGCAGGAGGACGTCGTGCCGGATCTCGTCACCATCGGCAAGGGCCTGGGCGGCGGGTACGCCCCCGTCGCGGGCGTCTTGATCCACAAGAAGATCGTCGACGTCCTGCGCGCGGGCACGAGCAGCTTCAACCACGGGCACACCTACCAGGCCCATCCGGTGGGCTGTGCCGCCGCGCTGGCGGTGCAGAAGATCCTGCGCCGTGACGGGCTGGTCGAGAACGTCGCGCGGCTGGACCGGTTTCTGTACCCTCTGCTCGTCGACACGTTTAAATCCTCAAAGTACGTGGGCGACATCCGCGGCCGCGGGCTGTTCTGGGGCATAGAATTCGTCCAGGACAAGACCACGCGCGAGTCTTTCCCGCCGCAGGTGGGCTTCGGCGGTCGCTTCCAGGCCATGGTCTTTGACCTGGGCGTCGCTGTCTATCCTGGCTCGAGCACGGTGGATGGCAAGAAAGGCGACCATGCTATCCTGAGCCCGCCGTACAATGTGACCGAGGACGAGCTGAGGAAGATCGTCGAGGTGATGAAGACGGCGTATGATCGCTTGGAAAAGGAAGTGGACGGCGAGTCTTGGGATCAGAAGGCTGCAAATGGACATGCGAAGCCATATTGAACTAGACCTAAACATCCAAGCGGGCCGCGAAAGATCAGAAGTGGTCTGAGTATTACTATTACCCTGCGCTGCTTCCATGCATCACAAAGTCCGCCCCATTTCTTCCGAGCTCGAAGAACTCCTCGATAATGTCAGGCCGTGTGGTTTGACCTGGCTTGATTTCCCAGATCCCAGGATCCATTTCTTTCTTTAGTGCATCTTTCTCCTTTGAAAATGCAATCATCGTAAACCTCATAGAACCAACCCTCTGGGGATGCTGCCTGATAAAACTCCAAACCTTGGGCCGTTGAGTCCCTCGAATCCAATTCTTCATAATGCATGCCATAGAATGATAACCCCATTCGAGCATCGTAAAAGCCTGCGGATTTTTTGCGTTCCTCTATCGTACCGTGACTTCCGCATTGCCCCTACTCTGTGGCCGCGGAATATCTCCCAGTTCATTGCCAGTCCCGCTTTGACCCCGTTTCCGTCCCGGAAGAAAATGGAAGTGGTGCTTGCCTTCCTCCTTGTTGGCCGCATTCGAGGTGATGGTCTCGCCGTTGGAGTCGCCAAATCGGGACAAGAAACTCTTCTTCTTGGATTCTTGAGGCTTGCTTGCATCTTCATTCAGCTTCACATCCTCGAAAATGGGATCCTGTGCGGCGGTGGGTCTCTCGAATGTAGTGCTGCTTAGTGTCGAGCGCGTGGGGAAGCGGGTCGCTGGTCGCGAGTCCAGAGATGTGCGGGAGGTGAAGCTGTCGGCTTGAAGGATTGGAGAGCGGCCGGAAATGTCCTGCGACAACGGTCAGGCTGCTGTCAAGCGTCGTGTCAGGATTATAACCTACAAAAGATCTCCTGTATGACTCGAAGGATTCGCGGGAGATTGTGAATGCCTCGTTGTCGTTGAAGCATTGGCGGTGGTTGGTGCTTGCGGAGGACGGCGATTTTGACCAGAAGGACGGTTTCTCGGTGGGCGAAGGCTGTGAGACAATCAGCTGCTGTGCTGGAAGTAATCGTTGGGACCTCATACCGGGAGATATTCACCGCTGTCGTTAACGGCTTGTGCAATGTTAGCCTCGGGACAACGTTTATTCTGGTGGGGGATTGGGATGTCGCATACAACTCAATTTGAACTCGTTGGGCTCGACCGTCTTCTCTTTGATCCCCAATGCTAATGAAGGCTTATCTTTGCTATAAGGGCTCTTGACATTGCCGTCGAAAGAGTTGGGGCGAGCGTTCTCATCGTTGGTCTCAATGGGCGCCGTCGGACGTTTCGAGGTAAAGGGCATGCGGAAGGGAGGCATGTTGAAGGGACTAGGACTGTTTGTGTATCGTCAAGCGTCTATTACAGGGAGAGAATGTGTATATGAGAAGATCAGAATGCTTTATGTTTTCACAGAGAGAATATCGGGAGACAGGATGTTTGGGAGGAAGAGATGCGCACAAAAGAGGTCATTGTCACGAGTCCCGGTGGTATTGTAGTACGTAGTGCCGTGGGAAGTGTTTAAAGAAATCCAGAGCCAGAGCCAGCAGCCCGCAGCCCGCAGCCGGGTCCGAAGACGGGCAACAAACACCAAGGGTAACGCCACGGCCTGCCCACCTGGACACCTGGGCAGCACCGGGAACGTGCCGGGAAGCCGGGAAGATTTTCTACTCTCCCACGGTAACTTGTAGGCATCTTGTAGCGCGCGATGGGCAAAGTTACGCCAGTTTGACGGGGCCTCTCGCAAGGGTCATTGGGCATCTTTGGGCGCCGATCATTAACCGGAGAAAGGCCCCCCTCCCTGCGCAGGCCCTCAATCCAATGGGCACCCCGCGCACCCAATGGGCAGTGCTCCTGGCGGCTTTGTCAACTCCAGTCATCCAGCCTGCATGGGCTTGTCGCATCGCATCCCCATAGATAGCATCTCGTCCTGTGTTTCGTCCACCACTCCCTTGAAGGAGTATTGGGTCTTACGCTTTGCATGCAGGTACAGGATGCGGGAGGGAAAATTTTCTCATCAATGGCCTTGATGCCTTTCTCACTGGGGGCGAGCTGGTTCAAGGCAAGTGCACAATTGATGATTCATCTCCACCACCGTTTGCCATTCAAAGACTTACTGTACCTAGATGTAGATGTCTGTTGATCAAGAAAGCTTCCTCCACACTTTGCCATCCTCCAGCGAGCCGAATGACGTCGATGAACAATCCCTGTCTTGAAAACTTGGAGAATACCCTCGCGCCCACATTCGGAAGTCGGCATGACGACTATCTGATCGCCCCCTGCAAGCCAGTCTCCATCTCAGCCTCAGCCTCATCTCCTTTTCCCGATGCCTCACCTCTAGCCGTCGCCCGGTCGATACTGTATCACAGCAGGGTTCCTGCATTTCGATAAGTGCGCCATTGTGCAGACTGCCGTCTCCTGTACTCTTCTATACCTCGCGTTACTGTGCCGCCGTATTGACCTTCCTGTGATTTGTTTCCTCGCGTCGATGGAGAAAGGAAAGCTGTGGCTGTCCTACAAGACGGGCGATTCGACCGCATGATGCGGTGGTAACTTCATAGGATGGGCTTCGCAAATGAGCTTGTCAAGACAATCAACTGCTGCATGACCAAGTCGGACGAATGCAGGATGACACTGGTGGGCAGAGATGCGTCCCGTGCCTGCTGAGAGGTTGGTTTGATCGATCCCAAGCGTTTGGCGAGCACAGTCCAGGTCTTCACGCGTTGGGAGTTGGTCGACGATTTTTCTGTCTCTGGTTGATTTCACTCTGCCCTTTTCCTTCACCGTCAATATTACCAGGTGGAAGCTGCAGACCGCAGATGGCAACTGCACGGTTTCGTGCACGGCTGGAGCAGGTGCTGCTGCCCTCCTGCGTCACCACTACCACCGCGACGACAAAGTCGACGGCGCCTGGCACGTTATCAATTGCCTTCCCCCTCTCTCGAGTTTTCCTTCAGTCCATCATTAGCAGTTCAGCCGACCACATTGCAAACTGCTCTATCATTTCTTTGGTGCTGGTCTCCATTGCTCTTCGGAAATGGGGTTCTTCCTTTTCATCCTTCCGCGCCTCTAGCATTCCTACCATACTGTTCTCCGGCAACATGCTTGACCCCGTTCCGGAGGGCGCTGTTTTCTTCTTGGAGTGGCCGATGTGGGCCCGCTTAGCTCTTGTGAGTACGGGCATGCGACGGGTTGAGAGACTTGACTGATCCTTGTGCCAGATCTTAGGTGGCTTGCTTGTTCGTATCCGTGTCCTCAATTTGTCTCTTTCTGACCTCCTCTCAGACGATTATCCTTACCACTGCCTTCGTTGTCAAGCTGAGAAATTGGGCACGGGACAGAAGGCTGGAAAGAAGAGCAGCAGAAGAACATGCCGAAAGAGGGGAGATGACTCTGGTCAACTGCTTGGACGAAGATATACCCTTTGGCATCCGCGCTTTGATTGAAGATCCCGAAGTCGAAGGGGTGTGGAACGCTCGAACGATAACTGCTTTGCATCTTGATAGAGCCAGGTCTCCGCCTCCCTCGCGATTGGCGACCAAAGCTATTCAATCCTCGTCGATTTCCTCCACCTCAATATGCGATTCCATGGACATAGGACTAGCGTCTCCAGATGGTGAGAGATATCAACACTGTCACTTCTTTTGGCTGACAATCGACAGCCCTAACACCGTTCACGAACTCCACGGCGTTTGTTGATCCACCAGCTGAATCGTCAACCTCGAAGAAAGGGAAGACCATTGTCATAAGCTACAACGGTCCATACAATCGCACGGAAGCTGGCGAGGTCGTGCCAGGTCTGGCAATTTCCGGTTTTGTACTCACCACGGTTCTTATTACTGACACTCGTTACACAGATATTGTTCCTTCAATGACAAAGGACGAACTGAGCCCATCGCCCTCAAAATTGCAGCTTCGTCCCATCATCAACCTACGATCTCCAGGAGCGCGTAAGTTTGTCATTGGTAACAGGCAGAGAAACAGTCAAGGACATCAGAGGCTAGAAGCTCGTTCTGACCTCAACCCTCTGGAGCGCATGGAGGCTCACAGACGCTTCCATGCCGCAGAAAGTGGTCAACTCCTCCCGAGGAATCGGCGGCACACTGACATGGTCCTGACACCAACATTCGCTCCATCTCTTTCCGATAGCGAGGACAGTGACGACTCTGCATCCCGTGCTCTGTCGTGGCCGACTCGAAATGGCAGTATCAATCTCGGCAAGCAGTTTTCTCGCAGGGCGAAAAGGATGGAAGGACCAAGACCTGTGCCTTTCCGCGCATTCGTCGAGTCCTTACCCACCACAAAACCTCCTCCTTCGGCGTGGACGGAGAAGACCCAGGCCAGAGTCGACGCGAAAATCCTCCCTTCTCCCAAAACGAGTGAGACGGCCTCCAATACTTCTCTGCACAGCCCGAGCTCTTCTACGAGTTCAATGTCCGCGACGACTACAACGTCACCCGCAGGTTCGCTCTCCATTGCAAATACTCGATCGCGGAAAGTCAATGCTGGATTTGAAATACTACCTGCCGGCACACTGGAAAAGGGACCCAAGGTCAAGGACTTTGGGAATCGGCACGAAGAACTGGAGATGAGGAAGAAGCCTAAGAAGCTAAAGAAGCGGTCGCGCTCAAGTTCTGGAAGTCGACGAAGTTCAACAGAAAGTCGGCGACTCAGTAGCGACACCTTTTGTTTGCCGGTTCACTGAGTTTGTGGAGACTTTCAATCCGTGTTGGAATAGGGTTCTTATAGCTTTGGATCTGCATCATTCTACAAGGCTATCCATTCGTTGTTCAGAGGCAATCCCGTCCGCAATGGGCGTTTGTTGGCATACCTCAATTGTCTTGGGAATTAGTTGTCCGGCTTTGCTTTACACAGCGCACAGGGACCCCGCAACGAAGGCACTGACCTATCATTGTTTGGTCACTGTAATGATAATAATGATAATGGCTTTAGAGAAGCATGCCCTGCTTCGGAGTTCGTCTATCAACCAATGCCTACGGCAGTCTATTTACGCCAGTTTTTGCGTAGGGCTTCGAATCTCGTTATGTCTTCTACGCCCACACTCCGTCTCACTTCGGTTTTGGCATGCAGGAAGTCCTGTGTGATTATGGTATCGGGTCCCCCAGACGATTTGATACGGCGCACGGCGGCCAGCCCAGCTCTCCTCAACAAAGATTCCAGATCTGCACCGCTAAAACCGTCACATTCTCTGGCAATAGTGGCCAGCGACTCGTCAAACACCAAACCGTTTACTTTCTTGCAAAGCGTCCTTAGGATCTCCACTCGTCCCTCAGCGTCCGGCAGGCCCACGTACAAGAACATGTCCAGTCTCCCCGGGCGAAGCATGGCCGGATCAATGATGTCAGGCCGGTTCGTGGCCGCGATGAAATAGATGCCCTCGCGAGAGTGGCCGACGCCGTCGAGTTCCGCGAGCAGAGTGTTGACCACGCGGGCCGAGGCCTCGGAGCCGCCGCCCACGCCGCCGTCGCGCGTTGGCACCAGCGCATCCAGCTCGTCGAAGAAGACGATGACGGGGACGCTCGAGCGCGCCCGGGTGAAGACCTGGCGGACGGCGCGCTCCGACTCGCCGAGGTACTTGTTCAGGAGCTCGGGCCCCTTGACGCTGATGAAGTTGGCGTGGCTGGCGTTCGCGCAGGCCTTGGCCAGCAACGTCTTCCCACAGCCCGGGGGACCCCAGAGGAGGGTCCCCGACCAGGCGGGGAGGCCCAGGTTGGTGTACACGGCCGGATCGAGGATGGGCGAGATCACGGTCTCGTTCAGCTCCCTGATGTGGTCGTCCAGGGCGCCGATGGAAGAAAACGTCGTCGACGGGATCGTGGCGAACCCTTCTCTCAGGGCGGAGGGTTGGATCTTCGGCAGCGCGGTGAGGAAGTCCTCGAAAGTGACGAGGAGGGTTTCGTCGGCGGCCTCGGATGACGGAGACTGGCCCTTGATGTATTTCACCAGTCGGCGAAGCGATTTGATGCTTTCTGCGTCGGGATGCTTGTCGAGTTGGTTGTCATCATCGACGTCCATGACGTACTTGTCAGAGTTGGCCTGGAGGACGTCTAGGTAGCGCTCCATCGCCATCGCCGAGGCTGTTAATACAAGGTCGTTCAAGTCCGCGCCGACAAATCCCGGGGTGCGTTTCGCCAGGACGTCTAGGTCAACATTATCGGTCATCTTCATTCCCTTGGTCAGAGCCTCCAGGATCCTTGCACGATCGGGTTCGGTGGGTACTCTCATGTTGATTTCCTTGTCGAAGCGGCCCCCTCTTCGCAGTGCTGCGTCGAGGGTGTCCAGTCGATTCGTCGCAGCGAGGACGATCACCGGTTTGCCGTCCGTCTTCTCCAGCGTCAGATCGTCCATGCACACGGACAGTTGCGCAACAATCCGTTTCTCCATCTCCCGCTGTGCAGTCTCTCGCTTTTGAGCGATGGCGTCGATTTCGTCAATGAAAAGCAAAGATGGGGCACAGCTCTTTGCTTCCTCGAATAGATCCCTCAGAGCCTTCTCGCTTTCACCCGACATGCCCGAAACGATACTGGTGGCGGAAACGGAAATGAAATTGACTCCTAGCTCTGCGGCTAATGCGTTGGCTATCATTGTCTTGCCACAGCCGGGGGGTCCGTGCAAGAGGATGCCACGCGGTGGTTGGACCTTGTTCGAGGCGTAGATCTCTGGCTTGCTCATGGGGATGACGAGCAATCGTCTCAACTCTTGGATGACCGGGGTAACACCACCTAGCGACTCTAACGAGACGTGCGTTGGGGGAGACCTGTCGATTGAAGCATTGCCAGCTCTGCGCTTCTTGGGGCGGGGTTCGCCATTCGTAAGGCGTTGTGTGGTAGCGACTTGAGAGGATTCCATATTGGGGGTTGAAGCTGCTTTTGGTGTAGGTGCAGGTGACACGGCGGAAGTTGACCAGGCACTGACGATGCTCTTATTCAATTTATTCGACAGAGGTTTGTGTATTTGCCGCTGCTGCTGCTGCTCCTCCTCCTCTTCAACAGCCACAAAATCTTCCGAACCAGATTCCTGATCCTGCTGGATGGTTTCGAGGACCCGTTGGATGCTGTCCTCGAGTAACTTTTTCGGTCTCCGGTTCAGACTTGAGTTGGACGCCCGAATCTCGTCGTATACCACGGCGAAAGACAAAGAGGTGTTTTGGACGTCTCCGTACTGCGCGCGGTCGTCGATGATCTTGCGGACCACTTGATATACCTGCAAACATGTGGTGAGCACAGATTTGGTTGTGGTATGGGGCAAAAGCAGCATACCTCTCTATCCAAGCCTTGACCCAGAGTTTGACGCCGACGACCGCCTCGAGCCATGCCGCGTAAAGTGGGCGGCAATTGTAGAGGGGGTTAGAAAACTAAGATGTTTCGTGGGCGCATTTTCACGAGTTTTTTGTCTCGACGCCTCCACGATCTGAGCCTCGTCCCCGCTCGCTTGGCCTCGAAATTTTCCGGCGGATCATTTACTCTCCGAGGCGCAATGCCAACAGTAATATTACGAAGCGTCACAGCACAGCGGTACGAACAATGGAAAGTTGTTGACTTGCTCGTATTTAGGGGCTTGTCCGCCCAGTGTCTTGCCATGACAAGAGGATAGTTCCTTTTTCTAGCTAATGTGGTACACGACATTGCCGGCCTTCCAAGCGTGCCGCTATTGTCAAGCGGCGATTGACTGCACCACGCCTGGCACCCCGGAGAATTGGACATCTTACTGAGATGCGCTTGTCTTATCGTCCCTCTTGCTAGAGAAGCCCAGGTCGCCCAAGTGTGTGTGGCTAAAACTTGTTCCGTACTTCAGACCATACCCCAGCATGCGGTCCATGCCAATATGCGCGAGCCAACTCAAAGCCAGTCCAGTGAGGGTCTTGTTATCTCGTGCCAACCCCATGCACAGCAAAAGTATGGGAGGCGTTTCCGTATGAAAGGTGTTGTACAAGAAGGCGCCAGCCGAGGTATTGGCAAGATATCCCGCCATACCCAGATCTGGGGTCAGGAGGAGAGCGGCAAAGGTCCACCACGACTGTCTGGAACGTGAATAGGCCCAGATGGTTGAACCGAATATGCAAGCACCTTCGAGCTGCAAGAGCCTTCGCGGCCAGGTCTTGACAAAGCCGTCGTTCATGGCGGACGTATTGGTGGAATCAGATAGAGAGGGCGAGGGAGAGGGAGAGGGAGAGGGAAAGGTGTGTAGATGGAGATGCTGAATAAACAACCGTGGAATTGATCCGATGAAAACTGCGCGGACGAAACGTTGGAGGTCAAAAGGTGCTTCTCCAGCGGCGGAGCGCCCTGCTGTATGATGTCAACAACAGTCCTCGATGTGCCTTGTGCCCATCCTTGGATCTTGACCTGAAAAGCAGCGAGCGCAACAACAACATTCACGACCTGCAGGAAAGGCGCCGGGGTCGTGATGCTTTTCCCACTCGAGAAGCTATGTGTTACTACCACTTCATTCGGATTGTTGCCATCCTTGTCGGGGCTATCCATCTTCGGCAGGTACATAATCTACCTTGAGGGCTATACAGTCGAAACAGGAAGGTCAGAAGGCGTAAGTCTTCCCCGTGCTGCGCCTTGTCCATAATCTGCTTGGAAAAGGTCGTTGCATCGGCAGTCGCAACGACGGTCGCGTTTCGGCCCCTCTTCACTCCCGGTATTCATTCTGTCTCGAGTATAGTCCTTTTCTTCGTGCCGGCCGCGTACTCTTGTGGAGACGGAGCCCGGTGCACCATACTGTGGCTTGCTGTAGCGCGCGATATATGGCCCAAAATGCTCAGAACGCGCATACATGACACCGAGCAACCACCTCCTTAACCCATTATTCTCATATTTGTGCACTAACACCGCCCGTTTCGCCGTTTGGACTTTTCAGCCCAGGCGCCTTGGTCGCATGTGCTTGACAATGCCTGTCGGGCACTGCAGCGCTTCGCTCACCTTGCTGGTCGCTTCCCTCTTCATCCCAGCCACGAGGCGGTAGTTTTTCCTCAGCCTTCTGCCTCATTGACCGCTCTTGCTCCTCCTCTTCCCCCTCTTCCTCTTTTCTTCTCCTTCGTCGTTGCTACCCCCTCCGCCTCCAGCATCTGGTTGCGACTGTGGCCGATCGTACTGTTTGCCTCTGTCGAGCTTCACCATGCCCACAGCTGTCGCTGAGTCCACCAGCGCCGCGCAGTTTTCCGATTCGAGCTCCCCTGCTTCCACTGCGCCGTCCACTCTTCCCAGCGCTATCGCCAACACTACAGCTGTGCTCAGTTCCATTCCCACCCAGGCTGACGCCACTGCTACCACTTCTGCCACATCTTCGAAGCCAGCGAGCAACAGTGACACTCCGGGCCGAGTTACTGTCACGACAACGACCACGAGTCTGAGTACAACTACCGGTACCAACTCCTCCTCGCCCGGCTCAGGAGGAAAGCTCTCTTCGGGCGCAGCGGCTGGAATTGGGGTTGGAGTCGCAGTCCTGTTCCTCATCATCCTCTCGGTTATCGTTGCTGCTCTCATCTTGAGGCGGCGGCGGCGGCGGCGTGGTCTAGCCGAAAAACATCAGCACCAAATCATGTCAGGTGTATACTATGAAAAGCCGGAGCTTGAGGACACAGGAATGCCAAACAGAAGCTTGCTTCGCAGTGAACTGCCAGCACAGAGACCGAGTTGGGACGGTGGCGATATCATTTCAGAGCTGGAGGTTTGTCTTCTGCCCTCTTCCCGTTACTCGCATATCTTTGCCCTTGCGTTTTGAGGTTCGAAAAGATCTTTGGAAACGGAGCCATCATCTTTTGTTTTCCCTGTTCCGTCTCCTCGACTCTGACTTGTTTCATTTGCTTCAGGGTTCACGGCCAAAAATTCCGACGCGTACGACAACTGCGGAATTGGGTGCAGATTGAACGGAACGAAATCATCATCCTGCACCAGTATCAGCTCGAGGGTGAAAACGCATATGTTTTGTTGTCCGGGACAAAATCGCCACCGCAGCTGGAGCTGGCTGGTGTAGACTTCTTTCCGCCACATTGAGTGAGAATCGTTGCCTCAACGGTCTGCACGAACCAAGACCAATTTTCCGTGGACTGCAGAGTTATTGATCCTACTGCGCAATTTCACCGGCCCAGTAGGCGAGAAGGAACGCAATACGACCCTTGTTATGTTCAGTTGCGGACTGGCAGCTGAAGCGAATCCCATCATGAAACATGACAACGGTGTGCCGCGAAGCACATGTAATATAAGAACGTAAGTCAGCTGAGACCATCACAACTTCCATGATCCTCAGACATATATGGCGAAAGAGTTCTGCCTCTCTCATTCACCTACCTCTTGCGCTCCCTTATTGTCGTGCTGAATAGATGAAGTATCACAGGGCAAGCCAGGGGAACTTACACAACCTTGTCTTTTCAATTTGCTAGCCTCGTCATTGTGGCCAAGTGACTGTGTAATCTCCTGCGCATGCCATGAGGCTCTTTGTCCTCGTCTCAAATCCTTTCGTAGTTGTTTCAAACCCTTCACAGGATAGATTGGGGATGGGAAGAAGTGCCTGCTGGCAAGACCCTTATTGTCCAGGATTCGATGCCTTGTTCGACGAGAGCCACACTCTAGTCCTTTCGAGGCGGTGCAAACAATGGCATGAAGGTCGAGCTGTCAGACGAACTCTCATTTGACGTGTCGCCGTTCAGCCTCATGCAAGCCCGTTGTATCTGATTACGCCACACCTGTTCCTCTTCTGTATGTAGCGTGTGCTCGATGGCTGTTTGACTCGCAAGCAAGGACAAGGCAAGAGGTCGCTTCATCGGAGCGAAGTGCCAAGGCTCCGCCCGAGGTGGGCTGAGCGTCTGGATTCTGGGGAAGAAGAATTGGGGCCCGTGGCTCAGGCTTGTGAGGCCCGGACCCAGACTCCAACTCAAGCACCAAGCCGCCAGGGGGGGCCGCCCGGGATGACAAACGAGGCATGTGGCATTTCAACTGTCCTTAATACCATTTCTCACTTCCCTGTCTGCGCGCTTCTCACAGATGACCCCTAGGCAATCATCAGAACACTGTCGTTGATACCTATTGACAAGTCCGCTTTCCCGTATGTCAATACCCGTCAGCCGCAGCTGACAACCCATCTCTTCCTCGATGCGCACAACGGCTCGATGATTCGATGATTCGCATTGCTGTCGCTAGGCCCACCGTGCCTGGATGCCCGTCCTGAACCCTTTCCTGCGCGCGCTCTTTCAGAGTAGTGTGCTAGGTCATGCGCTCCCCGCCCAGAACTACGTTCTTCTTGTCCCTACGACCGAATCCCTCCTTTACGGCCAAGACCGCGAAACCAACAAGAGGTACACCGACCATGTCGAAGACGAAGATTTCCTTGGAAGCCACATCCTCCGAATCATCCCTACGACGGCGGAGAAGGATGGAAATGTCCGCGACGGTCGTGGCAAGGCGAAAAACTACTCGACCGTCAATGGTCGCACGGTGATCCTCAAGGAGAATACCGTGTATAGTAACAAGGGGTTCAAACATTTGAACCAGGCGACTCTTTTGAGCGACTTGCTGTACTATTCGCCGGGAAATGATATGCAACAATGGCTCGTCTACTACATTTCGAAGCCACTGACTGGTCTCTTCGAGGCGTTGCCCATCAAACCGGCAATCATTGGGGAGACCCGAATCAACCATATTACACCTGGCACCTCGTCCACATCTTCAGAGCCTCCGACCCCGAAAAAGAAAGATATCAAGACCTTTGGTCAATTGTTGGAGAACTTTCCCATGATTCAGCGACAAATGCAGCCCGGCCTAGAAAGATTGTTCAATGAGTTTAGTAAGGAATTGGGAAAGCCTCTCCCCCCGCCGCCTTCGCGCAGTCCAACGCCCAGTACATTGGACGGGACGACTCAAGCTTCGGAAACTGGATCTGTCAGGTCGAACGGTTCTGTGAAGTTGCCGTTCAACTCTCCTGCGTATTTCGAAGATGAGGAGGATCTCATGCGGACGGCCCTGGAGACTGCCGTCACAGCTGCGATCGATCTGTTTCAAGGTGTCGACAAGCAGCAGCTTTCCTACTTGGGTGCAACAACCGATTTGACCGGTCCCGACGTGGAGAAATTGATAGAACGTTACGTGGCCGAGTATGTCCATCCTACTCTATTGTTTCCTCGATTATGTGCGTTTCACAAGGCGCAAGATCAAGAACTCGATCGGCGGATACGACAGATGGAATGTTTAGACGTCTCTCAGGTCGGGATAGTTCTTGAAGACGGAAGAAATGGCAAAAGAGATCTCATCAACCGGGTCAACCGTGGTGTCGCGGTGTTTCGAAGGATGGGCGTTGCCGGGAGTCCTCAAGAAATGCTCGATATTCTTCTCGAGACCCAAAAAGTGGTATCGGAGCCACAGGGTATTTCGGATGAAGAAAAAAGGGCAGTGGCTGCAATGACGATAAACGCGGATATTCTGGTGTCCCTGCTCCTCCTCGTGGTTACTCGCGCTTCAGTCAGGCATCTCCAGGCAAGATTGTCCTATATGCAGCGCTTCATTTATATTGACGACGTCGAAAGTGGCGAAATTGGGTATTCACTGAGTACTCTGGAGGCCGTACTGACATATCTCGCAAGAGATGCCGGTGGTCTGCGAAAGGCATCAAAGCAGAACCAGTTGCTCTGGAAAGCAGTCAAAAGTGGAAAGATCGACGATGTCAGATCAATATTCGAAGAGTCGGCCATTATGTCAGACGGCCTTGTCGAAGAACCTGCGGAGGTTCCATTGTCTAGGAGGACAACAGCATCTACCAAATCCTCTGAATCATGTTCGAGAGCGACCTTGTCGCGAACATCGTCGAGTGAGGGTGGTCTGTCGCACGTATTTCCCTTTCAGGCAGCAGAGAGAAAGAATCTGCTACCCAAACAGAAGAAAAAGGTGCAGATGGCAGCTAGGAGCATGTCAGTCTCATCGGCATTTTCACATTCATCTAGGGCCGCCACAATCGAAACGTCGCTGAGCGGGATTGAGGGCGACACGTCTGTTCAGAGTCTGGCCCAAACACAAGATGCTGTAGGAAATTCGGTCCTCATGATGGCGGTTGAAAACCAGCGGCCAGAATGCCTTCGATACCTGCTGAGTCTTACAGAGCATTACAGTCCAGAAGGAGTGCTGTCAGATGTAACTCAGGAAGGGGCAACATTGTTGAGCGCCGCAGTACAGTTGGCCAACATGGATCTCGTTAATATCATTCTGGGTTATGCTGAGCAGCACGCCGATGAGCAAGTGTTCCGCGAGTATCTGTCTGTCAAGGACTCTCGGGGACGGAGTGTGGCACATTACCTATTCAATACTCCTCAGCTGATCAAAAGACTCGCAAATGTCCTTCCCTGGCGGCAAAAGGATAAAATCGGCCATACGCCTTTGTTTGCCATTTGCCGGAGTTATGACCACGCTGACTATAGCAGCATGGTCTCGGAAGCTCTGACGGCTGCAAAGGAAGCTCAACAAGATGGCGGCCCGCTACGCATGGAAGACCACATAGACAACAAAGGCAACTCCTTGCTCCATATCGTCAATGATGCGACTATCATGCAACGAATTCTGCAAACTTGCGAAGTCGATCTGAACGCCATGAACGACAAGAAGTTTACCCCGCTGATGTTAGCAAGCAAGTACGGGAGAGTCGACATGGTTCGAATTTTCCTCAGCGACCCAAGAATAGATCTGCATCTGCGGGAGTCTCGGGGACTGACTGCTGTGGAACTGGCAAAGGATGACGAAGTACGGAACAGAATTGACGACTTGACATTGTTCTCGCCTGCAAATACAGCCGATGGCACGGGAAGAATTACAGCGATCGTCCGGTCATTCTTCGTCGAGGATGGCTCCACAAGATTCATCCTCAAGTCTGGCGCCCCGAATCCCGCGGTCTCAAGCACGACATATACCATTACCACAAGCCGACGCTCGTTGCAAGACTTTGAGAACCTGGCGAAATGGCTATTGATGGATTTCCCAGCGTCATACATGCCGACTATGCTGGCCTCGAACTTCCGGAATCCTTTTCAGCTACACTCACGACCGTCGCGCGCAGCACTATATGATATCCAGACTAGTCTTGACCGGTTTCTTAAGATCTTGTTGAAACATCCTACTTTCTCCACGCACGAGATGCTCTGGGAATTCTTCCTCGTCCCAGACATGCTACAAGAACAGATGGCCGATCGAGCACGTCTGAAAGCCGAACTGATACGGGAAAAGATCAACGATGAATATGATCCACTCATATCCCGGGCAGACATGATTGCCGTGGACGGTCTGGTTTCTCATTCGAGAGACATTGTGCGGAAAATTAATATCTGTACTAGATCGTCCATACGGAAGGGTCACGCTTATGTTCAAGCGCATGCGGACTTTGCGGAGGCGTTGAGCTTGTGTTCGGTGGCCTTTGCGACAATGGGATCCCCTGCGACGACTCTTTCGAAGATGCACGTTGACTCGTTTTTGAAATTTGCCGCCTTGATGCATTCCGAGCCGGCGAGTTCTCCTCTGCAGAACTATGTTTGTAGTTTGAGCTCCTTTCATTCGACGGTCGCGGCTGTGCAATCAGCACTGCTGAAGCCGAGCGCGTTGATCGACCGGATCACGGCAGCTCAAAGGGCGATGGACAAGGACAAGTCAAACTTGGTGAACAATTCAATCCCTAGAAAAGGAGTCCTGAAGAATCTCAATCTACCATTCCCGGGCACCGAAGAATCACGTATAAAGGTGGTTAAAGATACAGAGAAGAAGATCTTGGAAAGAGGATTGGAAATCGACAAGTTAGGCCGAGAGTTGCGGTATTCTCAGGAGGTGGTCGTCGGGGAGCTGGCGGGCTGGACGACATGGAGGCAAGAATGGGGCCGAGCAGAGATGAAGCGGCTTGCTCGAGGGATTGTGGTCCGGGAACAGGAACGGCTGAGAGGCATGCAGAGAATACTCAGGGCCTTGAAGGGGAGCTGACGTGACGAGCTGACGTCCATCTCGGGACCCTGGGTTTGCACAATTAATTGGTCAAAGAGGACGACGCGAGAAGGGAGTGTGTCTTATTTCTTTTGAGCCTAATGTTTAGTGGCAGACGAAGGACTCGACGGATGAATGCGGCATGTATAAAACCTGCAACAGCGGATGAGGTCGATCCATCAAATGATACCCAGCCGGAATGGGACTATGGTATAGAGCAGCCAGTACACTATCTATTCGTCGTCAAGGAATTCATATTTGTTTGTCTTTCATGCTTTGTGTGTTCTTGAATCCGTAATCTGCATATCATACATAGTCTTGCCATGCCATGCCATGCCGTGCCGTGTTAGACGGGCTTGGGCGAGTCTATACCGTTCCCCGTCTGATCCATTTTCCCTTGTAGCCGATCTAGCCGTGCGTCACCTTCTTGACTGTGCCGTCCTTGTCGACGTGGATATTCAGCCTGTGTGCACGCGGCAAGACGTGCAGAAGTTAGCCCAGACAGCTTCATACCGGTCTCATCTGTAGCCACGACAAGTACAGTTTTGTCAACATGCTTGTCCGCCCTCGCTTTCCTCCTCCTCCTCTTCATTCCCTACCTGCTTTATAGCACCCAGCCGCCTTCACATGTGAGTTTTGATCCCACTCCCATTCTCCGATACCTCCTCCCATGCCGTCCTCACATTGGAGAACGGCAAATGGAACCGCACACACAGACACAACAGATAGCAGGGTAATGGAAAAAGGCAGCGTACCGGTCTGGGTTATGGTCCATGGTCATCATCCCGCCCTCCTCGACGACGCGGTGGTTCTGCGGCAGGTCCTTCTTGGCAAACTGCGTCTCGGTGCTCGTCTCGCCCAACCGCTTGCCCATGAGCTTGTCCATCCACTCGCCGGTGGTGGTGTTGCCGCCGGTGTTGTTGATGCCGGGGACGACGAGAGGCATCTTTTGGGTTTCTTTTCTAGGTTCTTGTGGTATTGGGAGAAGGGGAGCAGTAAGGAGGGGGGGGGAAGATGGATACGTGGACGGGGGTCAGGGCTTGCTTGAGGGGTTGAAGTCTGTCTTTCCTCAATGGTGGTTCTAGGAAGAGAGGGGAGGATAGGATTGATTTGGGTACTATCTCGGTAGGACGAGTCTCAGGGAGAAGAGAGAAGAAAACAGAAGCAAAGTAAGGAAGTACAGGGGGAGTGAGAGGTCTTTTGTAGGGGACTTGTACCGTTTGATTGATGCCTGGTGTTGCACCTCACATGCCTGACGATAGACAAAGTTTCGCACGCAGTTGGGGAGGGCAAAGGACATGACGTCGTTCAACCGAGACTAAGCAGCCCTCTGGTGTAACGCATTACTGGTCCATGCGAGCTGCATCTGCATGTATCTGCGTCATTGACCGATGAACAGGTGATCGCCTGTGGTCAATTGGCCCTGCATCTGCATACAAGTACATATACTTTTCCCGAGCGAAGAATTATTTTGTATTTTTTGGAAGCCCCTTCCATCCACCCCCCCAAAGAGGCAAACGTGGCTGGTCAAGTTAGCAGCCTTATCCATGGCTATCCAGTTTTGCCCCCTTTCCGGCCTCCTTCGTGGGGGTCATCAATGACAGGACCCATGCTCGTCAAAGGGATAAAAGTACATTGCTTTGGAACCCCCTCTCCAACAGCCATCAGTTGGAACAAGAATGTTGATCTAAAAGCACACACATCAGGACCGAGCTGAGTTGATCCTGACAACCGACACATATGAGAGCGTAGAATCCACCAGTGTTGCCAAAGAATGCTCGCTAAATGCGGAAGTATCGACACTCTCGGCTGCAACCTTTTGCGCCAGAGAGATCAGATGTAATCTCTGGCCGCCTTCTGCAATTCAATCATCCTCCACCCTCTCGTCTCGGGATTGTTGACTTCTTCTGGTATTCTCGTCACCCCAATGGCGTATGTTACCAGCTGCACCTTGTCTTCCATCCCTGCCGCCAATTCATTCGTCTTTGCGTTGCGATAAACGTGGACTTCTTGCGTCCGACACGTGATGATGAAGACGGGGATATCGCCAGGCTCCAGTAATCGAGCATTCAGGATGTCGACATGTCTGATGTCTAGAATCCGTCCGTCCGATTTCAAACCCGCCTTGGTGTACTGTTCCATCAGAGCTGAATAGACTTGGAACTGTGCCGCTGAGAGCCACAATTTCAAAGTTTCGACGTCGCCCTTAACGTAAGCGTCGAGCACCTCTGGCAAAATGTATTCTCGCATATCCCGCAGGAAGGGCTCCAACTGGAAAGAGGGGTCCATTTCGCGGAATTTCTTGATGACCATGGCCGTCTCATTCTCTGCAAAAAACCCGGCCACTCGGTCGGAGATGGAGCGCGCTGTTGAGATCAGGGGGTTCTCGGATTCTTCATATGTCGTTTTCATGTTGAATAGACTCTGCATTAGCTTGGAGTTCTCTTTGAAACTGTTCCATTGCTCTCGCCATGCTGAGTCTTTGTGGACGGTAATATTGGTTCCGGCGCTGCAATAATTGTTAGAGGCACACGTTGTAGAGTGCTTTCGGGGCGCACTTACTTTGGATCTTCAACCATGGGTTCGTCCTTTTTGTTGGGCGATTGTGCTTCTTTCAATCTTCGGGCTTCTTCCCTTTTTCTTCGCTCCTCCTTCTCGATCCAGCCACCATATCTGGAGCTGCTCCCATCATCAACTGCTTCCGAGACGTCCTTGAACGCCTTTGTTTCCCGAATTGGCCGAGTGGCTTTTTCAATCCCACGACCGGTGGCGTTGACTCCTTTTCGCACACCCTGTACGACAGGCGTTTCCCAAGCCCATGCCGCACCCTGGCCGATGGCGCTGGCTGTGCTCTTCAACGCTTGCGATGTGCCCTTGGATGCGGCCTCGGAGGCCTCTCGCGCCCTTCTTACAGCATCGGATTCGGTAAACTGCTGGACGGAGCCCGAGAGTTGTTTTGTGGATTCATTCCACTCTTTGGACGCCTTGAATTCTGTTCGGAGGGTGTCGACAAAAACTTGCCAGGGAGTTTTGTCGCCGTGAGGTGGTGGAGGTGGAGGGGACTCTTTCCCTTCCTTTTCTCCCTTCTCTGATTTTTCCTCCTTCTGATCCTTTCCCTCTTTTTCCTCACTTGCTTCTTTTTCTGGTTTGTCGTCCCGTGGCGGATCTCGGACTTCCTGTTTTGGGTCTTCTTTAGACTGGGTTTGTTGGGACCGAGTTCCGGATGTATGGAGAGATCGAAGGAGGGTCTGGTTCGAAAGGATGAGTCTGGGGGAGAACGGGGTCAGGTGTAATGAGGGATTGAGAGATTTTGAGTGTTGTCCTGACTGGAGTAATCTTCTGTAGACTGCTGTCCTCCCATACTGCGCCGACGTTCGGAGCGTGGCAAGTTGACTGGTGGCTGTCACATAATGACGGACACCAAGAACAGGTGCGCGACGCAGTACAGTCATGCTACGGAGCGGTTATCTGCAAGCAGGAATAAAGAAACGAGCAGAGCACTGAAAGAAAAGAGTTCAGCAAGCTCGTTCATAGTCAGTTGATGCAACTTGAAGACGGCGGAGGAAATCGAATTTCGGCTCCGGCTAAGCTTCCTGTTCCGTTGTAGATCCAATTGCATCTTTCTTGCACCACGGACTGCACAGTGTTCAGTGCACTGCTCCTTTAAACTGGCGACGACCACATCATAGACAAGGCAACATGGCGCATCCAAGGGCCCCTTTGCTGTCGTCCATGTGCAGATCGTGTAGGAACTCCTACCTCACGCAGTCACGACGCGCCATCTCAGATTCAAGTCCAAGCTCTTCCAGAGAACCAGAGCGCCAGCCCACCAGACTGTCCGAACGTCTAGGGATCAAAGTCAATGAAGAAGTCCCTGCAAAGGAGACTGATGCTCTGAGCCAGTTCCACGAGCTTCTACGCGGAAGTTCGAACAGCAACGCAGCGTCGCCAACCACGAACAATTCGATGCGCTCCATCTTCCAAAGAGATCTCCGGAACGTCGCACAATCTGCACAAGCAGAAGCCGCAACGCGACCTTCTGTCAGGAGCTCGTATACGGACGAGCCATACCACATTAACGTCTACGCCCACCGGCACAACACCCACATCACGTTCACCGAACCGAATCGTAATCCGATCTTATCCTTCTCGTGCGGCAACCTGGGACTTCGCAATGCCCAAAAAGCATCCTACGATGCAAGTTTCCAACTGGCAGCATACACCTTTCGGAAAATGGCAGAGAAACAGTGGAAGCTGGGAGGCAGCAAAAGCAACAAACACAACAACAACCCATGGTGCACGCTATCAAACATAAAGAAACCCGCGTACAGTGGTTCCCCAGGCGCGGGAATTGAGGTGATATTTCGAGGATATGGGCCTGGAAGAGAGGCCTTCCAGAAAGCACTGCTAGGGACGGAGGGGAGGATGATCAAGCCCTTAATCGCGAAGGTGACGGACGGGACGAGATTGAAGTTTGGAGGAACCCGGAGTCCGCAAGTTAGAAGGCTAGGTTGAGCAGGAGGGGGTTTGTATGTTGTACGATTACAGTGAGCGGATGGAAGCAAAATTTCATGCTTTCTGCTCTCGGATATAGACTCGCATGCAGAACAGCCCGCAGACTCTAGGGGGAAAGGACCATTTGTGAATCCACCTATCTATCTATTCCGGTTCCTTCTCAATATCCTCCTGGTGAATTCGAGAAATAGTCACCACCACTAACAGGGCTCAATCTCACTGGTGACGGACTCGAGCTTCCCTCCGAGCTTTCCTCCGTACCTTTACTCCTCGAGCGCGGTATTTGCAACGTCCCTGCGCCAGACACTGTGCGAGTGGGCTCCAAAAGGGTCGGCTTGTTCCTGAACCCCACGCCGATGATGACCCTCCTCAACGCATCCCCTCTGGGATCAATGCCCATCATGAACCTGGCAAGTTCGGCGCACAGCTCGAAATCCCCCTTTTGACGTGCCAGTTTCATGAGGCGGATGACATAGCCCTCGAACTTGCGGGCGTCGTAGGACTCGGATTCGTCGTTGCCCTCTTCTAGCCCCTGGAGAACGATGAGGTAGCCGCCGGCGGTTTTGAGGTCCTCGAGTTCGAGGGCTTGTTCGAACAGGGTCAGAGGGGGGGGGAGGTGTGCGAAGAGCGTTCGCCAGGACGAGAGCTCTGTTTTGCGGATGCATTGCACCACGGTCGATAAATATGTGGTTGGTGGGAGCACGAGTTGGAGAAACGAAAGGACAGCCGGCAATGGCCCCTGCGCCTCATCTTCTTCTTTGTCCCTCAATGTAGGTTTCCGATCAACTTCATCGTCGAGGACATTGTGTAGCAGAATTTCCAGCGCATGAGGAAAGTATGAGAGGTTCTGGTACTGGTTGGCCAGGCCGAATGCGGCGGGGGTGTCGTTTGCTTCACAGAGTTGGTGGCGAAGAATATAGGGAAGGAAAAGTTGGGTGCGAATGCTGGAGCGGAATTGGGCGAAATTGACGTCTCGCCTTTGGAGAAGCTCGGATTCAATACCCAGCACCACCCCTTTGGTGAGCAGGATGGATAAAGGGTAGAAGTCGATGGACATGGACAGTACTGGGGATGTGTTGAGATCCCCTGCAGCGTGGTGGAACAGGTCACGCACATCGGGCCAGAGACGAAGCTCATCACCGTTGAATATCCAGAGAGAGTCTCGCAACGAGTAGTTCTGCTGGCTTCGTAGGGTGAATGCCGATCCAGGTGACGGTGTGGGTGGCGCTGATTCATCCAGACCAGTGCTGAAGTTGAAGTATATCTGATCCCGCATGAGGATGTAGTACTCGACATGCTGAGCAACGACGCGCATGTCGTATTTGAGCTCGTCCTTTTCGTTCCGAGACGCTTGCAACAATACCAACTTGTCGTCGACGAGGAAAAGGACGGACGCGAATTCCACGTCTCTGGAGGGATCTCCGTTTCGGAGCTGGGAATCTGGCACGACCCAGCTGACGGACCGAACTCGACTTGGTGCACGGACGATGCCGTGAAAAGCGATTTGGCCCACCTGCACAAGCTGTGCGCCTCGATCAGTTATGTTGAGGATATAATGGTAGAGGATGTTCTCGTAGGTATAGACCAATAACGAATCTTCTCCCGAAGGGCCCACAAACACGATGGGCATGGAGAATGCTTCGTTATGCAATGGGAAACGGCCCAGTTCGAGTTCCCGCGAGTACAGTCGCAAGTCGTACCCACTAGTATTCTCAGTTGCCACGGCAAGGACATGGTTGAACCAGCACATTCCTCCACGGACTGCAAACGAACTCTCTACCGACAAGTCGGAGAAAGTTTTCCACCTTCCACTCTGAAGACTGTAGTGGGCCAAGCCTCGACGGCCAGCAATTGCGACATATCTTCCGTCTTGTGACACAACGCACGACTTGATAGGCCACTGATTGTGTAGATAGACATGTGGATATTCGGCGTGATGCCAAAGGGATGCCTCATTCGATATAGAAGTCAAGTCGGGGAGTTCATGGCCACGATAGACTGTCAGCTCCGTAGGAGTTTGGAGAAGAGCACGAACGAGATTTGCGCAAGAAAAACAGCCCATAGCCGCGCTCCGCGACATTTCTAACTTCCAGATTCGGCTATCATACGGCGTCGTGAGGAGAATTTCGCCGCCTGCACCGATCCAAGTAGCTCGCTGGACAGCGAGGAGCCATTTCTCGGCATTGGATTCGGCGTGTGTTAGGTTCTGGTGGAAGGTCGAAGCGCCCTCCTTTCCAAACACTGACCACGTACACCAACCGTGTTTGTAGCCGACAAAGAGACAGTAGCCATCGGGAGACCATATAAGACATGTGATAGCGCCTCTGGACGATGGCGAGGTGGAAGCCCGGAAAGTGTGAGACAACGGGATATTCCCGGCGTAGTCTTTTGCAGAATAGCAGATGATTTCTCCACTCGAGGTAGCAACGGCGATGAGTGAGAATCGGGCATTGATACTCGCAAATGTCGCGCCTGAGGGTGATTCAGGCTTGTGAAAACAGTAGCCGTCAAACAGTCTGGTGGATGGGTTTGTGGATCCCTTTGAGGAGGGAACAGACTCGTCTGAAGACGGCGCCCGTGTCAACTGCGGTTTCATCCGCTGCACGGCATACGCATGGCCGTCCTGTGACAGCCAGACTGAAAGGTTCATGGCTCTGTCATGGATCATGGTTGATATGCTCGACTTTTGGGTGATCCAGTCCATCCTGTTCAGCAGCTGGGCAACCGCATTGGAGCCATCCTTCTGAAGGTCCCATCTAATGCACTGCACGGCAGCCGGTTTGGTCGTTGCCACGATTATTTCCGAGTCGAGGGCGTTGATTGAATTGATTCCCGCATCGATCTTGATGGCTCTTCGGAAGCGCAGGAGGACCTCTGGCACCCCAGCAGTCTCGTCTGTCCCAAAACTTCGCATGACATTTTGACGTTTTGCTTGGCTATACCCATACTGCTGTTGCAGGACCCGGGCAGTCTGGTCGCTCTCTACAGAGTATAGCATCAAATAGGCCCCCGCTGTGCGAATGACCAAGGTGCTTCCATCTGGTTTGAATGCGACGCCAAGATTCTTGCCGTAAGTTTCCAGCGACTTCGACGAACGAGAGAGCGAGGCGAGGACAACCAAAGGTCGCGTTGACCAAAGATCTAAGCGAAAGGGGCTGATCGTCGCAAAGAGGTGGTCATGCCGCGCAGCTTGAAGGTCGACTATGGCATTGGAGTCGTCATCCGTCGAATCATTCTTCTCTACGTCTTCCCTCGAGCCTTCTTCATGGCCGGCTTCTGCCTCTTCGGCTTGGTGTGCGGCTAGGGCGCTGGATCCATGGTATGCGAAAATTTGCGGCACGCTGCATGGCCAATACATAATTCAACGAATCAATGCCCAGCCACATGTCTGTTGACAGTCATCTTCTTCCGCGCTGCCACCGCAATTGACTCCAGGACTTGTCGAGGCTTGAAGCTGTCGTCGAGATGAATTGCTCGAGATTTCGGGCTGATCTGATTGATGCCAAGCATATTATCGACTAGTCCCAGATGGGAGGATGGTGATGCCGCCCTGTGCCTTGGCTTGACGGTATTGAAGAACAGATCTCTTTGGAGTTTGGACTCGAGGACATCTCCAGACAATCGACACGTTCATAAACACCCCAAATTCCAGGCCCAAACAATGGCGCTATCGTTGACCTCGAGCGTTGCGGATCGATGCAGAGTTGGTTCCTGGTATCATGAAACTGTTGTTCGTCGCTGATCGTTCAAACTCCAGTTACCGGAAACGCGCTTTTGCGGTGTTCTACGACACGACTCAAGTTAAAGGTAAGCCACATGCGCCTATTTTGCCGATAGAGAACTTGAAAACAGTGTGATAAGCATGAAATTCCCCCAGCCGCGCCGTCTTCGAGACAATCTCACAACCCCAGAGTGGCCTCACAGTGCCAGTCGATCCATCCCAAGAGCTCAGAAGCGAGCCCCGCCTTACGCCATCTCTGCTCAACGAGATGATGACTCCAACGCCTCGCTGAATTGCTCAAGACTTTTGCCCTCTTTAGACATCAACAGGGTCTTGCAAACTCGGTTCTTCAGAGTCGGCCCTACATCGCTAGATTCCGGAAAAGGTGTTGTTGAGACCCGGCTAGCTGCTCTAGTTGATAGAGTTGGGTCCTCAGCTGTTGGATTTCATTGGCCATATGCCGTATCTCCACCTCCGACTGGTGTATATAGTTGATCGCATTGGTGAAAACCTCAGCTTTACGGACCCTGTCGCCCAGCGTTGATGGAGGCGAGCTGCCTGTGGCTCGGCGCCGTGTCATCCGTGGGTTCGCCCCTATTGCGAGGAGAGTGTCATGAAGCTGAAGTATCTTATCCTTCAAATTATCGCGGTATCGACGCTCGATTTCTGAATGGGTTGCCTTCGCTTTCAGCATGAGCGCTTCGGGATCGCTCGATGGCTCTTTCGATTTTGGCTTACGACCTCTTTTGGCTGTGTTGGTCGAACTGCTAACGGCGGAAGTTTCCCGAGAGTTCATAAGGGAGTTCTCTGATAGTTTCCCACTGTAATTGGCGCGCTTGGAGTTGGACGGACGTGGAGGTGAATTCAGTACTCTGAGGCTTGCGGGATCCGGGTCGCTCGAAGAAGGCTGTTGAGTGAAAGAGAGATATGGTTCGGGCGTAGCAACGCCAGCGCTGAACCCAGTCTGCCCCAGATACGGGGAATATGTAGAGGTTAGACCACCATCAACGGCGTTCATGTCCAAGGCAAGATCTGGAAAAGAATCTTGGCCTGGCCGCAGGAGAGCGCTATCCGCTAGAAATGTGTAATTCACGGGAGTTGGAAGCATGGGATCCTGGTCTGCTGAGAGCGCATTTCCATTCTCTGAATAGGCAAATTCGAGGAAAGGGTCGTTCGTCGGCTGCGACCGTTTCGTTAGTTGGGGTTAGGAGAAACCGACATCTCAGACCACGTACTGCTTGGTCATCGAGGGCAGCCTGTCCAAGGCCTGGAACAGATGCAAAGGCCATGTTTTTTCTTCACGCAGCAAAATGATTTCTGGTTGTTCTTCATGAATGTGCGATGCAATGCCCAGACTCACGGGACACTGAGAGAAAGGGGCATTGATATATCTCTCCATGCTGGACCATGTGGCTCGTCGACACGGCGAGATCCGCCTCCAAGCAGCCGGGTCTGACATCTAGTACAAAGTTTGCAAAACCGCCAATATGCAAGGAGCCATGTGGTCCTGAGAAGGTTTTCTTTGGACTCTGCCTTAGGTCCAGGTACCGTGTACGAATCCCCAAGCAAACACACGTTAGGGTCTCTGGACGAGGGCTAGAACACGTCGTCCTGCAGAGCGCATTGAGGATTGTTCTCGTGTCACCCTGGCAGTTTCCTTCTAGCCAATCAGCGGCGCTGGAGACACTTCCATCCGGTCTCTGTGGTGTGCGGAAAGTACCGGAACTGTCTTGTTCCTGTTTGGGCCACCAATCAACAACGCCGGGTTTGTTTCCAGCGGTTCTGGTTGGCGGATGACTTTCCACGTCGCGGCTGATGCTTCTGACGACCAGCGACAGACGAAAAGTCGATGCTTCCCCTCTCCGTTTGTACCAGGAAGCTTTGGCGGATTATTATTCCTCTCGTCCGTCAGTGGACTAGCACCTGACCTTTTCTTTGCGTCAGACCACCCCACGACCACTGCAACAAGGCTATACCCTCATCTGCAAAGGGCAGAGGATACGACAATCATGGCCAGAATTGCCCCGGATTACCGGGATCTGGCTGCAGCCTCGTCGGCCACCGCTCCTGAGCCCGCAGTTCCTCGGGGGTTGAAGAGGAAACGTCCGAACACCAAGGTGGCCTGCCAGCACTGTCGCCTGCGGAAGTGGGCTGTAAGTCGCACCTCCCCAGCTGCATCTTGTCAGCCACCCCCATCACCATCCGTGATCTCCTGGTTTGCGCCGTTTGAATCGAGCGCATGTTGATAATAGATTATTTAGTGCGATGGTGACCGCCCTCAATGCTCGTCGTGCCTCAAACATGGTGTCACCTGTGTCTACTCGAGTATTGACAAGTCGGAATCGCATATCGGCATCCTTAAAAGAGAAAATGATGCCCTGAGACAGCGATCCGAGCATCTAGAAGAGCTACTAGATCTCCTGAAAAACTCGCCAATGGATCTGGCCCAGCTGACGTTGTTGAAGCTTAGATACGCAGATCCTGACTCGGTGGTTGGGCTGTTGCGCGGTGGCAGCCCCAGGAATCGTCTTTCTGAACAGAAGACGGCCCATGCATATCTCCCTGAGATCCAATCCCATCTGGAGTTCGCAGAGATGGTTCAACACCCGGTTGCATATCCGATGCTGGGCATGGGGACGGATAAATTTCCTGTTACGAGTATGATGCCAACATTTCCCCAGGGTCAGATTCCGCCGCCCCTGAAAAGGGAGCAGAGCAGCTCTGATAGTCCTAAAAATGTCCCGGATCCTCTGTTTAGTGATGCTTCACCAGCTGTGGGAGCGATTACTCCCGAAGCAGCTACTATCGAGCAACAAGACACTCATCGTCCTAATAAGATTCAAATCCAACTTGGTCCCCAGCCGCCGCCTAGGTATCCCTTGGACCCCCGACTGGGTGGCTTGAACATTGAATTTTGGACGAATGTTTCTATATCTAATGAGTTTGCGGCCGGGGCGATCTCCTTATACCTAGAAACGGATCATCCCTTCTTAGGCCTGTTCGATGCGGATTTGTTCGTTGATTCCCTTGTGAGTTGCAGCTTGAGGTTCTGTTCTTCCCTTTTAGTGAATGCGTTGCTCTCCTATACCTCTGTAAGTATAGCCGAACCCCACGCCGCCAGCGTCGGCATCAGTCACGCCACACAGCTATTACTGACCAATACTTCAGCAAGGATACAGCTCCAAAGATCCGTCAGCTCTGAGCAGGAGCTACGAATTCCAAAGCGAAGCCGAGCACCTATTGACAGCTGGAAACCTGTCCGATTCCCTGTCCAACCTAGCTGCCTTGACCCTCCTATGGATAGGTCATATATGCCATGGCTCGGGTAAAGATGGACTACCCAGTGTGATTGCCGGGATCGAAATGGCCAAGAGAATGAGGCTGTACGGGGTGTCAGATACACTGACAACCCACGACTGGCTATCCGAGCCCACGGAAGACCGGTCAGCGACCGCGCATACCGCGTGGGGTTGTTTCAACATGTCAATGTGAGTCAATAAACTAATGCGTCACGCCCTCTGGTCGTTGTTGGCCCTAAAATCCTTCAGGGTACAAACCCTCTACGCTACGTCCGTTGTTACAAAATACCCGCCTACGGTCCCCATTCCTGGGGCCTCCGAGGGACAAATCTCTCCAGCCGACGATGCAGGGGCGTCCAAGATTAAGTTTTCAGGCCCTGGGGATACATTTCAATCGTTCTGCAAATTTTGGAAGACAGCGTCGACTATATTGTTGAAATATCGTCCTGCCCAGGGTGAACCCAATGCCACTCTTGAGTTTACGTTGTCGGAATATCGCAAGATTGTGGGTTTAACCGACCTGCTTCCCAAGAAAATGTCATACCTTAGCGGTGCTGAAAGCCACGTGTTTGTGTTCCAGTAGGTGCAATCACCCAGACAGATCTTGTTCGGCTCAAGCCGTACTGACTGGCACCAAGAGTCTGGTTCCACGGATTGATTCTGGATATTTTTCGTCCCCACATCGCGGACAAGGATCAGCACGGCTTCAGCTATTTCTCCCGGAGTGCAGCTTTGCCGCAGGCCATCTTCGCCGCGTCTATCAGGCAACTAAAACAGATTATCCTCGTCTACGGTAACTACCCGGAATCTTCCTACGATATCTGGTGGCATATTGCCTTGATGTACGTCGCCAACGCGGTTGTCAAGGAAAGGGGAGACCCTGAGTGGCGCCCCTATTTCCTGCTCTGCCTCTACCACTACAATATCCTCGCCCGCTGCTTCGGCATGGTTCAATGGATTGTACCTGGACTCCTAACTATCGCAGTTCAATCTGGAGCCATAAGCAGCTCAGAGGCCCATTACATGAAGGAAGAGTTTCGTACCAATCAAAGAGTGAAAAGACCCCAGGGCAGTGGAGCGGGCTTTGTCTTGGATATGGATCGTGCGATCACAGATTGGAACGCAGCACAAGCCGACAGCCTCGCTGCCGAGTTTGAGGACCTGAGTTTGTTTAATGAGTTTACAGATGGCATTGTCTAACGCAGGTCCTAGATCCGGAATTTGGCTCCCACGCGATGCCGTGGCTACGACGGCAAAGGGGGTCTCACTACCCCAAGAATGCGCCTACCACGCCGGGCATTGGGCGTCCTGACGGGGACAGCTACAGCGATGTCCTCCCTTATCGAGATACATGTGTCCTATTGTAGCATCTTTCGACTGCATCTTCAATGGCAGTGGAGTTTTAGTTGCAACTGTGACCCTTGAGCGTGGTTTTCTCCTGCAGCATGCATTCGTGAAGCTGGTAGATTATCCAGTACGGAGTATTTAACTACCTAGCAAGCTGGGAAGTTGAGGCTCGCTAGGTTCCCTAGGCCTCAGCAGCCTGGAAATTTAACTCGGCCTTCGGTATATGCCGGCCTGTTCGTCAGCACTTTGGCCGTTGGTTCGCAGGGATTTGGCTGCGCCGCCGCTTTTAACCAGCCTCCATGAGAACCTCGGGTGCCCGCAGAGAGTAAGTATCCTTGCTCTTGATCCTTTGGACATCTCACGTTTTGTTCAAACCTCCCGATGTTCACCACCTTCTCCAGCTACGAATCTCCTTCGCCCTCAAGTCCTTCCCTTACACCGACTGCGGCGAGAGCTTGCGATACATGTCGTAGACTGAAAGTCAGAGTAAGTCCTAAGTCCTTGGTGCATCTCTACACTGGAAAAATCAACGCTGAAGAACACACCTAGTGTGGAAATGCGAAATGGATAGCGAGTTCTTCGTCGCAGGCCGCAGAATCTTGCAGGCAGTGTCTCCATGCGGGCTTGAAATGCACTTACGACGAGAAGCCTGTGAAACGTGGTCGACGGCGGAAGGGGTAAGCGTGAAAGCGAATGATCATCCGTAACGTTTGTGCCTCTGACCGTCGCCATGCAGACACGCTCGCGAGACCATTCATCCGTATTCTGGGACTCTCCTTGATTTGAATTCTCCATCCTCTCAAGAGCTAGGACTCTCGCCCGCAGGAACGAGTAGAGATCTTGCGGAGCCAGAGTTGGGCTGTCCACCCTATGGCATTCCACCTGACGCAGACTGCGAAAGATTTGAAGCTGATGGCCAGAACCTCCCATCTGAATTACAGGGCTGTGATCTCGATACGGTTCCAGCCGACAACAATCAGTGCTTAGTTGCAGATGTGATGCTCCAAGATGACGAACTGTCTAGGGGTGACGAAATCTGGAGCGCCATCGACGAATTTTTTGACACAATGTATGTTGTGTTTCCCGTCCTGTCATACGCCAGCCTCGCCACACGTCTGATCATCGAGCCAGCATGGCGCGCCATCCCTGAATTCCGCACGCTACTCTTGGCTATTCAAGCGGTGAACGCAGCGAGCCAGTTCCGCATGGCTCCAGGAAACAAGGAACACCTTTCAGAGCTCATTATCCAGGTTGAGAGGTCACGCTTGGATTACGACTTTGCCGACCCAGCGACGCTCGACGCTGTAGTAATCTCTTTGTTTCTGTTCACTGCCTATAACGTCCTCGAAAGGCACAACCGTGCATTCTTGTACTTGGATGAAGCGCTCTCTCTCCTGGAAGTGGTGGAGCCTTCCGACGAAGAAGAGCGGCGCAGAAAGATACAGATTGAGCAGGTCCTCTTCAACACAGAGGCAGCAACTCTGGCGATATATGCAAATAAGGGCAGACGGCGACGAGCTCGCAGGCCTCGGAAGATTCCCGGCGTGCCGACGATGGCGTCACATGCCCTCGGTGCTATTGATGAATCCGACAGAGTTGCTCTGCATTTATTGAGGCGCCTCACTGAGATACATCTGGCCGAGAATGCAGATGCATTCGAGGAAATAGATATCGAGTCTGAGGCTGACATGGCAACGCTGTTCGGCGCCGTTTTTCGACGCCATCGGTACTCCCGCATACAAGCTGCCGACGTGGTTGTTACGCGACAATGGCAGCTTTCTACAAAACTTGTCGCTAGTCTCAGAGAAGGCCTCGGGGTCTCGCCGACATTACGGAAATCAGTCGAATTCCTAGGTCTTGCAGCCATGTCTTGGATTTGCTTACTTGGTGAAGGTGAACTACGAATCGTGGGCCTCGGGAAATTATCTGGCCTTGCGCAGAATATCTACATGCTCGCAGGAAGAGGCCAGTGTCAATACATCCTCGGTGGCCTCGCGGGCGCTGTCATCAAGGAAGATCATGAGAAAATCTTTGCACCACAACTTGCAGAAGTGGTCATGCCTTTGATCTCGACAGTTCCTTTATCGATAAGTGCACTGCCGCACTGCGAGTATCAGAGGCTGATGCCTCAGGCACAAACGGCGATGCAGGATGAGCCTATGAGCGGTGCCGTCTTTGAGACCAACAGCGATTTCTGGAAATCTTCGACGCAGGAAGATATTGGACAGACTTATGATTACAATTCGCCAGACCCCATCGATCGATTTATCGATCTCTCTTAAATGGACCAAATTAAAACTTGAACTGCAATCTATTCTACCTCGAGTCAGGGTCTTCTCAGCTCAATGCTGCCATGAAGATGTCTCTCTGATTCTCAAGCCACCTCTTCGTCACAGCGGCATTCATTGGAAAGGTGAAGCCATGGGGAACACCAGGGAGGATCTCTTCAGTGACGTGTGTGCCAAATGAGCGAAGAAGCTGCGCATATGCCAAACCCTGAGGCATCAGATAATCGCAAGCGGCGACTGTGATGTGGGTCTTGGGATGGTGTGCGATGTCTCTGGCCATCAGAGGAGATACCAAAGGATCGTCTATGTCGGTTGAGTCGCCGATATAGAGGTCTTGGAATGGGACGGTCAGTAAGGTTGTCGTGTCGTTGACAATGGCCTGTGATACATGAACAACATACCGTATAATTTCTCGAATTCCTTGACCACCAGCTCCGGAGCGGATGGCACGTCTGCAACTGCTTCCTCGAGGCTGCTCCTTTCAAGCCGCCGTTGCTTGTTGAATGCATCTTGTGCCTTTGGGTGTGCAGTCACAGGGACCACGAGGCTCACCAGCCGCAGACTGGGATATCCCGTCACTGGACGCTCCTTGGTGTGTTTGATACCAACAGCTGCTGCAAGGTTTCCGCCTGCCGAAGCACCCCATAGTGCTATGCGCGAGATATCGATATGGTATTTCTCAGTGTTTCGAATTGCCTTGGGAAATATCCATTAGCCTTCAAACAACCTTTGCTTCGGGACAAGTGGCAAGTGGAGGACATACCCATGCAATTGCCTCGGTGCAATCGTGTAGAGAGGCTGGAAATGGGTGTTCGGGGGCAAGCCGATAATCGACGCCCAGAATGACAGCGCCGAGCTCCGACGCGAACAGTGTCGATATGGCTGTCATTGCAGTCAATATCGGGTGTGGATGGCACAAACTGTGTACATGGCCACTACTCACTGTCGTCGCCACAAGGCTTCCCGTGGATCCAACCGCCACCGTGGAGCATAAGTATTGCAGGTCTCAGCTGCTGCTGCTTTGAAGTCTCCTCTGCAAGCTGGGGCTCATACACCCGTATGACGAATGTGTCCTGGCTCCCATCTGAACACTGCACGGAGACATCGCTTATGTCGATCTTGGCTTCAGGTCGTCGACGTTGAATGTCGCATCTCGCTCTATGTTCGGCGAGAGGTCCTTTCAAGAAAACATTGTCGATCCAGCGGCGCATGGCCTGGACATCGGTGCCTCCTGGTATTGCCGTGAAATCGGCGGGCAGCTTTGCCAGTTCCTAATCTCTAGTCAGTATTGCTCTCCTTGTTTATATTCACGTGGCCACCCACCTGTAAGAAATTGAAGTCTGGGGTTTGAAGTTTGTTCGTCGGATTAGGATTCATGCCCTGCATTCTGCAGAGCAGCTCCAGATCTGGTGACGCCGGGACATCCTGCCCATGGAGGGTAGATGCCGGCTGGACATCAGCTGTCCCGGTAACTGAAACTGTGGCCATGTTTTGATCGGCTCTGGTGAGGGAACCGGCCCAGCGGGAAACAGCCAGTGCTTTTCATTCCCATGATTGCAGTGGGCGGTCCAGAGAGCTGATCCTCGGCAGGTCAAATGGATGGACCATTTTGATACGTTTGGGGAATTCCATTTCTGGACCAATTCTCCAAGTGGCTTAGTGAGGCGTACATTTGTCAGCGCTTGGGATTTTGCAAGGCTGGGATCCAGTTTTCGAGCTGCTTCGCACCCGGCGTCTATAGGGCATTGCTACAGACCGTCTGCCCCATTAGGACTTTCTCTCTCTCTCTTACCCGCCATGGAATTCCCCATGGGGAGTGAGTGGATCATCGTGTCCGATCCTCGAGACTTTGGCCACCCCTGACCGAGGGCAAGTGGAGATCACGCTATATAACATACGGCTATCCGCCTGAATACTCGAACAGTTCTTCTATGTTCTGCACCACCGATCACTCTTGTTATCGAAGCCATGGGTTTGTTCACGGCCAAAAACGAGGCCACTCTTCACCAGGAGCATGTCGCCGAAGTCTCCCAGGACGCGGTCGCAGTTGATCGCAATATCCATCATCCCACCGGATGGTTGAATTGGAGGGTTGTCGTCTATAGTGAGTATAGATCCTGCATCAGGCTGGAGAATCTATCTGACATCGCATGTCTAGTGGTCATCGTTGGCCTTTCGATGGGTCTCTATGGTTATGACAACAATTTTGTCGCCCCTCTTTTGTCTTTGCCCTTGTTCATCCAGAGATATCAAGGTCCTGGAATGGCCTTCACAGTAGGTGGTGGCTCGCGGTCATTCTCAAGCATTGACATTGGACTAACGTGGACGCGCTAACTCTAGGCACGAAATCTCGATGTGCTTGTCACTGTTCCCCTCGTGGGCGCGGCTATGGGAACGTTTATTGCATCGCCCGCGATGAAATACTTCGGGCGGAAGAAGACGTTCATTGCGGCTTACTTCTTGCTTTGTACTCCTGGATCATTCTTGCAGCTATTTGCCCCCAATATCGGTGGTATGACGGTGGGAAGATTTTGGAACTGTGAGTGTCAATATCACTGCCACGCTACGAAAATGTACCAACTGATGTTTCAGACCTTGGAATTAGTATTCTGACAACCACTGCTCCGCTTTACCTTGCGGAACTTGTCCCTGCCCACGTGCGTGGCAGAGCAGTTGGCTTTTGCATAGCTGGAGTGGGCGCAATAGCGATCCTTGCGACCACCATCGTGTGGGCGAGCGAGAAGATCAACGACGAGCGGCAGTACAAAATTCCTTTGGCGGTACAAGCAGCCTGTCCGGTGACCTTTGGCCTTCTGACGATGCTCTGCCCCGAATCACCCCTCTGGTATGTCCAGCACGGCAAGGTGGAGGAGGCACGACGCGTGCTTATGGTCATCCGCAACAACAAGGCAGAAATTGTCGATGCGGAAATATCAATTTACCGAGTGTCTCTTGCCGAAGAAGCCGAAATGCGAAAGCAAACCAGGTTCTGGGACATCTTGAATCGAGCCAACATCAAGCGCACCCTCACCGCGGGAGCTCTCCTCAGCTCAAGCCAAGTAGGCGGGCAAATCTTGATCGGCACCTACTCGACCGTCATCCTCGTGCAGAGCGGTGTTGGGAATCCGTTCCAGATGACCATCATCATCACCTGCCTGCAATTTCTGGGGACCATCATCGGGCCTACCTTGGTGGACAAAGCTGGGCGCCGACCTGTGGCACTTGTTGGCTTCTCGGTCCTCTTCGCCCTCGACGTCGCCGCTGGCAGTCTGGCCGCCGGCGGGCTGAAGACGAATGGCCAGAGGCTGGGTCTTGCCTCGGTCTTCATCATCTTCGCCTTTGCGAATGCCGTGTCTTTCCAGTCCCTGTAAGCCCACTCCACCTCAAAAGCTGCACTGTCGGTACTCTTCCAGTGTCCATGCTAACTCACCTGCGTCCAGGGCCTTTGTCCTCCCCACCGAAATCGCCACGCCCGCCCTTCGCGAGCCCACGGTGGCGTGGTCCATGTTCTGGTCGTACGTGACGGCCGTGATCACGACCTTCGCCGTTCCCCAGCTCACCTCGGCCGACGCCGCGAACCTTGGTGCCAAGGCCGCCTTCATCTTCGCCGGCTGCGTCTTGATCACCGTCATCTGGGCGTACTTTTACATCCCCGAGACGGCGGCCCGCACGGTGGTCGAAGTGGACGAAATGTACGCGCTCAACTTGCCGATGCGGAAATGGAGACACTACCAGTGCCAGTCTGTCCATGTGACGGCGGAGATGGTGGAGCAGAAAAGTGCAACTGTTGACGATGCGGGCGCTGTCTAGGAGAATGGTCTTGATGAAGCCCATCGAATCAAGCCAACTCTTCCGCTCTTCCAGTATAAGTTGGTACTCGGTCGGCAATAAAATTGACTTCAATTGCACGAGGGATCCCTTTCAGGTGGCTAGAAGTACATAGTCAAGATCTCGTCGTCTTCCAAACTACATAGCGTCTCCCTGGATCAGTCTGCTCAGCCGCCTCTTCAACGCGATTTGCAGGGCAACAAAGAGAAAAGGTCCCTGTCTCGGGTAGCATTCAGGTCGCCAACTGAGAAATGTCTTGCCAATTGCTAGGTATCCAGCTCTCACTATGAAACCCCGTAGCTACTACACACTGGCTAGGACGGCAAACGCTCGGGCGTCCTAGACAGGAAGACGCTCATTACACGGATCTCAAACTCCAACAAATTCTCCCAAGCCAAAGAGATCCCGAACAACTTCAGACGAGTGACAGTATGCTCCGGTCCATCACCCACAGAAGGCCGTTGAGTCTTGAAAGCCTCTTGTGACACCAAAATTGCGGGTTCCCTCGTTGGATCCCACTTGCTGGAACGAGCGGCACGTTCTGCGCAACGGTCCTCAGGAATAGGACCGGCCCTCTCTGTCGTCGCTCTCCACGCTCGTGATCCGCATACGCGGGCTCAGCTACCTCGAGGGAGGACTGACATACCTGCCTTTGGGGGGGGGTTGGCGGGATTCTCGCCGCTCTCCTGACTGGCAGCGTCTTTCTGGGCCACCCTCACTGCCCTAGGTCCGCGGTGTTGCTCCGTTCAGAGAAGAGTCCGGGAACGTGTGAAGGCTCTGCTGCCAAATGAACCGAGGGCAGAGTCTTGGTCCATTGCAGCTCGCGAGGGATGATGGGCTGCCTCCCTGGACAACACAGGGGCATTCAAGCACGGCGCTCAGCTCGGACGGGCAGTGTTTTCTCAAAATACTTGGCCCGTCAACCGTTAGAAGGAGAACAGGCCAGTGCGTCGAAGCATGAACCAGTTTTTCCTTCCTCCATGGTACCCCCCTTTATCATTTGGCAGGGGAGTCTGCATCGTCTTTTGATGTTGGCATGCTTCAGTGCGAGCGACCGAGATTGTATTCCATTTCGGTCCAAAATCGCCCCTGAATGCATCTTCTCAATGAAGAGAAGAGATGTGGCTTGGGCAGGGGGGAGGAGAAAGGAGAGAGGCTGGAGGTATTTGTTTTAAAGCGGTTGACTTCGAGTGACTACCCTGCTCGTACAAAAGCAGCTTCTGTCCCTTCGAATAGATCGTAATATAGGCGATGAGTATCCCCCATGTCTCGTCGTCTGCAAAAGCCCACCTAATCCTCAGCTTGATCATGCCACACCCCGCACCTCGGGTTCGCGACAAGCTATCGAGGAACCAATAGGACCGCATCTGAGGCGAGCCTTTGGATTGCTGAGTCACTCTGCCGTATCCCTCATCTGGGCTGGATCTATTCGTATCACAGGGTCAGGCGAGAGGGGGGGGGGGGAAGGAACAAGACTTTGGTGCTACCGCAATCTTCGGGCTGCCCCTCCAGAAGCCTGCTTTCCTATCTATATCTATTCCTCAACCTCTGCACCTTCGCGGGCAAAGAAACCGTGAGATTGTAAGCGTGAAACGCCCCCTCCAACATCGTCTCGAAAAGGACAGCGAACCCGGGTTCAAAATGCCCATCATCGACAAAGATGTGCCCCAGACCATCTCGATCCCTTCAGCCACGCTGCGCAAATTTACGGGATCTCGAGTCGACCCCTACACCCGCTACGTTGCTTACAGGCTCTTCCGAGACCTGAACATCTCGGTCCAGGGCCAGAGAAACATCAACAATGCGCTCAGCAATCTCCCGGTCCATGTGACCGTCGCACCGGGCGAGAAACTGTCCTTCGGCTGGGGTCTGTCGAATGTCATTCGTGACCAGGCCGTCCACGAGGGCTCCTATGAGCATCTTGCCATGATGATCGCGTTGGGAGAGAGCTTCCATGAACCTTACGGCGCCAGAGTCCTGATGGCCATGGCCAATGCGGCGGCAGGCCCCGAGGATATGACACCCCATTTCAGTCAATGGCAGGCCGCGCTTCACGGATGCAACGGCATATTCGCTACGTCGGATTTTGGACTGCTGGTCGAGGACTATCTTCAAATCGACCCCTATCCCATCGTCTATCCCGTGTCGCAGGTCAAGAGCATCGACACCATCTTCCCACCGAGCATGATCGCCCAGGCGCTGCAGGCGCTGATGCGCGTCACAAAGGGAGAAGCGAAGCATGTCACGCTCATAGGCAGCGGCATCATATCGTGGTTTGCGGCAATCGCTGAATGGCTGTGCGATCTGCGGATAGTCGTCTATCAGAAGGACGGGAAAGAGCTGCGCGCTACTCACCCAGATCAAGAGCCCCAGCTCACGCTGGTGTTCGTACCGGAAGCCGGCATTAAAGCATCCTTCGACCCATGGAAGCCCACGGGACCTGCCGTCGAAGAATTGTCTCTGATCGACCGGACCTACTCGGCGACTCTCCATACCACGAGGTTTGGAGGTCGGGTTGCGTGGCAGTCACTGCTTCCGCGAGTGTTTGGCAAGAGCTTCCATCATCTCGACCATGACCAGTCCAAAGCCTTCGGGACAATGATCGGCAGCGCGGCACGGATGTTTGAGGGTTTGGCACATGGCAAAGGACACGAGGAGCACGGGCAACTGGTGTCGGTGCAAAACCAGAGCAATACCGCGTCGTACGGCGCCGGTCTCATCGAAACCATCACAAACTGGCTTCCCGAACTGCGCAGATTCCAGGGTCGCATGGAGCGTTCGTTGAAGCTGTCTCACGAAGATGCCTCAGCCTCGTACGTGGACAACCTGACCAAGATCAGGAAGGCCTGCCACTGCGGCATTTGCACGTCCAAGGACGAGGTGGAAAAGGACAAGGAGGGTCTTCCGCCCGACCACGGGTACTGTCTGGCGGTCTTGGTTGAGACGGTGATTTCGCTGGGTCTGGCTCTTGCTCGGATGGCGGTGTCGGCTCATCTGTACCCCACCAGATCGGGCATCTACAGCTTCTATCAAAGTCAGGTGGCCCGGAGAATGGAGGCTCGTGGCTTGCACTGGACGATGCATTTCAAACTCGTGTATGGCAACGTGTGGAACGCCCCTGACGCCGTGCGGCTGCAGAATTCGGTGCAAATTTTCGCCGGGTCGAGGCCGCAGAAGGACCTGCCCGACAACTTGGTCGCGCTCTCACACGAGGGATGTTGCGCATATTTCATGGATTTGGAAAAGAGAATGAAGTCTTCGTCAGATTGTCCCCAGGTCAGGCTGATCCGAGTGGTGCCTGGGGGAATCAACGTGGGCGAGAAGGTGTTTGACAGGGCGTGTATGGGACCTGTGGAGGGTGCCGACCCAGACGATCCATGGGAAGACATCGCATACGAGCATCTCCCCGAGCCTCTCTTCTTCAAATGAGGGCAAGTCGACAAGAGTAACCCATTTTGGGAAGGTCTCAGCTACCCGGAACAGGTGGAGAGTCTTTGTGTCACAGGATGGGAGGTGTTTGTTGAGTAGGCCAAATCTTGCTCAACGACCGCCACTGACGGATCAATGGAATATTGTTTTGTTGTTCTTTTCTTTTTCCCGACTCCTCAAATTTGTTGGACAAGGACGAAAGGGGCGACGCCATCACCGATCGGAGGGAATCTCGGGGTCTATGAAGGAAATCGTGTACTTGTAAAGTGGTGGGGAGGAGTAGGGCGGCGCCAGGAGGGCAGGGCTAATCTGACTTGTTCGAGAGGTTGGTTGAGCAGCCAGTCGCAAGAGTGGGAGAGAGACGCGGAGATGGTTCGGGGGAGCATGTTCGAATTGAGATCATGTGGTGCGATTGATCGAGTCGTGTCCGTATGTGTATTTCCCGGTGAACGTGGCTGTAATGCGCCCTCTCTGGCTGCTCGCTGCGAGCAGATCTGCGGCGCCCGTGTCAGCAATGACTTCTGTAAAGACGACGAAACCGCGCGAATGACAACCCGTGTCTGTTGGCTGCTAAGCAGAGTTTCTTCCCCCTTTCACGGCCCCTGACTGGCTCAGTCGATGGCTGGTTACAGAACAGAAACAGGCCCAAAAGCGCATCCCGCTCTCATATCCGGACGAGTCCGACGGCGGGGAGCAACCAGGCCAAAGCACCCAATGACGAAACCCACAGGGCTTCCTCCCGGGCGCGGCGAGCTTGTGAAGCTCCAGACCTTGCCTTTCGACCTCACGAGATTGTTGTTGTTGCTGTCGTTTGTTCGCTGTCGCCCTTGCTACAAAAATCCCGCGAAGATAGACGAGACCAGCCAGCTCCCGACCTCACAGGGGGATCTTGGAAGCTCGCCTCTCTCTCGCTCTTCCTTCTTATTGCCTTGAAAGAATCTCCCCTCCATCTCCTTTTCAGCTCCCCCCGGGTTTCGAGTCTCCAGTCTCCAGTTTATTCCTCGATTGTCCTTTTTTTCTTCTTCTTTTCCTCTTTATTTGTGTGTTCGTCTTGTATACTTCCCTTGCTTGGTCTGATTCCCAGCCCCCCCTTGGGTCCTCCTTTTGCTCCACCATGGCCGCCTCAGCGCTCTTCAAGAGCAGATGCAGAAGGGCGAGCTACCTCAATGTGCGTACACCACTCAGTGCTGCTACCCTGGGCCGGAGCTTCCAAATATAGCTTTATAGAAGCTCTTCTCGAAGCTCTTTTGCACTGCCTATATGTCGTTGGCTTCGGCCTCATTCGACCTGGTTGCGTGAATGAATATGGCTAATGGTATGAGGACAGAAATTGGCCAAGGCTGAAGATCTCATTGACCTATTCCCTCACGGCTCATATATCGGCTGGTCAGGCTTTACAGGTGTGGGATATCCCAAGTACGTTTTTCTCGTCACACCATCCAACTCATCTTTATCCCTCGATCTCCACCCACCTAGTAGCCTGGTGCTTACGCAAATTCTCTTTGGCCGGTAAAACAGAAAGGTGCCAACCGCTCTCGCCGATTACGTCGAGAAGAATGGTCTCCAAGGCAAGCTCAAATACAACCTGTTTGTGGGTGCCTCGTCTGGAGCAGAGACCGAGAACCGATGGGCTCGACTGAACATGATCGAACGCCGGGCCCCGCATCAAGTCGGCAAGGAGATCGCCAAGGGCATCAACAACGGCAACATCAAATTCTTCGACAAGCATCTCAGCATGTTCCCCGTCGACTTGATGTACGGCTTCTACACCAAGCACAAGGCCAACAATCGCCTGGATGTTGCCATCGTTGAAGCCTCTGCCATCACCGAAGATGGCGGCATTATTCCTGGTGCCAGTGTGGGAGCGTCTCCGGAGATCATTCAGATGGCGGACAAGGTAGGATCACAGATAATCACCAGAGTCGGACCAGCCCTGAAATGGCTGACCGCCTCATCAGATCATCATCGAACTCAATACCTCCGTCCCCAGCTTCGAGGGTCTACACGATATCACAATGACAGACCTCCCTCCGCGAAGAAAGGTACGTTTGTAGCTCCCTTCGCCCCAGATCTTCTTAACTGACCAGCCTCGTCACAGCCATACCTGATCATGGCTCCAGAGGACCGCATTGGGACACCGCATATCCCTGTCGACCCAGAGCGCGTGGTAGCGATCGTCGAGTCCGATTATCCCGACCAAACAACCGAAAATGCTCCTGAGGACGATACGTCCCAGGCCATTGCTCGCAACCTGATCGAATTCTTGGAACACGAGGTCAAACATGGCCGGTTGCCCACGAACCTGCTGCCTCTGCAATCCGGCATTGGTAACATTGCAAACGCTGTTATCGGCGGTCTGGCTGTAAGCACGTCACAGAAAGAGAGCTTTTGAGTTCGGATCTGCTGACCTCTTCTTCAGAAAGGAGGAGCCAACTTCAAGAACCTGAAAGTTTGGACCGAAGTGTTGCAGGATTCCTTCCTCGACCTCTTCGACAGCGGTAACTTGGACTTTGCCACTGCCACTTCCATTCGTTTCTCTCCTGGAGGGTTTCAACGCTTTTATGATGGCGTAAGTGTCACACATGTCAAGATTCACCTTTTGCACACTAGGGCTAAGGTCATGTAAACAGTGGGAGAACTATCACTCCAAACTCATCCTTCGATCTCAGCAAGTGTCCAACTCACCTGAAATCATCCGGCGGCTCGGTGTCATCGGCATGAACACACCAGTCGAAGTCGATATCTATGCTCATGCCAACAGTACCTGCGTGTTGGGCTCGCGGATGCTTAACGGTTTGGGTGGTTCCGCGGACTTCCTCCGTTCATCCAAGTATTCCATCATGCATACACCCAGTACACGACCTTCCAAGACGGATCCTACCGGTGTGAGCTGCATCGTGCCAATGTGCACGCACGTCGACCAGACCGAGCACGACCTAGACGTTGTTGTGACTGAAATCGTGAGTGTTTTCCCCAATTATAGTCTGTCAGGCTTGTAAGCTAATTGGATGGTGAAAATAGGGCCTTGCAGACGTGCGAGGAATGTGTCCTCGCGAAAGGGCGCGCGAGATTATCAAGCAGTGTGCCCATCCCGACTACCGACCCATCCTTCAGGATTACTTCGACAGAGCTGAGTATGAGTGCTTGAAGAAGGGTATGGGCCACGAGCCGCACCTGCTATTCAATGCTTTTGATATGCATAAAAATCTGGTGGAGAACGGAACCATGAAAATCAGTGGCTGGAAATAGATAACTGCAAACAGCAAGTCCACCGCTAGGGCGTGAGAAGAGATGCCCGTTCAGACTTCCAGGGGCGGATTGGGAGATTTGACCGAGATGTCAGTTATTCGTGGCAATGGTTGAGAAGGCGAGAGGATCTGGACGTTTGTATCAAGACCCATATCCCAAGGGAGTTATAATCGGAGTCCTTTCATAAACGAGGGTTCCCACTTGGATAAGCACCGTTGCTTCTTGCAGCTTCAACACCGTAATCGGGATTTGTACACTTCATCCACTCTTGTCAGCATGTGGCCTACAAGACCACTCCGAGAAGGTCCAGAGAAGACTCGAGGCGCCATTTGACACCAGCGTAAGATCATGCCCGCCAGATGCTGATTGGTTCTGACGTAACGAGAGGCGGCATAGGATATTGACTAATCCAGCCGAGACGCTTACTTCGCGTATAGGGAGAATTCCTTTGGATACTCCTCACACGGGGTATTGAGCGGGGTGGAAAAGGCATTGCCGTAGAGGCCTTCCCTGAGACACCTCATTGCACCATTGCTGACGATTCTCGCGCCATCGTCGATGATGCCCTTGGCAGTGTGAACTGGCGAGTGCTTCGACATATAAAAGCACCGCGACGGCCCTCGCGAGAAACTAGTGCTCGAATGACCGTAACGACGTGCACCATAGGGACTTATGGTGGAACAAGCTGAGGTTTCCCCCTGACAAGTGATGAGAGTCACCCTCACCTCACGCCTTTGCGGCGACATCTCCCTGGACAGGTAATGCTGACCTGCCTGTTTGACGCTCTGCCCCAACGTCCCCACTAGCCGTTCTCACACCAAGGTTTGCCATAACAACAATAGGAAGCGACCCTCGTTCCAAGTCACGCGACTGACATTCTTGTAAGCCCGTTGTATTGGGAAATCGTTCGAACCAATTCATCGCTCGATTTTCTCGAGGCGGGCTGACCGTGAGCGCTCAAAGAGCTATATAAATCCCGAGTTTGCAATCGAGAATTTCTCTGCTCTCGATATCGCTCCCAAACTTGGGTAAAACACATCTGGAAGCACAATTCAGCTCTCGTTCCCAACCGAAATGGATCCGACTTTCTATCGCACTGCAGCGGAGGCGATCTCTGCACCCCCAGAAGAATTGGCATATGTGGTGGCCTTTGACAGAAAAGGCCAGAAGCATGACGCATTGACTGTCATTGATTTGAAACCTGGGAGGACGTACGGTCAGGTTGTTGGCTGGACCGATGTTCCAGGGCTAGGGGACGAGTTACACCACTTCGGCTGGAATGCGTGCTCCTCTGCCCTCAAACACGAAGGCCACAACATGGACGGCTTGCAACGACGTTACTTGCTTGTCCCTGGCTTGCGCTCCTCGAATATATACGTCTTCGACGTCGGGCCCGACCCTCGCCAGCCAAAACTCGTCAAAACGATCGATGGGAAGACACTGTCAGACAAAGCTGGGTACTCTCGCCCGCATACATTACACTGCGGGCCTGATGGAGTGTTCTTGACGTGTCTTGGGGGTCCGGAGGGCAATCCGGATGGCCCCGGCGGCATTGCTCTCCTGGATCATTCGACCTTCGACGTTTTGCGTGCTTGGGAGACCAATCGTGGTCCCCAACACTTCCATTATGATGCTTGGTGGCACTTGAACAAGAATGTCCTTATTTCGAGTGAATGGGGAAGCCCGTCCATGATCGAGAACGGAATCGTTCCAGAACTTTTATTGGGAAACAAGTACGGCCACGCCATTCATTTTTGGGACCTTGCGGCAGGAAAACACCACAAGCGCGTTGATCTAGGTGAAGAACACCAAATGGCACTCGAAGTCCGCCCTTCGCATGATCCAGAAGCCACTTGGGGTTTTGTTGGAGTCGTGATTTCAACAAAGGACTTGTCGGGGGCCATTTTTCGATGGTTCCAGGACGGCGGCGAGTGGAAGGCAGAAAAGGTCATCACCATTCCAGCGGAACCTGCCGACGAAGACTCTCTGCCTCCAATTCTGAAGCCGTTCAAAGCTGTTCCCCCACTGATAACGGACATTGACCTCTCAGTCGATGACAAATTCCTCTATGTTGCCTGCTGGGGCACTGGAGAGATGAAGCAATATGATGTCTCTGATCCAGCGCATCCAGTTCAGGTTGGCTCGGTGAGGTTGGGAGGGATCGCGAAGAGGGTGGCCCACCCTGCGAAGCCCGACATGCCTTTGGCGGGTGGACCTCAAATGGTCGAGGTGTCGAGATCTGGAAGAAGTCTCTATTTCACCAATTCCCTTTATGGGGCTTGGGATGACCAGTTCTACCCTGAGGGTGTCGGCGCTTGGATGGCCAAAGTGGACGTCAACCCGAAAGGCGGTCTCAAGATAGGTGAGTTAATGCTGCCATTGCTCCAACGCAGACAAAGTGGTGGTCTCAGCCTCTCTGCCATGCTAACTGCGCGCTCTAGACGAGTCCTTCTTCCCCCAAGGTTCCGACTTTAAGGGTTTGCGTGTGCATCAGATTCGCCTTCAGGGCGGAGACGCGTCTTGTAAGTTGTAATTGCTCCGCTCCAAAGGCTCCGTGGTTCCTGAGGGAATCGTGGTCATTGGAAGGTACTCGTTGTCCGCTAACACGTGTGTGCAGCGGATTCATATTGCTATCCGAGCAATGCGAGCAGATTGTGAACAGTTAAGGGCGATGGCGATGATGATTGGACCTAAAGGCGGTCACCTGGGCGTGGGAAATTGCAAGCAGCACTCTTGAAGCGGCCATTTGACGAGGTTGCGGCTCTGGACTGTGGATTGCGAGAGTGTGGACTGTGCGTGACTGTGTTGGCTGCGGTGGGAAGAAATCGCCGAGCAAACGCCGTGTGGCACCAGCGAAATTTCTGTTCTTGCATTCGACTTGCATTCTTCTTCCTCGACGAGACTGTTCACAGTTTAATGCAATGGATTCTGCCTAAATTCTTTCAGCTCTGAGGACCACTCCTCTCTTGGTCTTTCTCCTATGTGGAATAGTACCTGCTTGCTACCAATGCCCGCGATTTTCGGCCTTGTTTCCGCCCTTCACGGTGCCACTGACCGAACATGCCCGGCATCATGCGTCATGTTTACACTTCCACTTTCTGACTGCTTCTGTTCACGGTCTGCAGACCGCGAGGCTATACCCTTCGAGGTGCGTGTCTGAAGATCACTCCTTCGCATTCCAAGGACACCTGGGTCTGGTCCCACCAATGCAACCAACGTCGCCCGTACCCAATCCCCTGTGTCAAAGATTGCGTTAGGTTTCCCTCGCATCGGCATGCCGTCGGAGAGAAGGAAAGGAGCTGATATCGCTTTCTCTCTGGCATCTCTCTCCAGCATTGATATCGTGGCTTATCTAACGACTTTCTCTCGACGTGCAGTATCCTAAGCCAACTTCGTTCAAGGAGGCACAACGGCTATGCTGCCACAACCTCCCTGCAATCCAAATACGATCACATGTCAGTCACGGCGGTGCGGAGCTGCGGATGTGGGACTTGAAAGAGACCGCCTTCTTCAGTCTCACGACCCCAGTGTCCGGGGGCAACATTGCAGCATACAAAGTACACGCGATCCAACTCCAACGCCTTGATTTGGAGACGAATCCACCCCCGCGTGGAGTGTCGATCATCCGTATGACCCAATCATGACGATTCGGCCTTTGGTATTACTGTTAACGGCATCCCGAAGTGGAACTGAAGATGGATTCACTCACCATGATCCTTTATGATCATAGGCTATTGGAAAATTTGCCCTCAACCGATACGCTTTTCGCCGTCCTCTCTGCCGATGTGTGAAGCGCGCATGAGCCCTTCGGTCGATCAGAGGGCGATCAGCGAGGAAAATGTGACTTAATACGACCATATAAAACGGCGGTTTCTGACTCAGGGAACACCCAGTCGTTGATCGCTCTTTTGCGCAACGTCTTTCTTTGTCAAGGAGCCTGCAGGATCTGTCTAACGCCGAGGACGACAACATTGTCAATAGTCAGGTCATAATGGGTCGCAAATACCTGGGAGGCTCAGGGAGCGCCCTGACTGTTTGGATCTCGCTAGCTGCGTCAACTGTTCTCATATTCTATGGATATGATCAGGTATGCTCTTAACTTTTCCATCTCACCAACGTGGCTAATGGTAACGTTCTCTTGTCCAGGGCGTATTTGGAAACGTGTATGTATACTTTAGCAATGGCGTCCACCACATAGCTAATGGATTGATAGTCTCGTTGGAAAGGATTTCCTCCAGACTATGGGTAACCCCGATGCAACTGTGCAGGGCACCCTAACTAGCGTCTATAATCTCGGGTGCTTCGGAGGCGCGCTGTCGACATTATACACCGGTGACAAGCTCGGCCGCCCGCGCACCATTATGCTTGGGAGCTCCGTCATCGCCATTGGCGCCATTATCCAGTCCGCCTGCTATTCGAGAGGGCAAATGTTTGCAGGCAGGGTGGTCGCAGGCCTCGGGACAGGCATGAACACGGCCACCGCTGGAGTTTGGCAGTCGGAGACCAGCAAGATGCGAAGCCGTGGCAAGCTGGTCATCATTCAAATGGCCAATTGTATCACTGGATTTTGCCTGTCGAATTGGCTCACTCTTGGATTCTCGTTTGCCAAAAGTTCAGTTGCCTGGCGATTCCCACTTGCCTTTCAATGCTGTAAGTCCCCGACCCTGTCTCTGGCGACGCGATGTGCCGTATCCTGCCAGAAACTGACCCCACGAATAGTCTTTACACTGCTGATATGGTTGATGTGCCCTTTCCTCCCGGACTCTCCCCGTCTTCTGATTCGAAAGGGAAAGCACCAAGAGGCACTGGAAGTGCTCGCAGCTCTCGAAGGGCATGGCGCAACCGCCGATTCACCGTCGGTGCGCACACAATACAACATCATCAAAGACGTCTTGGATAAAGAGCATGCACAGACCTATAGTTGGTGGCAGCTCCTCACCGGCCGAGGCCCTTCAGGAGTCGTTCGCCGAATGATCCTAGGCGCCTGGATGCAAGCAATGAACCAGATCAGCGGCATCAACGTGACGTCTTACTTTCAAACGTGCGTTTTTGTTCTCTCCTGGAGCTGAATGACACTGATCGTCGGCAGATATATCTTCATCCATGCTATCAATCTCAACGAACTATTGTAAGTCAAACCACATATCACCACTAGTCCACTTCCGGACTAGCTTGTGGTCACCGCATCCAGCCCTGCAGTCTGTCAAGTCGCAGTCTTTCTGCCTTACTCGACACCTGGACATTTATGAAAACGGCTTCGCAATCTATTTGGTCATTGTGACCACTTCTCCCTTTCCCTGCTAGCCTAGATACCGCACTCACCCATAAAATTCGGCAAGCAAAGATCACGATACTAACAATGGATGTAGAGCTCGAATCCTCGCGGCCGCCGGCTCCGTCGACTACCTTATCTTCAGCTTTTTGGCGTGGTTCGTCATCGAACGGTACGGACGTCGCCGGGTCATGATGTGTTCAGCGTTTGCCTGTTCCATGTGCTGGACCATTATCAGCATTGCGCTCGGGCTATCCCAGAACGGTAAAGGAGACACGTACAAGCTAGGTGCCCTTGCGACAACCTTCTTCTTCGTGTTCTTCGCCTCGTTCGGAATGGGCGTGCTCGGTGTCCCGGTGAGTATCTAGTTCTTCCCCATGGTTTTCACTCGTTCCTTCCGACGCCTGGCTACTACCTCGCCTTCGTCTGCCTTACTCGTACATACCTACCGCATTCATTCTCGAACGAATATTCAGTCGTGAGAGGACTGACGTTTGTCAATAACCATAGTGGCTCTACCCCACCGAAATCAACCATATCTCTTTCCGTGCCAAGGGTGCTTCTCTGGCAATGTCGACGAACTGGATCATGAACTACGTAAGTCGTCCTCGTCTTAATGGCTGGCATAGGCCTGCCACATATGCTCCCGAGGCAGAAAAGATCCCCGTCTACCTCGCTCTTTCCAAGCGGCACTTCGGCCAATGAGATAGCTCTAACATCTTTCCAGATGGTTGCTCAAGTGACGCCCCCGGGTATTGCCAATCTAGGTTACAAGTTCTGGATTATCTGGGCCGTGATCTGCTTCTCCTTCATACCCATAACCTATTTCTTCTATCCCGAGACGGCCAATCGGACACTGGAGGATATTGACCGATACTTTGCGGAACATCGAAACATCTTTGTCTTCCGGGACCAAGTTGCCACGCAGTTGAAGAGGCCGGAGATGTGGGAAAAGATGGATGAAGAGGTTGCACGAAGGGCGGAAGAGGAAAGGATCAGGAACGGCGAGCAGGTGGAGAGGGATTCCGAGGATATGGAGAAGGGTGAGGAAAAAGTGGTGTACATTGAGAAGTGAACAGGTAACAGGGTAATCATCGCACTTGGGGAAAGGGAGAGACGAGCAGACGAAGAGACAGGACAAGGCTGAGCGTGGAGCACAAGAAAAAGGGGTCGACGTTTTGATAGATATGACGAATACCATGTGTCTGGTCAGAATGCCCTCCTCTACTTATATGTTCTAGCCGTGAAGAAAATGAAGTCGCCCTCAGGCCCATCTTAATACTTGGTCAAAGGGTGCCGGTAAGGCTCAGACGAGGGTGCTCGCTACTAGCATATTACGCGCTACGCGCACCGATATGGGCGGCGTACAATCATTACGAAAATTGCGAGGAATCTTTCAGGCTATATTTCAGGATCCAAAGACCTTCATCATCGGTATTGGGCAGGGCGTCCATCCACGAAGCATTTTTTCAAGGTGCCAGCATGGTCAGCTACCAGATCGCAGAGTCTGCAGTAAGACTGCCTCATCACGTGATCTGAAGCCAGAAAGGTGCCGGCGCAGTTTCCCGAATGGCGTTCTTCCGCAATAGGAATATGAGATTGGCCATGGATCAAGGAGCTGCTTGCTCTTTGAGAAACCGCCGTGGACATGCGCCACTCTTCTGAGAGACGTGATATTGGTTGACACCAGGAGGATGTATTGGCATCCAGACAGGATGAGATAGATGGTCTTGCCTCATCTAATAGAGCGGAATGTCCGGAGTGGAATGTCGCTTTCTGCCAGGACGCCTTTCGTTGTTCCTTTCTGGACTCCTTGAAGCAGACTACAGCACCTTGTATTTTGACTCACATTATCTTGCCACTATTCCAAAGTAAATCAGTTGGTGGCGTCCCGGAACTTGCCAGTTTTTTTTTCCATCGCTACGACCAACCTGGATGCACGGAAAGAGAATTGCCGAGTGAGCCTGCGACAATACCCGTATCTCGTTTCCCTTCGCGATTGTCCCCTTTCCTTGACACATTGCGTTCGGAAAGTTGAGCTTGAGATTCGGGAATCCAGAGAGCGAGCCATCGAAGCGATTATCATTCACCAGTCTCGAAATACAAGGCTTCAGGCATGAAGGTGAAGAAACGCTGACGACGGCTCGGTTACGCTCTTTGTGAACCCATTGATCGAACGATACATCCTCCCAGCCACCCGTCACAGGTCTACACACCTCGAACGCAACACTCAACAGTGTGAAATGTTCATAAATATGGTAGAGCTAGTGGCTCTGGTTGGACAGGAGGGGTCGACGAGTCGAAGTGGAGGAAGGATTGAGGCAGTGGACTGGTGTGGGCGACGAGCCCAAAAGAGGCTCGCTGTCTTCTTGCACCCTTTCATCAGGGAGAGCTCTGGAGACTGCGCGCCGGCAATCGCGTGAGATATGAACAACGCAGTTTTGTTGTCGTCTCTATTCGGCTCCAAAAGATACAAGCCAAGCATGGCGGGGCATCGTAGTTAGAGTAGAGCAGACAAGAAGGGTCACCGGAGGAGGTAGTACGAGGATCGATGCGATCATGTGGTAGAGAGAGGGACTAGTTTCGTACGACCGAGCAAGATGAAATCAGGCTGGAAAAGGTCAGCGAAAGAGACAATCGAAGGGAGAAAACAAGGGCGTGGTGGATGGGTTGAGAGGGTGAGGGTGAGGGTAATGGTCCGGATGCATGGCGGAACCAGCAGGATGCAGGAAGCAAGCGTGAAGGAGCAGAAGGAGGTTGAAAAGGTCAAGAAGGAGTGCCGGCAATGATATCCTTGCAGAACATGTCATCATGGGGCGAATGCAACATGAGCAACCCAAAATGCAGGCGACAAAAGGAGCATGGGCGAGTGGACTGAAGAACTGGCTGACCAGCGAATTGTTGCTCTACTTTCCACTGCGCAGCTTCAACTCGAATCCGAACCCCGCCCGAGGAGTGCAGCGCCCTTCCACCTTAATTTCGTACGGTGGTGGCTCGTCGGATTCCGAGACGGAGGGTGATTCTGGCTGAGTTGGGAATTCCCGTGGGTATATTCAAAGGGCCGCTCAACACGCCGGCAAGTGTGCAGGATAAGGAACGCAAGAAAAGGACACAATGACAGAGGAGTTGGGAGAATGGAGAGAGAAAAGAGCTGGGCGGAGAGAGGAAAAAGAGTGAGAAAAGGTGAGAAAATGGAGCAGGTCGAAGGAAATGGGTCCCGGCAAAGGGTGGCTTGTGTTCCAGGGTAAACACTAACAAAATCATGGCAGCCATTGATTCGTGGCTGGCCATCCTCGTGACGCGTTCTCCGTTACGAGGGGATGAGAAATGAAGTTTGAGCAAGCGCAGCGACAAGAGCTGCATGCAAAAGAGATAGGCAACAAGACAACAAACTTGGTTGAACTGTGCGGACAACGGACTAGGCCTGCTGGGCCCTAAGTCAAGCGCTGGACTGGCTGATCCGCGGGCTAACAGGCGTCATTCCTACAAGGGCCTCGGGGCAGTCGAGGCACTCTCTCCTACGGGGAGGCTCACCAGGGTGAAAGAAAAGGACTGCCCAGTCAAAGGCTGCAGAGAGCGTGCTCCTTAGTGCCACCTCGCCCAGTTGTCCCAGTTGGCCGCTCGCAACGGGAGTGGTCAGTGAGTGGTCCAAGCACCCGGTGGACCTCAGCGTTTTGCTCCCATGCTATTCCCAGCCTAGCCCGAGCCCATTATTATTCGCCCTGCCAGTGGCCTGAGTTCCAAGCTGCGAAGGGGGGGTCGCTGCTTGGGGCCTTGCGCCTGGCACTGGCTCGCTGGGAGTTTGGCTTTGGGGGTCCAGGGTTGGTCGGGTGGGTGCCATTTTTTGCGTGAGCAGCAGTCCGAGCAGGTCGGTCTCTAATTCACGCTGCTGCTGGCTGCTGGCTGCTGGCTGCGCATTTGCGTCTCGCAGTCCCTCCATGTACCCATCCATCCATCTCCCTCTCGCCATCTCTTGTCTCCCTCTTTTGTCATTCAGCAATTTCTTCCCTCCTCGAACACATCTTCGACAGCACCGTTTCCTCGCCTCACGGTTCTCATCTGCCGCAGCCTTTTTCCTTCCCTTGCCCTTTGTCTTGTGCCACCATCGATAAATCCGTCGACTGTTGCCAGCCAGCCATCCCTCTCGATCCTCTCACAAGCACATCTTCCACTTCGACATATCTGCACCCGACCGTGCTCGATAGACTCGAATTACTCTTCAGAACCCGTCTGATATCATCGACCCCCAATCCTGATCAGTTTCGACTGTTTGCGATACCCCTTTCTCTTCTGCGCTCGTGTGGCCTCTCTGGTGACCAAGTGGTCCACCCCGTCTAGCGACTCTTCTTGGACGGAAAAAGACCTCAAAACGCATCAGAACCGCAATAGGCGCCAGATCCATTACCTTCCCACTTGCGCGATACCCGGAGGTCAACTTTGGGTTGCCCTTCCCTGCGTGGGAGTCACCCCGTCCTAGCGATGCGCAACATGCGACAGCCCTTTTCATAACTGAAGCAGAAGACTAACAAGAACCAAAATCCGACCGATGAGGAGGTACTCTGTCGGATTATGACAGAGTCCTCCCTTCTCACCACGCATCCCACACCTACCCACTACCCGGTCACCGCCGCTCCCTCCCTGGCCTCTCCCTTACCCAACGGCTCTCTCTCAGACACCAACGCACAAGATGAGGAGGAATACACCATCAAATGCATTTGCATCTACGCAGATGATGATGGCAATACCGTCTACTGCCCCAAATGCGACACCTGGCAGCACATCGAGTGCTACTACCACGGCAAAAAGGTGCCCGAAGAGCATTTTTGCGCAGACTGTTTCCCTCGAGATCTTGACGTAAAGAAGGCCACTGAGCGACAACGTAGGCATCGAGAGGCACTCGACGGCGGTGACCGGAAGGTCAAGCGACCAACCTCCAAAAGTCAAAGAAAGAAGCACAAGGATACGAGTGCGACGGCCGAGCAGGTGAATGGCTGGCATCACGATCGCCATGAATCTGTCGCCAGCGCAAGGGATGGACCTCCTGCGAAGAAACCAAAGACAAGCCACCGGACATCAGGTTCTGTCATTTCAACAAACGGCGAATCTCGAAAACGCGCCACTTCCACAGCCCAGTCGTACCCCAGTCCTTCCAAATCACCCCAAGATCTCTTCCGTTTTCCTGCCATTCCCACGTATACCACTGATTTCCTTGAACTCTACGAACGGGACGAGGGAAACACAAATGCCCGGGATAACGAGCAGACAATTCAGGCTACCAATATGCTCTTTGCATGGCGGACTGACCCATCTTTGGTGGTCAGCAGTCCCGGACAACAACCAACAGCAAAAGCTCCCTTTGTACGTGCAAATCATGCCCTGGATCAAAGCACTTGGCCAGAAGTCTCGGTGGAAACGATCCAGAAGAAGGATGTCGAATACGAAGGCAGATGTCCCACATGGCGCTTTTTGCGCGTGCAATCTTCCGTGAAGAAGGACGAAATTGTTGGCGAAGTTCGTGGCCAGGTCGGCATGCTGGAAGAGTACTGCCAACAGAAGTCTTCATCGAACAGATGGCAAGAGTTGAGGCATCCAGACCCCTTTGTCTTCTTCCACCCGCACATGGACATTTACATTGACAGCCGAAAATCTGGGACTCGCTTTCGATATCTGCGACGGTCTTGTCGACCCAATGTCACCTTGAAGACATTTGTTTCCGACAACGAGACGCGGCATTGTTTTGTCGCTAGCAAAGACATTCCGGCGGGTGCCGAACTCACCACCATGTGGTTTCTCGACTCGGCAATGTTCGCAACCGATGATTCTGAACAAGCCCAAAACCGACGCCTCGATTGGGTCAGCCGTGTCCTCGCGAATTTTGGGGACTGTGCCTGCGACGCTGGTCAAGCATGTTTACTTGCACCCTTCGATCGAAGATATCCAGCCAAACCGGCGGAGAGTGCGCCAAAGGAAAAGGGAGGCAGGAAAAAGAAAAGTAAGATGAACCATACTATCTCGCCCTTCAGTACTGGACATGCCACCAACAGTCGCGCAGGAAGCGAACCCAAGGCACTCGAAGACGAAGACCAGTTCGATCGCCGGTCAACCTCTGGGTCTTCTCGCAGCGGTATGTTGAGCAGAGACATTACCCCAGTCAATGTCGCAGCTCTTGACGCCGACCCGGTCCTTGGAAATGGCCTGACTGCTCGAGAACTGCGCAAAATACAAATGGCGGAGAAGGCGTTTGCGCAGAGGGAACAAGAGAAGAAGGATTCAAGTGGACAAGGCCAGCAACGGAAAAAGAAACGCACAAGCGGCGGTTCAACGTTGAGCACACCGAATGCGAATGCCTCGAAGCAACTCGGGCACCAATTCACTTCGCACCCCCACACACCCAACAACCATCCTCTCAAGTTCAGTGACGGCTTGTCGGGGTCGCCACCGCCTCCTCGCGGTTCTGCAGGTCGAGGCAAATCGACGGAGACATCCGGCAGGGTGGACTCGAGGATCCAGCGACCTGTATATGTTAGTGTTGCTGTACAAACGGATCCAGAACAGTCTGACATGCCCATACCTCCACCAGCCAAGAGGAGGAAGTTCTGCACACCGACGCAGCGATTGCTCAGAAAACTCTTGGAGGTTCGGGCCAGTCATGGGCAACCATGTTCTTTGCAAGGCCTGCCTGCCTCAGCCTCGAGCCAACAATCACTTGTACACACAGCAAAGACGGAAGATGTGGAAATGAAGGACGCCAACGACAGTGCGGATACCCGAAGTGTCATGTCTGCCGAGACGGACGGGCAGTCTCCCCCAGGAAGCAGCAGCCCTATCAATGTGGGGGCCACCACATATCCTCTCCCGTCACAAGCGGCACACACGTTTAAAGCCTTCAGGTCTTCCCCTGCTCCGAAGCTGCACTTGTCCACGCTGCCACCAGTCCCGGTCTTTCCGACTTCGGCGACTTCTGCTTCCTCGTCATCTACCTCGGCGACTACTCCCGGACTGACGTCGACCGCGACCGCACAGTCGCCCATTCCATTGAACTCGGCGTCGTCTGGCTCATACCCTGCGGCGATCAATTCTATCGTCACTCCTAGCCCCGCACGGAAGAAACTTAGCTTAGGAGACTATATGAGTCGTCGTCTGGCGTCGACTCCTTCAACTGAGAAGTCGCAGGCTCAAGCTATTCTGGGCGCAGGTGAGACTGAGACATCGAAAGCGATAGCAGAAGCGGGACAGCCGTCTCCTGGGAGTGTTGAATCAACCCCCGGTAATGCAAGATCAGTTGAAGTCCCTGGTCAACCGACGCCTCAAGCGGGTCTTCCGGGTGGTGCAGCCAAGGACACCTCTATGAAGGAAGCTGAAGAACCAGCATACAGCCCTCCTGACGTCTTGCCGCCGGGAGCAATACCTGCTTCATCCCCGCCCAAGGTGAGGAGTGCTGTCCCAGCATCGAATGAAACGATCAGCATACCAAAGGAGATGTCGAACGTCCTGGCCCAGCTGGCGCAAATCCACAACGAATCGAGGGGTGTGCGATAAGTGTATGATAAGGGTCGGAACTGGCGTTGAATGAGCAGCCTCTTGTTGTGTCACGAAACGAATAGAAGAACTTTTGGACCTTTCGCGAGGCTTGGACATGCAGTGATGACGACACAGCTTATACCAGAAAAGACGGGGCGAATGGGATTGATGGGCATCCGGAGCATCAGGGTCAGCAAAATTCGGGAACTCAGAAGGCGGGAATATGTGGGCGTTTTATCAACACAATGTGGGCTGGTCATGTCTGTTCACCATGGATGGAGAATCGCGACAGTGAGCCTTATGCGAAGGTGGAACGAGGTCCAGGCAGTCCTGAGAACCTCCCTTCTTTTTCTTTCTCTTTTATCCTGTATATATATGTGAGCTGGCTGAGCCGTGATGGCCTCGCTGTGTGTGCCATTGTGGCGATGCAGTTGAGCGGCACTTGTTCTGTCGCTGTGTTGAGAGAAATAGCTGATACCAATAGCGCCACATTAGGTGTTGAGTGCAAGTTCCCGAGCCTGATCGTGATTTGTGTCTCTTCTCAAAGGTACAGAAGTCAGGGTGAGTGTGAAGCTACAGACTGGGCAATTCTAGACGATACCCATGTGCAAATGAACAACATGCAGAGTCCCCGAAGTCACATATAAGAGGCCACGTCGTCGCCCGCCCCTCCCCCTCGATTATCATTATTTGACTTGTTCCCTCCCATCCCACCAGTTCCCACCTTCGAACGCAGCTAGAGAGTAGTGCCCAGTACCTATCCCCGTCACTCCCCCCAGGCTCCAATGGGGGGCGTACCCGGCGCCTCTTGAGGTGTCCGTCTACCGGGTTGCCCTACCCAGGCAAGCAAGGGTCCCGGTCGGCCTCCCTCTCCCCCACTTGACCCTGCAGCCTCAACAAACGCTCCAGATCTACAGACAATGACATAGCCATCGCATGCTCACTACTACTTTGACCTTACGAGGGGTATTGTCATTCAATTGATCGGCTTTGCTGAATAGGGTATACTCCCCTCACCACCAGGTGCGGTCCTCGATTCGATCTTTTTTTTAATTTATTATTATTACTACCACTCGACCTGCTTTTGGAGGGGTCTTTGGCTACAGGACTCTTCTTTTTTTTCTTTTTGGTTCCTTTATCCTTTTTCTCTCTATTGTTTTCCCGGACTCACTCAATTCTCGCTCCCAGGAGCCCGACAGTCATGGCTTCTTCAGGCCCGATCCCTTTCCGCCCAGGTCCCAACACCGGGGTCCGCACGCCCACGCGACAAGGCTCGGTGGATTCACGAAATGAAGTCTACGTCCAGATGAACCATTACATTGGCATCGACGTCGGCACGGGCAGTGCCAGGGCCTGTATCATCAACGAGGCCGGCGACATTGTGGGCTTGTCGTCGGAGAACATTGGTCTCTGGCAACCTCAGACGGGATACTATGTAAGGGCTTCGCCGGGATGGGAGAGAGAGAAGGGGGGGAGGCAAGAACTCCTCCGCGTTTCGAATCTTTCTCTGACAAAGGGGTCGCACGGACACAGGAACAATCCACCACGGACATCTGGCGCTGCATCTGCCTGTCGGTGCACCGGGCCATGACGCAGAACAACATCGACCCGCACTCGATCCGGGGCATCGGGTTCGACGCGACCTGCTCGCTGGCCGTCTTCACGCACGACACGGACGAGCCCGTGTCGGTGACGGGGCCCAACTTCGACGCGGCGCAGAACGACCACAACGTCGTCCTGTGGCTGGACCACCGCCCCGTCGACGAGACCAAGAAGATCAACGCCACCGGGCACAACCTGCTGCGCTACGTCGGCGGCACCATGTCCATCGAGATGGAGATCCCCAAGGTCCTGTGGCTCAAGAACAACATGCCCAAGTCCCTATTCGACCGCTGCAAGTTCTACGACCTGACCGACGCGCTCGAGCACATCGCCACCGGCAACGAGAAGCGGAGCTTCTGCTCCGTCGTCTGCAAGCAAGGCTACGTCCCCGTCGGCGTCGACGGGAGCGTCAAGGGCTGGCAGGAGGACTTTTTGACCGAGATCGGCCTGGCGGACCTGGCCGAGGACAATTTCAAGAGAATGGGCGGCGTCAATGGGGTGGTGAGCCTGTTTCCTTACACCCTTTCACAAACACACAAACATGCTTCTTTTCTTCTCCTTTTGGACACGAGATATCAAGCCGCATCGCTTTACCCCCATTTCAATCCTGTGCCTTTCCGCTACTCGGGCTAACCTTTTTCGTCCCTTTTTCGCCTCAATAGAACGGCGAATACCTCTCCGCGGGCGAACTGGCCGGCCATCTATGTCCGCGCGCCGCCGCAGACCTCGGCCTGCCCGCCGGCATCGCCGTCGGCAGCGGCGTCATCGACGCCTACGCGGGCTGGATCGGCACCGTGGGCGCCAAGGTCCAACTCTCGGCCGACCACCTTTCCCAAGAGGCACCCGCGAACGACCAGTCCCAAGCCTTCACCCGCCTGGCCGCCGTCGCGGGGACGTCCACCTGCCATCTGGTCATGAGCAAAGACCCCGTGTTCGTGCCGGGCGTGTGGGGGCCCTACAGGGACGCGGTGATTCCGAACTACTGGATGGCCGAGGGCGGGCAGTCGGCGACGGGCGAGCTGCTCAAGCACGTGCTGGAGACGCACCCGGCGTACAACCAGGCGCTGTCGCGGGCCGAGTCGACCAACAGCAACGTCTACGACTTCCTGAACCAGCACCTGCTGGACATGCAGGAGAAGGCCGGCGCCCCGAGCGTGAGCCACCTGGGCCGCCACTTCTTCTTCTACGGCGACCTGTTCGGCAACCGCTCGCCCATCGCCGACCCCACCATGTCCGGCTCCGTCGTCGGCCTGTCGAGCGACAAGTCCCTCGACGGCCTGGCCCTGTACTACTACGGCACCATGGAGTTCATCGCCCTGCAGACCTGGCAGATCATCTCGACCATGAACAACGCCGGCCACAAGATCAGCTCCATCTTCATGTCCGGCAGCCAGTGCCAGAACGACATCCTCATGTCCCTGGTCGCCACCGCCTGCGACATGCCCGTCCTGATCCCCCGCTACGTCCACGCCGCCGTGTGCCACGGCGCCGCCATGCTGGGAGCCAAGGCCGCGAGTGCCGACGCGAACGGCAAGACCGAGGATCTATGGAGCATCATGGACCGGATGAGCAAGCCGGGCAAGGTCGTGCGGCCCAACGAGGACAAGAGCGTCAAACGCCTGCTGGACGTAAAGTACAAGGTCTTCTTGGAGCAGTGCGAGAGACAGAGGGAGTTTAGGAGGATGGTCGATGAAGTTACGAATGCTTCTTAAGAGGTAGACAAAAAGAAAAAGTTTCTTCTGGAAATCCGTCGTGCTGGGATCGATCTGTCTTCCTCGACCTCCTTGAATGAGGGAGGGTCAGATATCGTGCATGGCCCGCTTTCCAGCCGTACGTTGTAAATATCAGCTCCACAAATAAAAGCCTGGGTCTGCTGCAGGCATAATCATTTCCAGCTGGTGCTCTCTATATCGAGTCTTGATGCTTGCATCCCGATGGCTCGCTAAGTGACGTCCGACTGTCGATAGATGTCTGCTCATGCGGGCTCAGCCCTCCGAGGAGTCTGCGTCGGGTTCTCGTCGGAGCTGTCTCACGCCTTTCACCACTTTAAAAGGTAGTTGGCGGAGCATTCGAACGAAAGACATGCAACCAGTTCTTCGGCCGTTGACATTGAAAGCGACCGATTTTGCGGGCCCCACGTGGACTGCTGGAAATGCCACTTGTGCCAGCTTAGCCACGTTCGATGAAAAGTCGGGCCAGCCCTGTTTGGCCTTTCTGGCTGCGAGTGTAACTCGCCCGGCCAGGACGGCTGCTGGGGCGCCTGCTGGTGCACTCTACTAGCCAATGAGGGATCTTCGTCGGTCTGTGCAGTTGAACAGAGTCCAAGGATATCCTGATCAATTTGCTGCAGACTGATCGCGGTGGTTCTTCAGCATGCGTATCTGCTGCTATTGAGAAGTAAGGAAGGTCGCTGCTTCAATTCACGAGCAGACGAAGCGGCAGAGTTTTGTTTGCCACATTTTTCAAGCTTCAGTGATTTGAATCGTTAGCCGTGGTCCCGTAGTCAGTGACGTGATCGCTGTGAACCTGGGGCTCGTCAGTAACCATCGAAAAAACCCGCTCGGTTTGGAGAGAGGAGCAACGCACATCCTCAGAGGGTTGGCCAACTTCCTGGCCAGGGGCGGTGACTTCGGCATCATCATCGGGGTGGGGTTTCAGAAAGCTTTTCATCAAACCCAGCATGTCGTACTTGCACAGCGGGCAATCGTGATGGCCGCGTTCAACCCAGAGGTTGAGGCAGTTGGCGTGGTAGACGTGGCCACATCGGAGTTCGCGAATCAGATCGGTTTCTTCGAGAGATTCCAGGCAGATGGCAGTGCTGCGGATGTCAGTCAACGAAGCGTGGAAAACGGGGGGGTGAGTAACGTATCAACTGAGAGTCGTGGAGAGCGTTGCGAAAGTCTGAACGTGTTCAACCGATTTCTCGGCCCTCCAGTGTAGCAGTGACTGCGCCGGAGCAACTTGTTCGAGCTTTTTTAACCTCTTCCGATGCTGTGAGGCTGCTGACGTAGCGGACAGGCTGGAGTCCTCGATCCGCCAGCCTGCCTCTGTGATGTCTGATTCAGCATCAGATCCTTCGTCTCCGGCGCCGCCGAATCTATCGTAGAGAGCGCGACTTGTCTCCCGTCAACTTGTGCCCTGAACAAGATTGGATATCCATGCCGCTCACCACATCATCAAAAGTATCAACACAAACCACAGCATCCATGTTATTTGTATGAAGACGGCGATACTGTGAATATCTGGATTGTTTCTGTAGGGAGGTTGGAGGTCGGCGGGCATGCCAGGGTATGCAGCGACCGAGCCATTGGATTGAAGGATGTTCTCGGCACTCTGGGGCCAAACGTCGGCCTCGGTGAGGAATTGCTGTCTGGGGATGTACATTGTTTATGACTGTTTCCCGGGGGGAGGGGGGAGTATGAATTCAACGCAATGTCCAGGACAAAATATTTTTAGCCAGCCAAGATCTGGGGTTTGGACGAACTGAACAGAAAGGAATGGCGTAGTACATTGAAGAAATATAATGAGACGGCTATCCGAGGAAGCATGGTCGCAGAAAGAAACTGTGTGATGGAGAGAGAAACGTGAGAATCCGAGAATGAGGTTTGGCAAACTGAAGCCTCAAAGTCACACAACAGTCTTGCCATGGAGGGCGCGCCATGTGATGCGCGTTAGTGACCTGCCCCAAGCCGCAAGACGGTTTTTCGGATGGTACGATGCGTCTGTCTGATTCTAGGCGTCTTCCCTTAGAGATCGATGACGACAACAGGCATACTGTGGACGCTGGGCATGCATTAGACTTGTTGGGTGGTGGTGGTGAATGTGGTGGTGTGATCCTGACGATATTACTTACTTGTACACGTGCAAGGCATTGTAATAAGAGTCTTCACCCAGATTCTAGGCACTTCAGCGCCCCGCCCGGGTAGCCTTGGGTCACAATGGCAGCACCAAATTGCTAGCCCAGCGAGCCAAAAGAGCCCCTAAAGAACCTCTAGCCCGGTGGTCCTTAGCGGGATCTTCCGGGCAGCCACCCATCTCCGGGGTATCCGAACAGGGCCAAAGGCGGACATCGGGTTCGGGTCATCGGTGCAATATTGATCCCATCCGGGCACCTGAGATCTGTCTCTCTCACCCCTCCCCTCTCACGACACGGATGCTGCTGCGTGGTTCTTTGGGGGGATATTCTAGTCTTGTTCAAACTCCCTTTCGCTGGACTAAAGCTATGATTCGAGTTTTGGGACAGATGACGGTCATGAATTATTTGGATTCTGATTTTTGTACAGCCTTGTCAATATGGATCCGGTACCTTTCTTGTTTGTCGACGTCGACGTCGTAATAACCCAAAAATGTCCGCTTTAGTTGAACGAGCGAATTCTCATTGCTGCCTCTGCCAACCTGACCGATTCCATCTCCTGGCCCTTCAAGACGCTGACTAACAGGTTCTCGCCGTTACCGCCGACCGCATGTACCACCACGTTTTCACCGTATCCGCAATCCTTCTCCGTTGGGCCGGCTTCATCGTACTCTGCAAAGGACTCCTTTGTCACGCCGTCCTCCGGGGCGAGGAGAACTGTGCTGGCGAATTTCCTGGCATCTTCATACTTTTTAAATGAGCCTTCCACAATCGTTTCCCGGGCCTCGCCGCTGTCGTCTTCGTCGTATAACACTATGGTCTGCACCACGTGGTACACGTCGCCGTGCACTTTGTGATCTTCCGGGTTGCTCTCGAAGCCTTGCGTATTCGGCGTGGTCGCTACGCTCACGCGGAAGGTAGTGCCGTCGCCTGATTTGGCAAAGACGCAAAGACCTGATTTTCTCTTGATGTGATGGATTTCAAAGTCTGTCTCGTTGGTGTCGTATTCGGTGAACCATTCCCGCTCATAGCCCGCCTCGAAGAGAGTCTTGTGCGCAGCCGCTTTGGCGGCCGGCAGGTCTGTGAAGGTGCCGCAGATGCGCAGTTTCTCGATTGCGAGGTTGGGGTCTTTGGGGATGTTGGAGATGCTGAAGACGATATGGTAGAGGTTTTCGTCCTTGGTGCCGTTGCCGTTTGCTTTGGTGGCCATTGTTTCTTTGTGTTTATGGGTGTTGTGTGGTCAAGTTTTCCACTGTCTAAGTACCTTTGTTGTGAATCTCTCTGGTTTCTGTTGGACCACGAGAGTCACGGAGGCACAGCGTCTAATATGATATATTCCCCCATCGCCTCCTCAACCGACAGGCACGCCATTGATTCGACCTACGCACAGATCGTGGCGTGATGTTCATCGAAAACGGTTGCTGTCGGCTCATGAGATTACCTAATGGACCCTTAGAGATTTGGGTGTTTTGGGCATGACTATGGGCGAGTCTCATCTCAGTTCTCAGCTGCAAGGTTCTAGCCTTTGACAGGGCCGAGCGGGACTGCAGAGAAGATCCAGCCATACGAGGGCCTTCGGGGGTAGGGAATGCCTAAACTTTTTGTCGAATGACCAGTTGTCCCAACAGGAAGAAAGAAGACACACAAAATTGGCGCGGATTCCCTGGAACCGAGAGATGCTCTGACAATCATGGTGTGATCTTGGGATTGCAGGAAAGCCACAGGCTGCTTCAGACCACAGTGTGCATTTGGCAGCCCTCCTCCACATTTCCATCCTCATCATGCAACCTCTTTACTCGGACGTGGTACACCTCCTACTTGTATGCTTGCGTCAACGCTCTGGGCGTGCCACTCGCTTGGGTTGGACATCTCACGTTTCCAGCTACGATGACGCAAAGGAAGCACTGGGTTTTCTTCAAGATCCCGCACGAATAGCAGAGAAAGATGCTGGATGCAAAAGATAATATCCATTGATCAAACGCGTACGATCACAGACGCTATCCCCAGTATCGTAGCGTCGAGGACTCCAAGGTCTGATTCGACCGGACTTCTAGTAGCCATTTTCGCTGTTCCAAAGCCCAAAAGCTCCTTCAACGCCGAGTCCTGTGCTTTGCCCATTGCAGAATTACAACTTTTGCTCCGTTGCCGCCGCCGCCTTTGCGGCTTCCTCCATTTCATTCAGATGGCTCTCGACCTCGTCTAGGTGTTTCCGCTGAGCCGCGAGCTTTTCTCTCATTTTCCGAATACTATACACAGCGGTTGTGAGACGCCGATCAAGAGACCAAGGACAGATAGAGGGCGGCCACTCACTTTTCTATTTCATGTTGCTTGAAATACATGTTCTCCAAGACTTGTTCCCGGCGATTGAATGGGTCACTGGCAAATTTCCGGGTCAGTAAAGGGGCCTTTCGGATTCAATCGGCAGAAGTGACAGAGGGCCTACCTGACAGCAACCCCGCCTGGCCGTACTGCGCCAGTGTCGCCTTCACTCCAGCTTTGCCGTGTGGTGGCAAACGATTGACAAAACTGAGGTGTTCGGATTCTGGTCATACAGCTTCTGGGAATTGATGTTCGAAGCATTTTGCTCGAGGTGGTGGAGGAACAAAATTCCAATCTCTAGATTTCTGAACGGGTGTGGTGTTGTAAATGTCTTTGGGGTCTGATGGGTGAAACCAAGACGCTTGGACAGGCGCAGGCTGCGTGGCCGTATATAAATGTAATGTTCGAAGTTACATTTTTGGTTGTTCCTGAATTCGACTTTGCATGGCTGGATTGAACTGAGGCATAAAATGAGTGGTATGACTGCACAGATCTCGGTGAGACCCAGCTAGGCCAGCTGGGAGCTTCAATGGAGCTCTAGGCGGCTGCAGGTCTCTCCTCCAGGCATGGCGGCACCCATGGTTGGGCCTTTAACGCTCAAGTGGGACGGTGCCAGCGGTCGAGATCTCTGCGAGGATTCAGGGGCGGAGCCCTCCTACGCGTAGCTCGCATAATTCGTACAAGCAACAAGTGCCTCGAGGGGCACCAGCCATGCATCCAGGTAATGCGTCCGTCCATTGGGGCCACTCGCTGACTGCTGGTGCCGAGACATGGCGGTGCAACATCACACCACGGCACTTTGAAACTTTCTCACGCGACGTAGTGATGGTACTGCCAATGGGCTGCAGCGTTCGTCCTTTCATCTCCAGATCGCATGATTGTGTGTCTGCAAAGCTTCCATGATCATGAGGTGAGGCTTCCCGATGCTTCAGGCATCGACCATAGGAAAATTGGCACAGAACCATGGCATTGTTCAACGACAGGCACATGACCTGCCTGTTGTTTTGGCCGAGGGACGAGGATGCAAACTGGAAGACATATACACGAGCCTGTCTCTCGACGCTCGGGGAGTTCAGAGAGTGAACCAAGGTAAAATCCAAATCTGAGAACTCTTCTCTGAAAGAATCTATCAACTCGAAGTCGAAGCCCTAGAACGTGATCGAGTCACCCAACAAACAACAAACAACAATAACAACAACTAACAAAATGGCTGGCTGGTTCTACATCACATCCGACATTGACCCATACCCAACAACACACATCTCCCATACCTACCCGGAACCCGGACATCACCTGCACCACATCCCAGTTCCGTATGTAGCACACAAGGTCTACACCAAGTTGCATGACAGAGACGAAGACATCCATCAACCAACGACCGATGTCCGCGAGACCCTAAGCAACTTCTATCTGGAGGTTGAACTGCCAGGCGTCAAGGAGCACACGGAGCTTCGTCTACGTTGGACATCAGACCGTACGCTGCTGCTGACGAGCAAGACTCACAGGCCCGACATTCCGGAAGGGGAGTTGGTCGAGGAGCCAGGCCCACCACCAGCGGTCACAGTGCCACTTGAGTCAACGCCAGCTCCAGCTGCTGCTGCTGATGCTGCACCACCGGCGCCCGAGGCGGAAGCAGCGCCGGCGGCCAAAGCTGCCGAGGAAAAGCCCTCCAAGAAGCACGAACCTCACTTGACCGTGCACGAGCGGCAGGTCGGCGAGATGATCCGGGCCTTCAACTTCCCCGTCGACGTCGACCGCGACAAGACGCACGCCAAGCTCGACGCCGGCCTACTGAGGATCGTGGTGCCCAAGATCTTGGAGCACGGCGAGGCCAAGCACATCCACGTGCCCATCCACTTCACCTCGCTGCCCACCGTCACCAGCTGAATCAAAGGCCGGAGCCGCAGCCCGAGCCGCCAGCAGCAGCGAGGGCGTCGTCGACATCGCCCAAGTGACATTGTCGAAGTGATTCCCGAGATGGACTGGAGGATTGCATCTGTGTTGTGCGGCGAGTTTGGAGAGTACGATAACGTTGACGATGATGCGGGCGCCGATTAAAAAAAAAAAAAAGGTGGGTTGGAAGACTGTGTTGGATTTTCCTTTGTATATGAAGCAGGGCAAAAGAGAGGGAGGCAGTGATGCAAGGAACGATCTGTGTATTATTATTATTTGTTGTCATTGGAACGGCACAACCGAACCAGGCGCGAGATTCCCCTTGCCCCCCTGAGGAGAGAAGGATAGCTAATGTGTAATGATATTATTCTTACTTTCTCACGGCTTCTTTTGTTCGTCTGCCTTCGGGCCTAATTGACCATGTCAACCATGTAATACTACACCATCCTAGCACGGCGATTTGGAGGCAGAGAGGAGCGGGGGGGTTAGGACGAGGGAGCGTTCCAAGTTTCATGCCAGAACCTAACTCGTTATAAGGCCACCCAACCCTCTGCGTAAGGCTCCGTTCGGATAGGGGGGCCAGAGCAAGCGAAAATGTGACAAGAATCCTTCGCCTTCTTCCTCCATGGGCAATCTTTAGATTCTCGAGCACAGTGGAAAGCAAGATGAGTCGTGAAATAGTATGTATATTTTCATCAATACGTGAGCAGACGTTGATCCCCTGGATGGTATGTATATACAGGTTATTACATGGGAAAAGAGGGCGGTTCACCCCCCTTTCCTCCCTCTCTCTCTCTCTCTCTCTCTCTCAAGTTCGCTTCAATCCCGCTCTTTCGCCCAAATCAAGCAGATCCGGCGCCAATCTTTATTTGAACCGAAAAACGAAAACACCAAAAATAAGCCTCTATACACCGAGCAGGCGGGGGAGAGAGAAAGAGGAACTTTGGAGGGGGGAGGGGCATTATTACTCGTAAAATGCATCGCTCCAGACGTCCTCCTCAATAACATCCTCCTCCTCGTTCTGCTCCACCCACTCGTGCTGGGCCTTGGTGTCGTCCTCGGGCCACCAGCCCATGGGCTCCGATTCGTGCGAGGACCGTCTTCTGTGGGCGTCGTGGTGGTGGTGGCCGTGGGCGTCTTGGTGCTTTTCGTGCTCGTGGTGGACCTTGACGGGGGTGACCTCGACGAAGCTGGGTCTCCGCTCACGCCGTTCCGCGGCCTTGGCCATGTCGTCGTCCGAGGTCGACGAGCGGCTCATGGTCGCCGGGAAGGTCGCCTTTGCGTACGGCTTCTCCATCGGCGTGGTCGGGGGAGGGGTGGTGCCGGTGTTGAACGTCTCGGAGGGCCGGACTTTGGACTTCTTGATCATGGGCCGCGCAGCCTTGTCGGCGGCGGGTTCCAGAGGGAGGAACTCGGTCGACAGCGGGGGCGCGAGGTACAGGAAGTCGCTGTAGTCGGTGTCGTTGTAATTGGGCACGTAGCCCGTGTTGTTGACCTCGACTGACGCCGATGTCTTTGCTTGGTGTTCTGTGGTGGAGGTCTGTTTGGGCGGAAGGTCAGCCACAACATGTCCACTGAAGCCCATTGACAGCCCCATAGGCAAAAAAGGAGTTTACTCGGGAGAATCGGGGGGTGTGACATACCGGTGCTGTGTGGGACATCATCTTGAGTTAGATTGGATGAAGTTTTTGTTTGGCGGTGGTGGTGTTGGTGTTGCTTGAGGGGTGCAGTAGACAACTGAGTTGACTGTGATCTGGTCTCGGTGAGAGCAGGCGAGTTCCTCTGCCCATTTTTATGTTCGGAATCTGCCTCGTCCTCAATCGCTGAATATGTCTCTGTAGCATCCCAAGGGTGAGTAATTCGCGATACCGATACTGCTCAGACCAACCCCTTGGCTGACGAGGGGCCATTCGGGATGGTCTTGCTCAGGCTACCGGAAACCGCCGTATACGGAGCCATTCGCGGCGGTGGTGTGGTGGACTGACTGCAGACCTCACTACCTCACTGGGCCTTTCCCTTTCCTCTCACGCGCGCTTGGAATGCGCGCATCCTGTTTGTCTGTTCCATCTTTGACTTCTCTTGGGGCATCGCATACGACCAGAGTTGTCTGGCTGCCTCTTCCCACCACCGAATTCCCCCATCGCTCATGGTATCAGGTATCACCACCCGTCACCCGACTCGACTCTGATGCATCAACACCACCATCCCACTCTCAAACCCCTTGCATGCTGTCTGTGCGACGTGATGAAATGGCCGCATCTCGACACCGGGTTCTCGTCGTTGACTCGTCTTGTCGTGACTATCCCATCCCTCCTTGTATCGTCAATGGCGCCATATCGTGCATGGATGTTGCGCCAATTTCACCTGGAACCCCCAATACCCCGGATTTGCACCTCTGTCCCTCCTGGTTTCTCTTCAGCATCCCGAATCCTAAGGTTTGGCATTGTTCTCCGCGCTCTCTTTGCAATCATCTGACGCTTAAATTTCACCTCGCCCTTGCAGCCTGGACGGTAGCCTATCGGAAAAAATGCTGATGGTGTGAGTGCCTCCCCCCCCCTTCAAAGTGGCCAACGTCCACTTCAACCAACGTACGGCGTTCCACTGCACAAGATCGTGGCCTCATTCATAGAAGCCTCTCCGGAAGCCTGGATCCTCCGACGGCATTTCGGCAATCAAGTGATCTTGTATTTGAGGGGCTGTGCCACACTGTCTGTCCAATCGTCATACGCATCCAGTGCTGTTCTGTTGCAGGCGGAGCATTCATCTCGTGAAGTGGATGTGTTTGGCATCCTGTTTGCCATCCATGGCCGTCCAAGTCCTTCCCTAGCGGCAAACACAGCCGGGCAAAAATGTCTCTCTCCAATCATGTTTGCTCATCCCCAGACATATAAAAACATTAACCCAGCCGCTGGGCGTCGATGTTCGGAGAACGCGAGAAAGATACGATGCAACAACCCCAGATATACCAGAAATGGTTGAAATTCCCGTTATAATTACCCCTCCAGACTGTCACCCTCTCGCAGACAAACCAGACCAGCAAGAACAGGCTGACCAGATCCTGGATGAGCCTGATTTTTCTCCCGTCGCGCACGAGGTGAACCCAATGACTACCTCCACCACAGTCACTACAGCCAGCATCGCCGCCATGGTTTCAGAGGGCACTCAAACCGACCAGACCGATCCAGTGGCCGGCCACGAGACTCCGCCTGCGAAGACGTACAGTCCATTTTGTCCGCTGAGCCCAGCACGCTCTCGGTCCGACTCTCCTGGACCTAAACCTCACTTTCCTCCCTTCCCGCCGTGGAGGGAGCTTCGCCACCGCATCTATGGCCCTCATCCAACGCACCCTGGATATGCGGGTAACGAGGCAACCATCGAGGGCCATCTCTCCCCTCCCGAAGAGCCGCCAAAGTGCCCCATGACGCCACAGGCCGATCTGTACCAGGGTCAGTCACCATCCACGTTTGGGATGCAGTTCGACCGTCCCACCAAAACATACTGGAGAAGGTACACCAAGCCAGCAACGTGTGCTCAGAACTACGAGGACCACAAGCACCGGATGTTAATGGAATGGCTGAACCGGAGGAACTCCGTGTGAGCCTCGAGACGCGTAGGATCCTCAACCCCCACGAGGTCGAGGTCCATGCTTCCTGAATCCGACAAATGGAATGTCGGAACTTAAATGTTGGATGCTGCTATGCAAGGTTCGACAGCAGTATACTGAGCTGTTCGTTTGGAACCATCATGTACACAGCTGGCAGGAAGCCACCAACCAGCGACCTGTTCACGTTCTTGTTTCTTCTTCTTTTTTTCTTTTTCACCATTGTTTTCAGGACTGGAAACATGTTGCGGAGAGGAATCCCTGTGATTTTGCATGGCGGACTTTTTGTGCCGAATTCATGGCATCGAGATTGGAAATCAACAGCAACATTAGCAGCGGGATGGGCCAAATTGTCCAGGTCGATAATTCTGGTTGGACGACTTTCTGCTCGGTTGGTTTTGTGCTTAATTCTTGTCGCCGGCTGAAGTCTTTGGGTTAGTCGGCTGGATGTATATTATCTGCACTCAAGTATCATCATCGTCCACATGATTCATGATGTTCATGTATCAATATAGATCTGGCGAGCTACCTACACGCCGCCCCTCTCTCCCACCATGGGCCATGGCCTCGTGGCTCCGGGGTCGCCGAGTTCTACAAAGGTTCTACACAGCTCAACCACTCTCTTTGTTCGGGAGCCCCTTGTTCGAACGAACCTCCTCGCGCCATGTCTGTCCACATTTCCTGCATGCCCCCGCCGAGGTTGCCATGCACACTCACTATATGTCTTGATCCTGCCGAGCCCCTTTCAGAACTACATCACCGAGACGCCCCTTCATCTTCTACCTGCAACCGCCCGCCCGCCAGCTGCGCCACGACCACCACCGTGTCCCTTTTTCTCTCTCAGAAAATCGCCACGCCGTTGACCGGACTGGCCACGCCGCCGGGGACGTAGCAGGGGACGCTGGCGACGAAGAAGCTCCAGCGGCCCTGGCGGGCGCACTCCTTGCTGAGGGCCTCGAGGTCGAGCAGCTCGCCGATGTTGCAGCCCCAGCCGGCCAGGAGCACCTCGTGCATGCTCCAGTCGAAGGGGGTGGGCCAGCGCTCGAAGCTGGGGTGGTCGCTGGCGACGGCCGAGAAGTGGTCCCAGATCCAGTTGAGCACCTGGTCCGACTGCTCGACGCCGCCCAGGCCCGGGGGCGACATGGAGGTCAGGCGCTGGATCTCGGCCTCGCCCTCCGGGGTGGCGACCATGGAGCGGTAGGACTGGAAGAAGCCCGAGCGCACGATGAGGATGTCGCCGAAGCGCGGCGTCGTGTTGTTCTGCCACTTGAGCGTCTCGAGGATCCACTCGAACTTGATGGGCGACGTCTCGAACTGCTTGAACACCCCGTCGCCCACGACCTCCCGCCCGGGCCCTTCCTCCAGCCACCGCCGGAAGTCGACCAGGATGCCGCGGCCCATGACCCCGCCGCGCTCGACGGCCTTGTGGATGCCCAGCACGTTGGGGTTCTGGGCGCCCTTGGCCGACGCGCCCGCGATGTCCTCGACCGTGGTGTCGTTGTAGAACCGGCCGGCCTGCTGGTACCCGAAGTGGCGCAGCCCGTCCCACTGCGTCGAGCTCTGCGTGTTGAACGACCACGTGTCGTCGTGCACCACCCGCGGCTTCTTCTGGTACACGTCCTTGACGAACACCTGCCGCCCGAACAGCGGCTTCTGGCCCTGGAAGTCCAGCGGCGCGTCCAGCGGCACGCGCACCCCGGTCTTGATCTCCGACGCCGCCGCCGCCGCCACCGTCGCGGGCGTCTGCCGGTTCAGGAACCCCAGCTCGTCCGTCGCGCCGTAGGCGCCCCAGGCGTTGAGCCGCGTCGCCGCGTGGGTTTTGTTAAGCGGGAGCGAGGAGAAGGGCACGGGTGGACCGGACATGATGTCTCGCGTAGCCAGGCTCTTACTTTATTGTGACCTTTGTATATGACGAAGATGTCTTCAAAGGGGACTTTTTGCTCGAGACGACGTTAGTGGTAACTGGTTGATAGCAATAGCAACAGCGCCAGAGAGATAAGAGGAATGAAAACTGACACGCCTAAGATCTTTTCAGAGTCTGAAACCTGGCAAACCTGTAAATATACACAACGTAGATGCTTTCCCTGCTGCTTGTCAAAAAAAAAACAATAACATCCCCCCCTCCCCCGCGCAAACAGTCTCACTATTCCCTGCCCTATATAACCGACCCGAAACCAAGCCACGGCAAAATTTGGAGAAAGAGCCCAAAAAGAACGGGCAGCAACGCCGCCGGCCGCGGCGTATCCTTCTTTGCAACGAGACTACGGCCACTGCCCGAGAAAGCCCGTGCTTGTTGAAGCTCGGCACATCAGGGCCAGGCAGGAGGTGGGGATTTCGACGTGAGGGGGCACGAAACGGTTTGATCCCCTTCTTTGCTTCCACTACCGACCGAGTTACTGTGTTGATATCGCGATGAGATGAGGGGGGTGAGTGGGGGGAGGGAGGTGGCGGCGGTTATTGAGACCCCAAAAGGGCACCGACCAGACGAACGCGAGGGGCAACTCACCGGCGGCTCCTTCATAACCACTCGCTGCTACTGTGAAGCAATTGGGTTCGTCGTTTACGCCTTGGAGACACACGCCCAGAACCCGAGCGGTGGATCGGGCTTTGATCGGACGAGACTGCCGAGGGGTACCAAAGAAGGGGGCAACCGGGAGCAGCCTGCAAACCTGTAGGACATACTAATGAGGGAAATAGAAGAGATAGCGAGGCACGAAGAAAGATATAGAGAGAGAGGCGAAGTATGAGAAAGAGATACAGAAGAAGAAGAAGAAGCAATCTGGATTGGATTCAGTCCGTCTATCTCTATCCTGTGGTCGGCTGTCGATCCGTGATCCCTCTCGATGCGCAAAATAACAGCCTTGGGGGAAATGCTTACGTCCCATCCACCTGTGCGCCCGTAGAAATACAATGCCCATCAAAGAACCACCACCCGCATCGTCCCTGTGCCAGCAAGACCCGAGATAAGTCTCTCCATCTATACAACTCATCCGGTCACCGTGGCGAAAGACAGCCTCGTGGTGCGTCTCGCTGTGGCCGAGTACGATAGAATCCCCTTCAGCCCCTTTCCACCCTCCCCCTCCCCCAACCCACTTGGCTTGAACATTATTGTTGGTACACAGGACGTAATCCTGATGCTGTAATACGAAAGATCCCCAGGAAACTTTGTCCGAGAAATTTTGTGTTTTGCCTCTCGAAGAAATTGTATACCGCAAGACTTTTTTGCCCTAGACGCCATAGGAGACCGAGGGGTTGCAAGTGGTCTCCGCTTTGCCCTAGGATGTTTCCCTGAGCCGATATCCTCCCGCAATCACGAAGCATGGCCATTGACACCATTGACCAAAGGTGCCGGGAAACCCGCAACCACACTGAACTGACCGCCTGCTCCGGCCCAGATCAATTTCTTGTCTCTGACAGCCGTGTTGTCAATCAGAGTAGCAAGTTCAACATCGTCCGAAGTGCCCTGTCCCGTCTGATAGGTCGTACTGAAACCCCATGAATACGCCTTGCCATTCTTGTCAATCGCAATGCAATGGTCAGACCCCGCGGCGGCCATGAGAGCCTCAATATTGGGGATCTGGGTGGGCACAATCAAAATCCGTGGGTGGCCGGCTGAATCGCGCACAACGTCGTCCTCCGGAAGCTCCTTGACTTTCAAGCCTGATTGGTTTCCGTCAATTCGTCCCCAGACCAGCAGTTCGAATTTGTCGGTGACGGCAACAGTGTGATGCGACCCTCCTTGGATACATGTGACTTTACCAAACTTGCCGCGAAGCGTCTCAATAACGATAGGCATATGCACGTCATTGCCTTTCGTATTGCCACTCTCGTCGAATTCCTTGGGAATGCCCGTCTGCCCGAAATTGTTCAGGCCCCAAGAATAGACATCGCCGTTCGACTTCACAGCAAACGAATTGTAGGCCCCTGCCCCAACGTATTCAATCTTCTTGAGTGTGCCAATGGCCGTCGGTATCAAACTGTTTGTTGCTCTTCGCTCCAGAATCCTTCGACCCAGTTGATTCTGTTGCCCTGAACCCCAACAATAGACGGCGCCATTATTCTGCAAGGCGAGGACATGATTGGCACCAGCTGCAAGCTGGATGATTTTGCTGAGGCCCTTGATCAGCTTTGGTCGGAGCTGGATCAGCGTGGTGGGGTCAAAGCCAAAAATGCCTTCATTCGAGCGAAATGTGCCCCATCCGTACACGTCGCCCTGAGCCGTGAGAGCAAACGTGGCACTATCAGTGCAGGCGACCTGGGTGAAGGTGATATCTTCAGGAACACCCGAGAGGTCTACTTCGCCCGGGGTAGATTCTCTTGGGTTGACTGCTGTCTCCGAACCGCTATCCGAGTCAGAGTCACTCGCATCTTCATCGATATCACGAAGACCACCTTCCCAGGCCGTGTCTCGACCTAGAGCGCCCTGGTCATTGACACCCCAGGTCAGAATCTTGTTGTCGTGGGTCAGAGCCGCAGTGTGCATGCCACCAACTGACAACGCCACCACTCCCACGCTATCCGGGCTGAGATTGGGATTGTATCGCGGTCTCTTCACTTCCGTCTGGCCCTTGGCGCTTCCCAGGCCGAGTTCCCCAGAAGAGCCTTCTCCAAACACATAGACGTTGAGTTTCTCAGTTGGAGGGTGATTGATCTCCGCCTTTGTTGCCTTGGGCTTTTTAGCTGCTGGTGGCTTTGCTGCAGGTGCAATTTTTCCCTTGGAGGACACAGGTTTATCAACTTCGGGACCGGGCGACGGAATCACTCGCGCTCTTTTGACGCCGTTTGTTTGAGGTTCATGATCAACTTCTGTTTCGGCCTTCCGCTTGCTGGTCTTCTTCACAGGCGCCTCTGTGGCTTTGACGGCAGTTTTAGGCGATGTCTTCACAGAGGCAGCGGCTTTCTTGCTCGCGGTAGACTGCTGTGGTTCAGCCTTCTTAACAGGTTTTGTTTTCTCTGCCGTATTTTTGGTTGCCTTGGCAGCTGCAGGCTTTCGGGCACGAGTGCCAGACATGTTTGGCTAGGTGGGTGACGCGACGAGGAGACTCGGATTGTGAGACGGACGCAAAAGGGAACAAGCGGTTCCTCGGGGCAGACAGGCTGGATACCGAGTGTTGTTCGTTAGGAAAATGGATTCCAAGCAAAGAGAAGAGCCTTTTCCGAAAGGACAAGGACGTGGCCGAGGTCAAGGCAGTTGAGCGTGATGCAGTGAGGCGAGCAGTGGTGCTGCTGGGCCAAAAAAAGTTGTTAGCCCATCAATTGTTGTGGTTATTGGACGTGACACGAGCGCAGCCGCACAGTCCGAAATTCCGCGTGACTAAGCACGCAGCGCCTCGAGTTGGCCGATATCTCCTGACTCTGGAGGAAATTCACCATACCGCAGCGAAGCCTCACGATACACTCGTATGTCCATCGTGGGACATAGTTATGTGACAATGCGGCAACTACAGCTAACCAAGGACAATTGCGGACAACGCGGTAAAAACATTGTGGATGATATGTGAGTGGCTGTCTCATATTGGTTCATACGGCATGTCTGTAATAAGATGGACCCTTTGTCATCTTGACTTCCTTTCTCATCTTCGAAATGCTCCTCTGCAGCTCCTCTAGCCGGACGGTGTGATGCATATTCGAGGCAGGCTCAGCTGTTTTCGACGGTGGGAAGGAGTATGACCCGCCACCCATTCAACGGCTTGTTCACATCCACCAAAACCCGCCCATTCACTCAACAATATCGCCCACTGATGGGGATAAGTGTGTTGATGACCGTGCCTTTGCCATTTAGACGACTGGCTTCAACTCTCGATTGCCTTTGGCACGCGGGTTCGGCGCATTCTCGTTTTCCTGAATGTAGAACCGACGAAGCAACATGATGGCTTCCTTTCTGAACAGTCCTCCATAGCTTGGATAGCCCTCCTCAAGACCCTTGTCAGAATGAACCGGAAGCACACTCCCATTTCCGCCAAATCGATCATTGCCACAGCCAAAGTAGACGCAGTGTATACCATATTGCCTCAAGGCTGAAGCACACATAATGCATGGCTCAACCGTAACATACAGGTCCGTTTCCTTGAGTTTACTTGCTGGCATCTTGGTGAGAAATTGTGCGATGGCGAGAAACTCCGCGTGCCGCGTGCCGTTGAGAGATCGGTTGGTGTCATTCATGCCCCGCGCAACGACTTTGCCCTCGTAGACCAGCACACATGCGACCGGAGTTTCACCTCCGCGAAGAGCTTCTTCGGCAACATCGATTGCTTGACGCATGAAGCCCTGATGGAGTTCGAGGTTTTTGAGAACTTCAGGATGAAGTTTGTCTTTGTCGCTGGCGGTCTCGGGCTTGCCGTTGGTGGTCGCCATCTCGTCAGAATCTGAGAGATCTATGAGGTCCATGTCAGTGAAGGAACAAAAGTCAGAGCCTCCAGGCCCAGGGAGGCCCTTGAGGAAGTCCATGGTGACTACATCTTGACTCACTGAAGAGCAAACAGGAGAAAAGGGCGTGAATTTCGTGGCAGATTTCTACAGCCTCGTGTCTCTTCGTATTCGGTTTAGTTGCCCTTTGTAGCAAATGGCGGCGATGGGTGTGAGTTGGTGATGGTCGGGAATGAGGCGGACGAAGTGAAATGAAATGTAATTGAAGATAAATTGCTGTCACCGTCACGAAAGAGTTTGTCGTGTTGCAACTGCCAAAGATGGTCTTTCGCAGCTTCCTGCTGGTGCTGCTCGCCGTTTGTACCTGCACTGTCCTTGCTGCGAGTGATGCTGCGGCTTCCAAACTGCCCAAGTCTGTCACTCTCTCGTATGAATTGATCGGATCTCCCTCAGTCAAGCCGCTCGTCACTGTCTTCTACGACCCAAAAACTTCTAAGCACGCCTTGTCGTCATGGACTCCTCCGTCCCTCGACTCGCTCAAATCTACCAACCCCGAATCTACCTCATCGAAGCTGCTTCGCATCCTTTTACCTAATGGCAGCTCTACCGTAACCACCCTCGACACGTTCGGCGACGATGTCCACCAGAAAATCGACCTCTGGATATCTCCAGACGATGGATCGGTCTTCTCTGCTTCGGTCTCCGGCCTTTCACCGCCCCCATTGTCCGCAGAAGAAGAACGCTACAGGAAGAAAGTCGCTAGAGCCAAGGCAAAAGGGAGGCCGATCCCACCTCCGCCTCCAGTGCCAAATACAAAGAAAGCAAGAGAAGAAGCAGCTAAAGCAGCAGCCCTCCATGAGCCCATCAAAGTCAATCTCATCACCTCCGGCCCCGGCCCCTCTCCTGATCTAGCGACTCGGAAACCACCTCAGGTCGATACTGAAGGCAGAGAGATTCCGCAGGAAGAACAACAAGAGAAGAGCTTCTTCCAGAAGTACTGGTGGGTGTTTTTGATCGCTACCATGCTCATGATGACTGGCGGTGGTGGGGCAGAGAAATGAACTCTCGGGCAAACACCCTCCTTTGAAGCATTGGGCCTGTTACTCCAGACTGCCGGAAAGGAACAGTGGCTACGGCACGCCCCAACGAATCTCTAGGAAGCTCGCGTTGTTCACTATCAGGGGTATTACTAGATCGACTCCCCGCGTCTCAAACTGGCGTCTTAGCGATGGGCGAGTGGTGAAAGCAACCTTGTCGACTTCCTATCCTCCGCTGAAGCTGTACGCGAGAAACATGTACACATTCCATTGTTCCGGAACTCACCAGGCAAAGCCGTTAGATCCATTCAACCTTCCAGTTTGGCAATACACCATATAGGCTCGACGGAGTTCCAAAATTGATGTCGCAGCTAATGCAGAATATCATCTCTGGGAAGCTCGCGACGGATTCGCCTACCTCTTCCCCAGACACTGAGATCCCAAACCTGTAACCCTCTGTCTGTTAGCACGACTAGCTCATTCTCGGCAACCCTCCTCCGTGGAGGTCTTTTGCGCTTGTCCCATGGCTCCGATTCTCCTGATTCAGACAGCTCCGGAGCCGGGGACATTCCACGTTCCTGACCTGTTGACGTATCATGGGACTCGTCTCGTCTTCCTGCAGTTGAAGTCTCCATCAACTCATTTTCTTTGCCTTTGGCTACGTCTAGCTCCGCTAGACTTGGAGGGCTCGGTTCGGGAGACTCAAGGACGACTTTGCTTGCGGAACTATGGTAGTCAGGAGGACGAGCGATGTGTCTGATCTGGCCGATCAGTTTAGTGTCCGAAAAGGGTGCCGGTGGTATTTCGTGGAAGCTCATACTCGGTTCCTGCTTCTGGACTTCGGTGTACGTATTTTCTGAAAGGGCTTCAGCCGGCAAATTTGGTCTCGGTGACGATTGGTCATAGGACTGTGGTAGCCCGGAAGGCTGCGGTCGATCTTGTTGGTAGATACCATCATCATCTTCCTTTTCCTTTTCCTTCACTACACCTCCCTTTTCATCTGCAGCTCCTTCTGCCTCCTCACCCTTTCCGTATATATCTCCTGCATTATTTGTACACTCCTCGTCAGCCCGAGGCAGCTTCCCTAAAGCCCAGCTCATCTTTCGTACCACAGCTCCACCGTCCATCTTCAATACGAGCGGACGGAGCTCAACAATGCGTTCAAGGGGCCAACCGTCTCTGGTATGCGGATAGAAGAACAATAAGTCCGAGAGCGAGGTGGATGTGCTGGAGGCGACAGATGCGGCTGCTTTCGGTGGTATCGGAACCGAAGGGACCTGGACGGGGTTTGCAGCGGACGGTGGAGGCTCTGAAGTCGAGAGGGGGTTTTGAGTTCCATTACCGTGGCTGTTGTTGCCAGTGTCATCCCCGGGGACGCCGTTCTGGTCGCCAACAGCCATATCGTCTGCTACGCCCGTGTCGTTGTCGTCATGTTCGCTTTCGCTGCCACTCTCCGAGCTGCTCTCCTCCTCGCTGATGGCGTCGCCGAAATCACTGTCGTCGTCCCACGTCTCGTCGCAGAGCGCCCGCGGGTCCAAAGCATAAACGAGCACTCGATCCCACTGTGCGACCGCGATTCGCTCCCCTCTGGGCGATACACATACAGTATCCAGTCCCGTCAGTGTGGTGTGCTGAGGAGACCACCCCCACAATCGCGCAGCGACGCGCAAATCTGTTCCGCGCAAGGCATCGACATCTGTGTCGTCGACATCTGCTTCGGAGATGACGTCAGCGTCCAGTTCAGAGTCGTTGTCGACGTTATCGTTGTTGTTGTCGATGTCGTCGTCATTGTCTCCAACGTCAGGGGCCGCGGTGATGTCGGCATGGGGTCCGTCACTGGGATATAGGAGGACGTTCGAATGTCGTCTCCTCCGGTAATCTCTCGGTGGCCGGGGCAGAGCGGGCAGATCATCAATGGGTCTCGAGTGCGGACAGAGGTCGTAGAGGACGCGCTTGCGGATCTGCACAATCGTGAGCACCCACGGGCCTGTCCGGAGGAGGCCACTCGACCTGTGCCACCGAGTCGACGGGAGTCTCGCCGTGCCCACGCAGAGCGTGTGGCTCACACATTCCGCGTCGGGCACCATGAGGTCCACGTCCGCGATGTCCGGCCAGCCAGTCGTCTCGTGCGTACTGAAGAACGGCAGGCCTAGCGCGAAGTGGGCGCCGTAGATGGACGTGTTGTTCGTCTGGCGGATGCGTCTGCGCAGCGCGTTCAACGAGTGGCTGTGCGACGGAAAATTCACGGGAGACATCACGGGGCTGAAAACGCGGCTGCGGACGGCCTCGTTGGCCAACAGCGTCGTGAACGGCACGCTCGACCCCGGGGCATAGAGAGACAGGCGCCGGCCATTTTTGAAGAAGGAAATGGCGCGTGGTCGCAGGGGGAAGTACACGAGACGCAGATCCTGCCCGACGTTGTAGCCGCTGCGGTTGAACTTTTCGCGCACCGACGTGACGGTATAGGTAATTCCGCTCCCGTCAATGTCGTCGTCCGAGTTCTCCCGCCCGAAGTCGATTCGATCCCCCGACCGCGACCGATAGATTGCACTGGGTCGGTCGTAGGGGTAGAGAACGCAGACGTTATACTCGCCCTGCTCGTACCGCGGGAGGTGGTCGGCTGTGTACAGGCAGACTGTAGCATCTAGCGACGGAGCCAGTGTGTCGGGGAGATCCCACAGAATGGCGCACTCGAGACGGCTGTGGACTGCCAGGTGGACGGGGACCAGAATGTTGTCGTTGATGGACTTGTGTGTCGGGACGGGGAAGAAGACGGGCCGGTCGTTCCTGAACATATCGTAATGGAGGAGATGGTAGCGGGATCGAGGCTGGGAGGAGGAGGAGGCCTTGGATTGGTTATTCTGCTTGGACGGCGAAGCCCGATCGTACCGAGGAGACCGATGCCTGGCGAGTTGCCCTTCAAGAACCTCTTTCACAGAATCCTTTACCGGGGTCGACTCGGGATGGGATGTGTCATGAGCGGGGTCGTCTTCGGGCGGTGTCCACGCATACAACACCGTGATGTAATGGCTCTTCTGTACAGCTTGGATGATTTTCGCACGGCCGTCTGCGTAAGGTGACTCGATGCTCTCGCCGGGTAAGTCGTTTTGCCAGTTCAACCTGATTCGGAGGCTGTTTTTCAGGACGAGACACACGTTGTTGCCCCACTCGCTCTCGACGCCGAGGCATGACGCTCGGGGATCTATACTTCCGCCGCTGCGGTTGGAGGGGATTCCCCAGCTCCGACAGTCCGCGGTGAAGTTGACGCCATACAGGTGCGAAGCGGCGCGTTGCCGGAAGATGAGGAAGAGGTGCTCGGTGGGGATCGAGCGGTCCTCCAAGCCCACCTTCAGGCCAGGGACATAGCGCAGATGGTGGAGGATGACTTCTCGACTTTGCGATGCCAGTTGGAAAAACCTGCGGGTGACCTGGATGAGCTGGAAGAAGGTCGGGGTGGTGCTGTAATAGAAGATCTGCTGCAGGATTTCCGAAGGGACTGCACCAAGCGTCGCGATGTCCTGAGGCCGCGAAGCTACTAATTGGTCTGACATGCTTGTTGAGCTGGGCACACCCACCTCACATCGCATTCGAGATGGAAAGACAGGTATGTGATCAGAGTGCGCTTCTCTGGAGTGATGGAGGTCAAGTGGGAGGTCGTCAATTACTTCTGCTGTCTCGCACGAGCGCCCTGTAACTGCAGCCTTGGGGGGAATCCTCGAAGCTGAAACAGCCTGTCTCGGAGACTCCACGACTCTCAGAATGCCAAACCGGCGGTGCGAAAGCAGAAGCAGACAGAGATATCAGTACTTGCGGGCGCGAGGGCAATGGCAGCAAAGAAGTAATATGTCGAGACGAGGGGGATTCAGCGGAAGATCAGGCCTGGAACTGGCCAGGGACCGCCAGTGATAGAATAGAGTCTGAGGGTGGTTGATGCCTAAAATTGTATGGCACGATATAATTGGCCACCAGGGGGTTAAAGGCAAATAAGACTCATTAGCCTCGCGCTAGTGTCATGGAGCTATCCTGGGACAAGGCTGCAAGGCTGAGTTACCCAGTGCCATCCGCTGGTTGTGGTCTTTAGAGAGTCTTAACCGGCAGAGCCTGTGACATGACAAGCATCCACCGCCAGTCGATTTCCATGCTGACCGTTGAGTTCCAGGAACAACCAGCACGATCATCCCCCGCACCCTCCTACCCACCTGTCTATCTAACTCTCGTTGTAAGGGTGGACGATCATCACCGTACCCGATGGATACTCTTTCAGGCGGCGTGGAGAGCTGTTTTGATATCTAGAATGAGCAGGCGTCTACCGACTCTCCAGTGTTTCTGCTTCAACGTGGACTCGAGGTCCTATTACGGATTCGGGTGTCTCCGCCCACAACAAGCAGATCGCATCGAGCCAGTCAATTTGTCCGAGATCCCCAAAGCACGGCATTTATCTCTATCCTTTGTCTGTTGCTATGAATTTCGGTGCATCTGTTTCTTCTAGACACCAAGTTCCAACAAGGATGGTCCGCAGGATCAATCGTGCTAATAGTAGCAGGAATGCAGCCCCTATTTTTGTCTAGCCTCGCCAAGATAGCCAATTTTCAGGGGGGTCAACATAGCAACACTCTTCGCTCTCCCACTCTGGTGTTCGACAATGAATTGAATTCAGATTGTGAACTGGCTGTCACCTGTCGGACAGCAAAATGGTTCGGCATTCTCTACATGGAGGATGGCTAAGTTGCATTTCCCGCACATCTTTATTTGGCGGTCAACACTCGGAAGGGTGGTGGCTTGGCCCACAATCTGTTGTTAACATCGCCGCCTGCTGGCGTTCCCACTCTTTGTGATATGCACGATACGGGGACACCATAGACAAAGAGACACAAGGATGGCCTAGCGCTAGCTGTTGGCTGGCACACACTCCCTCTGCAGCAATGGACAAGCACATCGACCTCTTCTCGTCGATGGAGCCGTGCGGCCGCCGCTCCTGTGGGAGCAAAGTTCCAGCCATGACAGAGTCGAAAGACCGAATCCGTCAGATGAAATCTTCCGACTGCTCATCATCGGAAATATGTCTTTGTCATGTCGCGAACATTTGAAGTCGATGTCGACATGACCCGCAGGCCAGAAAAAAAGGGGTGGGTCGGTTCCGCCGACCGGGGAGTCACCGGGTATTTCGGTAACTCGAGTGCAGATACCGCGATGGACGCTTATGAGCCCACGGAGTACATTCATTCCATCGGGAAGGGAAAGACAGTTGTAGATGGTTGGAGAAAGAAAGAATCAGGCGCGTCCTCGCAGGTGCAAGAGGCATTGCTGATTCTGGTCATAACATCAGTTTGAAAGGTTGTGATATCGGACTGCGCACCGTTTCTGTCAACATCCACATCTCTCGCGAATAGATCCCTTTGACGGCCACAGTTGCTGCGGGTTATCCTGCTGCAGGACCAGCAACTATATCGGGGTTTGGAGAGAAAGTGATTTCTGGGACACTTCGCCAGATCACGATGGGCTCGATGGGCGGCGACCTGCCCCCGACAGCGCCGGCAGCCGTTCTGACCGGCGCATACGGCGAGCCTTACACCATCAAAGACGTCCCGATCCCCGTGCCGTCTGCCCACGACGCCCTCGTGGAGCTGGAGTACAGTGGCGTGTGCCACGGTGACGTCTACGCCCGGGACGGAGGTGGTCCTGCCCCCAAGGACCCCGTCCGACCGCTGACGGGCGGGCACGAAGGGGTCGGGAGGATCGTGTCCATGGGCACAGACGGGCGGGACGGGTTCAAGGTCGGCGACGTCGTGGGCATCGCGTGGAGGAGCTCGGTCTGCGGGACGTGCCAGGCTTGCCAGGCCGGGTCGGAGAATCATTGCTTCAACCAAAAGATCACAGGGGCGCACCGGGACGGGACCTTTCAACGTACGTTTCTACTTTCCTTGAGATTGAAAACACCCTCAAATCCACCGGCGGTGCAGGCTGACGGCTTTCTTGACTCCTGTCGCAGGGTACATTGCCTTCCCAACCTCGCAGCTGGTGCCCATCCCGTCGGGCGTCTCATTACCCAGCGTCTGCCCAATCTTATGCGCCGGGGTCACGGCCTACGCGGCGCTGCAACGCATGTCTCCCAAGGCAGGGAAATGGTGCGTGGTCGTCGGCGGGGCCGGCGGCCTGGGGCATCTGGCCATCCAATACGCCAAGGCGATCGGGCTGAAAGTGCTCGCCATCGACGGCGGGTCGGCGGAGAAGGAGCAGTTTTGCGCCAAGATGGGCGCCGACGTCTTTGTGGATTTCACCCGTCCGGGCCTCGTGGAGATGATTGTCGACAAGACCGGGGGCGGGGCGGATTACATTCTCGTCCTGAGTCCGCACCAGTCGTCGTACGAGTGCGTTCTTCTCTCTCCGTCTCTCCCCGTTCTATACAAGTTGATCTTGGATTCCCACTGACTCGCATCGCTGCCAGTGCCGCGGGAGACTACGCTGCCTTCGGCGCGCAGATCATGGCCATTGGGATTGGAAATCTGCAGTAAGCAAGAACGATCCCCCTTTTCCAAACACCCAAACCCTGCCACGATCCCCTTTCTCGGCGTGTCCCACTTGCCCCCTTCCAACCCGGTTGAAGTCACTCACACTGTGCATCCCTCGCTGACCCCGATCCCGTTGTCCGGCCCCAGCATGTCCCTGCGCCCGCTGCTCAGGAAAGACGTGCTCGTGCGCTCCAACCAGACGGGCACCAAGGCCGACATGCAGGAGGCGCTGCGCATCTTCGCGGCTGGCAAGGTCGTCCCGGAGCTGGAGGTCGTGGCCCTACGGCACATCAACGCCGCGCTGGACCGGATCAAGCAGGGCACGGTCATGGGCAAGTTAGTCGCGGATTTGACGGGCGGTGCTGGCAAGGAGAGGTAGACACAGGAAACAAAGGGAGTATAGAAAAGGTGCCACACCGTACCACGCACAGTGAGTGGCATTACAAGGACTGGTTGTTTTCGCGATGTTGGATGTTGGCATGGCGGGCAAGGTCAACCTTCCTTGCGCGGGACGGTCACGTTGGGTATAAAGCGTCGCATGGTGTGCTCTTGAGGACTCGGTCTGTAACACACAACCGGACCCAGGCAGGTGGATAGATGATAGATTGCATGAAATGGAAGGATCTATTGGACTGTCAGCTCAATGTCTGACCAGGACTCTATCTCTTGATATCTCCTTCCCCTCCATCTCTCTGCGCCCAGAAGCCTACAGGAGGAGAACAAGACAAAAAGGGCTAGAAGTCTAGAGTCTCGACCAAGCGACATCCTTCCCATCTCCTCCTCCTCCACCGAGCAAGTCTGCCTCGGCGAAGAGAGACGCTAGGAAACCCCATTCACCTGCTGGCCCGAATGCCACGTCCCGACGGCCATGGAGGTGGGGTCGGCGTTGTACTTCATGAAGATGGTCTTGAGCTCGGTGTAGGTGTTGAGCCCGTGCAGCGACAGCTCCTTGCCCATGCCGGACTGCTTCCAGCCGCCGATGGGCATGTCGACCGCGCGCACGGGCACCGAGCAGTTGATGCCCACCGCGCCGGCCTCGAGCGCCTTGGCCACCCGCACCGCCCGGTCGAAGTTCTGCGTGTACACCGATGCTACAGATCGCGAGCGGAGGGGAGAGCGGATGTCAGCTATTATTCAGTTGCTCGAAGCGGATTGGGTTGCGTTCAGGAGGGGTCGGGTTGAGCAAAAGGAAAGAGAGGGGAGGGACAAGGATTCGATCCACAATGAGCAGCCCAGGAAGACGAAAAGAGAGGGGGGGGGGGGGAATGAGGGAGAACAAAGCGAAAGAGTGTTTGTACTCACAAAACAGCCCAAAGTCGGTGCAGTTGGCCTCGGCGAGGACCTCCTTCTCGTCCTTGAACGTGTTCACGATCACGACCGGCCCGAAGATCTCCTCCGTGTAGGCGGCCGAGTCGAGCGGGACGTTTTTCAGGATGGTCGGCTCGATGAAGGCGCCTGTCGTGCCGTGTCGCTTGCCGCCGCACACCAGGGTGCCGTCTCGGGCCCCTTGGTCGACCAGCCGCTGGATGTGGGCCAGCTGCTTCTGGTCGACCTGGGGGCCCTGGAAGGTGCCCGGGTCGGCCGGGTCGCCCAGGGTGACCTTGGCCATCAGCTGCTTGACCATGTCGATGTACGCGTCGGCGACGGACTCCTGCACCAGCACGCGGCTGTTGGCCTGGCAGTGCTGGCCGCTGTTGTGGTTGATGCTGTAGTGCGTGTAGCGCGCCGCGGCCGCGAGGTCGGCGTCGTCGAAGATGATGGCGGGCGACTTGCCGCCGAGCTCCAGCGACACGTTCTTCAGGTTCGAGTCGGCCGCCATCCTGAGGATCTTGCGGCCCGTGGCCACCGACCCCGTGAACGAGATCTTGCGGATCTTCATGTGCAGGCCGAGGGCCGAGCCCGTCGGGTCGCCGAAGCCGCTGACCACGTTGACCACCCCGGGCGGGAACCCGGCTTCCTGGACCAGCGAGGCCAGCTTCAGCGAGCTGAGCGGCGCCTTTTCCGACGACTTGAGCACGACCGTGTTGCCGCAGATCAGAGCCGGGGCGACCTTGAAGGCGAACATGATCATCGGGACCTATCACTCAGCCGTTGAGGTTTCGAAGACGAGGAAGACGAGAGACTCGTCAGAGGAATGGTGGGAGGACTCACATTCCAGGGGATGATCAAGCCGACCACGCCGTAAGGCTGCCGTACACTGACATTGAGGAAGTTGGGGGAGCTGAGACTCGATTCTCCCAGGATGTGGTATCCGCTGCCGGCGAAGTAATTGAACACGCCCACGCACGCCGGGATGTCCATTTTCTTGAGCAGCTCAACCGGCCTGTACGGGAAGATGCAGGTCAGCTCTCTGGTGCCCGTCTTCCCTGAAGGTAAAATGCAAGACTGAAGCTTTCCCGGACGGGGGAGGCGGTGTTCCTTACTTGCCCATACACATCGAGTCCAACTCGGCGAGCTGCTGGGCATCTCTCTGCACGAGCTGGGCAAACTTGAACATGTACGCCGCTCGTTCATGGGCGGCGATGTTGCTCCAGTGCGGAAACGCAGCCTCGGCGGCCTCGACTGCGAGGTCGACGTCCTCCTTGGTGGCCTCGTGGACGCTGCATATCTCTTCGTCGTTGTAGGGATTGGAGATTTTGAACGTCTTGCCTTGCTTGCCTGGGACGAACTATTGGGGAGCGGATGTCAGGTATTGGACGTTCAATGATATCCTGTCAGAGAGAGAAGCAAATACGGCACATACTTCGTTGTTTATGAAGAGCCTCGTTTCTATGGCGTCGGGCTTCATCTTTGAGATGCTCTATCGTGGCGAATGGTGTCGAGCACGGCCCGTATCCTCCACAAGGCAAAGGATTTCCCGTATATCAGGTCAGAATGCACAGGAGCTACTCCTCGACAACAAGTCCTTCAAGATGGAAAAACCGGTACAAGTCGCCAATAATTGGTGGACGGTCCGCCGGGCTGTTCTTCAGCAATGTCATCCCTAGTTGAGTGCATGAGGTTTGTTGCTGGGCCGGGGATGAGATCCCGAGAGACCCCCGGCCACGGCCAGGCCGCACAAACACGGGAGAAAGGGGGGGAACGAGGCTGAAGAGTTTGGTTCTCCAGCTGCGTATATTACAACGTTGGGAGTCTTTGCTTCCTGGGGAAAGTCAACGGGAGTTACTGACGGCCATCATTCCCCTTGCCGCGGGGCAGTCACCAAGGAACGGAAATGGTCTATTCCACTGTCTTTCAGGCTACCTACCGTCTTGGGCACCAAACACTTTTTAAAGGGGGCCTCCACAGCGACGATATTCTTGGGTTTGGGTATGAAAGTCTAGATAGAAAGCACCTCTAGGCAGTTAATCGACCGCAGCCTTTCGACCGATCCGTCTCTAGTCTAAGCTGGCCCGCAGAGAATGGACAGCGGGATCACGTCCAAAGCAATAACGGCGTGTTGCACGGTTTGCGTGTCCTCCTACGGCGAAGATCCCAACCATACATATTAGCTGCGCGGCCTTTGTTCGTCAGGACATGATGGCTCGTCCAGACGATTCAGAAGCTCGGCATTTGCCCCCTAGCACAGGAGCCTTGGGGTTGAGTCAACAAGGATCGTGGGAGAACGAGCTGCGCCTCATTTGCTTTTCCCACAGCCCACGTACTCGTACGCAGTCACACCGCGGGGGCCACGAGGCGGCAAACCTGTCTGCGTCATAGGAGAACGGGGACTTTTATGAGCGCTTATGACGATGCCTTTTTTCGTGACGGCGTGGCTCAGCGATCAAGTGATTGTCGAGGGTGGGGGCGATGCAAAGGCGTCGATGTCATTGTGTTGAATATCTGGGACAGCCAAGTCTTTGCACATAACGAGTACGATTTGTGGTTGTTCGGATGGTTGATGACAGGACCATCAGAGCTAGAGAAGAAGTGTAGCTGGTCATCAAAACCAGTGAAAGATTGTTCCTCGTGGTTGGTGGCAAGGCTGAAACGGCTTGCAGAAAGACCACGCCACAACTATGGTTCAGACTCGGACGAATTCTTTGTTGTTACCGTAGTAGGCCTTGCAGCTGGGGGGGGGGGGACTGTATCGAGTAGACCAGGGCTCGAAAGGCGTCGTGCTATGCTATTTGATTCGCAAACCACCAGGGGAGTTTTGCATATCTGCATATCTGTGTATGTAGGGAGGCGCCCTCGAGGTCAAGCCTCAGAGAAAGGGCGCACGTACGTCACCAACATTGATAATGTGTACCGCGTATTCGTAGAGGAGGCTCAATGATGAGAGAGTGCTTGTGTCTTCTCGTACGAGGTATTACTAGCAAGGACCTATCCGAGCATGTAACGACGGTTGTGCACACCCTTGCGTGCCAGGGCCCAGCAGCCACATGGCCGATGACTCGACCGTCTGGGTCGGCCAACAGGCCAGCAGGCCAACCAGCCACCGACCACCGCGGTCAAATTCGGGTCGAAGGGAGGGAGGGGGGGAAGATCCAGAATCCGGGCAGCAGTGAAGTACGGGCCTCATCGGCCTCAAGGGGAGGGCAAAACCGGGTCTAGATTGGATGCGGCTTAGGCAGCGTTGGCCCTTTTTTATTTTTAAAATTGCGGCGTTGCGTCGGGGCCACCGTTGGTGGTGATAATCAATCACATCACATGGCAAGGAGCCACTACTACTACTGGGAGATACCCCCCTTTCGCCCTCTAAGAATTCGCGAAATAGTAATCGCATCGGCCCGAAGACGAACAAAAAGTCCGTCCACATGGCTGTTTCTCTGGGGACAGCGACAGCGACAGCGACAACGACAGGGGCAGAAATCTGATGATGGAAAATAGTAGCCAGCATCGACGACTAACTGTCCTCTCCTCACATCCATACTAGGTCCCGTGGAATGAATCACAAAGCTGCAAGGACGTCCAATCGATCCACGACTTGGGGGAGAAATTGAATGCTTTTCTGGATACAACACAGAGCGAGGATGGCTCTAAATTGGACACATATGCACACACAGCTAATATCGTAGACAATACCAAATAGGCATTAGGATGTTGGACTCTAGCCGAGGAATATATGTTCCAGTATCCAAAAAAGAAGGTCGTGTCATCAGGGTCATCAAGTGATGCCAAAATATTCCCTTTTCAAATATAATAGTCCCAAGGATTTTTCTTTGTCCCAATATACGCGCTCGCTTGCTCAATAATGCCCGAGAAATAACCAAAGATAAAATAAATAAAAAAAAGAGAAATACACACTAGCTGGATCAAGGGGGTATCCGTAACCAAAGAAGATTCAGTCTTTTCCTCCTGCTGGACCTCAAATCGTTCTCCGAGGGTGGGCGAGGAGCTTAATAGCTCTGGCTTTGGCTTTGCGTCGAGTTCCGGAGCTTCTCCTTGGAATCGCCTTGCCTCCATCGCCGCCCGCTGACCAGCTCCCACACGGCCAGTACGGCCACCACGACGCCGAGGATGAACAGCGGGATGAGGTTCCATCTCCAGCCCCGCATCAGGCGAAGGTTGTTGCGGATGTCGCGACGGTCGCTGGCGTGCGCGAGAGGAAGGGCGAGGACTGCGACGAACCAGTTCTCGGGCGTCCAGTTGTCGAGCGGGTACATCTTTGGCTCCGGGTTCGCCGCGGCAACCGTGAGGTTGATGGTCTGGTCGTCGGTCTGGGCCGTGACCACGAAGGTGTAGATCAAGGCGGAAAGGGTGAGAAGGGCCGAGAGCACGGTCATGACGACCCAGAAGACGAAGATGCCCGAGTGGTTGGTGGCTTGTGTCTGGAAAGGCCAGTTAGCAGCGAGCCCTCTAAAACATGTCACTTCTGGAGAGTGCCCAAAACGTACCCTTCTGGCTCGTCGCTTCTCATACCAAATAGTGAGCAACCCCAAAAAGCCGACCAGCACAATGGCGGTTCCTGCAGCGCCGTTGCTTGTATGCCCTTGGTTGACCAGAAGCCCCTTGGGCTTGCCGTGGAGGTCGAAACTACCATTGGGAGCGTTGATGGTGAAGAATCTCCCCGCCCGGTCGTGCAAGAAACCAACCATTGACCCTACAAAGCCGACCTCGATGACCCCATCGATCATCAAGAAGGACATGGCAACGTACAACGGTAAATAGTTCGACATGGTGGAATGAGGTGGAGGGGAATATCTGATGCTATCTCCAATGGCGAGGTATTGAATTCGACAAAGGAATTCGCAGGAAGAGGTGAGGATTTGTGTTTCGTCTTCTGGGAGGGATGAGATTATAGTATATTAGGTCCGTGATCTCAGCACAGCAGATGGCAGTATGACTAACAACAGCCAACAGGAAGGCGAGTGCGGTGTGTGTGTGGCAAAATCCCAGGTGGAACGAAAGCGGGGGGGAAAGGATGCTTTATAACAAAGATGCTCTTTGGGCAGCATAGGCAGGGCATTTGGGTTTTAAGGCTGAAAAGGCATCGCGCCTTGCATCAACAAGCAATTTGCTTCGCACCTCCAAAACTTACCCTGTATGGAGTTAGTGGCTGAAGGCTGCGTCCCATGGAAAAGACAAGGTGCATGGGACTGCCAGCTTCTCCCTCGTATTCTTGAATGCCGGGGACTCGTGTGCCTGACGGACATCTAACACCCAGATGGGAGGCCCAACCCGTGGCACCCTGTTGGCATGCCTTGGTTGCTGGGCACTCGGTATACAGAACCCGCATGGGGAAGGTGATTGCCTCCAGCTGCCTGCCCCGTGTTGTTATTTTCGAAGAATGAACGAGTCACTAGGTGGACGATCAAGCCTCTCTCGGGGAGACAGGCTGCAAAGACATTTTCAGGCCAGCCGGTCGGAGCCAGCGAATCTCGACCCTTTAGGAGCCTTGGCTGCTTATCAAACGGGCAACGGCGCCGACGTGTCCGTCTCATTCTGGCTGCTGCTGTGGAACAACTCGAGCCAGCCACCCGGGGGCAGAGGTCTTGGTTCCTGTCGGTCGGCAGAAGTACTGTCGAGTTATATCGTGACAGCGGCCGCTTTGCAGTCAGCTGGGAAGCAGTGGCTGACTGCAACATCTTGTATGGCCTGCTGCTGCTGCTGCTGTTGCTTCTCGGGGAAGAGATTTGGGCAAGACAGAGCAAACCCATCGGGAAAGTGGCTCGATAGTAGTGCTGACAGGGTGGCTAGCCCCGAACAAGCTAGGACGAGAAGCTGAATCCAAGCAAAGTCTCGTCCAGCGTGGCGTCCTGTGCCCAATAAGACAATATTCAGCTGTTGATCCAGCGCGGCTGTGGATTCAGCAAGCCACACAACGATCGCACCTGTAAACGAGCACCCGGACACAGCCAAAGGGGCGAATGGCGAAGCAGGAACCCACCTGCCTGGGCATGCTAAGATCCCCCAGTCTTTCGGACACCTTTGCAACGGCGAGTTGCCAATTTTGGAGATTGGCACCGCTGACCTGAGAAATTTGAAAGGATTTCTTGGAACACCGTCTTGTTCCTTGGCCTCGTTGGACGGCCCCCGTTCGGACGAGCTCGCCGAATTTCCGCAAGATTTACGGAGGATCTAGAAGTCAGCAGCAGAATAATTATATGTATCTTCTGTGTCTTGAGGTGCTGCCCGACAAGGAACAGCCGGGGAGAGTGTGAGAAAACCCAACAGATGGACCAGGAAGAGGGCTGTACCAGGACCAGGACAAGACGCAGAGTAATCGCATCACATCCATGGTGCCTTCTCGCGAATCCTTCCCACGATCCCAAGGGAATGTGGGCGATTTCGGCAGTGGCCACAAACTGGAAGGACAAGTTGCATCCGACCACAGCCGCCTTCTCTGGACCAAATCCTCCTTTTTGCCAGTCGATATGCTCTCATGCTCAGCTCAGCAAAGGGAAGAAGTCGATGATACCTCATGAAGGGGATTAGCCACGATCAAGACCCGGTAGACGCAGACGAGATTCTTTGGTCCTGCCCAATGTCATTGTTGAGTCGATTCGTCGCAGAATCATGATATCCAAAAACGGATATGCAGTATATATAATATGCTCGCGCACCTTCTTCGCTATGCAAGCCCTTGAATGAACCCAAAAGCAACGTCAAATGCCATGCGAAGCATCCCAAAGCCATGCACGGCTGGCTTGGAGATCCTTTAGCCAAAACCTCCCGGCTGCCAACAACGGGAAATATGCACCTCATTCCATGCTCGGCGTTCAATCATCATTGCCCCCCTGGCTTTTGTTTATTTTTATCAAAAAGTCTCAACCGTGATAACTCCGTCTTGGGTCTGGTAGTCCCGGTCGTTTCTGATGCTCCGAATCCTGCACCACAAGCCACTGTAATATGCTCTCGTAACACAAAACAAATTGCCGTAAATTCTGTACCATGCTCAGTCGCTGATGTCGGAAGTCATCCACTGTCTTGGCCACCAGATCAACATCATCCCGATTCACCCAATCCCCGTTGTCAACATCCATTTTATCCTCCCCGGCTTCATGAGAAAGCCGCTGCCTCTTTAACATGTCGATGACAGAATCAATCGTGCAGAATGTACCCGTTCGCCCACAGCCTGCGCTGCAATGTACCAGGATTGGCCGTTGTCCTTCAGGCGCTGCGTCGTCTGGTCCCATGACGTTGGACGGAGTCCCTGATCCTCGGACGTACTTGTTGACCTGTTCCACAAGTCCAAGCAGCTCGAGGGGGCTTGCCGGAGCTCCAAAGTCTGGCCAGTCCGCGTAATGAATCTGAGTGATCTCGCGCATCGGCTGGAAAGGGAATGCCGAGTGACTCAAGGAGAAGTGGCGAACCATCGCGGTAGGGATTTTAGCAGTCGGCGATTTCACCTCGTCTCGACCTCGTTCCCCTGGAATGTTGGCCGTGGTTGATCTTCTGGGCGCCATGGATGGTCTGGCTGTCGGTGCAAGTTTGTTGGCAAACTTCTTCGTTTCCAAGCTCACTTGGCGTTCAGAGAGCTGCTTGAGCTTCAGAGGGCCATACTCGCCAGCTTTCCAGTAGACATGACTCTTGACCTGTCCCCCTTCCGCTTCGGCTGTCAGCATAACAATTACACGGACATCCTGCTCCCAAACGACACGCCAGAAATCATTGAACGTTGCAGGAATCGGTGCTTGGGTGGCGATATATCGTCGATTCGAAAACTCCGCTTTGACGTGGCTGGCATTGACATAATCGCAGCTACCGCTCGGAACATTTTGCAATCGAACTCTCGTGTGGTCAAAGGGAAAGATATTGTTGTATCGGTTCTTGGAGCCCTTTTCGATCCCGGCAACTTGGATCCTCTGTGGCTGTTCTGTGCGCGGCGTTCCATACGACACCTTGGCCGTGAGAGCTTCCTGCATGCGTTTCTGTTCCGATTTCTCAATATTGAGGAACCGGTCCGACACCAGCTTTCCTTCGTCCGACTTTGAAGCGGCTCTCTTCAACCACGCGGGCATATGTCGTTCCGTGTCCGAGCTCATGTCGGTAGGCTTTTTGATGGGCATCTGCCCAACTCCGTCCAACAGATCCATATTCTGACGAATGTTCCCAAAGAACGGATTGGCGGCCGACTTTTCCGAGGGCATGGCACAACCTCCGGCCACCGGCAGGGCATCCTTTCCTGGAGCTGAAATGGACAGTGGTTGTGAAGATGCTCCATTCCCCGATTGCACAGGACCACTATCCACCAGTTCCGGAACCAGCTTTTGGAATTTCAGAAACCCACCCTTGACCACCAGCCCCGTGCCCGTCCAGCCTTCGGATGTGAATTTCTTGAGCACGTTTAACGGAGTGACAGCCTCTTTCGGCAAGGCAGAATTGGCGTCATACACTATTATATAGGCACATTTCGGCCAGCGCGCGAAGGTCTCTTGGTCTCGTGCCGATGAAAACGTCTCGGCGAGCCTTTGGACGTTATATGCGGGTCGCTTCAGAAGTGTCGTGGGGATACATAGATTTAAAGCTCCTCTTATCCTCGCCGTGGCATACTGCTGATATACCCTTAGGTCCAGCACCAAAACATCGTCTGGTCGGGTTTTGACGAGCTCTGCTATTTGGGTCGGGGAAACGATAGGAGGAGCGTCTTTTTCGCCCGACGAGGGTAACGTGTCTGAGCGATGGGAAGTTATGGCGGCCTTGAGAGGGGGTGTACGTATACTGTTATCAGGTAAGGAGAGGCGGGCGTGTTGGTGGTCGGCAACAGTGTGCTGGGAATTGATAGGTCCCGGGGATTGTCGTCTTGGAATGTCAAAGAAGGATATATCTTCCATCTGACTACCCTGTTGCTGTAGCGTCGACCCTCCATTGGATGACTTGGGGTTTCTATCTATCGAGGGCCGCTTCGTGTGAGGGGAGGCGGGAGAGTCGACGCGGGAAGCAGTGCTCGTCGAGTTGTTTCGAGATTGGGAAGGTCTGAAGGCCGTGTTCAAAGCAAACCTGTGATTGTGTTCCGACTGTCTTCTAAATGCTTCAAACTCTGGGTTTGCCTCGAGCGGGATATGACGGGGTGTCGGGGCGTTGTTCGGAGCAGCCGAGTTGGGGTAGGTCCAATTTTGGCGAGCATGTGCGCCTGGGTTGGAGTCGGGTGGTATGGTATCATCGCTGCCCACGACAAAGCCAAAGTAGCTGGGACTCGGGCTCTTGACATCTTTGGGTGGTTGAGCGGATCGAGCAGTATTGGGAGACAGGTGAGGTGGCATGGATTGTCCGACCGAGGCGACCGCAGGCTGCGTACGTGGGGTGGTCGAGGGGCGGGAGGAGCGAGAGTGGGAGTGGGAGTGAGAGTGAGATTTGGAATGCGAATGCGACTGTGAGTGGGAGTGAGAATGCGAAGAAGATTTGAGGGAAGCCGTCGCAGTGGCGGACATGGTGACGTTGGCCAATTGGCCTGAAGCACCGGGTGAGGTCGACTTGATGTGGTGGATGGTCATCAAGGTCCGTGGCCAAGGAGACTTGTTGCTATGGAGTCGACGGCGAGAATATTAGATCCCTCCACACGAAGAGGGGGAGAGAAAAGACAAGGTTGGAAACCCCCCAAGCAGCAGCAAAGGGTGTCGAAGGGACAAGAGAGTGTCGAAGGGACAAGAGAGGGATATGAGGCGTTGCGTCCCGAGGGTGTGGATGTGGATGTCGTGGGTGAGGATGGTCAGGCGCAGGCAGGAAGTGTACGGGTGGTGAAAGCGTGCAGGTGAAAAAGCAGATCTGCCCCCAAAGATCTACGTCATTGTGGTTCTGGACTGTGCACGCGACAAGGCGGACAGCGAGGTGGAATGTGGAAACATTGTGTTGGGTAGGCAAACAAAGGGATATATTGTTTTCTCAGCTGAGAGAGTGAATCACTAATTCAAGGGCAACTTTTTTTTAAGGTTGGTGAGTGGTGAGAGGCGAAAGGTGAGAGCTGCGAGGTGAGAGAATTGGCCCGATAAAGGGGGGGGTGGGTGTCAGTAGTAGTAAAGTGCCGCCTGTTAGATATCGTCAGGGGGGAGCAGCAGTACAAGTAGTAGCAGTAGGTAGGTTAGGTATGTAGCAAGCGGGCGCAGCTACGAGTAGGGGAGCACAAGCACTGAGTCCAGGCATAAAAGACCCTTCTTCCCAGGGCGACCTTTCGGATGGGAAATTGGCGCAGGGAACAATGACGTCGGTGGGAGGAGCAACGACAACGGGTGGTGGTGGTGGTGGGGGGCGGCAAAGGCCACAGGCCAAAGGGCGCCTCCGATGGGCTGATGCCCGGAAGCGCCTCTGGCCCAAAGGTGAGAGCCAGGTGAAGGCAGTAGCCCCCTCCCCTGGTTTTCGCCCAGCCCAGGCCTCAGCATACCTGTACCCGGTCCCTCGTAACTTGCATTCCCTTTGATACCGACTCCTCGTGGTAATACAGGACGTTTCCGAGGTTGGTGGCCAAAGGGGAAAAAAGGGTCTTCTGGGGAAAGGGAAAACAGGGTTTGTGAGAACAGGATTGACGCAAGATTGAACCCTTCGCTGACTCGCAACATGCTGTAATAATAATGGGTCACCTGTGGGAAAGGGACCCCATGCCAGACTGGTGGGATTGAGGATGGAAATAACGGTCTGGAACCCCAAGGAACATTGTTGTCGCATCTACACTGCTTCCTAGCGGAGGGGTGTGACTTGTACATGGTCCAAGGAGGGAGTGGGTTGTACAGTAGTCCACGGGCGTTATTGGCCCAGGGATTTGGATCAACCTCCGAAGATAGTCGTAGCGGGTGTGTGGATGGGTAAGAGGCGATGGGGGGGGATGGAGGGGATCGGACCCTTGTTGGCGGGCATGGGAACGCAGCGTTGATTGGAAATCAATCCAGATGCATGCCTACAATACCTGGGTAGGTATGCACCGATTGCTCATACTGTACCTACGATAAAGCCGAATAACAATTGACAACCGCAGACAGGCAGAAACACCAATTCCCCGACAAAATACAAACTCCCTCCATCACTGCAACAGACCTCTGAGGCGCACCTTATTCACAGGGCTGACCACTGCATCCCTCAACCCCACGTCATACTTACCTACAAGTAGGTACCCAGGCCACCTTCTACTGTTCGCTTATCTTTTCGAGTGACCCTTCTCTCACCTGGTCCAAGAGTACGGAGTACAAAGTACATCCAACTTAGCCCCTTCAGGGTCTCGCTGGTCTCGCTGGCAAAAGTGGCATGATCCACCACCAGAGAGAACCCCCTCCCATTCTCAACCATTACTCGCACCAAAATGCTCTTTGGACGACACTAGAAATGCGGCCGTGGGCACTACCCAGGTACCGCATGCACCCAAAAAGTGCCCTAGTCATCAGCCGGCATGTCGAAAACGTAAACGATAACGAAATGCAGCCGGTGTCTGGCGTGCTTCTGAGCGTCCCCAGCGGGTCGGGAGATGCCCGGTTTGGGAGAAAGAAGGGGCCTTCTGGCCAAACGTTCACATGTTTCCTTTTTTCACCGTTCCTCCACGACCCTTGCAAGTCTACAAAGAATGCTTTCCTGTAACGGGGTGGAATACACAGGTGGAATACACAGTGTAGACTCGGTACAGGGTCCATCTCCTTCCAGAAATGACCTCTGGTGGTGCTATATTGAGACCGAGCTACTCCGAACGACACTCGAGGAACAACCAGTGCGACACGTTTCGCTCGTCATCTGGGGCTGCCATGCGTGTCGGCTGCAGCCGAAGATGACGCCCCGTGCACACAAAGCAATCAAATGCCGTCATCTCCCTCCACATCCGTCACACCTGCATTCAGCCCGTGCTCCTGCTATGGCCAGAATCTTCTCGCCCATCTCGGCCTGCATCTAAGCGAGCTCTCTCATTCAGGTGACTCGTGCCGCCATGGCATTGGCTCAAGTCGTTCAGGTGCTTGTTTCCCTTTTCGGAAACCATGAGAAACCAAGCTCGTCCACCAACTGTTGATTGTCCACAGATGTTCCACTCCAGAACGCGTTTCGTGTCACCAGAGCTCCATGGGCAAATTTGTACTTTGCAGCCTAGACTCCCGGGGATGATGTTCCGCTCAACGCACGGCCGTCTCTTGAGGCTGTGGCCATGCAGTACTGGAAAGTATGCTCACCGCCAGTTTGGTTGCCTCGGCCCGTCCAAGTATTCATCACGTATTGCATCTCTGGCGGTGTCGACCAAGCGAGATGTGTGTACCAGCTCTTGCTCCGAGCAATTGCATGCTTTCGCCGCTGCGAGGAATCGAGATCTCGGAGCATTCGTCCGGAGGTCTGGACTTGGTGTAACGCACAGGGGCCCGAAGCTGAACGGGTAAAGATTCTTGCGCGGTATCGCCCACAGAATAGATGAAAGACCAAACCAAGGCAACAGTCGTATGCCTTCGTATGTCCAATTGATATGGGGCCCTCTTATCGCAGTCTCCCATCGGGCTCGCCCTTCCAGCGCTCCACGCGCTTCTGCTCCCAATTGTCCAGGTCTTTGGCCATGAGCCTGTAGTATTCGTCCCGCTCATTGAGCTCGCCCTTGAGGATCTTGCGTCGTCGCGGATTGTACGTGAGCCCGCCCTCGCCCGCCGGCCCGCCCTTCAGGCCCAGCTCCATCCTCTCGTGGTCCGAGACCCGTCTGTTCTTACGGTCGTGCTTCTCGTACCGCAGGGCTGTGGCCGGGGTGAGGAGGAACGAGGCCGCAACGACGATCGAGATGAACGGCAGCCCGAAGTACAGGAACGGATTGCGTTCCTGTTTGCGGTTGTACCACGCCGCGATGCGCGAGGGGAGATCTCTTGCTGCCGCGCTGCTCCCGCTGCTGCGGAAGGGCTTGGATTGGAACACAGGCATCGTAGTGGTGCGAGGAGACAGGGCACCGGTGAAGCCACAGGACGTTTGGTGTGTCGATGTAAATGGCCGATGCCGTTGGTGCCTTGGGTTTTGTCTCTACCCGTGGGTTTCAGAATGTTTATAATTGGTTAGCTGTAAAAGGCACCGATCAACAAGGAGAGGCTTGCTGTGGCGGAGATGGTGGCCGTCTGCCCATGGTTTGACTGTTGAGATGGAAGATGAAAATTAGACGGAGTTTGCATGCCTGAAGCTTCGCTCAGGAGACCCGCGGCGCATCCCCAGCCGAACATGACCTCAATGCCAAGGAGAGTGAAAACTGCTCGCGCCTCACCCCGGATCGGGACGGGGGTGATGCCGCCCTGTGCTCACCAATGCCGTTACTACATTGGGAAACCTTTGTAGATGTGGCCCGGCCACTACAGATAGCTACCTCTCCCGTAGCCAACTCATGTTATCTACTTGACCCTTACACTTCAGTGACTAGTGTGCTCTATCCTGCGATCCTCTTACCCAGTTCGATACTTACAAAGGATCTGTGACTGAAGGATCTCCACCTTGGAGGTACGTAAGAAGCAGCACTGACAATAAGGTTCTATAGATAGCTATTAGCAGCTTGAATAATAGGGTATAGTACCTATATTCAACAAATCTCAATATATTAAAAACAAAATATAATATTTCTTAGGTGTCCGGAATAAACTACTAAGCCTACTAGACAGCTATATATACCTCTTAGCCCTCGGGTTTCCAGATCGAATCACATGGCAGACGGCGTCGTAACCGTAAAGCAAAAGGAAGCTACCGAGTGAATGGATTCCGTGTCCTGTTTTGCATTAGAAGTAGAGGGAAAGAATATACAAATATTGTGCGCCTTCGTTTGAATGATGAAACGGCCGCTTCCTTGAATCAGAGTGCTTCGACTGTCCCAGCTGTTCGCCCGAGACTTCTCGCTACCAGAGTCTCCTAATCGTTGTCAAATTCTCCACACTGAACTTCCCGATTAACACTGCATACACATCACGGTGGCGGAAGAACCTCTCCGCAAGGACCGTTGCCGACTACAAGATCACCACCAGTGACAACGGAGGTTTCACCGGTCGCTTGTGAGCACACGCCCCCCGGAGGATTGCCACCCATGATGCATGAGTTGTCGGGAAACCAGGCCCAAATGAAGATCTGGTCGGTGCTGTGAAGAGCCCCTACACAGCATTGGTATGCATCAACCCCCTCCAGGGTGTCGTAGGCGGCGTATGCCCCGCCGACGCCGTAAGGGATGACGTTACCAATCCCTTGGCTGTCATACTGGTCGGCGAAGTTGTTGGTCGCGCAGGCAGCGTAGACGGTCGTGGTTGTGGAGAAGACAGTGTCTGTCTCAGTCGATGTGCTGGTCGTCACGTCGGTCTCGGTCGATGTCGTCGTCGTTGTCGTGGTGCTAATGACGGTCGTTGTCGCGCCCGGGGTCGATGTCACCGTCACTGTCGAAGTTACCGTCGTGGTGGTCGGAGGGGGTGTTGGACCCGTGACTGTGGTCGTTGTCGTAGCCGTGCTTACTGAGCACCTGGGACTAGGCTGCCACATCTGGCATGTGACGCCCTGGGGGATTCGTTGTTGGTTGGGAGAGATGCCTGGACCGTGCGGTGGGATCTGGGCACTGGGCTCGACGTTGGATTTGGGTACGAGGGCTTCGTGAACGAGGTCTCGCTTTTTCGAGACGGGGCTGCTTCCACCAGAGCCTGTATAGGAAGAGCCCGGCAGGCTGGTCTGGACTGGGATAAATGCAACAGGAGCAGGGACCGTTGATGCGACGCTGGACGTTGTGGTTGTGGTTGTGGTTGTGGAGACTGTACTGGTGGTGGTGGTGCTTTGAGTGTTGGTCACCGTCAATGTGGAACTGGCCGTGTCCGTCACGGTAGGACCAATCGAAGTGGTCGTCGTGACAACGGTAGACGTGGACGTGCCTTGGGAAGGAGTCGAAGTCTTGGTGACAGTCACGGTCGTGGTCGATGTGCAGGGAGTATAGTGGGTTGTCCAACTGGTAGTTGTCCTCCAAACTGCGGGAGTCGTGGCCATCTTGGTGTAGCATAAAGTGCTGGTTGACTGGGAGCCGGGTCCACGGTTAGGAGCTGCTGGATAGCCAGGAGCGGCCCACGAAATGCCAGCAAAGCCGGCCACAGCGGCCAAAACGCGAATATGCATGATTGGAGGCTGTCAAGAGGAACGAACGGAACGGAGGGATGCCTCCAAGAATGAACGACTTGGTCGGGAGGGACCAGAGGTAGAAAGACGGCGAGCCACCAGAACTTGTACCATATTCCAACACAGTGACTACCCCTTGCCGCTTGCAGTGCACGCCATAATTAAACGATCCTGGGAACGATGCGATTCACAACGCCCGAAAGCTAGCGTGCGCGGCGCGTATGGACAAATGAAGCAAGGCTGCTGCGAACGATTGTGGAAATTAGGGGTGGACATTACGAAGGTTCAGCTCTAGTCAGACAGCGCCAGATACTAAGATGCGATCAGACTATATTGACCAGAGCAGGAAATGTTCCAGACATGTGCAACTTGCATCATGATCTACCGGTGGTTGTCATGAATGCGCTTCATAATAGTTGGAAGAGACATACTGGGCCTTTAAGTTGGGCAATTCGATCAAGTGAACTTTGAATTGACTTTTGTGGGGGAGAGTGCCATAACAAAGAGCTCGGACCCGATAATTTCGCTTACCGCATCTGGCGCCCCTGTCACAAAACTAGACCTATTAAGCAACATTCCAGGGGGTAGACCTTTCTGTGCGTATCCTTTTTTCATGGCACTGAGACGCCATCTAGGTACCGAGTCAGAACTGAGGAGCGAGGGCTGTACAAGTGAGAGCGTGAAGGGGGAAAGTGCAGCCCTTACAGGATATAGCGTCGGAGGGTAGCATCTTGGTTCTTTATTGTCTTTGAGACATGCTCGTCTCGGCCGCAAACTTCGTCGACCTCTCTGTGTGCCCCTCTCTGGTAACCGTTGGCTTCAGCACGGGCGACAAGCAGTTCGTCCGCCGTAAGCTCCTGCTGGCTCAGCTGGCCCATGACGCTGGTGGAAATGACTGGACTCTAGGATGTCGTTGTGGGAGGGCTGGAGTGACGGTAATGGTAGAACCGCCATTTAAGAAGGGTCGCATTCTGGAGGAGAAAAGTTCGCGGCCCGAGAGGGCAGGAAGGGAGATTTAATACTTCATGGGTAGAAGGGATGGTTCGTTCGAGCGAGGGGGGACAGGAAAGTGGTCGAAAGTCGAAAAGGCGTCGAAGAGGGAACGCCGCTAATTTTGGCTTCTCGCTGGCGCTGCGAGCGGTAGAGCAGTTCAGGATGAAAGGTGAGTGTGAAAGTGAGCGAGGTGAGTGCGACAGTGAGAGGAGGGTGGGTGGTTATAACAGCGGCACGCTCGGGGTGAGTCGCATGCGAGCTCCGAGCAGTTTTTACTCTAGTACTATTGAGCCCTTTCTCCATGAGAGAGGTATGGGGAATATCTCTTATTCCCTCAGCTAGGTGCTACCTTCTATCATTAAATTATGCAACGCACCACTCCTGCTGGCCGCTCAGCTTGGCCTCCACGGCCAGTTCCCACTGGGCGTGCTCCGTATTTTGGACCATTTTCTCCTTTGCCAATTCAAAGTCCGGCGGCCGGTAAGTTTTGGTGGTCCGGATGACAAGGACAAGACACAGGTACGTGCCGTAGACCATCTTGGCCTCGTCAGTACAATCCATCAACAGCGCCCCCCGGAGCGGCGCAGGAGGGTCCGAAAAGTGGTTCTCCAGGACAAGTGACAGGCGTGAAGACGCCCCTGCCTTCACGACGTCCCATGGCTGCTCGGGCAGAAACGCAGCAGTGTCCTCGAAATACGCTTCGAAGTGAACCCGGGAATATTCCGTAATGCACCAATAAGTCACGGCGCCGTCTTCCTCGGTGAAGCAGAACTCGGACGCCAAGGGGTTCGCGAGCGGCCGGAATGCAAACCCTGGGGACGAGACCATCAGCCCACGCTCGCTAATGCGGGCTGGTCTGGAAACCTGTCGCGCGTGGTGTGGCTCGTCGAGGTCCGAATTGTGTTGGAACTCGTGGCTTCCTGGATCAAAGCCGTGGACGTTGACGACTCTTGAGAGCTCGGATCCCTCGGCGGAATTCAGAAATGACCGTGGCGCCCAATGATATCCCTTTAGGGCCATCCTGGGTAAGTTGGTAAAGATAATCCGCGCTGAAATAACGTCCTCCACAACCGATAAAAAGGCGGTCCACCGTTTTTCACCACCGTCCTCCCTCAGCACATCCTCCACCCCGGCGTCCAGCAACGTCGTTAAGCAGATTGCTTCATCGGAGGCCTTGCTGGTTTCCCTACACCGCACCTCGGTCAATATGTGCGAGAACAATTCCGCTTTTGTCTGGCGCAGAATGGAGTTGGATCCGATGCTGGAGGGGAGGACGTTCACTGATAGAATAGCCGAGGGGCAGGCCGCAAACTTGGCTGCAAAGTCCAACTGCTCCGACGAACTATTATTGTCGCCGTTTGCCGACGGGGAACCACGGTCGACCAAATCAGCCGACTCGGCATCGAGCAGTTCATCGGACAGCAGAACGAGCGCCCGCGTCGGCTCGTTCAAGTCATCGAGCGGGACGACCTCGCGGTGGGACGTCTGTACAAAGACCCGGTCGTTCAAGGCCCCTTCCTGCAGAGTCCACAGGCGGCCGCACCAGGGAGACACGCAGACGCGGGCCATGAGCTCTTCGATAGGGCAGTACCGGCTCTGGGCGTTCAACTCGGCGTCCTTGACCAAGACAGCGGATGCGGCTTCATAGACGCTGCGCATGTCGCGAATGGCTTTCTTTCTCGTTTCGAGATTGCTGACGGGGACGCACAGCGTGTCGATCCAGAAGTATACCCGCTCCAGACGCGCCGTCTTGTGGATGTGCAAGCCTTCCGGGAAGATATCGTCAAAGTACTCGGGGTTGGTGAGGATCATGTACTGTAGCTGCGATCTGAGAGCTTTCAGCTGGCAAATAGGCAGCGTGTTGGCTCTCGGATTGCCCAATCCGTCGGACCAGCTTTTGGGAGTCGTCAGCTTGTTTTCCTGTTTGCGTGGTTCCAGGGTCTACAAGATCCAACAAAGACTTACACGTGGGAGATGGCAACATATGGGGTGTCCCCCGTATATGCAACGACCTTAAGGTCCAGCGAATCGTCCCATTTCCCATTCTGGGTCGTGGTGGGACACCGAACCGATATGATGGGAATGTTCCCGTCCTGGATTATGGCGATGAGTTGATCGCTCGGCGGGCCCGTCTGGCCACCGCATCTGCAACTCATGCGTTTCGTGATCATCTTCGGGATTTGGAAGTGCATAAAGGAAGGCTCTACGGGACAGTGCGCCGTAACGTACACCTCTTCCAGTATATCATTGGCTGCGCACCGTCCTTTCGAACAGCGGGAGTGGTCCTTCTTGACGGTTGGCGGACCCAGCATCTTGAAGTAATACATGGCCAAAGCATTCCTATGTCGCCTCCACAGTTTGGCAACTTGCCCTACGCACCAACCTTCGCCCTCCATGACCGACGAGAGCCAAGGGCATGTAGGGACTACCAGTCTACTTGGAGGGTCATAGATGACCATGTGGAAGTACTGGATCGTCGCCAGGAGAATGACGACGGAGAGTTCGACTTCCCCGGGCAGACAGCTGCGCAGATACGTCGCTTCGGCATCGTTGGCCGCGGTTCGTAGTTTCCGGTTGAAGGCCTCCAGCACTCCAGAGGCAAATGCGAAATTGTACCTGATGTCTCCCTCATGCTCCGCCTTTACGGGCGGCGAGGCATACTTTTCTTTGTCGTACCACTGCTGCAATTTCTTGCCCAACGTTCGCGTGGTGATGAATGCTCTGTGCTTCTTCTTCTTGGTCCTCTGTTGCGCTTGTTAGGAATTGTGTAAGAGTTTGTGCCATTGTGGCCTGGCACGCTTGAGTGCGGTAGACTTACGAACCCCGACGCGTGTCGGATGAGATGGTGCCTGTCGAAAGTGATGCCGCATACCTGGAACACGGAGCTGATCAATCCGACGTAGAGCCATTCTTGGACGAAGGCGGCTGTTTGCGCAGCGTCCTTGCCCTCAAAGTCGGCATCCTGTAAACTCTGCGTGTTCCAGCCATGCCGCGAAGGGAAATCGAGAAATCCCTTGCCATCATACTCGATATGGAATTTCTGGCTTCCACCCAACCAAGGCACATGGATGGGTCGGTAAGGATGCTCGGGCGTAGGTATGTGGTCCATTCCCTGGCACGGGGGTAGTGGAGGGAGGGGCTGGCTGTAATCTTTCACCTGCACTTTTTTTCACCAGCTGCCACGCAGTTGGACCAGTTTTGCTTTAAGCCGTCTGGTAGTGAGGTATTACTGTGTAGGACGAAACAGAGAGCGCAAGATCAGACCACCCACTCCTGCACGCTGACAGCCGATTCGCGCTTGGCAATGAGGCCCAAGATCGTCCCTCGGAAGCCAATGCTCCGCTGCCAGAGCTTCGAGAAAGGCCTTTGGGAAGCTCGAGACTCCATCATCGTGGCGCCAAGTGGAAATTACCTGATCCGGCAATTCACAGACAAGGTTTGAGAGTTCTGGTCGCACGAAGATCACACACCGAGGAATTGTACCACGGAAGAAGGGGAAAAAAGGGCAAAATACTATCGGCGGGAAGTCCCACGGCAACGCAGAGACAAAGAAACAGAAAGAGAGAGGGAAAAAAAAAAACAGACACAAAAAGACAATAAGACTCACCTGACCTGAAAGTTGCAAACAACGGCCGAAACCCCTCCGTCGACGCAGAATACCAGGGCTCTCGCGTGAGGACATGGCGAGATTCCTGCCGTCGACCTGGTGGGTGTTGGACTACCGCGACGATGACCAACCCTTCCTCGGACTTGCGAGGAGCATTCCAGCGACAAGAAGGTGCATACAATCGGTGGTGACGTCGTCCTCCTGGCTGGGCTCACGGCGGGGGAGATCCGACCGTCAGCGAGACACCTCCGAGCTACTGCGAAGTTTGTGCGAAGCGGCCCATCGACCAAAGGGACAGACGGAGCAGGAGCATGTGAGTTGTGAGACTCGGGCCTGGCAAGTCAGCTCCATTTTGAGTCGCCCTGGTGGCCCCCCCTGAGGAGCCAGTCCTCAAGACCCTGATCCCCTTTGCAGGGACCCCCTTTCGTCCGTTTCAAGGCAAAGGCAGGCGAAGGAACTGTCTCCAGCGAATCGCTGCTCGCCCGGGGACCTGTTGGCGCAGCAGCTAACGGAGAAGTCCAGCCGACGACGCCCAGTTATGTAAGGTCGCCCCTCTCCCGCTCGTACCATCTTATGGTGGACTGATTGGTGGTCTGCTAGGACAAACTTCCGACCCATGTGCTGCAAAGAGTGGTGCCCAGGAATCAAGTTCCTACACCATCCTGTCCAATCACCATTACTCGACTGCGTCGACAAAGACAGCACCGCGGGGTCTTCAGGGTCCAGAAGCTGCGCGATCTGAGATCGTCGGCATGCACACTGACATAGCGGAAAACCTTTATGAAGAGCATCCGACTCGCCCTGGAACGCAAAAGCCGCCCGGTTCTTTGTTCCTTCACTGCAAACAAGCTGTAACTTGACCTTTTGGCTAACAGTTGAATCGCAGCAACACCCAACCAAGCAATGGCATTCTACCAGGAACCCTTTTTCCTTGACCAGGGGTCACAGCAATTTCAAGACGAAACATACTTTACCAACTTTCAGTCTGACACTGACGACCACGACTTGGTGGCAAAGGACCTCAATGCATGGTCGCTCCCTCTGGAGACACAGCAGACACAGCCCATGAGCTTCACCGTGCGGTCCTACCTTGATGCCCCCTATCTCAGCCCATGTATGGAACCCTTTGAGCCTGCTGGCGTCCAGACAGTCGGCCCCGCCCAACTACAGTTGAATAACCCAGAGTTCCCCCTCGACTACCAGGCTGGTCGATCGCCCGAGGCAGAATTCGCTGCACTCGGGCCCAGGGACGACGGCAGCGACAACTCGCCTCTGTCGTCGCCCAGCCTGGCCGACACTGAGACATACAGCTCCAAAAAGTGCCTTCCCCGCAGTCGTGGTGCCCCCCGCTCTTCAGTGTCGTCCTCGTCCCAACCGAAGAAGGGGAGACCCCGGAAGAGGCGCAACCAGTCCAACTCGTCCAGCGAGGATGAGTCGGCCATTCTCAAAGCAAAGTTCGCCCACTCCGTGATTGAGAGACGCTATCGTGACAATCTCAATGGCAAGATGATGCAGCTCCACCGCGTGCTTCTAACCGCAGAGACCAGTCAAACCTCGCCCGCCTCTCAATTCAGCGCCGCTTCCTCACCTACAGGGCCCACGCTTTCAGGCAGAGTCCGCAAGTCCGACATCATGTCCCGGGCAATCAACTACATCCATCAGTCGGAGGTCGAGATCCGACACCTGGATGATGAGATCAAGCGCCTACAGGACCAAGTCGGCGTCTTTCAGAAACTCGTCAACTGCGACGACTGCTCGGTACTCAAGGACATGGTGCAACTCGGCGTTCAAAAGCAGTGACATTGTGCTTCCCCAACAAGTTCTTTGTCGCGTGTCTTTCTTCCGCCCCGTGTCCTCGCCCTCCTCATCCGCCTCCGTCCTCCTTCCCAGGACCACCTCGTCTTTTTTCTACTCCGCTTCGCTTTTTTTTTGTTTTCCTATCTCCCAGTCTTCTTTGCATGACTGTCTGTGGAGAAGGTTTTGAGTGTATCGGTCCACAAGTGTATCGCGACCCTTAGCGTGGGTGGAAAAAAATCCTTGTTCTTTCAATGTTCCGGAGTCCATTGAAACGAGTCATCAAGTACTCCCCGTACAAAAGGTTATTTGTCGGGTCTATTTGGGATCTTGCTGCTATCGGAGGCAAACTGTGCTTTGTTTCTTGTCCCTTTTGGGTGGTTTGAGGGAGGGGGGAGGGAGTACTTTTTTCTTTAGGGGAATGGAATCTGTTTAGCGGCAGCCAAGCGGTCAGGGAAGGAAGGTAGACAGGCAGTGCCCGACGGAGAAGTAGCGGGAGAATCACGAAGCATACATTAATAGTGGTGGTGATGATGATGATGGTGGTGGGTGATAATGATGATGACAATGATGACGATGATGATGCATCGACCGGGTCAAGGTGCGTTAGGAAAAAGGGCAGCGCCGACAAAGTCTCGGAAGTGAGCCTTCCTCGAGTCGGGGAAATACCAGATAGTAATGAAAAATTACCCCTTTTAATCGAACCTCTACTGTTTGTCCCTGGGAGTACCTGGCGAGGGTGGGTACCTAGATAGCTACCATAGCGGAATCCAAGCCGATGCAACCAATGCCAGTCGACGGATATTTGTACGCTGCGACGCCAGGCACTCGGACAGCCCCCTCCTCGTCTACTATATAGTGCCTACTGACCCACCAACAATCTGGCGCGATATATCCCGCCCTTTGCCGCACGGGCAGGGGAGCGAGGTGCTATTCCTGGCATTCAACTACCGTGAGATGTTTTGGCGAGTGGTCCGGAATAATGGCAAATAGCAGGGCTGTTTGAACCGTACTCGAACGGCATTTATCTGGCTCGACGGTCGGCCAGTCGGTATGGTATTCTGAGTCAAGTGTCTAGAAACCTCCATGTCACCTGCGTCTCAGTCATGAAAAGAGGGCATCTTCCTGTCTTTCAAGGACGAGACCCCCCATTCAGGGCCCTGATATACTTGTACAATACACCTATCGAGTGTTGCAGGGGGGCGGAGCTCTCCGGCATCCCCGGTCCTTCGCCCCTGACACACTGCGAAGGACTCCTAAAATCCCGTTGGCATGGCTGGAGACTTGCTTTTCGCACCGCAATCTGTTCTTTGCAAGATTTCTCCAGCAAGCTTTCCTTTCCGACATCTTCTTCTTTCCCGTGGCTCGGACGTTCTCTAGTCCCAGTGGGCATCCACCGGCTGACGGGGGCCTGAGATGGTTATCAACTCTGGGGACATCTGCCTCCTTCAGGTGATACCCGTGGCAGCAGGGCAATAATACCCCAAGGCCGGCCATTGCCTTGGCGGACACCCTGTACTGGGACAGGAAAGAGCCTTCGAGGCCCGACTCCGATCAGTCGCTGGTACGATAGGGGGCACTGGGGAACCCTAGACGTGCATCTGGACGACGACATCTTGCTTAGAAGAAAGTCTGCTCGACCTCGCGGGATACTCGAGGGTCATGAAGCACCGACGTGGGCGATCCCGTCAATTACCTCAGGTGAAGGAGTACCAGGACGTGCCAGAGGAGGGAAATATCGCGCCCACCCGTCGAAGTCAGGAGGCAGGTCGGCTTTGGGTTCTTTGGGCCTCCAGATAGGATCCATGTCCACATCACCCATTTTTTCCTTGAGTGCTTGACGACCAGCAATGCCTCCGCAGTCGGCATCACTCTCCTCTTCAAAGCTCGACACACTGCCGAACTCTGTCTCGTCGTCGCTGCTCCATTCGAGGTCGTCCTCCCCACGACTAGAGAGCTCTTCATCGTCGGAAAAAGGATTTCGATCGCACTCAGCGTCAATTTCGACCGCGGTGACAACCACGGACTCTGGGGCCACTGGTGATTCTTCTGGTAGTTGCGGCTCGTGTGTCAATAGCTCCGAAAACTCATCCAGAGCGCCGGTTTGGTCTTCTTTGCCGAATATGGCGTCCTCCACCTGGCCATGATCAATATCTTGGATAAGAGCTAGAACTGTGGCGTTGCTCACATCATGTTCTTCCATGTACTCGGCGGCTTTTTGATAGACTGAAAGGTGCCCAATCATCTTTGTGAGTTTGGGCTCCATGTGCTCCGACTCCTGTTGGAGTTTCCACTGGGCCAGCCAGAGGAGCTTATAGGCAGTTTCGTCCATGACTAGGGTCATGTTGCTGGATTTGGATGGTTCAATGCCAAAGGATAGATGTCGAGTGCTCTTGTATTTGGTCTCACAGGGGAGATAATGGTTCTTAGACAACTAAATGGATTGAAGTGCTTTGTAGTTTTTGCATTGGGTATTCTGGACTCCGTGGTAACATCTACCCGAGGAGAGGCCGGGTAGGCATTGAAGTATGTCGTGTGTGCCTGGATACTCAACGGTCAGTGGTTGGAAGCTGTCGTATGACAAACTCATGAGTATACGACAGAGACGATTCGATTGTGCTTCTAGTCAGTTCCGAGGCACACGAAACGACACGCGACGGGCGTGTCGGAGATCAATCGCATGTCGGACGTGTCTGGTTCACCGTGATGCTGGGCTGCCTGGAGAATACTCCGAAGTGATGCGAGGACAGTCACGCAATACCATGTTCGTTCTCACTTGGCGGACATCTCCCCTCCTATGAGGTGTCGGCCACTGGGTTTTCCCATCGGAAGACCTCTTTCTTTCTTTCTTGCTCTCATACCTTCTCAGTCCCCGCTCTTCAGGCCTCAGTCCACAAGCCACGCTACACTGCCCATCCGCGTCTGCCGCTCCGAGATCCGATGACTTGGGGTGCCCAGGAAACATCACATTGTTTTTATTTCCAGGCCTCGATGTCAAGGAGTCGTCAGCCGACACTGTCCCAAGCCTAGCCCAAGGGGGCGTAACGTGCGACTTTGAATGCCACAAATCTCGAAAAAGAGGGAATTGTGTCGGAGACCGCAGGCAGCGCGCAGGAATGGGAGAAAAATTTGGCCCGGTTGAGGTGTTCCCGCGGAGGTGATGGGTCTGCAACCACGCCTATTCACGGCTAGACTTGGGGTATATCGATAAGCGTAGGGTTGGTGGAATCAGCCTAGGGATGGAGACTACTTGAGACTTTGAGCGATATTTTGGGGGCGACCCAGCAACGGGATCCCGTTCGCTGGGCACGAAATCTCAACGGGCCTGAACCTTCAGAGCCCCTAGGCCGGGCTCTGTTCTGGCTGCAAGGAACTTTACACAGTACGTTCCTCGGAGACATGCACAGATAGTCACACGAGAATCTCACGAATGAGAGTTGGAGGAAGTGCAGTGCGTTTCACGTTACTCGTCGAGACGGACTAAGCTCGGTGGCTCCGTTGTACCGCTCCGGTCATGTTCTGCCGCAACTTCTCGTCACAAGCGCCTAGGGTGACTTCCTCGCTAAATGATTAGTGCGTGTGACGAGATGTGACGAAAGTAACGAGATGGAGATGCATGACATCAGACGTCTGAACCGTGCCATTATCTCGAGAACGAAAAGGGAAAAAAATGGGGGGAGACGAGAGGAAAACATCCCATTGTTGTAGATGGAGATTTGGCTCCATTGAAGCACGTGCGCAACCCATCCTCAGCATTACCCAATGTTCCTCCACCATCACTTTTGGATTCATTTTCGTAGAGAACAAGTGTTTTGCAGAACACAAATATTATGATTATTCTCATTATGTTCAACAGACAAGCATATCGTCCCAGAGGCTATGGAAGTCAACCGTGCCGACGCGAGAACAGCTTCAGGGGGTATCATTGCTTTCGTGAAAACGTGTGCGCGCTGACAATGTCGTTCAAAGAACCCGCTTGATAACTTTGTACACAAGAGCTCTCTTCACATCAGCTCCCTCGGCCAGTCCCCCGTCCCTCCCCGCCCTGGATTGGCCCACCTTCTCCGAGAGTTGTGCTGGCGAGTGATAACCCGCCATCAGAGACCCTCCATTACGTGTTGCAAGAAAACAGTGTCACAAAAGAAACGGTGTTGGTACAGTGAGTGCTTTTGGTATCGGCGACAAACGAACGTGTTGGGGGGGTGAAAAAGGGCGTATGTGCTCGCTTTTGATCAGGCCCCGCGAGTCTCGAAACGGGTCTAGACTTGGGTTTCAGCGGTGCTGCTGGTGCCGCTGGCTTTCCTGTGGATCATGTGGACGTGGTGCTCGGTGGTGGCAGAGGTGGTCATCAGGGCAAAGACGGTGCTGACCAGGAAGAAGAAGGCGGCAATGAAGGTAAAGGCTTCGGTCGTCTTCCAGCAGGCCTTGTATCCCTTGCCAATGTTCTCCTCCCAGCCGACCCAGTTCTTGTTGCAGTCCCACTCAATCAGAGCGCCGAATGCGGAGAAGAATGCCAGGCTGAAGATGAAGTTGATCACGGCAAAGCAGATGGGGAACCAGTTGTAGGTCCAGATGGCGATGCTTCCGTAGATGATGGCAAAGCCAGCAAAGATCTCGGTGAAGCACAGACGTGCGCCGGGGTACTTTTCTGTATCTCTCCAATGGGCCAGGTACCAGCTGACGATACCAAGGATGATCTAGACAAGTCAATGTGTTAGCCCGTGTTCTTGTCCGGCCCAGTCACCCGCTCACCCACTCGATCAACCCTCGGGAAGCGGAACAGGTCAGAGCGGGATGACTGCACCAGCCACCAAAAGTGCCAACTGGGAGGTTTACTTACCCCACCAAACAAGGCCTCAGCCTGGTAAAGGAATCTGGAGGTGTTGCGGATGACGCCCTCGCTGGGTTTTGACATCTTCTCAAACTTCATCTCGATGGCTACTTAACACTCAAATGGTGTTTGTCGGAAGCGTAGAATGTGGCTTGTTCTTTGGACGAAACAGAAGATTCTGCTGTCTATTCGAGCTTGTTGATGAATGGGGGCTGCCACCAGATCCAGGCTTCTCGCATTGTTTATATAACTCTCGTCGCATCACGTCGACGACATGCTGCTGAAGCAAAAGATTGGAAGCCACATGGCCAGTAACAGGCTAATCACACCATCCACAGTGAGATGATAATGGTGCGACCGCAGCTCCTCCACGAATGGAGCGGCCATGGAATTTTCCTGAAGGTCCAGTAGATGGACGCAACAGTCGACATGCTGGGCTCGCTTGATTCAGAACGTGAGAATCACTCGCACGGGTTGCGGTTCGAGGACCAAGGACGGTAGAGGGTGCCAGTGGGAAATAGTATTTCCATCAGGTGAGGGCCAGTTTTGCGCTGGTACTGCCAGCCAAGTGGCATGGGAGCGGCTTGCGGATCGCGGGCTTTTTCCGGCTTTTGAGTCCCGAAGCACAAATCATCTCATGATTGCTTAAAGCCTGTTGATGCGGGACCGCCTGAGGAATCTACAATGGTACATTGGCTTGAACAGGTACATTGCTTTCAGACGGTGCAAAAGGATAACTTTATCAGAATGATGAGACCCCGGCATCCGCATCTCATTGAATCTTTAAAAAGTCGTAACACAGGCTCGGGCGAGTTCAGCGATCATCTTCTGGAAATATAGTCATCCCCAGCATATCCAAGAGAAGACTGTTCGTTCTAGTGAAGCCGTCAGCGAGAGTCATGAACAAGACAATTATTGCCCCGTCCGCCATGCGGCATCCAAGCCAGTACTCTATCTCACTGGCGCCCGCTCCTCCTCCTGCTGAACGGTGCAATGGGAGATTGGGCGTTGGCGATGACTTCTCCTATGCCAGAAGGAAGAAGAAGAATCCGCGAACCATTCGCGCTTGTGATCTTTGCAGGATTAAAAAGGCCAAGGTTCGTCCATCATTGCATTCTTCTTCACCTGTGGAAAGAGGTTCTGATCAGCGATTGCGACGACAGTGCGACGGAGACACACCGTGTAAAAGTTGCATCCGACGGGGAACCTCGTGTACATACACCCATGTACGGAGAAACTCCCGGCCTTATACAGTATTGGCGTAAGTCGACACGATTGCGCTTGATCATGCCTGTAGCTGATGGGTTGTGAAGCTATGCCGAAATGCTAGGGCGACAACAAGCCACCCTTATCGAAGCCATCCAGATACTTCATCACCGGCTCATAACGGGTGAGGCAATGGACGACCTTGCCGCCCAGCCCATGAAAGAGGACTCGAGTGTGAATGACATCCTGCAGCATCTTGGGTTGACTCCGCTCGACCTCTCCGAGGCTGACAGCGAGCACGGCGGAAGATACTCACAGTCAACCGTCTCACCGGCCAGCTCCTCCACCACTCCCCCTGCCAGTGCCGGGGACTGTCACCCAGCGCCTCAGCTGGAATGGGGTGACTACCAGGACCCATTGACAAGCCCTGACAAGATGGCTGGTATTGAAACTCCTGCTAAGCGCTCGCAAGGTCAGTCTGTTGGAGGCTTCGAGCCCTTAGCCACGGATGATCCATTCAACTATGACTTTTGGGGCAACGACGGTGGATTGGAGGCCCAGAATTTCCTCGAAACATCGCCGTCGCCTTATGACCCATTCTCAGATGCGCAGCTTGGCTGGGATTTCGCGGAAACATGCCCTCTGTCTTACCTCGCGCCTGCTGGGAAGTCGGGAAATCATCAGAACTTTAGACTTGTATTTTAGTCGCCATCAGCCTCGACGGTGGATGTTGCGAACGGCACCTTTGTTTCCTGGCTCAGGCCATGGCTATGTAACTGATAATATTTCGAGGTTGTGCTGGATCTAGGGGGGGATAATGGTCGGCGTCTGAGTTGTTCAGGTTGCACTATCGAAGCCTCGAAGTTTTCCCGTGATAGAAAAAGGGATCGTTAAAGCGGCAAGTCTTTGCCAAGGCTCCGAACTGTAACTGCGCCTGCAACTGCGGCCTCATTGAACGCGGTCAATAATTCCTAGACGCGACTTTCTGCATGTAACGATCAGTCAAGTGTTTATGCTTGGTAGCTCCCGACTGAGAGCCAGCATGTCGCTTTTTGGTCAACCGGCTTCTGGGTCGGGGACCTCCGGTTCCACCAATCTGTTTGGTGCTGCCAATTTGAATCCCACCACTGATGCGCAGGGGAAACGAAAGTCCATCTTCGACGCTTCCACCTCGCAATCGTCCCAACCCTTTTCCTTCCCAAGCCTCAACACCACGGCTGCCGCCACTCCAAGTGCTGCTCCAGCTGGTGGGCTCTTCAGTCTCGGAGGTCCTGCAAAGACTTCTGCCCCTTTCTCCTTGGGAACAACAACCACCACGGCTCCGTCTACAGGTCTCTTCGGAACGACCGCAGCTGCTGCCCAACAGCCTGCACCAACGACTTCCCTCTTCGGGGCCTCAAACACACAACAACCTGCGAGTGGTACTTCCTTTTTTGGTGGGACCACCGCAGCAAGCACAACTGCGCCACAGGCAACGCAACCAGCAGCTCCCACCCCGCAGAACAATCGAGATGCCGCATATTTCAGCAGTCTCCTCGAGCGTCAAAAGAAGAAGCCGAGACTATGGGCCGATGGCACCGGCCGTCAGAGCCAATTGCCTAGCCTTAGTATGGACCTGGGGGATCTGGCCAGACGTGCACAAGAGATCAGACAACGTGGGGCAAAACAGACGGAGCCTCTGCCCGACAGCCGTGCGCATTATCTGTTAGCCGGCTCCGGGGTTGCTCCCGGCCAGGCTTACAAGGACTTTCAAGCATTAGGCTCCGACGAGTCTGTCCCGGTATCACGCCTTGCGGCACAGGGTTTCGCCGACGAGTCTAGTGCGTATCTCAGAGATTTGAGAGTCAAAGGCCGGGAGGCAATACTGAAGGAGAGCATGGAACGTGTTTATCGTGAAGTCGACAACTTCATCGAGGAAAGCTTGGGCATCGACTTTGAGGAACAGAAGGCCAGGATCATGGAGCATCTCGGTCTGGCTTCTCCAGAAGACGGCACAGGACCCGATGCTGGCAGGTCGACCCCAGGTGGCTTCGGGAAACCCACGGGGCGAGCTAAGGAAGCGGCTTCTGAGGCATCCCGGCCTGCACGAAGTGTGTTTGGTCGCTCTGCTATGGAGAAATCTATCATTGGCACTCCCGGTTCTGGTGCTGGGACGACATCCTTCTTTAAGAGTGAAGGTGCTGCTCCTGTGCCGTCTGGGCCACCACGTTCGAGTTCACAAGTGCAGCGTGAGCTTAGAGCGAAGGAAAAATCATTCATTAGCAAAGTGGAAAACCTCAATCAAGCTAGGCTGCGGGAGGAAACGTACGCTCTTCTGCAACACTTTGCCGAAACTGAAGAGCAAAACAGGGCAGACACCCCCCGGCAAATAGTGGACGCCTACCAAGCCTTGCGAGAAATTACCAAAGAAGGCCAGTCAACAGTCAGGGAACGGCAGTATGCTCAGGCCTATTTGGACGAGACGGTCTCTGCTCCGGCCACCCTCAAACTGAAGAAGCAGATAGTTGAGGGCTCTCGGACCTACTTGGAAAAGGCATTCTGGCGAGAACTGCGATCGCTGATTGAGAAGAATGCGAGAGAAGCGGCGTTGGGGGGACAGCCGAGCGTCATCAATATTGTGCGTGCTTATATCCGACTGCGGGCTGTTCGACGAGATCTCGCACCGGATGGATCAGAGCTACAACAACTGGGCGGCGAGACCGGTGACTACTGCTGGGTCCTCATTTTCTACTTGCTGAGATGTGGTTTTGTCAAGGAAGCGGCCGAGTATGTGAACAACGACCCTGCCTTCCAGTCTGTCGAGCGACGATTTGTCTCGTACTTGACAGCGTATGCGAACAATCCAGATCGGCGACTGGGCCGCAAACTGCAAGACATGATCGACAACGAGTATCAAAACCGTACAAAGGTTGGTCCAAAGAATACGGTGGATCCATACAGGATCGCGTGCTATAAGGTGATCGGAAGATGTGACTTGGGCTCAAGACATCTAGATGCAGTGGGGCAGGGAGTTGAGGACTGGCTGTGGCTCCAATTCAGCCTTGCGCGAGAGACCGAGATGTACGAGGAGATATCTGGCGAGATCTTTGGGCTTGAACAGATTTGTGAGACAATCACCGAAATTGGGCAAAAACATTTCCAGAAAAATCAAGTCGAGGGATCCGGCTATGGCACCTTTTTCTTGATGCAGGTTCTCGCGGGGATGTTTGAACATGCCGTGGACTACCTGCACAATTTCAATCCACTGAGCGCAGTGCACTTCGCCATTGCTTTATCATATTACGGGTTGTTGAGGGTATCAGACTTTTCGGTGGCGGGCAACGCGCTCTGTAAGTGTATTCGTTTGCTTCATGTCGTGTCTCAGTGCTGACCCAGGACGCAGTGACATTTTCGACGACGCAGCAACCCATGATCAACTTTGTGCCGCTCGTGGCATATCACACAGGAACTTTTCGAACGGCGCTTCCTGTCCCTGCGGTGGACTACCTTTCCATGCTCTGCCTCAACTCCGATCTCCAACCTGCCAGCCTGGGTCTGGTCCATATCAATGCTTGTCATGAGTGCTTGCGAGAATTATGCCTTGAAACCCGTGAGTTTGCAAAGTTGTTGGGCGATATTCGCAGCGATGGCACTCGGATACCTGGCGCCATCGAGCTTCGGGCCAGGTTAATCCACCTTGACACAAGAGAAGAATTTTTGAGGTCCATTACCAGCCAGTCGGCGGCGATTGCGGATCAGCGCGGGCAAATTGCAGATGCGGTCTTGCTCTATCATCTATGCGAGGACTACGACAATGTTATTAGCGTACTGAACCGAGCACTGGCCGACGCTGTGACGCTAGACCTGGGCGAGGCACCGATGCAACTGCAACCTTTGAAACCGCGCAAAGCCAACGGTCAGAGCGAGTCGTCAAGCAGCACCCAGGGAGGACCTCAGTCGTCATTGTCGCTTACACAATCCACGTCGTCTCCGTTCGAGTTGGGGAAGAACATGATATCGTTGTACAACGAGAACGCCGCATACTTCAATCGCATTTCGAGCGCGAACCGCGAAATTTGTGGGGCCCTCATCCGACTGCTTTCCGTGCGGGAACATCTCGAAGCCAAACCTCCTCGTTATATGACGGCGTTGGAGGAGCTCAACGAGTTGGGCTTGTTACCATTGCGGGCGAATGGATCTATCCCGACAATCCGGGCGGCTGCAACAGCCTTCAGCGCCCTTCCACAAATCCTTGCTCGTTGCGCTGGAGTCAGTGTGGTCTGGGCGGTGCGAGCAATTGGGGGAGAACGAGACAACATCGTACGCAATGGCCGGTGGGAGGCAGGATATGGTGGAGATGCGGATGAAATGAAAGACCAACTAAGTAACATGGCCAAGGACCTGATGGTCTTCGCTGGACTCGTGAAATACAAGTTGCCGGGCCGGGTCTATGACATGTTGACTCGAGCCGGGGCTGAAGTTGGAGGGTTTTGAGGGAGCCCGTATAGAATGGCGCTCTAATGGCACTAGATGCATTGACGAATGTGTTGGAATGATCAAAGACATGGTTGAAGACCTTGTAGCGTTCAATAAACGTGGTCATATGTGTGGGTGCAAGGAAAAGCGAACCAGCAAATCGAGAAACTCATTATATTGAGGATGATGTCGGTGTCTGAGACACTCTGCTGCTTGTCGGTTAGCGGATTCAGCGTGAATACGCGACAGGCGGTACTGTGGCAGTGAATCCAACTCAATAAACACCTATATCGTCAGACTTGTTGCACAGATGGATTATGTATCTGCGGCTCGAAGCATCCAGCTACCCAAAGCAGCCGTGACACTCCTCCCTCTCCGCCATGAGGCTGCGAGGGTGTTGTTGTAGAGCAAGCCAAGCAACTGAGCTGGAGATCTTGATCGGGTCAGTAGAGTTTTCCGATAGGGTCGGGTAGCGGCGCAGAGACTTTCAAGCGACGCTCACCGACTTATGGCCTGCACGTCATGACAACGGAATAACCAAAGATGGCGAGAGCCAAAACCCCGTGCACTGGCCGTATCTGGTGAGGCTGGGTTGGAAGTTCTTAGATGACTGAGCAGATCTGCAAACATATGTCAAGTCATCTTGCACATGACCCCATGCACTTCGGCACTGGATGTGTTAGGGAAACTATGTTTTCTGAAGTTTGCCCTTGTCGGACGATGTTGGACAACTTCGACTTCGTTGGAGGCGCTTGAACTCTAGGTCCATATCAGGTTGGGCTCAAATGGCTTTTGCAAGCTCGACAGTGTCGAGTTCAAGTTCGAGATCGAAGATCGAATACCATCTTCTCAAGAAAGCATTACTGAGAATAAAACGCGGACCAACCTTCCTGCCTGTATCGAGTCCTTGAAAGCAAGAAATACAACTTCCATCCTCCAATTCGTGGACGTAGTCGCAAGCACAGATACCATAGTTAGAGCCAGACGGCGTAACCGTGAGACTAGGGAGCTGATTCCTCTTGCGACAATCGACCTCACAAAGCTCGTTGGAAACCCGCCTGGCGGCGATATAGCGATTCAGTGATGCGGCAAAGGTGGTAGGCATAGCAATGAAAGAAGTTGCGGTATCAAGGATGGCACTTACGTCGCGGACTGGACCGAATATGCCATCAAAGCTGCCACGTGCAATCAGTGAATCATCATGAGTGACTTCGGTGAACAGTTGGCGCTCGACATGTCCCGAGACACCTCCGGTCCCCTAGTTGGTACTGGAGTGAGAACGACATTCCCGAACGTCGACGACAAGGTTGCATTGTACCTTGCATGGCGTGGGCGGGCAGTCGGGCTGCGTTGGCGAGGTACCCAGAGATTGGCGCTTCGAGTGTCTATGACAACGTTGAAATACTGCGGTGGAGTGCCGATGCCGATTGTGTTGAAGCATGAGCCATTGGATATATCTTCGATGGGCAAGTTTGTCTTAATATGAAGCACGAGCTGGCCATAGTTGTTTGATAGAGCTCTTGCATGCTAGGGGAGACTTCCTTGATCGGGACTGCCCGGTGCTTGCTCGAGCTTTAGGCGAAGATGAGCAGATGTATAGCAGTAAAACATGCTCAATAAGACCAAGGGCATCTTCATGTCCATGCTGCATGACTTGACGCCTATCGCCGGGACAATGGCCGTCTCAAGATACGTACCTTACTACATCATGCTGGAGGGTTGGTATCAGCGACAGCGTCCCTTAGAAGAGACTAGTGAGCTAGTGGGCCAACACGCTAAGCTAAGAAGCTCTGCCGGTCGCGGCAAGAGTCGGTTCGAGCCTGATGGTCAGGTGCTCCTGGCCATTTGGGGGCGGCCCCCTTCTCGGAGGGTCGGGCGCTACCCGTGCCCTATTACTTGTGCAGGCACCCCTAGCACCCACGGGCAGAGAGGTACCCGGGTACGTAATCTTATCTGATGTGATCGCCGAATCGCCCTCCGATGCTCGCCCTCTCTGAATCAGGAGCCAGTTACATTGCCCGTTGTGGGTGTTCCCAACGCACCGCTTGTACATAGCCCACTTCCAACCTTGTGTCACCACTTGTGTGCATCCCAACTGCCCTGAGGTCCTCCCACGTCGTGTGTTGTGACGCCGTGTCGTGACCACTTCTTGTTTTCCTTGCTACTGTTGCTGCTACGATCGCCTAGCCATGATTTGGCCCTAACGATGCTATGCTCCTTGGGTCGGGTCAGGCTCCAGATACCACTGCTACTCCTCTCCACCCCTCGTCTACCACCAACCCTGAGCTCGAGCTCTCTACCCTTCCATCGTCCTCTTCTCCTTCCCATGCACAGCAAGATGCTGCCGCGTCTGCTGAATTGGGGCTCCAATCTGAGTCGGGTACTCCTCTCCAACCTCGCCGCGCCCACGAGCCCGTTGACTTCTCCTCGGTGACACAAACCACCCCCCCTCCGATTCAGAGGCCCCGTGGACTACTCTCCCGTGCTTGGAAAGCCATCATGTCCCGCGGGTTGCTTCTAATACGCTCTTCCCCGGCCCTCGGCACCGGTTCCTATGGCACTGTCCCTTTGGTGAATAACAGGGTGGATTCGGACCTGGAATCTGAGGACGAGGAGGATTCGCACCATCAGAGGGTCTCGAGAAAGCGGCGTGGGAAAAGAGTTCAGTCTGCCCATGATCTCCGGGATGATCATGGCAACTTCTCAGATGCGCGACTGATCTACCAACAACGACGCAGCTCAGAATGGGCGCATCGGAGGTCTTCCTCTGTTGGTAGTGAAGTCGGGATGGGCTTGGATGCCAAAACATCCTTCGCCTGTAACTCTGCGATTGCTCAGGGCAAGGCAGAATCTTCCAACTCGAGTGCCACTACTGCAAGTCTATCAGACATTGACCAAGAATACATCCCCTCTGCAGAAGATCCACCCGACAACTCTCCATACCCAGAGGTTCGAGCTTCGGTGCCGGCCACCGACAACACTGCTTTGTCTATAAACACTCCACGAATGTGGGCTCTGTCGCTGTTATTTGCAATAGGCGGCTCAGCTACCAATCTTTTTTTCTCATTGAGATACCCGAGTGTCGCCATCACTCCCGTTATTGCTCTGGTACTGGTTCATCCGATGGGAAAGCTTTGGGATTACCTTCTCAAGCGAACCGACGACCAGCAACAGTTCTTTGTAAATGGCTCACTCCAGAAGGATGACCTTCCAATGTCGCAAACGCGACTTCAACGACTGCGGTTATGGTTGGCGCAAGGCCGCTGGAATGAAAAGGAACACGCTTGCGTGTACATTAGCAGCAACGTCTCCTTCGGATTTGCCTTTGCTACCGATGTCATTGTCGAGCAGCACAAGTTCTACAAGCAGGATGTTCCCATTCTGTATCAACTCCTATTAACCATCTCAACCCAAATCCTTGGGTATGCGTTCGCGGGACTGACCAGAAGGTACCTTGTCCGGCCGGCTGCGATGATCTGGCCCGGCACTCTTATGTCGACAGCCATGTTCACTACAATGCACAAGGACGAAAACAAGCCCGCCAATGGATGGACGATTTCGAGATACAAATTCTTCATATACGTCTGGGCTGCAGCGTTTGTGTGGTATTTCTTCCCGGGACTACTGATGCCGGCACTGAGTTACTTCAACGTCATTACATGGTTCGCACCAAAGAATGTGGTGGTTTCAAACCTGTTTGGGGTCGCTTCGGGACTGGGGCTCTTCCCTATGACCTTCGATTGGGCGCAAATTGCCTACATTGGTTCGCCGTTGCTGACTCCATGGTGGGCTGCTGCGAACGTCGTTGGCGGACTCATTCTTGTCATGTGGATTATCGCCCCGATACTCTACTACCGCAATGTCCTGTTCTCGGGATATTTGCCGATACTATCATCAGCCGTTTTCGACAATACGGGGAAACCCTACGATGTGAGCAAAATCCTCACCCCCAACTTCGTCTTCGATAAACAAGCGTATGACAACTACTCCAAAGTATACCTTCCCATCACATATGTGCTCTCTTATGGAGTTCAATTCGCCGCTCTGTCGGCTTTGCTTACCCATACAACCTGCTGGCATGGCCGCGACATATGGCGACAATCCCAACAAGCCTTCCACGAGAGACAGGAAAAGAGCAGTGCCGAGTACCAGCCCATTCCAGACTCTGCCGAGAATGGCCATTACGAACCCTCTCTGCAAAGGGTTGACAGTCAGTCTATTAAGGCCGGAGGTGAAGACGTCCACAACCGTCTCATGAAACGTTATCAAGACGTTCCAATGACATGGTATGCCCTGACCTTCGTCACCATGTTGGGCGTCGGTATCTTTGTTGTTGAGTACTATCCGGTCCATCTCCCCTGGTACGGCCTTCTTATGGCTCTTGGCATCACCACCGTTCTCTTTGTCCCCGTCGGTATTGTCATGGCCATCACCAATCAACACAGTAGCCTCTACCTAATTTGCCAGCTGATCTGTGGCGTGGTCTTTCCTGGCCGTCCGGTGGCCAATATGGTCTTCGTGACCTACTGCTACATCTCCTCCGCACAAGGTATCAAGTTCTCCTCGGACTTGAAACTAGGACACTATATGAAGATTCCACCAAAACTGCTCTTCAAAGTCCAAATGGTGGCCACCTTGGTTTCCAGCCTGGTACAAATTACAGTGCTCAACTGGATGTTCATCAATATCCCCGGCATTTGCACCCCGCAAGCAATCAATGGGTTCAACTGTCCAATTGCCCGTGTTCACTTCAACGGGAGCATCCTCTGGGGTGTTGTTGGACCACAACGCTTTTTCGGTCCTGGTGCACTCTACCGACACCTGGTATGGGCTTTCCTCATCGGCTTCATCGCACCGATACTTGTTTGGTTAGTGGGAAGGAAGACCGCGAAGAAGTCCGTCTGGCGCAGGATCAATCTCCCTGTCCTTTTCGGCTCTCTTTCCTGGATCCCGCCTGCAACTGGGTTGAATTTTTCGGTGTGGGCCGTGGTATGTTTTATGTTCAATGGCCTTGTGAGACGAAGGGCCCCAGGCTGGTGGGGCAAATACACCATGACCATGTCCGCAGCGCTGGATTCTGGGCTGGCTTTCTCGTTGGTTATCGTCTTCTTTGGCTTTGTGTATCCAGGTTGGATGGAAGGGTTCAAGTGGTGGGGTACTGAGGTCTACAAGAGGGGGTGTGACTGGCAGGCGTGTCCATGGTTGAAGTTGAAGCCTGGAGAGAAATTCGGGCCGTGATTAAGGCATGGAGTGCCTTGAAAAAGGATGCTTCTGGACAAGAACGAAACAAATCCCTTGACATCTCGTCAAATCACAATGGAAGAACAGAGGGAAATCTGGGAATCAGAGACCAAACCGAGACGGTATCCTGATTCAGCAGCAAATACCGAAGCCGGATGGGATTACCGAGATTTGTTATTAGGGAGAGACCCGAATTATGCTATGGCCACTCGGCCAACTCGATATGCGAGAAGCAGCTAGAGATGTGAGTGATGGTCAATCATCTCGCTCTCTCTCATAGCATTGTGAAGGCAGAAATAAGGGAGAACGGCGGGTTGGATATCAGAGAGAAGGGACCCAGCGGGCGGGATTCCATGGTCTGAATCCGTGACATGAAGTTGCGACGAGCGACGAAGCGATTGTTATCTTCACACTTTCTCTTTTGGATTCCCCTATCAAGCAATCAATGATAGAGAAGTTCGCGCTCGGGCGTGTTTCTTCAGCTTTTTCTCGAATAGAGTTCACAATACAGAACTGCTTCGTTCCGACTTGGTCATGGTCTCTTGGCTCCTATCGAGGCCGCCACGTATGCTTCTCCCTCTGCTGTTGAGGGATTTTCATTTGGCGTTCCTGGCGGCAAGCCTCTGCTCCCACCACACCTTGATCCGCTGCACGTCAAAGCCCATCCCGACCAGTCTGGCCTCGTCACAAATGAACCACTCGCCTTGCCCCTGCCCGTCGACTTCGCCTTCCCCGTCGCGGGCTCCGGCTAATTCGGCGCCCTCGTCCTCCGCTTTTTGGCTCCCCGTCTTGGCAGGGTATTTGTTCAGAATCACGTCGCTTTCCCCTTCAGCAGCGCCTCTCCGAAGTCGATGCATGACCAATCCCCTGAACAGCGCTACGGTGCCCACAGCCGGGAGGAATCTTTGCGCGTCCACGAAGACCGCCACCGTGATGCCGGACGTGCGGTGCGAGATGGACGGATCGTGGATCTTGATGTGTCGTTTCGGAGGGAAGGGTGTGTTTGGCCTGTGGATCAGCGAGGGAGATACCCAGGATATCAGGGCGAGGATGGTGCAGGAGTAACCTTTCTGGACGGGGAGGGCGAGGAGCGAAGCGAGGCTATCGATTGGGGCTGCAGACATGGTGTTGGGAGGGCGGGTACTGGGGCCCTCATCTTGAACAGGCGGAGCGAGATCAGTAGTTGAGCCTGTATGGTCAGTTGGCCGATGATGAGGCAGGGCAATGGGACTGTGGTTATGGGCCGCAAGAGCTTCAGGAATAGAATCTATCCCGTCATCGTTGCCGTTCTCTCGAGGAGAGCGGTTTGACGTAAGCAGAAATGGTGTGGTTGCAAAGTGACCTTGTGCCGCTTCTTGGTTGCATTCTCCTCGTGGCTGCAGTTGGCCCCCAGTATTCTCCTCCATGGATACCTGTTGCTGGATCTGGCGAAGTGCGTCCCTGCGCTGATCAAGCCGGGACTGAGACACAAAGATCGTATCGAACCCTTGGTCGTCATCTGTATCATCCTCTGATGCGTCCTGGGATACCTTGTGTGCGGGTTTGGACGACTTGGGGTTGCTCTGCGTCTTTTTGGAAGCCTGCGCTCTGTTGTCGCGGTCACTAGCGTCTCTTCTCTTAGACCCGCCTCTGCCTGAAGCCGCGGTCAAGTCGTCCCTCGAAGCATGTTGCTTCCTGTGAAACATTTCGTCCTGCTCTTCGCGGAGGAAGCCGCCCTCAAGTTCAAGTCCGTCCTTTTCCTCTGATGTTTCCACGGTCTCTCTGTCCCGACCAACCCACGCGCAATCTTGTATTCCCAAATAGATCACTCGACCTTTGCCACTCAATCGAGGCGCGCTCCTCACCTGGAACCTGAGCACTTCAATGACGTCCCCTCGTTGTAGGTCCCCGAGCTGATTTGCCCGACAGAGGAGTGCCGGCGCTAATACGGCTTGGATCTGGAGATGGCCATCCGAGACCGCGAAACGAAAGCACCACGTATTATCTGACCCTTGCGCAGTTTCGTGGTCGTGGTCGTCATCGCCGGCAATGGGAATCTTGTCTGGGTCGTATTCTTGTTCGTCGTCACGATCGACTGCGTTTCTATGGCTACCCGCATGCGCTTTCCCAAATACGTGTTCGACTCGGAGGAGCAGCGATGGTGGGTGCACGCAAGTGCGGAGGAGTTCTGCGAGGCATCTTTTCAACTTGGGCAGGGCGGTGCCAGGATAAGCAAGCATGCTCGAGACGGTCCGGCATTGTTGGCGGCCGTCGTCGTGATGCCAACGACGGCACAGTCGGTTGCTCCGTGGGCTTCGCCGTAAATTGAGGCGCGACGCGTCGAAGCAACGCGCACACGCGACTGAAGCGCTTACTAAGCCCCTTTACCACCCTTTTCTCGACAGCCTCGCAGATCCCTCGCAATTGCTTGCAGGTTCTCGACGACAGTACGTTTTTCTGTATGTCATTCGCCAGTGTCAAGGAGTAGGTCCAGTCCCAGAGGCACTAAGACAATGTCAAAGACATCAGATACGACCAAAAGACTTAGCCCCATTCTTCAACTCTCGACTAACAACAATATTGGCAGACAGCATGGCGTGGATCATGGACAGCGAGTACGTGAGACCCTGCTGATTGACTTGTGCAATCCTGCTCGCATATCAAGCAACGAGACAGGTTCTTTCGGCAATGTGGGGTGAGTCTGCTAGGCAAGCCGCAATCCCGCAGATCTGGGGTAAAGCAAATCTGGGGGAAATAGTAGGTCCCCTCACTCGGCTCCCCATACAGATCTTCATCGTACCGAAGACTGTAATCAGTCCTCTTCCCAAAGCCCCTCTCAACTATTACAACCTCTAAGAGCTCCGCCAGATCGAATCTAGCTCAGTGGAGGAGATATTTCCTTCTACCAACCCTTGTATGTGGCACTGCTTCTGCTTCGACTTCTCGTTTTGAACAGAGATCAGCAATGTCGCCAACCGAGGTCTACAGACCTGCCTTTACAGATCCCCCTGGTACAAACCTCGCCGGCATTCCCGTCTCCAACCTCAGGCTGTCTTCGCCCTATGTCTCCTATGGCCTACCATACCAGGTGGCATGTGCGAAACACGTTCGCGAGACTTTCAAAGCCTCGAGAGTGTACATCATTGCCTCCGGGACACTCTCACGCGAGACCGACAGGCTGAACAGGCTGGTTGAGGCGATCGGCAAGGATAAGATCGTTGGCATCAAGAAGGGCATGACTCAACATACACCGTGGTCGGAGATATTGCGAATCACGGCCGAGGCAAGAGAATCCAACGCCGATTGTCTTGTAACGTTGGGCGCTGGGAGCATCACCGATGGAGCTAAAATGGTGACTTTTGTCTGTTCTGGCAGAACCTAGAGAGTCCTCGATCCAACATACTAATCTCGACATCAGGCGTTGGCAAACGACATCAGGACAGCAAAAGAACTCGCCAGATATTCTGCCGAGAGCACCGACGTACCCTCCACCATACATGAGCCAAAGGTGCCGCTGATCACAATTCCGACAAGTCTGTCGGGTGGCGAGGTACTTAATGGTCCCCGTTCCCCCTTGAACCACATCCATTTCGTCAGACGCTGATGAGACCTAAAGTACTTCAGTCTAGGTGGAGGTACGGATGACTCTACAAAGCACAAAGTGGCATTCCTGCATTCCGGCATGGGTGTAAATTTGGTCATTCTCGATCCGGAGCTATGCCTGACTACTCCGCCGTATCATTGGCTCAGCACCGGCGTCAGGAGCCTCGACCACTGTGTTGAGGCGTTGTGCTCTCTCGAAAGCACAGAGACTTCTGATCGAAAAGCAGAGGAGGGCCTGAGGTTGCTGGTCCCGAGTCTGCTTAAATGCAAACAAGACCCCGAGGACGGCGAAGCACGACATAAATGCCAGATGGCAGTCATCCTTGCGATGGACAACATTCGTGCCGGGATACCCATGGGCGGGAGCCACGCGATTGGGCACCAGCTAGGGCCCCTAGGGGTGGCGCATGGCGTCACCAGCTGCATCCTATGTCCAGCCGTCATGAAATACAATATGAAGCACGCAGACGGGAACTCGGAGATCATCGACCGACAGGCCAAGGTCAGGAACATTCTCTGGTCCGAGCCAGTGGTCGCGGCACTACTGGCAAGTCAGGGCCTTCGCCAGGACACGGCAGATCTGGGCGATATTTTGGACGTCATCATCCGTGCGTTGGGCCTTCCCAGGACGTTGTCGGAGCTTGGGATTGAGAGGGACGTGTTTCCCAGTCTCTCGAATCGAGCGTTGGCGGACTTCTGGTCTCCGACAAACCCGGTTCCGCTGCTCAAGGCCGAGCAGGTTCAGGAGATTCTGGAGGCCGCCGTGTGAGAGACGACGAAGGGAAGTGACCCTCGAGTCCACCAGATGGTCTTTTCAGGAAAGTCATCAAATAAGAGTTCGATGAGAAAATGTGCTTACTTGAACTATCCCTGCTGCCATGTGCCAAATCTTGGTGGTCTCCCCCTTGAACCCCTTTGAGTCGAGTTCTGCAATCTCTTCCTTGGTCGGTCTCCAACCCAGCGCCCGCATGTGGTCCAGAGCCTGGCTTTCCTTCCTGACCCCTACCACCGGTAGTGCTCCTTTGCAGATGTTCCAGTTCATGGCCACTGCCTTGACACCGACACTGTACTTCGCAGCAAGACAGCGGAGCGGAGGATCTCCGAGGCTAGTTCTACGTGCTCCATATCGTAGCTGCTGAATCGGTATTCCTTCCTTGGGTGGCGGGTTGTTCTCGATGTACTTGCCCGACAGACGACCTTGGGCGAGGGCCGAGGAGGATTGGAAGACGATACCGTGTTTCTTGCACGCCTACAGGCATGATTTGTGGCCTTCTGGCATCGTCCTGAACACTTGGTCCACTTTCTTAAGCAGACAGCTTCGCACACACCCAGCATTTCCACACTCGATGCCTTTGTCCGAAGAGGGCCTTGAGAGGCTAAGTTTAGGGTCAACCACGTGGAGGGACTTCGACCTGCTTCCACCAGACTGACGACTTGGAACTGTTACACAACGTCGGGGTGAAGGGGAGGCCACGCTAGTGTGTAACCATGCAGCCAACGTAGCCAGGAAAGTGCAGATATGTACTGGCCAAGCAATTGCGCACCATGTTCGATTCGCAACCAAGCGTATTACATACAAACCTGCTGGTTTAGTTGGTAGCTTGAGACCGTGAGTGCTCCAGATTGTGGCCGGCATGGCTCGACATCTAGCACAGGCTCGCCGCATCATTCAACACCAGGGTCTCAATTAGAGGTTGTGAAATAAGATGTTGACACTTGGATGGAAGCAGGGAGGATCCTCAAACGGGTCAAGCGCATATCGTTGTATGTCAATCTGGCGCACGGACCATGCTACACTCCCCCGGCCTCTGAAACACAACTGTTTCAAAACTTGCGCTTTTACCACGCATCCCCATGTCTTCGGCTGTCAATATCGCCATGGGCTTCTCGCCTGGCCCCTATCACCCGCTTAGGATAACCCTGGTCGTCGACCTGGTCAAGGCGGGCTTATCGATACTGATAGGTCAACAGTCGGCGCATCTATCAAGATCGGCACAGCGGGAGACGTTTCAAAAAAAATCATGTATTCATCAGAATGTGGCAAAGTGCCCTTTGTTGCTTTAGCCAGTACTATGTTACTGAACCTCCCTTTTCCCTTTCCAGCCGCCCCCCTTTTCCTTTGGTTACTAGGCTTCGGATTGCAGTTGAGCTTGCAGCTCCTTCCACGTCGTCGCGACGATGGGACATCCGACGCCACTTCCTGCGCCTCCCCTGAAGTTCTGGAGGGTGACGATGCACGTCTGAAGACGGGTGAGCTGGTCTTGTGCAGAATTGCCTGTGCAGAGAGATTAGCAGGCGGACGTGACGTCGTAGGAGAGCGCGAGACTTTACCGGATGGGAACGCCATTCCGCTTGCGACCGAGGTTTCAAGGGCACTGGTGAAAGTGTTCAAGTCGGGTGGACAGTTGCAGCTGCTCGAGGTCAGAGATCGTCGCTGTACAAGGTGATGCTGGCGTCAACTCACGGGATGTCCACCCCATTGTCGCCGACGCAATTCGCAGTTCCGTCGGTCGCCTTGACCCCCGGAGTGATGCCGAAGGGAGGGATCAGCGAAGTATCGACCGAGCCAGAGTTGCCCCCAGTAGAGGTACCTCCAGTGCCGGCGGCGGCTGAGGTCGCAGCAGCAGGAGGGGGCGCGGCTGTAGCAGCTGCGGGAGGGGCAGCAGAGGTTCTGGTGATGAAGGTGTTGGGGGCGTTGCCACCGCCGTGGTTGAAGGAACCACTGCCACCGCCTCCGCCATGCCCCCTCTGAGCGAGAACGGGAAGAGCCGGGAAGGCGGCGGCGAGGACGTACACAAGAGCGAAGCGCATTGTTGAGGATTTGATGTTGGGGTATTGTGTCGCTGGGTATGCAGTTCAAGAGAGTGTCACACGCACTTCGGACTAGCCGGTTTGTTTGGGCGGTGGAAAGGAGTGTGTGTGGGAAAAGCGAGGGACGGTGTGTATACTACCAGTAGTAACCGCAGAAGGAAAAGAAGCACGACCTGCGCACGGAGTAGTAAGGACTGTGAAGTTCAACGAACGAATTTGCCCAGAGTTGAGATGGGGGGGGGGCAATACGAGATGGGACTGAGAGGGCCCTATATATACATGTTAGCCTGGCGTGCCTGGACATGCAAACCACGCGGCAGACGACAACACTACCGCTCCAAGGAGAAGTGATAGACGGGTTTGCGCAAGCATGGCTGTTCTTTGCGCTCCAGTCTCACAGTCGTCGTGATTCCCTTTTTGCAAATGGCATTGTTGGAGTTGGACGGATAACCCCCTGCGTTTGACACGGCGCAATAGGGGGTTCCCTTTCGCGTTTCACGTTTCGAAGATGCTGGTCTGCCACTCGCGATTGGCTGAGGATTGATCTGCGCTTGACCCTGCATTCAGACCTTCACGTCGCCGGGAGAAAGGGACTCGTGAGTGAGCAACTTTGGAAGTCGCTGCCGTCTGTTTTCTTGGTCTGCTCCGTGGCATTGGGTCTCAGAAAGAGCAAGAACTCGCACCGTGGCGCATACAGAGACCGGGACCTCTCAGCGAGGCTTACCCCGTGTTTTGGAGGGCGCTTAGATAGAGCGAGCCTTGGCATGCAATCCGATAACTGTGATACCACGACAACCGACGCCTTCGCGAAGGATCTGGAATGCCTTCTCGGGGCTGGAACCCACTCCCTCTGGGGGCAAGCGAAGTAAGTGCTCTGTGCACAAAGCCAACTCGAACCTTTCTCCACGATAGTATCAGGGAGGTATCTGACCCACCCACCAGGTACACAGGTAGTCCTACCTCGAAAGTTTTGCTTTGGTCCGCCAAAGAAGACGCAAAATAGCCCAGCGGCGAAGCTGGCCATCCCATTCCTCACCAAGGTGCCGACCATTACTGTAACTCTGCAACGAGTGCCAGATACGACTGTTGGGAGCGCGGCTTTTGTCATAGGGGGTGGCAGGAGGCAGACAAGAAAGTGTCTGACAGTTCAAATGACGACCATGACCCAGCCCAGCACCTGCGAAAAACAGCAAACTCGGCCAAATGACGTTCTCAAATGACAGCCGCGTTTCAGTGGTTAGGATTCAAGCGAATCACAACCTGGAATCACAACCTGGAATCACAACCTGGAATCACAACCTGGAATCACAACCTGGAATCACAACCTGGAATCACAACCTGGA